>NW_026000153.1:11878471-11897910 GCF_001458135.2 Marmota marmota marmota | reverse complement strand
CCCGCCCCCAGCCCCGAAGCTCCTCCTGCTCCAGCGATCACCAGCGAGGGTGCCCTGCCTTCTGGCCAGCGCTGAAGCAGTTCCAGAGCCGGATACATTCAGGACTGAGATCAAAGGTCTTATTCCAGCTTTAAGAGGGATTCACTGTCCTACTCCTGCTGACTCCTCAGCCCTGCGCTCCAGAAAGGCCATTTCCTTCTGATTCCCCATGTTTCCATGATGCTTTTTCCTCCCTTTCTATATTTTCCAAACTTGCCTTTCCCATTCTCTGCTTCCAAAATGCATTTTCTTTATTCTGAGCCGAGGAATGATGCTGACAAAAACGACCACAGTGTTTATACACCTGCTATAAATCTAAGTGTAGTAGCAAGAATTAAGCAATTTCTTCAAGATCAGCCCAGGCTGTCTGTGATACTGGCAAAGCACTTCTGTATCCCTGACCTCCCCAGATCGGTGAGGCTGGCTGGGCAGGTAAGATGGTCTTTGTTTTAGAGACAGAAAGCCGAGTGAGTCTGGTTGCTGGGAAATGGGAAGTGGGTGGTGGTGGGGAGGCCTAAGAATCCAGGTCTCCCGAATCCTCCTGGGTACAGAAAGCATTGTCTTTGTGGCACACTTGTCCCCACTACCTGAGTCTGATTCAGATCAATCTGAGGTTCGGAAATTTCATCTCCTCTCTAAAATGCAATTCTGAATTCCTCAGTGCCCAGGAAAGGCACTGACAGAGCCGGCAGTCTGTGGATGGAGGATCAGATATGGGTATACACGTGTATGATCTATTTGAATCCATAAGCCTTGTGAAAAAGCAACTGCCAACAAGTGGGGCTTAAAGAGATTTCAGGTTAAATTCAAGGAGAAATAAACAATGTTGCTCCTACAAACAAATAAGCAAAACCCTACCCAGATCCTGTGGATGAGGAATAGAAGTGTCCCTGTTGCAGAGGTGTGACCTTTGGCCCCTGTTATGTGGAATTAAAACTACCTCCAGTGGAGTCCTGTGTTCTAGGGTGGATGTACTGATAAGCCAGTGCACAGTGATTACTTTTGAGTCTGAGCGGCCTGTCTCCCTGCCTCCTGCAGTCTTGGACTGTTGTTTAAAATATCTGACTTATTTCTTCCTTACAAAACCCTCCTGGACCACGAGTTTGTTGTACTGTGCTGGCAGGTTGGGCCCTGGGACTCACCTCTTCCCTACCTTTCCTATAAAAGTGGCTTGACAACTTCCAGTCAGTGCCTCAGGAGAGGCTGAAAGCAGCAGCAAAGTGGAAAGAATTTTCAGGGAATCCTCAAGCTAGATCCTTGGTGTGACTTAACCTGTCACTAGGACTGGGGCTCAGCCTACTCTTAGTGGCCCTGAGCTCAGCCAGGTCCCTGTGTCCTGCTCAAGGCTTGGCAGAAAAGAGAGCGTCAAAAGCATGAATCCAACTTGAGGAGCTGCCTAGAAAAGATCTCTGAAAATATATTTTTGACACACACCTGACCTTTTCTTTTTTCTTTTCTTTTCACAGGGGTTGTGGCACTCCGCTGGGGAGATGGCACTTATGAAGGAGTATGTGACTATATTTTTGTTTTATTTTCATACACAGGGGTTGACGGAATTAAAGAATTGACACCTTTTGCACCCATGCTCCAGACAGCTCATGAGTCAAATTGGTCCACACATGTATCCACCCTTCTTCGAGCAATTCATGCCTTAAATGTGTAGGAATTGAACCACATTTTAAATGCATCTATTAAATTTGAAGTTAATGAATTCCACTATGAATTATTTTAAAGTAATTAGCTCCCCAATTTTTTTGTAAACAGCTTTGTCAAGATACTTACTTGCCTTATGCTTCATCCATTTAGAAATGTGCAAGTCTGCTGGCCAGGTGGTCCATGCCTGTAATCCCAGTGGCTTAGGAGGCTGAGACAGGAGGATCTCAAGTTCAGAGCCAGCCTCAGCAAAAGCAAGGCACTAAGCAACTCAGTAAGATCCTGTCTCTAAATAAAATACAAAATAGGGATGGGGATGTGGCTCAGTGATCTAGTGCTCCTGAGTTCAATCCCCGATACCCCCCCCAAAAGAAAGAAATGTGCAAGTCAATGGTTTTAGGTATATTCACAGTTATGTGGCCATCCTATAATCAATCTTAGAACATTTTCATCACCCCTGAAAGGAACCCTGCACCCTTCAGCTACCACTTTCCAGTGGTAGACAATCACTAATCTTCTTTCTATCCTTATAGATTTACCTGTTGTGGACTGTTCATATAAATGGAATCATGAAATCTGTGGTCTTTTGCAAATGATTTGTTTCATTTAGCACAGTGTGTTCAAGGTTTTCTATGATTGATCTGTGACAATAATATTCCCTTGTAGGAATATATTATATTTTGTTCACCTATCACTTAATGAACTTTGGATTCTTTCTACCTTTGGGCTCTTATGAATAATGCTAATATGAATGTTTATGGGCAAGTTTTTCTGTGTACACATGCTTTCCATTTTCTTGGGTATATACCTAGGAATGTGTTAAAATAAATAATTGGGAGGCCTTAGGCTGAGACATACCCAGTACCTTGGGTTCCTTTAATAAGCTAACTTAAACATAACTCAATGTAAACAGCAAAGGAAAACTTGAGTTCCACTGATCAGAAACCACCAACTACTCTTCAACTAGAGACTTTGCCAATCAGAAAGCTACAACTAACCTCCAACTAGGGACTTTCCACTTTAACCAATCAACTTTATTTTTTGTCCTGTTTCCCTGAACACCCTCTAAAAGTTTCTTCTTGTGACCTCTTGCTGAACTTCATGCCAATTCATGAATCACTGAATGCTCAAACAAACTTGTTAAAATTTTAATGAGCCCAGGTTTATCGTTTAACAAGTGGAATTGTTGGGTCAAATTGTATCTTTACGTTTTGGAGAAATTGTCAGACTATTTTCCAAAGTGGATGCACCATTTCACATTTCTACCAGCAATGTATGCTCTCTCCATAGCCTAACACCTGTTATTATCTGGCTTTTTGATTAAAACCATCACAGCAGGTATGAAATGATATCTCATGGTTTTGATTTGCATTTCCCTTAGTAGTGCTAAGCATCTTTTCATGCATTTGTACATTTGAACATCTTCTTTAGACAAATGTCTGACACCCTTTGTCCAGTTTTTAATTTTTTTAAAATATTTATTTTTTAGTTGTAGTTGGACACAATATATTTTATTCATTTTTATGTGGTGCTGAGGATCAAACCCAGGGCCTTGCATGTGCTAGGCGAGCACTCTACTGCTGAGCCCCAGCCCCAGCCCCACTTTTTAATTTTTAATTAGGTTCTTTATCTTATTATTGAGTTACATGTATTTTACATACAGGTCCTTTATCAGATATATGATATGCTGTATTTTCTCCCATTCTGTATAATGACTTTCACTTTCTGGGCAGTGTATTTTGAAGCACCAAAGTTTTTAATTTTGATGAAGATTATTTTTTCTTTTGTTATTCGTGTTGTTGATGTCATATTTCATAAACCATTGCCAAATCCAAGGTCATGAAGACTTACCCCTCTGACTTCTTTCAAGAGTTTCTAGTTTTATCTCTTATATTTTGGTCTTTGATCCACTTTGAGTTAATTAGGAGTTGAAGTTAGTTCTTTTGCATTTAGATATCCAGTTGTCCCAGCACCATTTGTTGAAAAGACTATTTCTTCTCATTGAATTGTTTTGACACTCTTGTTGAAAATCAGTTGACTATAAAAGCAAGGACTTACTTCTGGATTTTCCATTCTATTCCTTTACTCTGTATGTCTGTCTTTATACCAGTATCATACTATCTTGACTACTACAGATTTGTAGGTTTTTAAATCAGGAATGTGAATCTCCAACTTTTTTTTTAACGTATGTTTTTAGTTATTAATGGACCTTTATTATACCTATCTATCTACCTATTTATTTATATGTGATGCTGAGAATCAAACCCAGTGCCTCACACATGCCAGGTAAGTGTTCTACCACTGGGCCACAACCCCAGCTCCTGTTCTTCCTTCTCAATGGAAAAAGCTGTTTAAGTTATTCTGGGTCCCTTGAGTCTTTATGTGACTATTAGTACAAGCTTGCTCAGTTTTGCAAAGAAGCCAGCTAGGGGCCTTCCAAAGATTGTGTTAAATCTATAGACCAATTTGGGAAGGATTTCCACCTCAACATTTAGTCTTCTAATTCATGAATATGGGATGTCTATTCATTTAAATCTTCTGACATCTGTCAACAATATTTTATAGTTTATAGAGGATAAGTTTTATACTTCTTTTATTAAATTTATTTCCAAGTATTTTGTTCTTTGTATAATATTATGAACGGAGATTGCTTTTCTTAATTTGATTTTTAAATTTTTCATCATAAATGTACAGAAATTTAATTTCTTTTTGCATATTGTGCTTGTAATCTGTACCTTAATTAACTCATTTATTAGTTCTAATAGTTCTTTAGTGGATTCTTTAGGATTTTCTATACACAAGATAATATCATCTTCAAATAGAGATAGTTTACTTCTTCCTTTTCAATCAGCATGCATTTAATCTCATTTTCTTATACTACTATTTTTTTATTTTGTGCTGTTATTTTATTATTTTATTTTATTTTTGTTATTTTATTTTGTTATTTCATGTTATTGATTTTGTTTTATGTTATTTTGGGATTTTATTTTATTTATGTTGCCCAGGCTGGTCTCAAACCCATAAACTCAAGTGATCCTCCCTCCAGAGTAGCTGGGATTATAGATGTGAACCAGCACATCTTGTCAATCCTAATTTTTTTTATAAGTTATATTCCATGTATGTATAACTTTGTTTTATTTATTCATTTTTATGTGGTGCTGAGGACCGAACCCAGTGCCTTATATGTGCTAGGCGAGTGCTCTTCCACTGAGCCACAACCTCAATCCTAATTTTTAAAAGTAAATCCTAATGCTCATATTTTGGTTTGCTTAAAACAAAGTCAGAAGAGAAAATAGGGGGAAAAAAGAAAACAAAGTTCAATGTTAAGTACACCTCATTAAAACTGCTTTTAAGGAAACAATTTAACTTATCTTAAAGCCATCACACAGAGGGAAGGAAAGTATTTAATATGCTAGTCCATTTTCTTATAAGTTTTTTTTCTAGGTGTCTATTTGGATGTTGAGCTATAAATAAAATTGAACTCATACTTTACAGGTAATTTACAATTCTATTCTGGGAAACTTATTGTTCAGTCAAGCCCTTTTCAGAATTAAGACAATTTATGAATGCCTTTTAAAAAAAAAAATCATAGCCTCATGGGATGAGGGTATTCTGGAGGGTTTGTGGGTAAGGCTGACCCCAACCCTGCTCAGTGACCCATGGCCACCAGTAATGGCACCCTGCCACAGAGCTTCCAACAGCCTTTCCACCCATGAGGAGAGAATGGTCCCTTCTGTGGGGTGAAAATGAGGATCCCACTGGCTTCCTGGATTTCTTGGACTCTTTTAAATATTCAAATACCCCTCATGTCTGTTTTCTTCTGGTGTTCTTTATTCCATAGACGAGGGTCCAGAGGCTGTTGGAAATGACCTTAAGGCCAGGGGCATTAGAATGTGGGAAGATAAAACCCTGCCCACGACCTGGCTGGGGAGCTATCACCTCTTCAATCGCTGATAGCCAGTCGCCCTGTGGTTTGCCAGGAATGAACCTCTCCCTCTGCATGATCCTGGGCTGATCTCCTCTGGCCCATGAGGTATGAAAAGCAAACCAATCAGCTGTGGGATAGAAAACAATTTGTCCTGCCAGATTTCTTTCTAGTAGGTTCTTTGTGTGGCTTGTTGGTGCTTTTGCATGTCTCTCCAATCATTTGTGTGCTGTGCACAAGCACTCCCTAAATGTTATTTAGATAGATGTGACATTAGCATGTTTCCATGTCAATAAGAATAATTCCATAAGTACAAAATATTACACTGTCTGGTTATTATTATAAACAACCACTTCCCAGAAAGATACTGGAAGCTCTTTGGAGAACACAGCACTAAGTTCTTAATGTACTTCTTTGGAGAATGCTGTGTGTCACCAGCACTGTTGACCAGAGTTACGGTTACACCCCAGCTTTCCAACAAGGACAATCCACTGACAATCTCTAGCACTTCACTGTCAGCAGCCAGACGTGGCCAGGACTGTCCAGCGTATGGCCCTCTGTTGAGGTTCTTCCATAAACCCCACAAAGTCTGATAGGGTTGAGGCTACAGAAAAAAATAGTTTTCCTAATGTGGATGTGTCAGGAGTCAACATTTAAGGAGAAAAATTTCAATTTTAATGTCTATCTTGAAAGAAGTCAATGAGGCAGTTCCTATCAGACACAGGTTGTTCACGGATTGGGGAACTTGAGAAAGCACCAGGTGAGCCAGTGTGGACCCACCCAAGTACTGTACTCTAAAGAGGTCAACCTTGGACCCTCAGAATGAAGGCCAGGGCAGGCACAGGAGCAGAAATCTCTCTGTGTACCCAACAACTTCCTGAAGTCTTGTGGCATTGCTTGTGTTTCTGAGGGTGCCTGGACAGACCCTCCACGGTTACAGCTCGCCATTCTCTCACCTCTGCAAGCCACCTCTGCAGGGAGGTTGAGGATCATGCTCTCAACCTTGGGACACCATCATCACTGCCAGGGCAAGTAGCTCTCTCTTGCTTCTGCTTATGGATTCTCACTTGTCACCACACTCTTCTCCCTCCCCAGTGTGTTTGAGATGTGTCCTCAGGTTTCCTTGTGTGTGCACGCGTATTGTAATTCAAATGAACAGCGGTGGACATTTGCCCTTCCTCACTGGTGGCTGTGCGTGGCCACGGTTCGTTACTCTTCATGCCTCTACCAGTTTCACGTCAAGAAAACCAAAACCACAAGAGGACAAGCACTTCAGCAGTTTTACCTGGTGCTGACTTGTGGAGATCCCAAGACCTAAGCAAATGTTACCCATGTTACCTCTGCATGTGTCTCACAGAGAATTAGTCTCCTCAGGGTGCAAATAATGTCAATTGTCACCCGCTCTGGTTTATTGTGAACTGGTTCCAGCTTTCACTCATGAAGCTGGTAGGTATTTAAATCAGATGCTTGAGCACTCTTCCTTTGGATCCTACAAAATCCCTGGATCATGGTGGGGGTCTCAGAGCTCTGAAGTGGTCCCCCAGGTGTTCAGACCTGGGGTCGCCAGGTCAGGGCAGGTACTCAGCAGCATTCACAGGTCTCCCTCTACCAAGAAGGGAGCTCCAGGGCCACTCACACCCTCCACCTGGGGCCTGCCTGGGCCTCCACAGACCCCAAGGAGCAGCACCCATCTTATTCTCTTACCTTGCCGGCTTCCCTCAGCTTTCTGCTTGTTCTTCCCTGACTCTGGGGAGACAGAGGACAGTTTCGGGCTGCAGTCCCTTTTCAAGTCTCCAATACACAGGGCATTTGTTTTGCCTCTTTGTACCATCATAGGGATTCATCTTAAAACCACAAAGGCACCTACTTTTCTTTTCTGGCCATAGCAAGATAGGATGAAGACCTTGAGAATAGAAGCTGGGATATAGCTCAAAGGTAGGGTGCTTGACTAATTATGCACGAGGCCCTCAGTTCAGTCTTAAATACCACAGAAACAAAACAAAACAAAACATTAACCAAAGACTTTGGGAACAGTAAATCTAGCTGTCTTCTGGAAGGGGGAAATACCTTTCATTCTTTTTTTAAAAAAAATATATAAGTTGTAGTTGAACACAATACCTTTATTTTTATTTAAGTGGTGCTGAGAATCCAACCCAGGGCCTCGACATACTGCAAGCGCTGTACCGCTAAGCCGCAGCCCTCAATCTTTCTTAATAAGCCATAAGCCCACTCTTTCCTCATCCCACAAGAATGAACAGAAGGACTTACACAGCACAGCACCCCTGGAGGAGCTGCAGGAGCTGTGGGTTCCTGGACCCATGTGAGTGTTTTTGGATTTTAAGAAGTAAAAAGACGTTTTTTTTTCCTTCTCAATCAGTCACTCAACATCCTGTGGCACTGATATTTATTGAGCATATAGTGTACTCTTGATGCTCTGCTAGGCAGCTAGCTAGATACACTCACATTTTATCTTCACAACAATGCTGTGAGATAGAGAAAGTAGTCTCCATTCTCCAAATCAGGAACATAAGACTTAAAAAAAAAAAATGTTAAGGAACTTGCTCTGGGTCAAGCAGTAGAGCCAAAACTGCCATCTACCTGTGGCTTAGAGTTGAGGTTTATGTAAATACTCTGGGTTGAAAAGACCTTTATATAACCTCATGCTTTTTAGAAAGTCACATTCCAGCTGCAAAACCTTCCTCTGGCTAAAAGTAAGGATGACTCAGCAAGCAAGCTTGGCCTCATTGGGTTATTCTGGCACCTTCTGCTTGCACATACCCCTTCCCCCAGGGATATATTCAAAACCTGGCTCTGCTAAAGCTCTGGGAATTCATCCTGTGGTTGTTTTGCCCTGTGCTGGCCTCCCTGTGCTTTCAGAAAAGCTTGACAAGGAGTTCAGTCACCAGAAACACCAGTCTCACTTTCAGGGAACAGGTTATCGTGAGGCATAGAACTTGCTGGTCAAGGGAAGGCTCTGGAATTGGACATCCAGCAATGGGTAGCCATGGGCCATCCCCCACTGCTGACTCCGATGCACCCACAAGAGAGACTCCCAGAGGCTGCTAAAGTGTCCTTGACCCGGTTAACTGGTAGAAGCAGGAAGCATCTCCCCTACACTGTATGTTTCCATTCTACGGAAAATGACTCCAAAGGACAGCTCTGTCAGGGTTCTGCCACCCTAGCTGTCTTGTTTCTTCACCAGAGGGACTTAGTGGCTGGGCCAGCTGCCTCTAACATAAGGAAATCATTTCTAATTGGTTGTTGTTTTTTGCATAAAAGATCTTTGAGCAGTAGGTGGGAAGAGGCGTTTCAGTCTGACAGATGGAGAAACTGAGGCAAAGAGTAGATGAAAAGTGTGCTTTTCACCAGACAGCAGGAGAGCAGAACGTGGTCTCATGTTTATTCCCCAGACTAGGTTTTTCCACCTGTGACTGCAAGGATCTGCATCAAGTTCATGGCTCTCAAAATTTATTTTAACTTCTTAAACTTCAAAAACAAGGGCCTAGGAATCCAGGGCTCCTGCAGCTGGAGCCCAGGAGGGCTGTGTGAAGGGCCTGGCACTGGAGCAGCACTGCCCCCTGGCGCCCATGCGCATGCATTCCCAGCTCTCCCAAGAGTCTGGGTCCACACTTAACCTCCTCCTCGTTTTCTTCAGACTCACACGCTCCATCTAAATGGGAAGAAGTGGGTAGGTAGGGTACACCCTCCTATGCCCATAACCAGACTTCCTGCCACACAGTGCCAACAGGCTTTGAGAGCCAGAATAACTCTGGTGAGAGGCCATTGTGTGTGGTCACAACTCCAGAAGTTCTGTCCACAAGGGTCTGTCAAACCCAAGCTGAGATTGTCTTGTTCCAGAGAGGTCCTCCATCCACCAAGGACAGGGTCTGAGAAGGGGCTAGTGCTTCCTCTTTCAAAGTCACCAGGGAACTGATGCCCCTGCCTCTTGTCCTTGACTACTTCCCAAATGGGAGCCACTATGGTGATCTGCCTCCCGCCCCTTCCCTCCACACTGGTCACACCCTCAGCTTCCCCCTGAAGCAGTCCCACCCTCCCCAAGCACTTCCACAGTCCCCTCTGGCTGCCCTGCTCCCCTTTCCATAGTCAGCAAACTTCCCTGGGGCAGGCTGAAGGCTTCCACCTTCTGCTCTCCCTGGCTCTTCTCAGTCACCCATGGGAGTGAGAAGTTGGTAAAAGAAGAGGGATGAGCCATATGCAGGCAGGGGGTGGGGTGGGGGGGCAGATTGAGATGCATAGGCTGTTAAACCCTTAAAGATAAGTACTGCCCACTCCCACCCAATTCAATAATTACACAATTTTAAACTGCAAACAAGTGCAAGTCCAACAAAACCCTGGTTTCCTGTGATAATAACTTAATATCTTCTTTTTTAATTTCAAAATTTAATCTTTTTCCGTTTCAAATTTTTGGAGACTTCAGCAGTGCAGGGCAATGTGTCAGGCAATGTGCTTGGGGGTCATGAAGGGAGGTGGGTATGAAATGTGCTTTGATGTGCAGACTGGTCCAGGTCAGGTGTCCAGGCCAGGTGGAGGCTGCCCTCCATGAGCTTATTGGGTTTGCCATCAGCTCAACTCTGGCTTCTACTGGCAAGCCTACAATGAAACCTTTCAACTGCCCTTGGCCTCAGAGATAGAATGGGAAGCAAAGAGTAAACTTAGTGTGTTCTTTTTTGTTTTTTTACTGTTTTTTATTATGATAAAATTTGCCATTTTAACCAGTTTTTTAGTGTACAATTCAGCAGCATTCATTGCATTCACAATGTAGAGTCCTCACCATTTCCCCCCAAGGTTTCCATCCTCCCAAACAGAAACTCTGCCTAAGCAATAATTCCCTACCCAGCTTTAGCCCTTGTTAACCTCAAATCTACCTCATCTCTATAAATTTGCCTACTCTACATATTTTGCTTAAAAAATGTTTTTAGTTGTAGATGGACACAGTATCTTTATTTTATTTATTTTTAGGTAGTGATGATCGAACCCAGTGCCCCACAAATGGTAGGCGAGTGCTGTACCAGTGAGCTATAACTCCAGCCCTACTCTATATATTTCATTTGTGCAATCATACATTAATTGTCTTTTTTGTGTCTGGTTTCTTTCACTTTTAGAATACTATTTTCAAGGTTCATGCATGTTGCAACATGTATGGACCCTCATTTTTTTTTAATACTGGGAATTGAACTCAGGGGTGCTTTACTCCCAGGACTTTTTGTTGTTATTTTGTTTTTATTTTTTATTTTGAGACAGGGTCTGCTAAGTTGCTGATGAACTTGGGATTCTTCTGTCTCAGCCTCCCTGTCACTGGAATTAAAGGCATGTATCATGGGGCTGGGCCCTCATTTTTAAAAAAGGCTCAATAATATTCTATTGTATGGATAGACCACATTTTGTTTATCCACTCATCCTTCGATTGGCAGGTGGACTGCCCTTTGGCTATGGTGAATGGTGTCGCTGAGGTATGTGAAGTCTCCTGTTCTGGTCCCTCCAGGCCTTCACTTTTTGTGGACCTAGCCTGGGAGTAGAATTGCTGGGTCATATGAAAATTCTACATTTACCCTTTTAAGGAATCAAAATTATCAGTTTTCCTTATTCTTGGTCATATGTTCTGTTTTGACACTCATTTTCTTTTATGATATTCTTAAACCTCTTCCTTAAATGTATATATTTATTTTTAAGGTCCTGAAATACATTTGAACTGAAATAAAATCTGACTGGGTGGTGCAGGAGGCACGCGCGGACCTCCTGTCCCCATGGCCACCGCCTGCATGATGCTCGAACCGCAGCCCGTGAGAAGTAGGGCAGGAGCTGTGAGACGATAAGATCCAAGCCCCTGCAGGTCCCCAAGACACGGGGAGCCCACGTGCTAGAGAGGCGCGGGAGACCGGGCCCTTGCGCTGGCGGCGGTCGCCAGGGGTCGCAGAGGAGCGCGCTCGCCTGAGTCCACCACCTCGGTGGTTTCGCCCTACCCTCGGAGCCATCCGGGGAAGAGGCTAGCAGAAGTTTTAGCGCCGGCAGAGGGTACCGGAGTCCAGCGCCGCCTCGGACGTGGGGACTAGAGCCTGAAGGGTTAGTCTTGTCTTGGCCCTCAGAAAGGTTTGCAGATGTTGACCGAACCCGATTTTCTGCAGACTGTGGCCCTGCCCTTTGTCCCCCAGGATGCTTTGTGCCTGTTTTTCTCAGAGGTCGTGGGTTGCTGTGGGGGCAGGAGCATCGCACAGAGCAGAGCCTGCGCATGCAAACCACGCCTTCCCCATGACCCTGCGATGGCCCCAATACTAAGAGAAGATTCAATGGAATGAAGGAATGAACAAATTAAAATGATGTTCCACTTGATGGTGAAAGAAGTGAACCTACAGGGTTTATTGGCACCTAATAAACCCAGGTTCAAGGACTGGAGATAACCCTCCTTAAATTCATTTGAAGGAATGTAGTGTAATAATTCAAAAATAGTTAAAAAGAAAATTACTTTGGGCAACATTTAAGTCTAAAATTCTTGGACATTGGACAATCTGTTGTGGGTACCAGCAGAAAGCCAACCCCGGGGTGGGGGTATGCTGGGTTTTGGGTGCACCCATGGCCTGTAGATTAGGGACTGTGGATTAGGGGCCAGCCTAAACCTACACCCAGATTGGGTAATGAAAAGGGAAGGAGAGAAATGGAGTCTCAGGAGGGCTCAGGTTCAAGGGCTGCCTGAGTGTGGGAAGAAGGGGTACAAGCCACAAGCCAACACAGGCAAAGTCCCAGGATTGCTTACCTGTTAGATCTGGAGCTGATACTTGAGGTGTGAGTCAAACTGATTCAAAGGCTCATATTAGCTGCAAAACTGGAATCTCATTTACCCACAAACCCAAAGGGTAGAGAAGTTTGCAGGGCAGGGGGAAGGTGCTGTCTGGCTCATGTGGTTCTTAGTGACCATGTCTGTACCATCCTCCACACTTTCCTGGGGTTTATCAAGTGCTGTGGCAGAGGGAAGACCAAGTTCTCTTTTATGGTTGTAAATCTGGGGTTAACCAAGAGCTGAGGGTCTGTCTATGAGGACATCTGACATAAGTGGGGAGAGGGCAGGGGATAAAACATTCTGCATGATACATCCCAGAAAACTTGGTAAGAGCTGATTTGGGAACTTTTCTATAGAAAAGCCTATAGAAACTCTTGCTTTGGCCAAGATGTGTATAGAAAAGTTCACTGTAGCATTATGTGCAAAACTATGAAACTGTTAACCAGAAAAATGGATACAATGTTGTGGCTGCAGCCATCTATTCTGAACTCTTGTACAGCTCCCTCCCACACTAAACAGGGACTGAGCTGCAAATGCAAGAGCAAATTGGGAAATTATATTGTATGTCTTTTAAAGCTGAGTGGAACATTGCAGCTTGTGCCTTATACTCTCTTGGATCACTTTCTTTGGAAGAAAAGCTGACTACCAGGACACTCAAGCAGTCCTCATTTAAGTTCACATGGCAAGGGACTAAGTCCTCAATGTCAGCTTGCTAGTGACATTAGAAAGCCCCCTGGAAGCAGATCCTCCAGCCTCGTGTAAATTGGCTATAGCTTGGGCCAACATCTTCAGCCAGAACGTGTTAAACTGCTCAATTCCCGAGCAGCAAAAACTGAAATAATGTTATTGTTGCCAGGATTGAGGGGTATTTGCTATGCAAAAATGGATAACTAATGTTATGTAATCATACAGTAAAATTTTAGTCTGCTTGCTTACAAAGGGGTTCAAAATGGCCATGTCATACAATTCTTGAGTTTAGTTAGTGCATGCAGATACTTCACAAACACTTGTTACTGTATTTTTCTGATTTGTTCCCTTCCCTTTTATCTCCCTTGATATGTAGGAGTCCTTCTCAGTTTGAATATTGTCTACATTATTCACATTCAGTAGGAAGAGTTCTTGGAGTTAAGATCATTTCTTGCAGTATAAATTGGAAAGACCATCTCCTCTTCAGGGTGTGAGCTGTAACCAGGCCAAATAACCCAAATCAAAGTCACAAAAGGTGAATTATCAGCAGTGGTCTCCACTCCATTTCTCCTGAGGGATGGAGTCTAACTGGGTATCAAGGAAGTGGAGCTTCAGGTGAGAAAAATGCCAATCAAAATGCCAGGAACCTCTGCCCCGCAAACTTGAGGATAAAGGATGTCATTTTGGTGTCTGAAAGAACTGTGTTCCTGAAATGTTGATTACAATGTTATTTGTTTTTAAGCAAAACACAATATAGATCTATACAATCACATCAGATTTACCCCTGGGAAGGAAAAGTTGACAGTTCCCACTGCTCCCAACATATTCCCTGATTTGTGAAAAGCAGGGGAAAAAAGCTCACATTAACACAAGGGGCCATGCCACAGTACACATCAATTCATCTACCACTTGCCAATTTGCTGAAGTCCCTGGATTATTCAAAATACAGGAAACTTCTCTGTGCCTGCCCTGTAATGAAGCATGTATTTAAATATGAAAGAGACCAGCAAAATTCAAAGACAATGGATTTAAATGAGAAAAAAAGTTGTCTTTGCCAGAGTAACTCAGTTACTACTTCATAGTTAATAAAGACATTCACCCAAGGGGATTGTGTGTCCTGCTTTTTACTTATAAATAACCAGGGTGAAAGGCTGCTCCTAGTGACTTCCTGCTTAGTCAGGGAGCTAAGTGGAGTCTACTTTGAAGAGAAAGATGTTTGTTGACAGAGTCTAGCCCTCCTACCTCAGCTAGCCCCCCATCCTCTGCTACTTGTCACAGATCTCTGCTCTCAAAGGGGTCAACTACCTGCTGTCACTACCCCAAAGAATTTCAGGAAGCATGAGTGGCATTAGATTCTATCAGGTCCATAAACGCTGATTCTAAAACAGAGGTTGTATGACCAGTAGTGTTTCAGGATACCCCCTTGAGAGCTGGGAGCAGAACAAGGTCTCCTTTTACTTGACCCGCCTTTGGTAATACAAGGCTGGCTGGCTGGGTTCAGCGCCCTATGGGGCAAATGTTCAGGCCAAGAATAGTCTTCATTCTTCCCATGGAACTTTGAAAGGCTTCTAAAGAATACAGGAAATTGTTGACCATTACTTTCTGCTGCAAATGGCTGACACTCAACTTCCAACATTCTATGGATTAATACCAAATTACAGGAAACCAAATTTGCTTCTTTATAAGCAGCAATGACTGACAAAAACAAAACACCTCAACATTATCTGCAAAGAAGAATGGCTTCCCCCCATCCCCAGGGTTGAGGGCAGAACCTGGGGCCTTATGTGAACCAAACCCTCAACCACGAATGGCATATTTTCTAAATCCCATTCCTAACACCTTTCCTCTCTTGACCAGTTACCTTATTTCCATAGTGCCCTAATGTTGACTCCAAAGGCTATTATCTGTATACAAAGAAGCAGGTCTGGTAGCATCACAGCACCACTTGCTCTTACTGAAAACGAATGAACCATCCATCACTCCAAACTGGGAAGAAACCATTCTTTTTGTTCAGCCAGGGCCTCAGATCATCATTTCCACTGCCATTCAAGGAGGGACTATGTTCAAGCGAGCAGTCACAATGTGATAGTTATTCAAAATGGGCAAGAGGTATGGGCTCTATTTGTTTGCTAAAGAAATGAATATCCAAAAAAGAAAAAAAATCACACAGAGCTGAGATTTGAACACAGTGTTTTCTACTTCAGGCTGACCACTCTAAGTAGTGAGCAACTGCTTCTGCTAACAACTCTAGAACCTCATATTTGTTGAGTGTGGCAGTATAATACAGGCCCCTCTGTCACCAAGACCAGTTCAAATTCTGTCCATTATTGTTTATTGGTTAAGTCACCAAACATCTCCCAACTACATCTGTAGGATTCTCTATCAAGGATTAAAGATAATGTATGCAAATTACTTAGCTAACTGTCTAAAACAGTGTTATAGTTAGTGATGACAAAATGGTCAGGGAAAAAATCCTGAATGATAGGGGGCTTCTGCTTACACCTGCAAGCTATTTATTAGAAAGAACTTCAATTTACTGGAGTACCAATTTTTTCTTCCAAATCAAGTAGGCTCTCACAGCAGTCTTCATTAGGACTTTCCTTAGGGATTCAGCAATAACTGAATGTTAACCATACTACTGAAAGCAATGACCCATGAGGTGAAGAGTACTAATAATTGACTGGAGCTTGGGAAGAGTGCTGACCTTTTAATTTCATGCTTAGAACTATTTCATAATGATCATGGTAACATAGCAGTACATTTATGTATTTTAAATCAATACATATAATTATGGATACATTCTCAAAAATATTTTAACAAAAAGGGTCAAGTTTGGAGACAGTGATCCATGCAATTGTCTGGTCAACACTGCTCTTGCTGCACTATGATAATTGTGCTATTTTTCTTCTTTCTTTTTCTTACCTGACTTTATTCCTAGTTCAGTTTCTCTAAAAGGTTACAATGTAGCAAATGTGAAGCTAATGAGTCTGAGAGGAAAAAGTCAGCTATCTTCAGATTTCGAGATTATAACCCACACTACAAATTAAGCAGTGTCAAATTAATGACTGATGTAAACTGTTAAAGTTAAACCGGATAGGGAAACAGATCCCATTCCAGTAGGTGGCAGTAAAACCCTACCACAAGGTTTCCAGCAATTCAATGAGATCAGTGCCTACCCGGTCAACCCTACTTGAGTAGCAGAAAGAAAATCACTGAAATCCTTAGACTGTCTAGTGAAAATAGCCTCCATATGCTTGAAAATCCTGGAGTCAATAATCAAAAGACCCAATAAAGCTACAGAGGTCCTTATATCAACTCAGGTATCCTGGATACATCTTTTACATGGATAAAAGATGTAACGAAGTTTCATTAGGGTGGGGTAATTGAACAATATATCATAATATGTAAAATTTTAAAATGGCAACTATATCCCAGAGGCAGCAGTATTTCACCAGTTAGGCAAGCAAGTCTATAACAACTTTACTTTGCATTCTCCGAATTCAGTAGATTGTTCCTAATACCCTAAAACCAAACCTTTGTGGCTAGGGGTGGTAAACCCAACCTCTTAACACAAGGAAAAAAAAAAATTCCAACAAACAAAAATCTTGCTATTGAAAGTTATTCCTGAACATATGATTTTGGTCTTGGAATAACAGCCACACTTAGGTGTGGGGGAGGAGAATCACAGTTCTACCTTGCATGGGACATGCATTGCATACTTCTGAGCATATTTAGTAAGCATATAATCCCACTGAGATTTATTTTTTAAAAAGTCACACATAGCTGAACGCAGTGGCACATGCCTGTAATCCCAGAGGCTGGGGAGGCTGAGACAAGAGGATCGAGGCACTAAGCTGTCTCTAAATAAAATATAAAATAGGACTAGGGATGTGGCTCAGTGGCCAAGTGCCCCTGAATTCAATCCCCGGTACCACCCCCAACACAAAAAAACCCAACCAAACAAAAAACAAAACCAAAGTCACTTATACCATCATGTTTTCTATAAACAGATGACATTTTAGGATTAACAAAACTTCCAAAGCAATTTTTAACCAGTCATAGCCATCAAATAAGATAAATGTAAAAGTCTTATAAATCATATTTTTAATGCCTCATGAGATCTACTTTTTAAAAAATGCCTGGAGAGGTGGGGTTTAGGTAAAGTTAAGATTCTATGAGTGATTTTAGTAATATATGTTTAAAATTCAGAACTAAATATCTTTGAAAAGCAGTAAGTATCTTTCAAGCATACTCATTTGTTTGAATACTTCAGCCTCTGAATTAAAAACAGTGGCTAATTAGAATGGTCACTTCTGCTTGGGTCATTAATTCAAAAAAGTAAACAAACGTGGTGAAACATTTTGACCTTAGTAAAAATAAATTATATCTACTTCTTTACAGTTTTTTTTTTTTTTAAACAAAAAAGACCAGTTTCCAGAAACTTGAGAGTACGCCCTAATCCAAATGGGTTGGAAATTGTTCTGCAAGAAATGACTATTAGTGAGACAGAGATGCTATAATCCTTAAATTAGAAAATTAGCATATACGCATTCTAAACAAGACAAGCAACACCAGAGATATCACTGTGGTGGAGGCAAATTCAAGTTGAAAATTTTCTTCCCAAACATATTCTACTTTTATATTAACTTTAAAATATTTAAGACTCTGCACTCTATTACATCACAACATTGTTTATTATGTGAATTTTTTACAATACAACAAAAAATACAGAAATGCAATATATGGAATACAGCTAGATGCAGAATGGTGACTTTTTTTTCTCTTTAAGAGGACATGATGCCCATTTCTAATAAAATAAAGAGACTGCATATAGGTAGAAACAGGTTGGTCGTTAGCTTCACAATTTGCCTAGAAATGATCTATAAATGCATTTTCCCCCTGCTACTTACCATAAAATGTAAAAAGGGAGTTAAAGGAAAGTTTCCTTGTTGGTTCCTACCATATGAAAGATGCTATATTCTATTTTAGCAGGGCAAATATATGGAAAATAACTAAATTAAATGTTATTACAAAAATGAAGCAGTAATGAGATTCTGGCTAAAGAGGGCACTAAATGAGAATAATACATATTTAAAGAATCCAAAACAAACAAAAAAGAGGTTGTTATAAAAAAGCTCTAGGTGCACTGTAAGCATATAGGTTTTTTTTTTCCATGTGTACTTTTAAACAATGGAAGTGTCAAAAAATAGGGTCAACTGTGTTAGACTAAATTACATTATTGTATAGGCTGCACTGAATGGAACCTTTGTATTATAATTATCATAGAGAAGCATAGTTTGCATCATATTATGGCAATTCATCCTCGATGAAAACCTTCCAGAGTCCTTTTATTTTGGAATATCCTGTAAACAATCAAACCACCAGAACATGATTGTACAACAGTAAAATGTTCTCTTGCATTAAATTGAAGATATCTTTTTAATAAAAATTAAAAAGAAAAAAGAAAAAAAAAAGAAAATGTAGAAAGGTACTTAGAGCTGTTACTTTCTAAGTACATAACACCCTAGACAATTCAAGGCATCTTAATCTCCATCAAGAACAACAACAAAAAAATAATTTTTGTCATGCTGTTAAATCCATCATTATGGATAAAACTGGTGCAAATTGGTCAAACGGATCCAACAAACACTGATGTCCAAGCTGGCATATTGGCAACTAATACATAACTGGTGGTCAATAGAGAGTTTAAAAGATCTTCCCTTTCTTCTTGTTCTTTTCCAAGGTCCTAAGTGATTAGAAGAAAACAACTGAGACCACTGACCATGTTATAAATATAAAAGACAAAATATGGTAGCAATTGCTAATCTAACTATATGTTAGATTTTCAAACATTACTTTGTCATTTAAAAAATTATAAGATATGGAAGAGTAAACTATGAAGACAATGCTACTCTATATTAATACTTTTAAACAATCAAATGTTAGACAAAATTTCAGGATAAGCATTAAAAATATAATAAAACCATTTTAATAATTTTAATATTGAGAACAATTCTTCCCAAATGAAATACCATATTTGAAAAACTTCAGCTAAGGGTGGTGCTCTTTTCTCCTGCTGCTATTTACATTATGAAGTATATTTGCTTTTTCAAATATATTTTTCATTATCTTTGAGCCAATAATTAGTAGAAAGACAGTAAAATTAAGGAGGAGGAATAAATTAAAAGTATTAGAAATTAGATGTACATCCTCATATCTTAAGCTTATCTTAAAGAAGCCATTCGATGCAATTAAAACATACCTAAATGTATAAAAACCTTTGTAACATCATTGTTTTCCATGCATACCAAATTCTGAAAATAACAATTATATCCAACAATG
>NW_026000153.1:11824557-11878447 GCF_001458135.2 Marmota marmota marmota | reverse complement strand
GGGGAGGGAAGTAAGATATCAGTTAAGGTGAGTTAACTGGAGAGAACATTTATGGTGCTTTAAAATTGTAATTATAAATTATAGATTAAGTCATGGAAAATATACTGGAAAAATACACTAATGAATCCATCCATATAAAAAGACCCATGAAAGCAACTGTGTGTGAGAATGCATGATAGTGGGTGATAACTTTTAAAATAGTATTCTGATGTTTTTAAAATAGGGAAATAATTATTTAAAACATTAATAAACATATTTCTTAAGAATTTGATATGAGTTACCTCGAAGAGTTCTGTTGTTCTAAAATACGTTGTTGAGCTTCCCAGTTTGCTTTCTCCTCCTCAAACTGACGACGTTTTTCTTCTAATTCCTTATGCTGGGCTTCCAAATTCTTTTTCATTTGCTCATGGCGTCGCTGCAGCTAAATCACAGTATGATATATAAATAAAAACTGTTTAAGAAATCAGAGGCAGAAGAATGTTCCATCCAGGTGTCCTAATGTTAAGAGTATGGGCACTGAGTCATACTGCTATAAATTCAGAGTGCCACCTGGAAAGCACTGGTGAGGATTCCTCCTATTATAGGACCTGCCACCCAAAGTACCAGTGACCCAAGAAAATAATCTTGGGAGACATAAAAAAAATGCAACAAACTTACAGTTGTGTAGCACTTTATAATGGACAATTATTATCTTATTATCTCATTTTTCTTTATTCACAAATATGTTGGAGGCTGAGCAGGAAAAACATCATTGCTTCCACTGTACAGATGAGGAAATAGTTGCAGAATTTAAGTGACTTGCTCAAGATCACTAGCCAGAAAGTGACAATACTGGACTTGAACCTAAGTCTCCTAATTCCAAGTTCAGAAAGCTGAGACAGGGGGAAAGAAAGAAGTTAGTTAAGGACCTAAGAGCCCCAAGATCCCAGTAATGGGTAATATCCCCTAATTCTTGTAAAGAAGTGGTTCTCAAATACTGGTCTTCATACGAATCATCTGGGGTGCTTTTTAAGAAAACAGAATCCTGAACCTATCCATATATACTGAATTTGAATCTTTGGGTGTTATGTCTAGAAATATAGGTTATAAATAAGCTCCAGTGATTCTAATGTAGATCGTCCTTACTACACTAAGAATTAATGCTGTAAAGAACTGCTGGCTGAGAGACGGAAAACACTCATGCAAATTAACTTCAGAGCCAAAGACCTTAAGTCTAATGGATCATTAGGTAAATAATAATTTCACAAGAAACTATTCAATCTATTTCTGAATAGTCAATAAATAAAAAAATCAGATTGAATCTTATTATACCAAATGCCCAAGGACAATTCAACATCTTCAATTGTTCAGAAATTATGTTCTATTGAAGATTTAACTGGTGAGTTAACACCTTGAATTTGGATTATAATTCTGTATACAATTTTTCTTATTTTACAAATCCACAAAAACTAATGTCGTATTTTTTGCTATTGCAAACACTTCAAACAATTCCTACAAAAGAAAGTCACCTACAATACATTTAAACAAAGATGAGTCAAATCTGAGGTGAAATCTTCCCGATGACAGTAAGTTAGTAAGAAAAAAACCAGAAAATAGGAACATAAGAACATGCTTCCAGTTATTTTTAAATGCCAGGGAATCATGCATAAACAAATGATGCTGGATACTATTTACTTCTAGTATTAGGAAAGAGAGGGACAACAATAAGGGAAAGATTTTAAATGAAAGATTTAAATGATATGGTTCTATTTCTTAAGCTGGGCAATAGGTTCATAGACATTCATTATTCGTAAACTTACATTTATAATACAAATAAGTAATTATGTTCTGTGCTAACTGCATGTAAAAAATAGTATAGGTCATAATCCCTTCCCCTCAAGAAACCTTTGGGGTCAAATGTGTATTGAAGTTCAGAATTTTTCAGATATTAAAAAAGCGATAACTACTTAGGAAGAGGCATATGATATTTAAAAACCTTCTGGGCTATCTGGGCAACAACTATAATCAAATATCTTGTTTTTTTGCTGTAAAATATGAAAATATTCACAAAAGCAGGAAAAAGACCGCATAGTTCACATTGCATTTTACACTTTGAAATTGTGGAAAACAGGACTGTGGACCTGTCTTGTGATTAAAAGCAAATTTAAGCACAGAGCAGGTTCAAATGCTGGCTTATGACTATGTAGCACACCCAAGTTAATTAACCTTCCTCTCATCTATAAGAGGAGATGAGCAGTAACACCCACCTTTTAGGGATGTGGTATGGATTAAATGACATAATACACAAGAGATGCTTGGTACTATACCTAACACACTGTACTGCTAGGTATAAGTGGCTACACCCACAAATATTTCCAGGAGAATGAATTTGAGATAAACAGTATTAAGCAAGGCTAAAATTGTTTTATTTTTTAAATCTATATTATGTTTATATACATTATTACTCCAGGATGTGCTTACCAACATCACTGTGGTAAGCACATCCTGGAGTGGAGTTCCATGAAACAAGAGGAATGAGCACACTATTTATCTAATAGACTTAAGAGTATAGGGGGGAACTTGGCTCAGATCTCTTCCTAGGTCCCTTTCAATGCTAAGATTCCATCTTTCAAAAAATAATTTCTCAAAACTGCTCTTACCATTCACAGTAATTATGAAAATTCCAGAAGGGTTCTTTGGCTGCTGTTTCACAATTGCCTGTTTATGACATTTACTCTTAGGAACAGGTCCTAAACTATGTCTACATTAAATTAAGTTAAACTATATTTAGATTTTTTTAGTGGAATCTCATTGTGGAGATAAACTAGTTGGCTCATTATTATTACTTTTTCCCCCTTCTCTGGATATGGATTTTTCATATTATCCATTAGTGAGGAGGTAAAGACTCAAAAGGATTTACTTAAATAATAGGCTGATAAACAAAGAATAAACTTAACTCCAAAATATCGTCTTAATAATTTATAATAACCATAAGAGATTATTAATTAATTCTTAAGTAAGGGTATATGCCTGCACATTTTGATTGGCTCAATAATTCGGAGGGCACTATTATTGGCATTTAGTGGCAGGTAACAGGGATACTAGTCCTGCAGTACTCAGTAGTTTTAAACCAAGAGGAATTATCCTATAAATTAAACTCACAACAAATATGATAATAATAAAGGTTTTCATAAGAAATTACAAGAAAAGCCCAGTAATGAAGGAGAAATGTTTCAGATTAAAAACATTTCCTTGAAGTTATTGGATACTTATGTCACACTCTATTTGTGGATTAGAGTACTTTTGGTTATGTCTTTAAAAACCTTTAAAAAAAAAAAGGTTTCAGTATTTTCTTCAATAATTACAAAAGCAATGAGATCAACTGTAAGGATGTAACACAAGAGATCTGAATATCTTTTAAAATATATTTATATACAAACATTATTGGTGAAGACACAGAAAGGGATCTTGCTAAATTTTATCACTAAACATTATTTTTAAAATATTTCTTGTTACTGTCATTTCATATATTTAAAAACAATTATTATTTTATAATTTTTAATTATAGATCAATGTAATTTATGTTGAGCAAACCTGTACTGACTTACTTATTCTGGGCTAAGAGTTTTCTTTTCCTTTCTTTTTTTTTTTTAAAATCCAGAAACATTTTTTATTTGTAGTTGACACAATACCTTTACCTTATTTACTTATATGTGGTGCTGAGGATTGAACCCAGGACCTTGCATGTGCTAGGCAAACACTCTAACGCTGAGCCACAACCCCAGCCCCAAGAGTTTTCTTTTCTTAGACATCTATCAAAGCAACTATTCTAAGGATTCTTACCTTAGGTGTATCTTTTTCTCCATCTTTTCTTTTTTGTCACTTTAATGAAGTAAATTCTGCAAGGTTTTTTGTTTGTTTGTTTGTTTTTTAAATTAATAGAAACTACATGTAAGACTCAACATCTAGAGGGATTTCAAGACAGCAGATATGTGTGCTGGGATACTTTGGCACCACTGTGTACCAATGTTAGAAATTATTTTGATACTACAGTATAAAGTAAGTCCAACTTATTTAGAAAATAATATTCCCTCATTTTCTCCCTGGCCACTGTCCATTTTATTCAGGCATGCCCTTAATTCAATTAAGGTTCTTTCTTTCTCATACACATATAAATAAATTTGTTCAATTATTATTATCCTAACACTAAGTTTTTATTCTTACATTCATTCATAACTCTGACCTTCAGTTTTTTTAATACTGATTATATAGAATGGCTTATATTTTATTTTTCATAATTAAAAAAAAGTTTTTCATTGCTCATTGTAATTCTAATATAATTCATTATAAGTATTCTGCCTACTATATTAGGTCTCCCTACCTAGCACACTGTGCCCAAGCACTTCAATATTGAGTATATATTATTTTATAATAAATATAATACTTGTTTTGATTTCCCCAGTTTGTTACACTAGGGCATGAAATTAATTTTGAAAAAAAATGCATGCAGAAAGTTTGTATTATTATTTTAAAAAGAATACTATGTCTGTAAGAGATTACCTCAGCTTCAGAGTCCTTCAATTTTTGAACTTTTTCTTTGACCTTCATTTCAAACACCTGCTCCATCTCCATTTCCATCTTCTTCATCTTGGCTACATGCTCCCTCCTTTCTTCTTCCATTTGTGCCAGAGGGCTCCTGTCATGAACATTAAGAATAATCATTAAACATTTATAAGTGAAAATTGTAATACAAAAGTCTAAAAGAACTGGCGAAACACGAGATGCTACAGATGCCATTATTATTTATATGTACCAAATAATTTTTGAAATATTTTACTTACATCATTCTAAGTGATACATGACATGGATTCATTCATGAACAAATGAGATAAAATCCTCAGAAACGTGATATTTTAAACTTGAACTTCCTTCTGTGACAATTTACCAATAAACCTCAATCACTAGTACATAATTATTATAAGAACTAAAATAACCAAAGCAACTATGAGATGGTTCTTTGTGAACATCAACTGTAATGATGACACATAAAAGGACCTGTAAAAGGAAAATAAGAAACATTTTCCAAATACATTCACCAAATGAAAAAATAGGAAAAAAATTAATTTTGAATTTTCTTTAAAGAAAAATTGAAAGCATGAAGAAAGTTAACATATGAAGCATATTTTTAGTTCCACTAAAATTTGAGGAATTTCTGCAATGACTACTGATATCACAATTACATTTTATTACAAAAATTCCAACTATTTGATAACTGAACTGATACTGTTAAAAACAACTACTAGTCAATACTTAGAACACTATTCAGGTTTGAAGAAAATATTTCTAGGCTTTTTAAAATTTTTTAATGTTTGGAAAATTCATCTTTATTTCAAATGTTTCAGTGTTTTAAGTTTTAAACTGTTCAACGGCTTATACACATACACATACGCATGCATGAAATAATAAGGATCAAATATTTTGATATTTATTTTTGAAATGCCAGAATAGGCATTAAGCAGAGTTAAATAAAAAAAATAATAAAAAAACCAGTTTATTTAACACGCGTATGAAAGTCCATGGGCTCAAATCTCTTTGCATAATAATGTTATCATTTTTCATATTGTAAAATATTTACAGGTAAATTATGTTAAAGCTAGCATATTTAAACATATGAGAGAATGCCAAAATATCCAGGGGAGAATGATGAGTGGGCTCTGTTGTTTTGTAGATATCTGAAAATTAATGAATACACTGAAGCACCTTGAAAGAAGGCAAGCCCTTTTCTGATTTTGTTGATAAACACATTTATTTATTTTGACTATAAAAAATAATTTACAACTTAAATGGGTGATTTTATCTCAACAGGGGTAATTTTTTTTTTATTTCCCCAATAATTTAAAGGGCCAATCACTTTAACCTTGATATGTCACACTCTTATGGTGACCTCTCATTAGGCTGAGTATTTCTGACCATACACAATTCTCTTCTTTCCTATCAAGGAGGACGACAAAAAAGCTTAGACAGAAAATACTACATAAGACAGAATATCAGCTACTACCATTTTTTCTTAGCAAAAAGGAAGAATAAATATGTACTGCTTTGATGAAGATGATTTGTTTATATAATGTAAAGTGTTTAACCTAAGAATACTTCTTTCCAAAGGAAAACTTACTTCTATTTGGAAATTTACAGTGTATTTTACCAACTAAACAACTGAGCAGAAGTTATGAAAATAAAACTAAACCAGACATACTAACTTAGAACAAGAGCCTGCATTTATAAAGCAGTGTTTGTTGAAGAAATTTTAAAGTGTACCATTATTTCATTACAAGGTGATGACAGCCAGGTGCAGTGGTGTTTCCTATAATCCCAGCTACCTGGGAAACTAAAGCAGGAGGACTGAAAAGTCCTAGACCAGTCTGAGCAGCTTAGTGCAGCCCTTTCTCAAAACTTTAAAAAACATAATAAAATAAAGGCTGGTCTTACATCCAGCAAAATTAAGCTTTAGATTTGATGATGAAATTAAAACCTTCCATGATAAACAGACGTTAAAAGATTTTACAACTCAAAAGCCTGCACTACAGAAAGAAAATCCATGAAAATCAGTAAAGGGAGGTTTTACTCTAAAGGAAAAACAAATCAAAGGACAAACCAATTCAAGTTAAATACCAAAAAATAAACAGAAATGGCTGGAAATACAAATCATGTCTCAATAATAACCCTGAATGTTAATGGCCTAAAATCATCAATCAAAAGACATAGACTGGGGCTGGGGATGTGGCTCAAGTGCTAGCCTGGCATGCGTGGGGCACTGGGTTCGATCCTCAGCACCACATAAAAATAAAATAAAGATGTTGTGTCCGCCGAAAACTGAAAAAATAAATACTAAAAAAATTCTCTCTCTCTCTCTCTCTTAAAGAAAAAAAAAAAAAAAAAAAAAAAAGACACAGACTGGCAGATTAGATTAAAAAAAAAAAAAAAAGACCCAACAATATGCTGCCCAAAATGTAGTGTCTACATTCATTAAACATACTCTTCTCAGGTTCAAGAGTCAAATAGACTATAACACAATAATTCTGGTTGACTTAACATACCTCTTTCACCACTGGATAGATCATCCAAACTAAAGCTGAACAAAGAAAATATGGATCTCAATAATACAATCAATAACTTAGACTTAACTGACATATATAGAATATTTCATCCTTCAATGAACGAATAGAATACACTTTCTTCTCAGCAGCACATGGATCCTTCTCTAAAATAGACCATATATTATGCCTCAAAGCTATTCTTAGCAAATACAAAAAAAGTAGAGATACTACCCGCATTTTATCAGATCATAATGGAATGAAATTAGAAATCAATGATAAAATAAAAAATAAAAGCTACTCCAACACCTGGAGACTAAATAATATGCTACTAAATGAGCAATGGGTTGCAAAAGACATCAAGGAGGAGATTAAAATATCTTTCAAGGTGAATGAGAACATAGATACAATGTATCAAAATCTCTAGGACACTATGAAGGCAGTACTAAGAGGAAAGTTCATTGAATGGAGTTCATTCCTTAAAAGAAGGAAAAAGTCAACAAATAAATGACTTAACATTACATCTCAAAGCCCTAGAAAAAAAGAAGAAATCAACACCAAAAGCAGTAGAAGACAGGAAATAATTAAAATCAGAGCTGAAATCAATGAAATTGAAACAAAGAAACAATTGAAAAAATTGACAAAATAAGAAGTTGGTTCTTTGAAATAATAAGTAAAATTGACAGACCCTTAGCCATGCTAACAAAGAGAAGGATAGAGAAAACCCAAATCACTAACATACGTGATGAAAAAGGAAATATCACAACAGACACTTCAGAGATACAAAAGATAATTAGAAATTAGTTTTTAATTGTTTTTAGTTGTTGATGGACACAATTTCTTTGTTTTATTTATTTATTTTATATGGTGCTGAGGATCCAACCCAGTGCCTCACGCATGTAGGGCAAGCACTCAACCACTGAGCCACAACCCCAGCCCCAGAAATTATTTTGAGAACTTATACTCCAATAAAATAGAAAATATTGAAGGCATTGACAAATTTCTAGAGTCATATGATTTGCCCAAATTGAATAAGGATGATATATTTCAAATGATGAAACAGAAGACGCCATCAAAAACCTACGAACCAAGAAAAGCCCAGGACCAGATGGATACACAGCCGTGTTCTACAAGACCTTTAAAGAAGAACTAATACAAATAGTCCTCAATTTATTTCAGGAAATAGAAAAAGAGGGAGCACTTCCAAATACATTCTATGAGGCCAATGTCACCCTGATTCCAAAACTAGGCAAAACACATCAAAGAAAGAAAACTTCAGACAATATCTCTAATGAACATAGATGCAAAAATTCTCAATAAAATTCTGGCAAATTATGAGGATGCCCTTAGGCCTGAGCCTAAGTAACTCCATTTTAAATACTCCAGTTTGAAACCTGCAATCTCATCAGGCAGGGCTAACAGAGCCCTCCATTGTGGCCCTCAAGCACAAACAAGTCCACCGGACCAGATGTTTTAACCCCAGGGTAAATGATGTCACTAAGAAATCCAGTGGCAGTTGATAAGGATTAAAAGGAGGGGAGGGGCAAAAGCCCCAAAATTTAGTATAAGTAAAAGAGCAAATGAACATACATTCAGCCAGCCTATACTGATGCCCTCATGCTGAGAGCCTGATGAGGACCTGGACTGACATCCCGACACTTTTCATTGTTTGCTTATCCTCTGCATCTGCCTCACTGCTCTCAAACTCTACAGCCACAACTTGACCTTGGTAAGAGCCACAACTTCTCCCTATGATCCTCTCCTCAGCTAGCCATCAGCTCCACCCCAGAAGCCTGCCTTGGTTCCTGATCTGATCACCATGATCTGAGTGTGCATCTGTTGGATTTAAAGCCTAAGGCTAGAGACTTTTGATCTGACACTTGAACTTAGTGTGCAGAGAGAATGTCTGTCATTAGCCGGTCATGATTAAGTGTGTCTGCAGTGCTTAGAATTAATCTAGAATTGTTTACTGTGAATTAATTAATCCTGAATTGTTTGCTGTGAATTCATTGTGTCTACTGCAGTGCCTAGCATTAAGGATTGTCATTTTCTTGATTAAGAACCTATAGAGTGAAACTGTATGAGTGATTTGAGTGAAAAAAGCATTGCAAAGGGCAGAAGCATGTGGACATTCTTTATTTCTCCCCCTCAACTGCATAAGTGGCACCTTTTCACCATCGAAACACAAATCGAATACAAAAACATATCAAAAAGATAGTGCACCACGATCAAGGATCAAGTGGGGTTCATCTCAGGTTACTAGGTTGGTTCAACATACAGAAGTCAATAAATGTAATTCATCACATCCATACGATCATCTCAATAGACGCAGAAAAAGCATTCGACAAAATAAGCACCCCTTCATGTTCAAAACACTAGAAAAATTAGGGATAACAGGAAAATATCACAACACTGTATAAAAGCTACCTATGCTAAGCCCCAGGCCAACATCATTCTAAATGGAGGAAAAATTGAAAGCATTGTCTCAAAAAACTGGAAAAAGACAGGGATGCCCTCTTTTACCATTTCTATTTAAAATACTTTTTGAAACACTGGCCAGAGCGATTAGACACATCAGAAAACTTGGGAGCAGACAAAAGAAATTAAAGGTATACAGACAGGAAAAGAAGAATTCAAATTAGCACTATTTGCCAACAATATGATTCTATACTTAGAAGACCTAAAAAACTCCACCAGAAACTTCTAGAACTAGTAAATGAATTCAGCACAGTAGCAGGATACAAAATCAACACCCATAAATCAAAGGCATTTCTGTATATCTGTGGCAAATCCTCTGAAAGGAAAACTACCCCATTTACAATAGCCTCAAAATAAATGAATGAATGAATAAATAAATAAAATAGCAAAAGAGGTGAAAGACCTCTATCTACAATGAAAACTACAGAGCACTAAAGAAATTAAAGAAGACCTTAGAAGATGGAAAGATCTCCCTTGTTCTTGCATAGGCAGACTTAATATTGACAAAAGCACTATATGAGAGTTAATGCTTCCAATAAAAATCCCAATGACATTCCCCATAGAAATAGAAAAAGCAGTCATGAAATTGCTGGAAAAATAAGAAACCCAGAATAGCAAAAGCAATCCTTAGCAGGAAGAGTGAAGCAGATGGTATCACTATACCAGACCTCAAACTATCCTACAGAACAACAGTAACAAAAACGGCATTTTCTTATATTTCTTATACTAATGGCAGGCGTTTTAATTTTTTTTTAAAAAAATTTATGGTACTAGGGATTAAACCCAGGGGCACTATCACTGAGCTACATCCCAATATTCTTTTTTTTTTTTTTTAATTTTTTTTTTTTGAGAGAGAGAGAGAAATTTTTAATATTTATTTATTTATTTTTAGTTTTCGGCAGACACAACATCTTTGTTTGTATGTGGTGCTGAGGATGGAACCGGGCCGCACGCATGCCAGGCGACTGCGCTACCGCTTGAGCCACATCCCAGCCCCCCAAAAAATATGGAACGCTTCACGAATTTGCGTGTCATCCTTGCGCAGGGGCCATGCTAATCTTCTCTGTATCGTTCCAATTTTAGTATATGTGCTGCCTAAGGGAGCACCCAATATTCTTTTTTAAAATTCTGAGACAGGGTCTCATTAAGTTGCACAACTTACAATCCTCCTGCCTCAGCCTTCCTTGTCACTGGGAATATAGGAGTGTACACCAGCTACTGGCAGGGGTTTTTAAAACACAGGGATCTCAGATCTCTTGCGCAGAGTGTTAGTGACTGCCCTGAAGTAAGCATACTAAATAGATGTGTGCTTAAGTTCATTTTACTGGTGAGATGACCCAAAGCTTTTGTTAGCTTTTCAAAGGGTTTCTAACTTCAGTTCCTCAAACACTCCCCAAATTTCCTCCTTAGACTCTATACAATAATCTAGTAACTATTATTGAGTTGATAGTCTTAAATAATTGAATATGTACACTTAAGCAACTTATATTATTTAACATATAGCCATGATTCAAAAACAAATATTTCAATATTGTAAATATATTGAATAAATTAGAATTTGAGAGAATAATAATCATTTTAATGTTAAACACATATTCATACTTATAATAACCTAATGCTAATTTTATTTATCTCTGGGAAGAATCAGGCAATTCACATAAAGAATTTATACATGGGCTGGAGATGTGGCTCAAGCGGTAGCGCGCTCGCCTGGCATGCCTGAGGCCCTGGTTCGATCCTCAGCACCACATACAAACAAAGATGTTGTGTCTGCCGAAAACTAGAAAATAAATATTAAAAAAATTCTCTCTCTCTTAAAAAAAAAAAAAAAGAATTTATAGTAATCCATACACATTAAAGGCTATCTACCAGTTTACAAAGAGTAAACCATTTCACCTAAATTATTATTTAAATGACTCTGGAGGAAAAATAGCAAACTACAGAGAAACAATCATGTTTTGAAATGTGCTTTTTGGTGTTGTTGTTTATTTGTTCTAATTAGTTATACATAAGAGAATGCATTTTGATTCATTGTACATAAATGGATCACAACTTTTCCTTTCTCTGGCTGTATACAATGTAGGGTTGCACCACATGTGCAGTCACGTATGAATCTAGGGTAATGATGTTCATCTCATTTCACCATCATTTGAAATCTGCTTTTGAATCCAAATTTTAAATATTAGGAATCTGTGCATAGTAAACAAGAACTGATTATATCTTTCAAAAAATAAATAATCCTTTACATGCCGACCTAAAAGATTAAAAAATGAATACTGAACATGTTTAAACACTACTAAAAGCCACAAATAAAAGCAAATGTATAGCTTTGAGGATTAAATAATTAAGGTATGTGCCCTAAGTTAAAAATCTTATGGTAAAATTTGTTACAGTGAGTTAATTTATTCCCCCAATTCTCTTATCAATAACTATTCCAAATCATTATGAAAATATATATTTTAGGCAATTAGTCTTCTGATAGCCTGTCCAAAGTTCCAAACCTATTAAATATGTCTTTACTTTCAAAAGAAAATCCGCAATAGATGATGTTTGAGATACTTCTTCATCCTTGGTCATGCTTGATCCCTGACCAAATGAACTGATATTCAAATATTATGAAAAAAATGTTCATGCATACCTAAAATGGATCTTTAAATTCTTTAATTTTTAAAATGAATCAGTATTCCACTTCCAGTTATCTTTATTAAAATGATTCTTTTAAAACTATAATACAAAATTGTGCTTACAATGTAGAAAATGCAGGAAAAAGGATAACTTTTTATTATCACATTTAGTATTATTTCTTTTTCCCCCCAACTAAAATGGGTGGCTGGAAAAACCAAGTTACATTATTGCCTGTCTGCTTTTTAACGGGAAATTCCCCTACCCCACAGATATGCTAAAAGCTTTGCAAACCCAATCTTGTCAAAGAAATTAATAGCAACCCAGTCAAAGAAATGAAAAAGTCTCATAAAAGGAAAAGAAAAAGGCTATCACATAACCTGAATACCAAACTAAATCCCCAAAGATATAATACAGATATAATATTTCCTTTCAGGGTTCTCTTTAACAGGGTTAGAATTCTTTTTTTTTTTTAATATTATTTTCATGTGAAGATTTTTTTTAATCTAACTTTATTTATTTATTGATTGATTGATTTTTATGTGATGCTGAGGATGAACCTAGGGCCTTGCATATGCAAGGCGAGCGCTCTACCGCTGAGCCATAACCCCAGCCCTGGTTAGAATTCTTTAAAACCACCAGATAATTCACCCTTTGGTGTCCAGTAACAGAATCACAACAAGGGCCACATGAAGTTGACTCAGCTAAATTCTATCGTGGTTGTATTTCATGACCCACATTTCATTCAAATTATATGTGTGGTATTTCCTGAAGAATACATTAAGCAGTACATTTAATACTTTCACTCCAATGGTTAGTCACTATATATCTGACATATAGTTTTCATGTAAAATTTTCCAAAAGAATTTCATTTCAACAGATTTCAAAGACGAACAAATTTTCAAAACTTTTGGGAAACAATATTTGTCAGTATTTTATTTTGCCAAATGAGAGCATTAAAACCAATCATAAACAAAATAAAATCCCAACTACTATTTTTATAAAAGTACATTTGAACAAAGAGTGAGGGACATAACTGAATAAATTTAATTTTAGGGGGAAACTTTTATAATTGAAAACCTTTTCATGAAAAGAGTTCTAGGATCAACTCTGAAACATGTATTTTTAGGAACTCAGTTACTTGTAAAGTTATCCTAAGACCAGAGATGAAGAAGGCTATAGAAAAGAGAGATGAACTGACAAGCAGGAAAGAGCTAACAGGGTGTGCCCCCAAACCTGGAGCATGTTGTCAACCATCTTAAATACTGCTAACGATAGATAAGAGTTCAGAGACAATCAACAGTGATTTTAAGTAAAAGGTACAAGAAAAATCAAGGAAGAAAGCAGCATATAAAACTCTAAAAAACAAATTAGCAAAAAAGGATAGCTCTCCCCTTATTGGGGATCATCTTCTTTCTTTAAGGAGATTTGTAATCTGGATATGGAACTATTCTCCCCTTTCCTTTACAACCCCTTATTGAATGTGTTTGATGGGGGAGGTCTCACTTTCTGTGGCTTCCAACAACCTACCATCCCCCATACAGAAATGCACAAGATACACTCTCCCTGAGAATTTAAGAAGTGGGGCTGGGGATATAGCTCAGGTGGTAGAGTGCTTGCCTCACATGTACAGGCCCTGAGTGTGATCCCCAGCAGCACCACCCCCCCCCCCTAAAAAAAAGTACTAAAAAACTGATAACTTATTTGTCAGATACAGGTAATACCTGGCCAGTTGTTAAGAATAGTAACCCTTTCTTGAGTGTCCAGAAAGCCTTGAGACAAGTTAGTATTTAACTAGACAACCTCAGCTACCTTTCAGATTTTAACCACACATTCTCATTCTTGATTTTAAGTCCTTCCAGAACAATTATTTTAGGACCAATTTTCAGATATGCAAAACAAATATATTTTTATTCCATAGTTAAGCACACTCTATTTGCCAAAAATTGCCTCAGAAAATTAAAAATAAGATAAATTAATACTATCCAATGCCTAACATTTTTTGAACAATTTAGCTTATAAACCAAATATGATTAGCACTTTATGAAGCCATATAAAGGTTATTTTAACTATAAATTTTGAATAGGGGTTCTTGTATGTATACACACATAAATGTGAGTATGCACACATATACATGTGTGTATGAAGAAATGTTGTTTACTGGGTAATGAAAAAAACAGGTTCCTCAGCAATCAATAAATGAATAATTGACATTATCATCAATTTTCTTTCTTTCTCAAATTGCCTACATTAAACCCTATTTAGATTCCATAAAAAGTAATTTTTAAAAAGAACTATCACCAACATTTTTTAAAGGGACCAAAGAGATTGTCTAGTTGAATTATCTTTAAAATTGGGACTCTATATGACGTCTTTTAAGTTATTTAAGCATGAGTAGTTTTAAGAGAATCAACTTCCAGATCCTCAACTTCCATACAAATTCTTAGTTAAACTGATCTGCCTGAAATTTCCCAAGTTGCAGATAGCCCTTCTCTCGCTTTAAAGAAGAACCTACTCCCCTTCATCTCATTTACTGAGGTATATCTTCAATAATAAATCCATAAAGCATCTGCGTTTCCCAATATTAAAAACGTTTCTATTAAGGGAAAAGCATGTTTTTAGATGTTAGAAACAGTGTTTTGAACCATGTTCAGATGCTCTAAGTTCATACAAAATGAGATGGTTGGAGTACTGGCAACTTTTTTCTTTTTTAAACAATCCTGCTTCTTCCAAGCAACCTCAACCTCTCCCTGCTATCATTGTCAAAGAACACATCACTATGGAGGGAGAGTCCCATTAGAGAAATCCAAAAAGAACTTCAATAAGAAGCCTAAACTCATACTTCATATACTTAAACATTAGTCTTTATTTTTAGTTATTCATGGATATGTACCTAGCTGTAATAAAGGCATCATAAACTGCTGATACTATTTTTTTTTTAAATTTAGCTACTATGCTTTTTGAAATTGCTAAAACTTTCAAGATAACATATAACTAATGGATGAACTTTTAAGTGACTTCTTTCAGATTTAATATGTCTCAATGACTTCCTTAAAATTTAGTATGTCATACTCAATGAGGTAATAAATTCTAATCAAATTGTATCAAACATCTTTTACAATTATAGTCATTCTATAATTGGTTTGATCTCTAAAAACATTTCTTTTTCTACTTACTAGCTTCTGGGGCAATTTGCTTTTTAGCATGCAAACTTTTCTTTTTTTATTCCCACAGGTAAACTTTTGTCATGACTCATCTTGACATAGATTTCTGATAGTATTCTTTTTATACTACTTCTACTTTTTATGCTTTCTTCCTGGGTCATAACTGAACTCATCAAGTTAAGCCCAAAGAACAGAATTTTGTATACATTAAAAAAAATTTTTAAATCAAAGCTTAAGATTTACTATTTTTCTCTGAATTACCTTACCTATAACTAATAGGAGGACTACTCCAATTGTACTACTTTAAAAATCTTAAATTTAAAATGTGGAAAAGTAATTTCTCATGTTTAGGATACAAACAATTATTTAATTTTTTAAAAATTAACATTAAGTACATACCTTTAATGAAAAATACATTGGTAGTACATTTTTCTTTAAACATTATATAAAATCATCAGTACCTTTGTGTATGCTTCTTTTAAATAGTTAAAAGTCCCCAAATTAAAGAAAATACATTTAAAGTAGATTAAAATTTTATGAATATTCACTATTGTAAATCCTTTTGTGTTAAAATTGTTCACATATATTTTGTGAAGGAGAAAAAAAACTGAACCCTATCTCAAATAGGATTTTATATTTTTAAATATGAAAAAGTGACATTTTTCTATTCCATTATAAGGAATATTGACAGCTACAAAAACAACACTATTCCTTTTTTTAAGAACTTTTCTCATTATTTACATGTATGATCCCTCAGGATTCTCTCCAAATGATAAGATAATATCTAGCTGCAATGTACATCATTTAAAATAGTTTTCATTATAGTTTTGGTCTTCAACAATCCAAATAAAGGAAGCATAAGGTATAGACATGGTTACCAAAAATCCTACTTTCTCATACATCTCCCCACACCTCCATCATAAAACCCATCACGGTTTGCAATATGCAATCAGTAAGGCAAAGCTACATGCTTGGTAGTCACACTATTCTCACTAACAAGAAATCCAAATGCTAGCTAATTTACTTCTTGGAATACACAATAGAATATGAATACAGAAGGTAATAAGATTATATTCATTAAAATATTTTTGTTTGGCCCTGTCCAAATAAACTTGGTTCTTTCTTTCAAAATGCTGTGTTTAAAGCTTTTCCTTTTAACAGAAGTTGTTTACTCTCCTTAAAGAGAATATAGGAAGAGTTACTGCTTGTGCACAACTGAAGCCACAGGTGGGCGCCAATACCTGATTCCAGTTCCCACAGAGGCACACACTTCTCTGAGGACATTAATTTTTCTTTCTTTCTTTCTTTTCTTTTCTTTTTTTTTTTTTTGAGGAGGGTGGGGTGCAATCAAGGGATTGAACTCAAGTGCATCACACATGCTAGGCCAGCACTCCAACCTTGAGCTATGTTCCCAACCCTCCTGCTGCTGTTTTTCTAATTCAAGTCCCTGGGCCTCTTATCAAAATGACCTCAATATCCTAGGCTTTGCTTTTCTTTCAACAGGTATGAAATGCACAAGTTAGGGCTGTTTTTTCACCAAATAGGAAGACTGGTTTTGTTCACAGTGTTACAGTATAAAAACTGTTTCATTCCACCAGCTACTGAACTCTGCACCTTTTAACATTCAAAGTCTAGCTTTTACAGTTTTCCTGTATATTCCACTCTTTATCCTTACTTTCAGTTCTAAACCTCAACATAATGTATGTTGATAGACTGATTTTCCTTTGTATCCCTAGTCATGCAACTTATTTTGTATTTTTGCTAAAACAAACCTTGGAGAAAGAATCCAAGGTGTCTACATCAAGTACTTACTTCATTGCTAAGATGAAAATACCAATTTAAATTAGCCACATTTATAGAGGTAAAAAGTAAATCTGTACAACTCTATTTAAGGAAACAAAACACTTATGCTATTTTCATCACTGTTTGTACTTACCTTATCAACATATTTCTTAGAATTGTAAAATCACAATGTTCACCATTTTCAACTATAAGAAAAAAAATAGACCACATATATTATTTCCACTAAACCAAGTCTTTCCAAAGGAAATCTCACAGGAACTTGGGGGTAAAAACAATGAAAGAATATGTAGAACTGCTTAGATCAATTTTTCATTAAGGTAAAATTCTAATATAGCACTCAGTGGAATGACAAATAATTGCATTATAATATTACTTTACTATAGTTGAATCCTCAGTGATAGATAAGTAAACCTAATAAATGAGCTATGTGGAAACATACAATTCTAAAAATTTGAAAGGAAAAATATGTTTTTTCTCATTGGTAAAGAATATATTTATTCTGTGATGAAATATATTTTTAAAAGTTAGTAGTCTGGATGAGGGGAGAGTCATTTCATAAACACTTTCTTCATAGGTAAACAGAATAAAAAGATGAGCCACGAACTTAAGATTCTTTATTTTATTTTAAAAATAATAATAAATAAATGTATATATACATATTTATAAACAAATAAATATGTGTGTGTGTGTGTGTATTAAGAACACCACTTGGAGGGAGGGGAGAGGCAGCAAACCAGAGATACAATTTCTCCAGTGTAGATTTCTAAGGGGTACATAAGCATAAATTCTAAAGTCTCAGGCCAGCAACTAGAGGTTCACTGGGTCCAACAGATAGCTAGGAACAAAGGACAGGGTCACTGGTGGGATATCTAGACAATAATCTGGAAGGATATACTAAAATTCACAGAAAGTATTAGATCAAACCAATATAAGAAACATAAATTTGAGGACACACTTGTATTGCTAAGAGATATTCTAAGGCTTGCTGCAATAACATTTTATTGGCATTTAAAAGCTTTTATAAAACTAGTAAAAAGGATCTCTTATAATAATTTGTAAAGATGTGATGGCAAAAAAAAAAAGTGATTTCTGCTTTGAGAACTGAGTTTATAAATATTTTCAATGATTCTTGAGGATCCACGACCCATCTGAGACTAAAATAAATGTGATGGGTTTTCTCTCCAAATTGTTCTATTTCAGAGGGTTCAGCAGAACTCTTGGAAGCAATCTTTTGGCCCTGAGTATAGAAGTCCTGAATTATAAGAATGTTTTCAAACAAGAAAACAGAAATTGACCTAATGATGAGATAAAAAATGTGGTGGGGCATTGACAACTGACTTCTAAAGTATTACTACAATGTTAGAATTTAACACATAGTTCCCTGTATGTATTAAAGGTTTGAAAATACAGAAAGTTTGAAAAACATAATGTACTTCTGAAGAAAACAAGACTAAAGGAAAATAAAATCAGAACTATCCTTGAAAATCTGGATTGTTTCAATGTAGTATGCATATTATACTAATTATAAATACAAAGTTTTATTGCATTTATGAGATCTTACAAGTCATTCACTGAAGAAAACCTTACCTTCAGCCACACCCCAAGGATACTGCCTTCCTCTGACCCTTTTGCCATTAACTTCAATGATAGTATTACTACCTACCACAGCAAGAGGTAAACGGTCCTATAAAATAAAGTATTCTTGTTCAAATACATCTCGGTAGTCCTCACAAATCCAAGAATAAAGTTATATTACTCAACAAATTAACAAGAAAATTGATAATAATTCAACATTTTTTGTAGGCCATTAATAAATATTTATAAATTGAGATTATAGGATATTACCACCAAGGTAATCAGTGAATACAGTTATATCTTTTCTGAAAATTTAAAAATACTAAGGCAGATGCTATCAAATTATTTGCTAAAAGTCACTCCAAAAAACTGGCCCACACTGTGAGGGAAAAGAATAAAAAATATATTGATATTTAGGGGAAGAAAAAATGAAGCTTGTGATTAATTGTATCTGCCCTATCATAAACCAACAAACAATACTAGAAACAAGAAATATTTTATTTGCTAAACTCTAACTTCAAAATTTCATATCCAAGAAACTTGATTTGTGTTCACCCACATTAACTCGGAGAATAAAACTTTCAAAATTCTTGGGGCTTTCAAAAATACCTAAGTAGCTATTTTATAAAACCCCGGAAATTCTACATTGTTCATTAATTCAAAGATAACTGGGTTATTAGCCTACATATGCCATTATTTGGTATACCATTTTTAAGTCCAGGGTACCTAAAATCATTTAAGATATGAATGTGCTATTCACCTATTTTAAGCAAAGCCTTATTTACATGTAAAAGCTAATCAACCAAGTTAACTCCAAAGTTGAATTCAACATTAAACAATCTTGTTTTATAAGCCAACTCCTTAAAACATTGATATTTTTGGTCTTTTCTGTGGAAAAGGTTCCCAAATATTTTCACACACATGTACATGCATGTATATATATTTATGTACATATATAAAAATATATGAATTAATCTACCTTTATCTTTTTAACCAGCTTATTTTCTTCTTCATCATCTGTTTCTGGAAATTCATATATTTTAATTTTATGTTCTTGAATTTCTTTCATTATCTAAAATGGAAGAAACAGTTAGCAAAAGAGCTCCATACATAATTAGTATGTTGGCCCTATTTTTAGTAAATTTCTTGGATTCTTACATGAGACCACATAGCTTCTGGTTCTTTACTGTTTTTCAATGATGTAAAACTGTAATTAAAAAAAAAAAAAAAAACTAACAACAAAAAAAAACTATGCTAGTCTTTTTTCCTAGTACTGGGGACTGAACACAGAGGCACCTTACCACTGAGCCACATCCTCAGACCTTTTTAGTTTTTGAGTCAGGGTCTCACCAGTTGCTGAGGCTGGCCTTGATCTTGTGATTCTCCTGCTTTAGCCTCCCAAGTTCTATTTTTTAGACAACTATTATGTTGACAAATAAAACCCAAAATTCAATTGCTTCAAAAATGTTAAAAGTTGGGGCTAGGGTTGTGGCTAAGTGGTAGAGCATTTGCCTAGCATGTGCAAAAGCACTGGGTTCAATCCTCAGCACAACATAAAAATAAATAATAAAGATACTGTATCCAACTACAACTAAAAAAAAATTTTTTTAAATGTTAAAGTCATGGGCTGGGGCTCAACGGTACAGTGCTTGCTTTCCACATGTGAGGCACTGGGTTCAATCCTCAGCACCACATAAAAATATTTACAACTAAAAAAATAATAAAATTTAATAAAAGTTTTTAAAAATGTAAAAGTCATTTGGTTATAAAACCAAGAGTTCCAAAACTATAAAAACCAGAAAGGGATTCACCAGTTGGTTTCTACCATAATGGCTTTAGGTCATTTATTTACAATAACTGAGATTCTTATTCTAGATACAACTCACCAACTATCTTATTCAGCAGACTAAAACTCACCTAAAAATTTTATACTATGTGGCCAGAATGAGTGAAACTAAATATAACATTGGTTCCAAGAGAAAAATTACAATCTGATAGGTAAATATCCTTGCATGTACAGTGTGTAACACAAATCAAAAAGCAACATATACAAGACTGGACAACCCACAGGATGAAAATATGCCCTAGAAATTAAGAAGCTCAAGAGTTAACAAAAATGAAAAGATCAAAGAAGACAACTTGACTCCAAATTCAAAATGGAACACAGACATCCAAATAATTTTCAACTACTTACCGTATTTGAATTTGCAACAAACAAACAGCTAATGTACCTAGAACTCACGTCCTTGCTTACATTTGGTGCTACTCTCAAGGAAGGTACACAGACAGTAAACAAAGTAAATTACATGGCTACTATACTAGATAGAAACAAAAAGAAGTAAAAATTGCCCCTGGGGGGAAAAAACAGGACCACATATCTTTCACAAATGGGACATGTCCTACATAGAAAAAAAGAGTAGAAAAAATTGATGAGATGACAAATAAATGACTAGCACACAAAAAGAAGTCATAGTATCAAGCTCTAAGAGTAGTAGTTCTTGAGTACAGGTTGTATATTAAAATGAACTGAGAGAGCATTTTCAAAATAAATACTAAAGCCAGTAATAACTGGTCGGGATAAGCCCCAACAACTCATTTTGAAAAAGTTCTCTAGATGATTTTGATAGACTCCTGGATAGAAATCATTATTCTAAACATACCCCCCCCCCAAAAAAAAAAGAAGAAAGAAAAAAAAAAGAAAAATAACAACCACTAGGGTTAGAAGTATAACTCAGTGGGAAAGCATGTATGCGGTCTTGCTTTAATTACCAATTCCCAAAAGAAAAACAGGAAAAAAAGAAAAAGGGAACTGTGCAACTACTAGAATGTGACCAATTTGGAAGTAGAGATCATTACTTCTTTGTCTTTTTTATCTCTAAGTTCTCGGTACAAATCCCAACAGAGATATAATGCAAGATAAAGGGAGAAATGTATTACATGATTAGTATTTGAAATTTACACCACAGTATAAGACAAAAACAGGAATGATGGAAAACAAACAAACAAACAAAAAAAACATATTCCTGATGGAAATAAGTCTAGTAAAAACAATATACAAAATATTCTCAAAATTTACATGAATTTAACACAACTTGAAAGCATATTTCAACAGGTTTTTCTTTTTGTAAAAAATTTCAAGGTAATCTAAAATTCATACTGAAAAGTGAAGAACGGTATTTTTTTTTAATAAAGAGAACTATAACAACAGTAAGAGATAATAACTCAAAAATTTATTTTTTTAGATATAATACAAAGTTTCTGTGGTTTTAAAAAAATACAACACAGGCCTAAAACAGAAACTACAACTACTAGAATGGGAGATAATTCCACAAATTGACCCTACATTTCATAAAATGTCATGTACAATAAATTAAGACAAGATAATGAGGAAAATGTGTCATTATTTAACTCAATATTAGTGATAAAACTGGGTATGAGTTTAGATAAAAGCTTAAACTATGGAACATATATATCTCTAATACATGGGGAAAACATGTCTTCCATAAAATGCAATAAAAATTAAAATATAAAGAGCAAAAGAGAAAAAAGAAAATACACAGTAAAAATGAGAGAAAACTAGCAGAGCATGGTGGCGTACACCAATGGCTCAGGAAGCTGAGGCAAGAGGATTGCAAGTCCAAAGCCAGCCTCAGCAAGTTATCAAAGCCCTAAGCAACTGTGTGAGACCCTGACTCAAAATAATTTAAAAGGTGGGGGTTGGTGGCTGAGGATGTGGCTCAGTGGTTAAATGCCTCTGGGTTCCAGAGAGGATGGGGGAGAGGGAGAGATAAGTAAGAAGGTAGGGAGGGAGGGAGGGAGAGGGAGAGGGGAGAGGGAAGGAGGGAAGGAGGGAGGGAGGGAGAGGGAGAGAGAGAGAGAGAGAGAGAGAGAGAAACACATGCAAGGCAAGTGAGGTGGGGAGAGGAAGAGAGAAAACTAAATATCCAAAATAAAAAGAATCTATAATAAATACATACAGGTAATACTTAATATTATTCTTCAAAAAGTACAAAGGTTTTGAACAAGAAGTTCATGAAAGAAATTTTAAAATGAACATATCTGCTTTAAAAAATGTTCAGTCTTTCTGAAAAGTAAAATTAAAAGCTGGTAAGATTAAGTGAAACAAATATACTCATTATAGAAATTTGGTTTGTTTTATTGGGAAAACATTATACAAAATGCAGAGTCAGGGTTAAAGGGCTATAAAAATAACTAGATACTTTCAATGAGCAATCCTAGCTGTGGCAATTCATTCTAAAATAATTCTATAAGGTGTGAGGAGGGGTGGTGATGGGAGTTATTTAAAACAGTCTTATTTAAAAACTGACAAAGCATCAGGTTATTATGATAATGGATAAAAATTTGAGAAGAAAACTAAGGCAGAAGATTATTTTCAGGAGTTATTTTTAATACAATTTGACAATACTGTAAATCCGAAAGAGAAATGTATTGCAACAAATTATGTGAAAAATGGTAAAAACTGCAAATTACATGAATAATGGGAGAAACCCAGGAGTTAACTTATTTTGCTCACCTGTTTTTTAAACTGTTGGCATTCCTCAGGTGTGAGTGTGTCTGCTTTGGCAATAAGTGGGATGATATTCACTTTTTCATGCAAACGCTTCATAAACTCAATGTCCAATGGTTTAAGTCTGAAATACATAGTATTTAATATGACTGAACTGACCAATTTGGGGAAACAGATTCTTCACATTCCCAATGACCAGTAAATACAATTAACTGCTTGACTTACTTATCAGAAACACTCTCTGATGAGGTATTAGGCCAGCCAACAGTTAGGTAGAACAGGACTTCAATCAAGAAACACTGGAGTGACTAAGAAGGCTTTTTGATTCCTGCCCTTGAACACCCAGTTCATAGGGTTTTGGCCCTAATAAAGAATTAAAAAAACCAGAAAGGCTCCTAGTAGAATTTCTTAGAATCAGCTATTTATTAAATTTCACAATCTTCTCAGACAAGATACTTAAGAAAACTTTCAAAATTCATTCTGTCCATTACAATCTGGCTGCTGCCATCACTTTGCCATTGTATTTTTCAAGTCACAAATCTTTCCATATGGATGCTTACCATCACAAATTGCCCTTTGTGTATATCTGTCATCACCCCCTCATAAGCTCTTCTATGATCCTTTAAGGTATTTTATAGGATCCTCTGTGTAAGGCTGGTCCTTTAAAGAAGTACATTCCTTAGAATTCTCTACCTGGCCCTTTTTAAAAAATTCTATATTCTGTATGATTATCATCATTCAATAGATTTTGATTTTCCTCTACAGACCTTTAACTCCCAAATCTTTTTACACAATCTAGATCTCACTTAAGACCAGATTTGTTTACCCAATGGTTAAACTGAGACATCTCATGGGCTCCTTCAAATCAAAAGCTTTATGTTATGGTTTAGATATGAGGTGTCCTCCAAAATCTCATGTATGAGAGACAATGCAAGAATGTTCAGAGATGAAATAATTAGATTATGAGAGTTGGATTTTGTGGGATGAGGTATCCCCCAAAAGTTCACGTGAAAAAACGCAAGAATGTTCAGGGGTGAAATAATTAGATTATAAGAGTCATGATCTAATCAGTAGATTCATCATCCACTGATAGGGATTAAATAGACAATAACTGTTGGTAGGTAGGTTGTGGTTGGAAGAAGTAAGTCACTGGGAGCATGACCCTGGGGTTTATATTTTGTCCCTAGTAACTGGAGATCTCTCTTTCCTTCCTGGCTGTAACGTTCTGAGCTGCTTTATTCTACTCCACCCTTCTACCATGATGTTCTGCCTCACCTTGGACCCAGAGCTATGGGGTTGGCTATCATGGACTGAACCTGTGAAACTGTGAACCAAAATAAATCTGTCCTCCTCTACATTGTTTCTGACAGGTATATTCTTCACAGCAATGCAAAAACTAAAACAACCTGAGTCTCAGTATTTCCTCCTCTTGTATGCTTCCCAGCTCAGTGAATGTAACCAATTACTCAAGCCTGAAATCTAGAATTGCTCTCTCTTCTAATTCTCACTTTTGAAGATTCACCAAGATCTGCTACAGGGGAAAACATTCAAACAAATATGTATGCACAGGTACACACACCTCCATTTCCATTACTTTAGTTCAGGCCACCAAGACCTCTGGAATGGAGAGCCACATGAGCCTTTTTGTTTCCCTATAAACCATCTACACTGCAGTCATCCAAATCTGATTTAAATCATTATTTGACTAAAAGCCTTACTGAAGGACACATTCCTTAGGTTATGTGGCTTACAGGGCTAGTAAAGACAAAGATCCTCCATCTGGACTCATTTCTCAGCATTCTTGGCCTATCTTTTGCCATCTCCCACTTCCAATGTGTCATCCTTTATTAATTTCTCACAATTTCTTGAAAGTACCATAACTCAACTGTTGGCCACAGGTTACCACCTTTACCTGAAACATCCTTCAATCCCATCTTCCTCCTATTTGGTTTAATTCCTACTTTTCATTTTGAATCTGGCCAATTTCCTCTGGGAATCCTCTTTAATCTACGACTACGCATTTTCTAAGTGGTAAACACTCAATGAACTGCATATTAATTCCTGAATATGTATTCATTTTGCCCATCCTCTCACTAAAAGATCTTCTCAAGTGAAGGTTTTATCTCATTCATCTGTATCCTCAGCATTTAGCACAATGTTGGACACTTGTGAAGGGGCCCAAATATTTATGAACAAAAAAAGTAAATTACTATAATTTTCTCTATGTTATTTAGGAACTATAAGTGAAAAATCAAAGAAAGTCCTTAAATCTATATCCTACTTAGGACTAAATATTACACCTACATCCTACTTAAGACTAAATATTAATGTTCCAAAGAAGTAAGTAAAGATAATAAGAAATATTTTTGCATAGCAATACCATTCTAAAGTAATATTCCTTAATTTCTATAAAGCAATAAGAGAAACTGGAATAAAGGTCTGTTATTCTATTGACTAATACTGACTTAATAATTACATTGATACTATTTTTAAATAAATAAATAGTTGAAATTGGAAAGATAGGAGTCCAGAGAGTAATACGATATTCCTTTATACTAACAAAAACTATTATACCTCATTGTGGTAGTGAGGCTCACCAGCACAAAAACAGAGGTAAAGAGAAAAGAAGATACAAATATGAAAATTTAAGATGGTTACCTCCTATTGCAAATCTCTCTATCCTGAGTTCCTTGGAATTCATTACTGGCATTCAGAGAATAGGAAATACCATGGGAAAGAGTATAGCTGAAATAACACTATACTATGTATAACAGTGTATTTACCTCACTAATACTAACAGAAAAAAAACCAAACCTATCCATCTTTGCGAAAAAATTAAAATTTGCTTATTGTCATCAATCATTACATATATCATTAAATATAAAGTCATGGCCTATTCAATCTCAGATTTCTAAATACATATGGTACAGTTTCCAATTTACACCCATGAAAAGTTTAAATTACCTCTGCTTTATTAAGCTATATAGATAGGCTTATATAAACCAGTGTTAAAGGCAGAATTCAGTTAATTTTTTTATGAAATCTTAAGAGCATTTAATATAAAACATTAAAGTCAAAATACAAGTTAACTAGATTTTATATTTAAAACCAGATAATGATTAATATATTTTAAAATACAGATAAAATTATTTAAATTTTACAGATAACATAAATTTAAGTGATCAGTTTAGCGATATTTTACAATGTTGTGTGATCATCTACCTCAAGAACTCTTCATTTTGTAAAGTTGGAACTCTATACCAAATTAAACAATAACTATTCCCTTCTCCCTCCACCTAGCACCTGGTAACTACCATTCTACTTCTGTGTCTATGATTTTGACCACTGTAAGTACTTCATTTCAATGGAATCATACAGTATTTGTCTTTTTATGACTGGCTGTCTTAGTCCATTTTATGCTACTATAATAAAATACCTGAGACTGTGTAATTTATTAAAAAAAAAAAGAAGAAGAAATGTGTTCTTTCACAGTTCTGCAGTCTGGGAAGCCCAAGTCAAGGTAGACACAGGTGTGTCTAGTAAAGGCCCGCTCTCCCCTTCTAAGATGGTTTGAATGCTGCATCCCCCATATAAAAGGAGTGTTGTTCCTTATGTGGCAGAATACTAGAGGGGGCAATTCAGTTTCCAAAGGGCTTTCTATTACACTGGTAATTTATTCATGAGGGGAATCATTCACATGAGTTTTGGAGGGAATGAATCCAGACCACAGCACTGGCTTACTTCACTTAATGTAATATTCTTAAGGTTCATCCATATTGCACCATAAATCTATGTGTTCTTCCTTTTAAAGTAGAATAATATTCAACATGTGGCTATACTAGATTTTGCTTATCTATTCATCTGTCAATGGATACTTGGGTTTCTTCCATGTTTTAGCTATTATGGATAATATACTGCAAATGAACATGCAAAATTATCCCTTGAGAGTTCTGTTTTAATTGTTACTTTAAACTGAGTATTTATTTATAATATCCCAACTTTAAAGAGAAAGGTATTTAAAAATAATCATGACAGGGAATCAGGGAAGTCAATTTTCTAAGTATAAAACGAGGGCCAATGAACATTTAAATCAGTTTTTCCTTTAGGATAAAAGGTAAAACCTTATAAAAGTCTCAATAAAACTCTTCTTAAATTAGTATACAAATTTCACATGCTTACAAAATGACAACAGCAGAAAAACGTTTCATTCAATGTTGACTATATTCATGCTGATTGAAATTTTTCCTCTGTCCCTTCAGTTTTGAACAGGTTTATCTGTTCATTAACAAATTTAGTTTTTAAATCTTGTTTTTAACTAACAGAAAGTCCTTTGTGAAAATTTAAAAAAATAAACCCCCATTAGAGAGAAAAGATTATTTAATCTCAAAGCCTATTTATAGCAAAATCACTGACCACAGGGGAAATGATAAACACCCCCCCCCACACACACACACACAAAAAAAAATAAAGTACAGTATGTTTCTCAGGAAGAAAAAAGTTCTGTATAAAGCTCACTGAATTATATTTACTTTTTTAAAATAGTGGTGGTCAGTATTAAAAGAATGAGACGATTTTAAAATGGAAGTACTGAGTTTGATTTTAACAGCAGCTACCTAACAGTGAGTAAAAAAATGGAACAATAATAACTGAAATAAGAAGTTACGCCTATATCCTCATCCACTTGGTAGGATGAGGTAGAAGACAATAAAATCAATACGCTACTAGACCAATTTATTTCTTCTTCAAAAAAGGAGTCCTTCTAAAAAATAAATCTAGGAACTACTCAAACAAGATAAAAAAGCCTTGATTCATTTACTAAACTGCATGGATTTTCAGTCTTGAGTGAGCAGAGGATTTAGAACTCTACATAAAATTCAGTGTCATATTCTTTTACATAGTTTATGGTATCACATAATGGGCAAAACTTTGCTCCATTTCTAAAAATAATTAAGCTAACTGTTCAAAAGCATATTTTTGCATATAGGAAATAAAAATTTTTAACTCCCATTCCTGTGACAAACAAAAAACAGCTCAAAGCCTCTACATATCATTTCAATTATAAAACTTTATCTTAAAACAAAAAAAAAATAAGGCATTGGGGGAACCTTCATATTTCCCATGCAATTTTAAGAAATAAATTTCCCCAGGGGGGATGGGAGGAATGTAATTTCATGAGAAATACTAACGCTTGGAGAGTGTCCAAAAGATCTAAAATAATAAAACTGGTTATGAGCTTACTAATTTCTATTGACTTAACTGCAGGTTTAAAATTTCATTCAGCTGACTTCCAGGATTAAGTCCTAACAAATTAAACTAGGTTGATTAAAAAAAAAAATTAAGGGGCTGTGGCTGTAGCTCAGTAGGAAAATGCTTGCCTCCCATGTGTGAAGCACTGAGTTCGAGCCTCAGCACCACATAAAAAACTAAATTAATAAACAAAGATATTGTGTGTCCATCTACAACTTGAAAAAAATATTTTAAAAAATTAAATTCAAGAAGTAGCTGCCTAGGTACTTATAAAAAACTTTATACAGTCTTCTATTTTTTTAAGATTACCTTTTTTGAGCCTTTTAACTAGATGAGTCATTTAAATGATATAAATTTAAAAACTTCTGAGAACAATGTAGAATATCCAAAGGTACACTTTTCACCTCTCTAACCTGCTAGTGCAAAAATGTTGACTATATAATTAAGGTTCCCTGCTCTACCAATAGAGAAAATGGACATCAGACTACGGAAAAGATGGAGAGAGAAACCAAAAACCTTGTTCATTATTTCAACATGGCTTATAAGGAAATTGCTTTACATTACTGCAATTTGAGTATCAAAGGAAAATGTTATACTACATAATAATCTAGTTCTTTTTGGTGAAGAGGTGGAGTTATCATTAAGTGACTGAATTACCCTGAGTTACTGACTCAAACAAAAAGATTGAAGAAGAGTAATTAAAAGCATCTGCAGTTGATAATAACACATACATCTACTCAAAATGACAGAAGAGTACCAAGGGGAAAAAAGGGGTGAGGAGTTTACAGGCTAACTACTAACAAACAGAATAATCAAATCAGATGTACATCTAGACACATGGTCCTAACTCCTAATAAAAAGAAGGTTAGTACTAATGGGTATGAAATGGAAATAATATGACTTTGGTAGCTAAGATGAAACAGAAGCCAAATGGACTTACTGAAGAAATGGCAAAATTATTTAAAATTTCTTAGCATAAGTCGAAAGACAATTGTTATTGCTACTCCTGCTTATTTGGTAGTTTAGTTAGTGACAAAGTATGGTCAAAACAAACACTGAATTAGTCACGTTGAGACCTCAAACCATGGTGAAAACCCTGCTACTTTCCATGAAGCAGGTACGATACTTACACATGAGGACCTAAGGGATAAAATCACTTGTTAGTTTACTTAGAACTTTAAAAAGTTTGCTGTAAGTCATTTCTGCATGGAATTTGGTCCTTTATCATTGGTCTAGTTTAGTTACATGTGCTTCCTAGAATAAGGATTCTAAAATATGAACATAAAGATGAGAAATACTAAACAACAACAAATGCATCAGAACAATCAAGGTACTAACCCATGTCCTGAAGGAGCAACGAAGTATAAACAACACTGCACTCTGTTATCAGGCATCTGACGTCTGTTCACTCGAGATTCTGCATTTAGGTAATCCTCAAATTTACTATCAATGTAGTCAATAACAGGCTGCCAACTGTGGAACGCAGATAAACAACACAATTAAGTTGCAATCTTATAAATGAATGAAAAACTGATAACCATAAGATAATAATCAATATTTTTAATTAGGTAAAAACCAATGTACTAATAGAAGGATCTCAAACTATTCTACTTCTATTCAGAAACAGGTAAAAATTATGTTGAATAAAACTTGTTCATTATTTCAAAAGATTTAAATGCAGTAAGTGTGAAGACCTAGTTAATTATGAACAAATTACTTGGATTGATAACTACAAAAATGCTAAGATACTTTCCAATATGAAAACAATTATATACAATTTAAAAATGGAGATTATTTTAATATTAAAACATTAGGATAAACTTATTTGTGCGTTTTAAGAGAGAAAATCACCTCAAAAACAATGTGGAACTAAAAAAAAAAAATTCTGTTTATAAAACACTAAGAGAGACAGGTGCCTGTAATCCCAGAGACTCAGGAGGCTGAGGCAGGAGAATAGCAAGTTCAAAGCCAGCCTCAGCAATTTAGTGAGGCCCTGAGCAACTCAGTTAAGGCCCTGTCTTTAAATAAAATACAAAAAGGGGCTGGGATTTGGCTCAGTGATTAAGTGCCCCTGGGTTTAATTAGAGGTTTAAAAAAAAAAAACTACGATAACTACTTAAGACTAGAATTCCATAAGTTAATTTACTTAAAACTGAAGGTCTAAAAATTGGGTAATTTAGCTAATTATTTAGAAAATAATTTATACAATTATAAATTATAGTAAAGGGAAAGTATGACATTTATTACAATAATGAGAATTCTTATTTATTACACATTTATTACAATGATGAAAATTCTTACCTTTGTTGCTTAAGATTTGTGTTAAAAGTAATTATATGACAGGTATTAACTCCATTTTATAGGAAACAATATTTTCAAATAAGTGGCAAGGTTGACATATGAACTCAAGTCACATCACTTAAAGTTCAATGCTCTTTGCTAACGTAAGTGGTAAGCAAAAGAAGTCTAACCATGCTGATATCTCAAAAGCCTTAGAAAGCAATGAGGACAAACACTTCTTACCAATTGCTATTATCCACTGCATCTCCAAATCCTGGGGTATCAACTATTGTGAGAAGCAACTGGACACCACCTTCTTTGATTAAAACTTTGGATTGTTCCACCTGTAAGAGTCATTTGGTACAGATGTTAGTATCATGCATTACACCAGGTATTTCCTACAAGGGATATAAACAGTGACAATCAAATTTTTCTAAACCAATTTGGCAATTATTTACAAATTAAATCTACTCTCTTCCACAATTTTCTTTAGAATCAATTATTGCAGCCATTAGAATCCTCAATACTTGAAAGAAAAGCATGTATGTATATAATATACCATTCTCTTGGTAACTCATACTGAGTTTATGGTTCATACTTGACATAAAGAAGGAAAGAGGAACTTTCCTTCTTTATGTAATGAAGTGGTAATAACCACTAGAGCTAAATACCATGTGACCCAAATACACAAACAATATAAATAAATAATTTGAATAATTTGGTAATTTATTGAGTTCAAATGTGATTAATTATACAAGCATATTTCATCTAGCATTTATAATAAACAACTTCCTGGACTAGTCTCCATATAGTTTTATCCAAACTAATTACTCAAGCAAACTTACTGCCATCCCTAAATATTTTTCAGTCAACTTATATGCTCCATATTCTGAATAACACAATCAATAAAGGCCCAGGTAGTGAAAATGTATTCTCATAAGACTGAAACTTTACTAATTAAAATCTTCAGTTATCTTTCCAATATGTTCTGTCTGATTAAAGGCTTTAAACTTATACAACAATGGTTCTTGGCACAATTTGTTTTCTACCCAATTAAAGGATAAAATGTGATCATGACCAAGAAAAAAGCAACTTCATATACGATGACTAAAAGGATTTGAAAAGAAAGTGTTTAATTTCTGGGTAGAAAAAGTTTGGCATACTGTTAGAGAATATGGAAATGAGAACTCTATTTTCTCTGTTGCATTTTTAGATACCTGCTCTTGCATACAAAGAGATTAAGAAGCTCAGATTAAAATTGCAGAGCAAGAACACTGCAGCAACTATACCCAATAGTACCAAGAAAATAATACCTAGATAGTGGAATTGTTCTGTATCCACTCTGTCCAATATTGTAACCACCTGGTAATGTAGCTACTCAGCCCATAAAATGGTGACTAGTGCAACTGAAGAGCTAAATGTTTATTTTTATATTATTTGAATTTAATTCAAATTTAAATAGTCACATGTGGCTAGTGACTACCAATAAAAGAAGTTTATTATTAAGAAAAAACTTGTTAAATCTTGAAAAGAAAACAATCTATAAGATTTAGACATGCATGTCTCTGGAGGACCTTCCTATCTTTTAGACAATTAAGAAGTCAAGGTCTTATCTTTTAGATCAATGATTTTTCAAACTGCTTTGATCTTGGCATAAGCTATCAGTAAAAATTTTGAGCATCCCAAATACAAGCATATTAATCTAATAAACTGGTAATCTGAATATGAAGTATTAATTTATCTGCATATTTAAAAGGCAAACATCAATATAAGTTATAATATTCGTAAGTATTAAAACAAATTTTTAAATTGTGCTCTCTCTCCTGGCTTAGGAAGTCCACATTTTATTTATCTAGTGGTCCTCTAGTTAAAGGACAACCTGGTCAAGTCTACATTTTAAAATATTATTATTATTGGATTATTTTCCAGATCCTTCATAAAGACAGGTCATTTATTAATAACTGTCACTAAGCAAAAACATATTAAATAATCAGATTGTCCTTTTACTTGATTTAAAAAATATTTATTCCACATGAATATTCTCTCAGTTTTATTTGAAATCATTTGTTTTCCTTATTAATAAACAGAACCCAAATGCTATCTACATATTACACACCTTAATACAACAACTTAAATTTTAATTTTTTTTCTCTTTCAGGGTACTGGAGATTGAACTTAGGGGTGCTTTATCTCTGAGCTATATCTCTAGCCCTTTTCATTTTGAGATAGGGTCTTGCTAAGTCCTACACCTGAGGCTGGCATTACAGGTGTGTGCCACTGTACCAGGCTAATTTTAAGACATTTCTTATTTAAAAAAAAATAAAAAGTAAAAAAAGGGACTAGGAGTGTAGATCAGTCAGTGACAGAGTGCTTGCTTAGCATGCATAAGACCATGGAGTTGATCACCAACACAGCCCACCGCCATCCCAAAAAAGGAAAGAATGAACAAAATCAGTTCAATCTAATTGTCTATTGACTTGATAAGAAAAATGAATATTATATGTACTTTAAAGAGTGGGTTTATAAATCTTCTTTTCTTCTTTCACCTATCAAATTCTGTATATCCATACATGGTCAAATACAAAGTCAGTAACATATGGAAGAGATCCAAAAAACTTAACTGTAAACAAGTGCCATTCACAGGATCCAACTGTATCCTATCATCTGGTTTTTCAAGTATCCTCATGAGATCCATGGAAAACAAATTAGTTCAAGTCCAGGAATTTCAAACTTTTCTTAACAAATCTATTCCAAATGGCCACTTTCCCATGCACTTTCCTTAAGCAGGTCAGTCACATCAGCATATTTTATGGCATCACTCAGAATTCTAAGATTAAATGCATAATTTAATACCAAAGGAATGAAGCAAGGACATTTTCAATGGTTTCTCCCTGAAGAGTAAATAAAACTAAAGCCCATTAGAGGTTTATTCTGGCTTCCTAGATTTCAGAAATCTAAAGTTCTCTCCTTTTTAATGCTATTTAGTTTTCAATCTGAGAGGGGGAAAAAAAAATCAAACTTTCAATGTTTACCATTTCATAACCAAAAGACTGCTAAGTACACTAAACTTTTTTAAGCTATTGGTTATAAGCCATTTATTAGAGTAAATTAAAATCATTATTTAATTAAATGCACAAAATTTTGGCGAGAAGTTTACAATTTTGTCAGGAGCTCACTTCTTACTAACACTTGCTCTGTAAATGACATTACGACCAAAGCTCAGAAAAAACTTTGTATTCCACAGAGTTCAAACATAAGAACTATTAAGATAAATATCATCTTAAATGCTTCTAAATCTACCACAGAAAAGTAGAAATGACCTACAGTATAATAGTTATACGTAAAGACTGCTTCTTTCTCATCAAGACCCAGAATTATTTTAGTTTATACAAGAGAAAGTTGATACCAAGTTTCTAATTCTGCCTCTACTCTCTCAACCACTACTCACTATTTCTGTCTTCTTACTCTGAGACCTCAAATCCCATGCTCCTTTCATTTTCTATTAGCAATCTCCACTTCTTAAAACCTTTCTCTCCTTTTCCAGTTCCGATTCCGGTCTGGATTAGTCTATCTACTCACCCTTCTGTTTGTGTACCATAAAATTCATGAGTGTCAACCTCAATCGGCTACCTCTAATATTCCTTTTATATGCTTCTTAGTCGCATGCTTCTCACTTCCCAGAACGGTCTTCCTAAAGTCCTCTTCTCTACCATGTCTGTCAACTATGCTGGTCAAAATACCTGCCCCTCTTTTAAAGATAGAGCATTCTCAACCTGTTTGAATCAGCATTGAGTCCTCCCTACTATTCAATGAAAGAGATTTGATTTTTCTTAAAGCTAATTTCTCAGTCCATACTGGGGATCTGATAACTTCCCATTTTTTAATCATCTTGACAATTATTTCCCCTGTATATTCAACCTCTCATCTCTCAGAAACTGAATATAACTATTCTTGAGTCTTTTTGAAATAACCACACTACTCTCTCAACTCTTTACACATACTTCTCTCATCCTTTTCTTGATAGCTACCACTTATCTTCACTTCTCAACCCACTGCCTCCTCTTCTCCATCCCCTTCCCACTTCACTAATATCTACTATACCCAGGTCATCTCTTTAGCATGAGAGTAGCATCCGGGTTACCCACTAAATCGTAATTGTTTATGTAAGTTTTTAAATTGAGAACTTAAGGAACTGTATCTGTTCATCATTACTGTAACCACAAAGCCTGATAATAAAAGCATTCAAATGTCTTGATTGGTTCAAAAAATCAAAACTGCGCTTATAACTGCAGGAGAGTTTTCTAATTGGAGTCTGTAAATTTTTTCAAGGCATCTATAAAACATGCTTTTCTAAGACTAGGATACACTGCTTTCACCTTTTCTTACTTCCACAAATTTTGTACCAACTTAATCTAAAGTAGTGATTTACAGGACTTCATAGACCAAGAAAAGGTTTTAAAGTAGATCAACATAAAGTTGCCAACTAAGAACTCAAAACAAACAAAAAATCTTAACACTGTAGTTTTCACAAAATAATTCCCCCACAGCACCCCCCCACCCCTCTCTGTGATGCTAGAAATTGAACCCAGTTTCCTAGCCCCATGAATTCTCTTGATAAAATTAAAATGGACTTAATCTTGAATAAAAGTTTTTCCCAAAGAAAGTCAACTTGACAATTCTTTCACTGAATTAACATATGATTTTCAAATACAGCAAAATTGTGAGATAAAATTTGTTATCACAGATACAACATATGTGATGCTTTTCTTAATAACTTTGTCCAGGGATCTATACAAGAGATTAGAATATGATGTGGAGCTCATATGTCCAATTTTTTTTTCTGACACTTCATTTTAGTCAGCTATTGGGGGAAAAAAAGATATATATCTCCAAATAAGGAACATGGAACTTTTTCATCCAATTTGAAATATTCCAAAAGAAGTAAGACAAAACACTTCCCCCTTCTCCTTTCCCACAGAGATAGGATAATACCAGTTTGCAGTAGGCCAAGAAAACTCCATAGCAAGAATTCTTAAAGTGTAATACCCAGGTCAGTGGTAGCAAAATAATAAATGTAAATGGAGGGAGGTTGCCTTCAACCAACTATATAGTAAACTTTGTGGAAAGAAATCAGCAACCTGTTTAACAAGCCTTCCAGGAGACCGTGATGCACACTGGTGTTTGAGATATCAGCTCACATCTGGAAATGCACATCTCAGTGTCCTTACGCCCAAGATAGAAAGTTAAGAATCAATCTCAGAGAGCTTCATAATTAACAGTTAAAACAGAACTACTGATAAAAAGGAGTCTTAGAATTAGCTGTCCATTCAGTGTAATACATGATTGTCTTCCAAGACTACAAATGTGAACAAATTTCTCTTTAAGATACAAGTCTTTTGTAAATATATAATCCTTAGAAAGGAAAATATGAAATCGTGGTCTTTATGAAAATTTCATTCCCTGTTTGGGCACATTGCAGGAGAGGATTTTTTCCTTGTTTTTAGTTTTGTTTTGTTTTTGACAGACGTCAGTATTCCAGAAAGCCTCAGGTCAGGACTGGCTTCTGAAACTCAGAATTGTATGTTTAATGTGTCTGGTGATCATGCTTCCCTGCTGAAAGAATTCATTGGCTTCCAAGGGCAGATTATCTGCTAGACTACTAGGCTAGAGAAGAGACAGTCAACTGTAAAAGATGATCATAATCTACTTTCTAGGTCTCTTGAATGATTCCAGTCTAGCATATGCCAGGCTTTTTCCTGGATAAATGAACAGAAGAGTATAGATGATCTTCAATTTGTTCCTAGCATATAAAGGAATATCTATAAGACTCAGTAAGGAAAGGATACTTCTCTGGGATTCTAGTTAGGATCATTCTGATTCTCAGTATTAGAGGTCTTATTTTTGATAAAGAAGGAAGATTTGACAGTGGTAAACAAACACCTCTGCCTTAAAAGATCTTGCCAGGGATATGCTCAAATCCCATTACTCCTTTGTCCTCAAGATGGGAAAGTCAAAAACATAGTCACAAAAGGAAAATATATTTGGAAAGTTTCTTAAAGGAAGGCAAACTGAGTTTAGATGATATATTTTTTAAGCATGTCACATCTTCTAGAAAGGTAGCTAGGCTGGGAGAAGATACATATAATGCCCAAAAATGTAAGGGATTTGGATTACTATTTAGGTAAGAAACTCCTGTAAATCAGTAAGGAAAAGATATCAAATATTAAAACAACCACAGCAATTCAATGAAACCGAAGCACTAAATGAGTAGAAAATACCAGTTCAATCTCATTAGCAATGAAAGAAATATATCAACATGATGAGACACTTTTATATTGTTATGCATATGCAAGGGCTATGTTCACCAAAAAACATATACAAGAATGTTTCTATTACTAAGAACCTGAAAACCCACAGGCTATCTAAAACAGAGAGAAGCCATGTGTGGTGGTACCCACTTGTAAACCCAGCAATTTATGAGGCCAAAACAGGAGGATCACGAGTAACAGGTCAGCCTGGTCACTTTAGCAAGCACCTGTCTCAAAAATTTAAATAAATAAATAAATGGTTTGAGGGGGTAGCTCAGTGGTAGAGGGCCTCTGGGTTTAATCACCTGGACCACAACATTAAAATGAAATAAAATAAAAATAAGAAACAAGAGATATGCTGTGATATAATCCTACAAAAGATATTATAGAATAATGAAAAAAACTTACAACTATAGTCAACATGTATAAATAACACAGACTAATCTTTGGTGAAAGAAACCAGCTACAAGTGTCTACATGCAATTCAAAAAACAGGTGAAATTAATCTACAGAGACAGAAGTCAGCAACATGTCTATTTTGAGGGGTATAACACTGAAAGGAAACTCAAGAAAGCATTCTAGGATGCTAGAAAATGTATTATATCTTAATTTAAGTGGTGGTTACATGAGTATATGTTTACATATTTGAAAATTCATAAATCTGCTTAAAATTTGTACCCCTTTTTCCCTAAAAGGCATTTTTCTGATTATAAAAGAATGTCCACTATACAACTGAGTTTAAAAAAAAAAGGAAAAACATATTCATAATCATACAATGTAGAGAATCAGTGATGACAATTTCATACATGGTAATATGTATACCATGATAGAATAAGCACACTTATGATATTACAAGCAATCTTTCATTATTTGAGTAAATATTTTGTTGTGCACAACAAACTAGATTTCTATGTGTTGAAGTACTGAGATAATAAATACATGTTCAGATACCAGCAAAGGTTACTGCATGGGTGAATCAAAAGAGCTTTGAAATGTACTTCTATTGTTTTAATTTTAAAAAAAGGAAAATAAAACATGTAAAGTTCAAAGCTTTTATGAGTTCAGTGATTGTCGTCCTCTACCCAGCAATTTACTAAAATTTCTTATCTAGTACCTAAATGGAAGTCAAGACATTCCCCTAAGTCAGCTTCCAAACCCAAACCTTAAACCTCATGTGTGTACCAACTGAGATTTAAAAAATAGAAGTCCCATCTATTTTAAGTATCTTTCACTAAGTAGCATTAGACACAGGTCAGTCATGTGGCCTATAGTGGTATTTTCTATGAGTTTTGTTTTTGTTTTTTTGATACAGGGAATTAAACTCTCCATACCAAAAAGAGTTAAGGAGGACTGAACCACTGAGCTACATCCCTAGCCTTTTTAAATTTATTTTGAGACAGAATCTTGTTAAGTTGCTGAGGCTAACTTTGAACTTGTAATCCTCCTGACTCAGCCTCCCTAGTATCTAGGATTTACAAAGATGCGCCACCATGTCTGGCTCTATATTCTTTTAATTACCTTCATGTGTAATATACCTATGATGAAGAGATGACTTCACTAATCAACTCACTTTGCCTTTGTCTAAACTGCCTTGTTGGGAAAACTATGTCACTGTGTCAGAATTTAAAAGGAAAATCCAAAATAAACCAAAACATAAGTGGTAATTTGTAAGATTAAACATTACTGATAGGGGAAAGAAATAGTAAAGAAAAAATAATCTACTTATTAAGAACTGGTTGTCTTAAAGACCATAATTTTCTGAAACAGATAATTAAATTCCCAGGATAAGGCCCAGTTCAGAAAACTTGGACAGAGAAATAATCTTAAATAAAGGTAAGGTTTGTTAAATTTAAAAAAAGAACTGGTTAATCCATTCAGGTACCATTTCACTAAGTTCACTAAGTAGCTAAGGTTTAGATACATACTATATACAGTTTGACAGAGTATAGACTGCACCTGACTGCTTGGTTTTGAATTCTATCGCTGCCATTGACCAACTACATGATTTCAGGCATATCACCATCTCTGTACCTCAATTTCTTCACTTGTAAACTGAGAATAACATTACTACAACTACATAAAATTTTTTTCAATAATCAAGTAAGGGGGCTGGGGCTGTAGCTCAATGGTAGAGCGCTTGCTTTGCGCATGTGAGGGACTGGGTTCAATCCTCAACACCACATAAAACTAAATAAATTAAGATATTGTGTCCATCTACAACTAAAAAAATTTTTTAATAAAATAAATTAATACATCTAAAGTGCTCAGAAAATAATAACTAAATGTTAACTTTTATTGTTAATATAGGTCTGGCAATATGCATAGGTTAGAACAATAACAAGAACTTAGAAAGTTTGCTGATCTTGAACTTAAATACCAAAATTAAGATGTTAAGTTCATCTTTTTGCTTAGGATTAAAATTTTCAATGTTGATCCCAAAATAAGCCATGTGAGAACATTTATGCAAGTAATTTTAAATCAAGCCCTATGAAAGTTACCAAAAAAAAAAAAAAAGGAAACTAAGACTAAGAGAAAATTTAATAAGGCAAAAATAAAAATCTTACTTCACAAAAATTACTCCCTAGGGATCTAATTACTAAACTGCATCTTGCAGTTTGATATATGTGAGTTTCTATCCAACTTATGAAAACTGTTTTTCCATCTGGACAATGAAATAATCATGACTTCTCCAAATCCACTTCTAAGTTTTACCACCTCAATAAAGCCTGCTTCAGAAACGGTTCACTTCCTTCTTCTCTGCTCATGTACTGTGTAGTACTGAATCAGTTCACCAACAAATTTTTCAAACAACAGTTTAAAGCAGTGTTACCAAATAAAAATACAATGTGAGACACATAAATTTAATTTTTTAGTAGCCACTTTAAAACAAGAAATCAGAGAAATAAATATATTGACCCTAATGTTTCCAAAATGTTATCACTGAACCAAATAATCAGTATAAAAATTATTAATGAGGTATCTGACAAGTGTTCAAAACCAGGGAGAATTTATAGTTGCAGAACATTTCAACTTGGACTACTCTCATTTCAAAAGCTCAAGAGGCTGCAGTGGTGAAAAGTAAAAATCTAGAGCCTAGACTCTGATTTGCTGAATAATTAATACAAAGTGTGGTCCACCACTCAGCACTATTGGCATCACCTGATATCTTGTCAGAAATACAGAAACTCAGTCCTACCTCAGACCTTCTAGAATAGAAACTAATTTAACAAGATCCCCAGGTGATCTAGACACATATTAAACACTGATAATCACTAAATTAAATAAAACATAGCTCAGGAGTCTTACCTAATTGCTATTGCCATTCAACTATCATATGACATTATCATCATATGGTCCTTTAAATTCTGTATAATATTTTATTTAAATACTTTGTTTAAATTATGCTTTCTTTCCACTGTCCAACAGAACTTTCTGCAATGGTTAAAATATTCTATATATGTGCCACCCCAAATGGTAGCTACCTATGGCTACTGAGCACATAACAGATTAAAATATCTGTTGCAATTGAGAAACTGCATTTTTTAATTTAATTTTAATTGATTTAAACCTAGTCCCATGTGGCAAGGGGCTTCCATACTAGACAGAACAATTCTAAGGTTACTGAGAGCCATGGTGTCATTTCTAGGAGTCCTCAGGACAATTCTGGAAGGTCCCAATCAAGACAATTTCTTTGATGAGCTGTACTTTTAAGTTTTCTTTTTAACTTTATGACAGTCATGTTTCTCACTTTACACACTGGCTAAAGTCAAATTTGCATCCTACTTCTAGGTGAATGAAAGATACAGCATGAGTTCTCTCTTGTGTTAACATTATTTCAGCTTATCATTAATTAATAATACTAATCTACATACCTGCACAGTCTTTTTTATTCTATGGGAAGGACCTGGATACTCTGGAGAATACAAATCTGTGAGGAATAATGAGTTGATCAATGTTGATTTTCCCAGTCCAGATTCACCTAAAAGAAATGAGAGAAGTCTATCAAACTCAACCACTTTAATCAATGTATACATAATACTATAAACAAATTTACTTCATGCAAGTAGTTCTTGATGGGAAAAGTTAATAACATTAAAAAATATATTACAAAAACTCACTATTAGAATAAGTATCTTGTCCTCAGTTTGTTATTAATTAAATGAAATTTATATATTCAAGGATTCTTTTATAATTGTTCAATAATTTTCCCCATTTGTCTCTTACTGTATTGTACATAGATGGCATAGCAAATCCCACTATTATGTATAATTATAATGTGCCAATAAAAATAAAATTATTTTTATTAGAAAGTAGTGTATCCAAATGCTATAACTGGCAATTTTAACAGTAATGTACTCCTAAAGACCAAAGTCGATCATTATGGAAAAAATCCTAGTTGGATTATATATTGTTATTTCAGTGAAATAATCTAGAAAATTATAAATATTTATTATTAAAAAAAGAATATCCTCAGTAAGAAATAATGTAGCTATAAAAGTAGAAAATTGCTGATACAAAAAAAATTAATCACAATGCACCTCAGTATAAAACTTAAAATCACAAAAAATATTTTCTAATTTATCTACCCACATACCAATGAGTTTAAGTATAAGAATATCTCTCCTTCATGAGCCAGAATCCAAAAACAATGGTAGAAGTGTGCTGGGGAGAGGGAGTTGTTTTTTTAAGCTTTCTACATTTCTGTGTGTTCTAAATTTCCTTTAATAATATTCTATTATTTTTGTAAAATTAAAAAACATTCAAGTGTAAACATCAAAATGGCAAATAAAGAAGCTCCAAGCTCTTATTCCTCATAGAAACAACAAAACAAAATCGGCTGAACTGACCTTATAAGAGTGATAAAAAACAGTGAAAGAGGGGCTGGGGTTGACTCAGTAGTAGAGCTCTTGCCTAGCACGGATGAGGCCCTGGGTTCGATCCTCAGTACCACATAAAAATAAATAAATAAAATAAAGGTATTGTGTCCAACTACTGCAACTAAAAAATAAAAAAGTATATTTTTTAAAAAGTGAAAGACCTATAGGAACAATAAAAAATGCCCAATTGAGAAAAAGTTATAGGCAAAAGAGAGCTTGGCATTTTTCTGAGTTCTTGTTCCAACCCTTCCATAGGTTTGTTTGGGTCTCAAAAAAACAAACGCCTTGTAGAATGAATTCCTTCCCTTCAAAGAGAAGAGAAAAGAGTTGACCTTTCTTTTAACATTTTAATCAGTCTTAGCTCTGTAAGGACTGATCCATATCTTGCCCAATTTGGATCTCAGGTGGGAGAAGTGGTACTTGAACCATTTATGAAAATGACAAGGAAACTACAAGTCTGCAGCCTGGGGCCACAGACTATAGTAAAGAGCTACAACAGATCATCTAAAGACCCAGAAGAAACAGTGGTGAAAGTCTTTTGGAAATTATGATTTTTACCTTCAGAGAAGTCCTAAAAACTTAAGCTTTCACCTTGAGATGATCCTTAAGCTTAAGCATGCCCAGCCATGCCCACTCTATTAGCAGAGGACTGACTGCCCAGCACAAAACTGATGGAAATGAGGGACAAAACTGCTACAAGATATCCAACTACATATTATCTATTAGATTCACTTTAGATTAGATTTAAGAACTCAAATGGGTTGAAAGCAGAGATTGAAAAAAAAAAAAATATTCCAAGCAAACAGTAACTAAAAGAGTTACCATGTTACTACTGTCAGACAAAATAAACTTACGTCAAAAACTGTTATGATAGTCAAAGGACTTTCTGTATGTTGGTAAAAGTATCAATTCACCAAGAAGACATAAAATCTACATAAACCAAACACCAGCACTTCAAAATACATGAAGCCAGGCTGTGGTTATAGATCAGTTGTAGAGCACCTACATGCGTGAGGCATGGGTTCTAACCTAAGCCCCAAATAAGAATAAATAAATATATTGTGTCCATATCCAATTTTAAAAAAAAATATGTTTAAATATGTTTAAAAATACATGAAGCCAACCCTGATGGAACTGAAGGAAGAAATAGTTCTATAATAATAGAAACTTCAATACTCTGATTTCAATAATGAATAGAATAACCAACACATAAAACACATAAAAAGATCCATAATTAAAGCAGTAACCAAAAACTTTTCAATAAAGCTGGCCTCAAACTTGTGATCCTCCTGCCATGGGATTATAGGTATGTACCAATGCATCTGGCTAGATTTAATCTTTTGGTTACATGATGTACACTTTGTAGTTATTATATTATGGGTAAAAATGGACTTTGAATCCAATAATAGAATACATAATTTTCTCAAATGCACACAAGACATTTTTCAGGAATGACTAAAACAAGTCTTAATAAAGCCAAAAGAGCCAGGAGCGGTGACATATTCCTGTAATTCCAGTAGCTAGGGAGGCTGAGGCAGGAGGATTGCAAATTCAAAGCCAGCCTCAGTAACTTAGCAAGACTCCATTTCGAAACCAAAAATAAAAGGACCAGGGATGCAGCTCAGTGGTAAAGTGCTGTGGGTTCAACCCCCAGTACCAAAAACAAACAAACAAACAAAAAAGAACAAAAACTAAAGACTAAAATCAAATTTTTATTCCTTCTTAATAAAATGAAACTAAAACTCAGTAACAATGAATTTATACCTACTGGAAAAATTTATACCTACTGGAAATTAACTAACACATTCTTAAATAATAAATGGGTCAAAGAAGAAATCATAAGAGAAAATAGAACATATAGTGAGACAAATCAAAATGAAAACACACATATCAAAACTTACAGGATGCAGAAAACAGTGTTAAGACAGAAAATTTATAGTTGAAAATGATTACATTAAAATAATGATTTTATTCAAGAGTCTATCTTTATACTACAAAGAACTAGAAAAAGAACAGCAAATTAAACCCAAAGTCATCAAAAAGAGGGAAATTTTAAAAAGGTCAGTGCAGATATAGATTTTAAAAAACAATAGAAAAAAATAATGAAAATAAGAAGTCAGTTATCCAAAAGGATCAACAAAATTAACAAACCATTAACTAGAAAGAGAATAGAAAAAGATTCAAATTACTAAAATTAAAAATTAATTCTATTTTACATTACTAGGAAGGTAGAAAGAGTACTGTGAGTAATTGTATGCCAACAAATTGGGAACCTAAATGACAAATTCCCAGCAACATATAACCTATGAAGCCTGAATGATGAAAAAGAAAACATAATTAGCCAGGTGCAGTGGCACACACTTGTAATCTCAACAGCTGGGGAGGCTGAGGAAGGAGGACCACAAGTTCAAGTCGGGCTGAGTAATTTTGCGAGACACTGTCTCAAAGTAAAAAATAAAAAAATGGGATGGGGATGTGGCTCAGTGGTAAAGCTCCTCTGGGTTCAAACCCTAGTATAACCCCCGCCCCAACATATAAAAAGATCATAATTATAGTAAGGAGATTAAAGCAGTAACCAAAAACCTTTTAACAAAAAAAAAGTCCTAGACCAAATAGCTTCACTGGTAAAGTGTACGAAAAATTTAAAGAATTAAAAACCAATTCTCCTGAAATTCTTCCAAGAAATTAAAAAGAAAGGATGACAAGCCCACAGCTAATGTCATACTCAACTGCAAAATGTTTATAACATTCTCTAAGAACCTAAGACATGATGTCCACTCTCATCATTTCTACTGCCTATTTGCAGATGACATGATTTTATACTTAGAAAAAACATGAAAGCTGTCGTATTTCTATGAACTAACAAAGAACTACCCAAAAAAGAAATGGCGGGGAGGGGGGTTACCTTTAACAGTAGCTACCAAAAGAGTAAAACTTAGGAATAAATTTACCCGGAGTTAAAGATTTCTACAATAAAACTCTGAAACAATTAAGAAAGAAATTGAAGATGATACAAATAAATGGAAAGAAAACCTGTGTTTATGGATTCAAAAATACTGATAAAATGATCATACTGCCTTAAAAAGAAAAAAAAAAACTAGACATAAGTGCAATACCTATCACAATTCCAATGACATTTTTCAGATATAGATAAAACAATCTTAAAATTCACACAGAACCATATAAGACCACAAATAAAGAAATCTTAAAATGAACAAAGCAGGAACCATTATACCACCTGATTCAGATATCTTATACAGCTATAATAGTGCAGAAAACAGAAAACAACATACTAGCATTAAAACGACATAAAGACCAATGAAAATATGGTATATAAACACAATGGAATATTACTCAACAATAAAAGAGAATAAAATCATGTCATTTGCAGGTAAATGGATGGAGCTGGAGAATGTTTTCTCTGATTTAAGGATGATGATTCATAATGTGGTTGGGGGGGCATGGGAGGATTAGATGAACTATAGATAGGGCAAAGGAGAGGGAGGGGAAGGGAGGAGCATGGAGGTAGGAAAGATGGTGGAATGAGATGGACATCATTACCCTAAGTACATGTATGAAGACACGAATGGTGTGACTCTACTTTGTGTACAATCAAGAGATATGAAAAGTTGTGCTGTATATGTGTAATTAATTGTTATGCATTTTGCTGTTATATATAACAAATTAAAATAACTACATTTTCACTTAAAAATAAATTTTTTCCTACCAAATTCTTTTTTTTTTTTTTTGAAACTTTTAAACTAGATTAGTTATGTGAAACCCTCTGAATTAAAACTAAGTTATGAGCAATTCTGTCATGTCAACAGATGTCTATCAGTTCTTGGATTACTTATACTGAAATTATAGACCAAAGCTCCCAAATCAATTCGCATGTGACATCCTCTAAGGTTGGATATATAAAGAAGAGACATGCTATGTTGCTCAAAACCAGAGTATTATTTCAAGAAACTTTATCAAAGCTTTATGGAAGTTTCCAAAAAAGAGTTAAGAATTAGTAGGTAGAAAAACAACATTTTAAAGGGGAACAATTAAGTTTACTATTTTACCAACTTATTCTCTATATTTCATATGTTTAAGATATATTTACGATATGGACCATGACTATACTAACTAGGTGATCTCTACCAAAATAAAACTTCAAATAACACAGGGTTATCATTTGGTAAAGCAAAAAATAATTTAAGAATTCCATTTAAGAGTACTCACATAGAACTAGTATTTCTCTATTATCTCCAAAATTTATGCTTGCAGTTATTTCTTCTAAGTTATTTATATTTATTTCTAAGCTCATTTGGGCAAAGTAAACTATAATGATAGATTCACAGAACATCACAATTTCCACAATTTTAAGATACACATTTTCCCCAACAACATATTTAAAAACAAATGTCTCAGAATCAAAATGTTCATCTACTATACTATGTCTTACCTCTTCCATATCAATTTGATTAGGTTTCATAATAGATAATATTTTATTACATATTCAGATGGGCGATATAAGCAGAAACGGAATTCCGAAGAAAGGCCACAAAGAAATGTCAGCAATCAAAAACATTTTAACAAAAATGAAGAATGACTGGCTAGGCTTGTAAGTAGACTCTAGACACAGATGAAAAAAATAAACCTTTGAACTTGAGGACATCTCCATAGAAACCTCCAAAACTGAAAACCAAAGAGATTTTTTTAAATGGGCAAAAGACCTATTTATAAACGAAAAAAATTATTCAAGGACTGACATAACTACAAAAGGTACAACTATGAATAATGAGAATATAAGAAGAGGGGAACAGATTATTTGAGATAATCACTGATAATATCTCCAAAATATATGTCAGACACCAAATCACAGAGACCTCAGAGACACCAAAGCAGGATAAATGCCAAAAGAACTAAAACAAGGTGTATCATTTATAAAAAGAAAGCAAAAAACTAAAAATACAGGGTGAGAGGAAACTACTTATCAACAATAACAACAAAAGAATCACATCTGACTTCTCAGAACCATGTGAGTAAGTGAATAGAGTAAAAAATCTAAGGTGTTCACAGAGAGAGAGAAAGAGAGGACAGGAGAGACAGAAAAAAACAACAACCAACCAACCTAGAATTCTGTAAACTATGAAATTATCCTTCAAAAGTATAAAACCAAGCACAGTGGTGTACGCCTCTGAGGCAGGACTGAGTACAGCCTGAGCGACTAAGTGAGACCCTATATCAAAATAATAAATAAATAAATAAACAAATAAATGGGCTGGGAATGTAGTCCATTGGTAGAGTGCCCCTAGATTTAAAAAAAAAAAAAAAAAACAGTGAAGGAGAAATAGATTTTCAAGACAAAAATTGAAGAAATTTGTTGAAAATAAATATACTTTGCGAGAAATGAAATTCTTTAGATAATAGTCAGAAACTTGGGTCTACAAAAAGAAAGAGCACTGAAGAAAGAATAAGTAAAATAAAAACATTGATTTTTTCTTATTCTTAATTTGTCTAAGAGAATATTTTGTTCAGAAATATACTCACATATAAATAGTCAACTGATCTGATCAAAGGAGCAAAGGCAATACAGTGGAGTAAAAAATAATATTTACAACAAATGGTGCCAGAAGAACTGTATATACATATACAACAATATGAATCTAGAGACAGAACTCAAACCCTTTGTAAAAACATACCCCCAGAAAAGCTGGGTGTGGTGGCACACACCTGTAATCCCAGTGGCTCAGGAGGCTGAGGCAGGAGAATTGCAAGCTCAAGACAAGCCTCAGAAACTTAGTAAGGCCCTGTGTCAAAATTTTAAAAAGGTCTAGGAATGTGGCTCAGGGGTTAAGGGCGCCTGGATTCAGTTCCCAGTACCCCCCCCAAAAAAAACCCCAATGGATTATAGTTTTAAATTTAAAATGAAAACTGCAGAACTCCTAGAAGATAACATAAAAGGAAACCTGGATGACCTCGAATATAGCAATGACTTTTCAGATGTAACACAAAGGCACATTAATAAAAGAAATCATTGATAAACTGGACTTCATTAAAATAAAAAAAAAGTTTCTGCTCTTTATGTTAAAGTCAATGTTAAGAGAATGAGAGAACAAGACACAGACTACAAGAAAACATCTGATAAAAGACGCAAAATAAAAGATGCAAAATATAAAAGGTCTTAAAACTCAACAGTAGAAAAATAACATGTTTTAAAAATGGACCAAAGACCTTAACAGACACCTTCCCTAAGAAGATAAAGAGAAGGCAAGTAAGTATATGAAAAGATGCTTCACTTCCTATGTTATTAGGGAAATACAAAATAAAACAGTAAGCCAATACATACCTATCAGAATGGCCAAAGTCAGCAGTGACAATATCAAATGCTGGAAAGGATGTGAAGTAATAAAAGTCTCAATAATTGCTGATAGAAATGTACACTACAGCTACTTTGGAAGACAGTTTCGCAGATTCTTAAAACACACTCTTACCATACAATTCAGCAATCATGCTCTCTGGTATTTACCCAAAGGAGTAGAACGCTTACTTCTATACAACAACCTGCAAGTGAATGTTTATTGTAGCTCCATTTATTATTGCCAAAACTTGAAAGCAAACAAGATGTATTTTAGTTGGTGAATGAATAAACAAACACTAGTATATCCAGATAATAGAAAACTTCGGCACTAAAAAGAAATGAGCTATTTTAAGATGCTGGGGATGTGGCTGAGAGAGAGAGCACTTGCCTGGCATGCATGAGGCCCTGCACTCAATCCCCCGCACGGCAAAAACATGGAGTAACATTAAATGCGCATTCTAAATTTCAAAAGTCAACGTGAAAATGATACACACTGTATGACTCCAATTCTATGACATTATAAAAAAGGCAAAACCAGGGAAACTGTAAAATAATCAGGAATAAATATGAAGAGAAGAGGATATTTAGGGCAGTGACAATACTCTAAACAGAGATTACAATGATGAAAACAATTTATATTTGTCCAAATCCACAGAATGTACAATACCAAGAGTGAAAAGGTAAATTATGTCTTTGGTTGATCATGATGTGTCAATTTAGGTTTACAATTTAACAAATGTAACCCTGTGGGTAGGTGAGGGGAGGGTGCAGCTATGCATGTGTGGGAAAACAAGAGTATATGAACAATCTTTGTATCTTCTTCCCAATTTTGCTGTGAACCTAAAACTGCTCTAAAAGCAATCTCCCCCCCACCCCGCCTTTTTCTTCTTTTTCAGTACCAGGGATTGAACTGAGCAGTGCTTAGCCACTGAGCCAAATCCCCAGGTCATTTTTTTTTTTTTAATTTTTTTTTCCACTTTTATATTAAGGTAGAGTCTCACTAAGTTGCTGAGGCTGGTTTTGAACTTACAATCCTCCTGCCTCAGCCACTTGAGCCACTGGGATTACAGGTGTGTGCCACCATGCCTGGCTAAAAAAACATAAAAAGTCTTAAAAAAGAGTAAAGGAAAAAAAAAAAAAAAGAAGAAGAAGAATTCAAACTAAGGGAATGTGTTATATGTGGCATGGGAGATCCATATAAAATCATGGAGAGCTTGAATCAAATGTATGAAATATGATATGTCAAGAGCTTTGTAATATTTTGAACAACTAATAATAAAAAAAAATCATGGAGAGGTTGGTAGAGTGGCTGAGCAAGGGATGAGAGCCTAAAAATACAGGAGAGAACCTAACTCTGCATAAAAGGAAGATTAAATATGAGAAATGGAGGAGGCTAGTGTTACTACAGCTTCTTAAAGAAATTGGGGATGTTTCATTGTTGAAAGGGAACCCAGGTTGTACTATAGACCTAGTTTTCTTTTCCCTCACATCAACTTTTTCTATTTCCAAAACTTTCTAAAAGGAACATGTATTTTCCTCTTTATGAATAGTCAAAATAATCAATAAGTATTGCCAAATATGCTTTACAGAGAAATAGTTATAAGTTAACTTCTAGTCACTAAAAAACTGGATAAGTTGCCATTTCTGCTCTGAAATATTTAAACATCCTCATCATGAACAAAATTCACAAGAGTACAATCAATAACTCACAAATAAGGTCTCACACAGACCAAATATCCATAAACATGTAGCCAATAAGAAATTAATAATAATTTTCTTTTACTTATCATGACAAACCCTGCATAATCACATTGAAAATTGAAAACACTGCCAAATTCTGAATACAAAACACTCTCATAGGGCAAAGAGAAACCACTTTGCATAAAATACATTCAGTAAATACTAATTAATCACCTACTTTTTATCAGTTATGAAATTAAAGTACAAACAGAACAGACCTCCAACTTACACCACAGACTTGCAGGTAGGCAGATAAGAAAAATACCACGAGCTCTATATTTATGTATATTTAAGATGGTAGAAAACAGAACCGTAACTTTTGCAGAGGGGATTAGACAGTCTGGAGAGGTTACAACAAAGGTGAATCATGAAGGATAAATAAAACTTAGCAACATTAAGAAAGGATACATAAAAGAAAGAATTCAGGACAGAAAACAATAAAAATTTAATCAAAACTCTATTAAGGTTCTTATCCAAATATTACAGATGAATAAACAAAAACTCTGAGGGGTTAAATAACCTACCAAAGACAAATATCTGTCAAATAGCCGAGCTACATCTCACCCTGAATGGCAAAGCTTATTTCTTAAACCACCAGGTTATATTGCCCATACTCTGAAGAGACTAAAGAACATGCTTCTTCTCCTCTTTGTCTTGGCCTACATAGCCTTAATAGTGAGAACAGACCCAAAGAGTTTTGAATGGGAAAAGAAAAGGTCAAAGCAATTCAAAATTTAAAAGGGGAAAAGAGAAAGCTAAACAGCTTTTGATCTCTTCAGACTAAATACTCTCTACCTACCCAAGCATCAAATTCCACATCTGAAGTGGACCCAAATTAGAACCTTCTCTTTAGCAGGCTGAAGAAAAAGAGAAAAAAGAACCTTTACAAGACATAATTATACTCAGCCAGAGTAACACTGTTTCAGTGAACTTTCTTCTAAAGTACTACCAGAAAGAAAAAAGAAAAATAAGCAAGCTCAGACAAATGAGATTAGCAGGCTATTGTAGTGTTTTAATGATTCTATTATACTGTAGAGGTTACCAAAATGTCATTCAAATAAAACTGATAAAATAAAGTTTATAAGCAAGGTCACCTAATTCAAATCATTGTGACCAATGTGACATTGATATGGGAACTCTAAGAACAAGCTATTTTGTAATAAATGAGTAGTTCATTTATTTGGTATACCAGTTAATACAGTACCTGAGAAATATTACAGAAATAGTCTGTAATTAAGTGCATTCCAGCCTTCTCAATGCTTCCTTCAGTACCACGTAACCATACTCCAAATTATCTCAACAATATTTTTTTTTTTAAAGTATGCCTAGTTTTAAGAAAGCAGTTGTATAACTTTGGAAAAGGCTATGGGCAAAGGTTATACCAGTCCATTAAAGCTTAAAATGTCTTTGAAATTTCTTATCCCGCTTCCATCTTAAACTGATTTTGTGACCTTCAGCAAACCACAATTTCAACACCTCAGTATCCTTATCAATAAAATGAGATAAAGGTAATATCTACAACATCACAAAATTGTTTTGAGAAAGAAATTATCTATTAGAACCATATCTTAGTACAGTATATTCTTGACTATAACTCAAGCACTACTTGAACAAAGAATTTGTGAAAACAATCCTAATCAAGTTAACTTTTGCACTACTTAGAAACATTTAATAATAATAAAGTTTGGAATTATATATTCTGGCTTAAGAAAAATTATTTAAGAAAATATAATAGTAAATCTAACTAACATTTTATATTTCCTTATAAAAAATATTTTTTAAAATTCTGGATGATCTGTTTACTGATTCAAATCAATGTCTATTTTATATTATCTTGACTTTGATATACCCTATATATATGCTGCACAACAAAGTCATTATCATTCCCTTGTTTTGTTAGACTTTAAGGGGAAATAATTGGATTAATTTTTTGTCTTTGCTAAAACAAAATATTTTATTACTTAAGAGTTAAGATGTTAAATGCCTTATGAAATAAAAGTACCTAAAATCTGTAATATAACACATGTACTTTAACATTAAGAAGGTTAAAAATCACCTGTCTTTCTCATCTTTGAGGTCTAGCCCATGAAAGCCATGTATATTCTACCATATTCAAGAATATTAAATTTCTAGTCTAAGAATAAAATATTCATGAAATGTCTACACATGAGATTTTGAAGAAAACTGCAATATTTACTTATAAGAGTCAAGGTCAGATTCTTTCAGGTCCTTGGGATTAAGATCCTTTAGGACCCTACAAGATTTATAGGACTGTTGAGAGCCACAGCCCAAGGGGCCCCAGCAAACTTCCAGCTGCCTGCTGATGATTGGCTCACAGCTGCCCCAGCAACATCTAGCTGATTGGCTCCTCTGCGGTGATACTCATTGGAGATGCTCATTGAGCTGTTTCCCCGCCCTTTCAGACTGCCAGCTGATGATTGGCTCACAGCAGCCCCAGCAACATCTAGCTGATTGGCTCCTCTGCGGTGATGCTCATTGGGCTGTTTCCCTGCCCTTTCAGACCACGGAGCTGCTCATTGGGGGACTTTTTTGGCTCCGCCCATGAGACCCAGCCAATCGGCCTCAAGAGCAGGAGGATTGTGGGAGGTGGAGAGAGGCTTGTGTTGGAGAGAGAGGCTTGTGGGAAGCCGGTGGTGGCAGTTGGGGCTCTGAGGGTTTTTCCTGAGAGGCTGTTTTGTTTGGCGTGTGTGGTTCTAAAAATAAAGTTAGTTTCTTTTGACAAGTGGCTCCTGATTGTGCCCAGCCAGACTGTCTGCAGCATAGGACAAGCTGGGTGTGGCAGCACAGGCCTATAATCCCAATGGCTCAGGAGGCTGAGGCAGGAGGATAGTGAATGCAAAGCCAGCCTCAGGTACTTAGAAAGGCCCTAAGCAACTCCGTGAGACCCTGTCTCTAAAAAAAAAAACTTTAAAAATGGCTGGGGACATGGCTTAGTACTTAAGTGCCCCTAAATTGAATCCCTAGTACTCTCCCCACCCCAAAATTTATAGAATTACATATTCTGAAAACTCCTGAAGTCAAAGACAAATGTTTATTTTTGTTTTGTTTAGCATCTCCTCAGTTTGCAGCCATAAGATCTTCAGGGACTAGAAGAGCATAAGATACTTTTTAAGTGATCATTAAATTTTTTTCACATAAATAGGCAATGCAAAATATGATGTAGTTGTTGCCCTCAAAAATGGTAGGAAATGTAAGCTATGCAAATAAACTAACACAATGCAGAATTTGATCTAAACCATGAATGATATAACCAAGAGCAATAGAATTTCAAAAACTTGATAAATCACAGAAGTCTGGAAAGGAGAGCACATTTCAATGAGGCTTTGAAAGATGGGAGTGCCAATTCAGTAAGCATTTCAACTTTTTACTATATTTGTGGTTAGAAGATGTTACTTTTATCATCTTGCAATAGTGTGGGAAAGAAAGCAAAGAATGTTTAAAAGCAGGATCTTCAGTTCTTCTAGATTTTTGGTCATGATGGAATAAATGCCTGGTGGTGCTTGTGAAAATGATGACCACATTGTATACCATTTTCGATTTTGTTCTTCAGATTCCCTCTCTCACATTTCCTGGGTTTTGAAAACAGTTTTGTTCAATTCAAATCCTAACTGAATCACAATACAAGTATAGGACTTCAATAAGAAAGTTATTAAATTAGCAGTGTTTGACATAAGTACAAAAATACCTCAAATGTTACCTATTATTAAGATACAGGTGTTCATTTTAACTGAAGTAGAGATGAAACAGCATCAAACTATAGTTTGATTTAAGGACTTTTCAGAATATTTTATTCCATTAAATTTTTTTTTTTTTTTTTTTTTTTTTTTG
>NW_026000153.1:11816135-11822560 GCF_001458135.2 Marmota marmota marmota | reverse complement strand
AATTTTTTTTTTTTTTTTTTTTTTTTGGTACCAGGGATTAAACCCAGGGGTATTTAACCACTTAACCACATTCCCAGCCTTTTTATGTTTATTTTTAGAGACAGAGTCTCTCTAAGTTGCTTAGGGCCTTGCTAAGTTCCAAAGGCTGGCTCTGAACTCCATATTGTCCTACCTTAGCCTCTCAAGTAGCTGGGATTACAGGGGTGCTGTGGGCAAACTATAGTTTTTAACAGAATTCATATTGATGTCATTTAATAGCTAAGGACCTACTTCAAAATTAATGACTATATCACACCCCAGACCTCTAAAGCCCATAATATCCAGGCAAATATTTTCGGGTATATGATGATGAGGCAGTCCAAATGATTCAAACAACAGATACAATTAAGACAATCTAACAAAGAAGAAAGCATGGAAATATGCCAAATTATAGCAACATAAAGATGGCCAGTGGAAAATGAATCTTAATAAAGGAGGCTTTAAAACAACCAGTTAACCACAAATTCTTAGAAATTCTTCAAGGGAAAAAAAAAAAAACAAGGTCAACAATGTCATCTAAGAGGTTAAAGAAAAAGTGATTAGTGTACAAGAAAAAGGCCTACTAACTTTTAGTAAAAAGCAGCTTTAAATTAAAGGAAAAAGCCAGGGGTGGGGTTGTGGCTCAGTGATAGAGCGCTCGCCTAATACATTAGAAGCCTTGGGTTTGAACTTCAGCACCACATAAAAATAAATAAATAAAATAAAGGAAGAAGCCAAATGGTAAGGAGTTAAGTATGGGTGCAAAATTAAAAAGTAGATTTATCCTTCCTTTCATCTAGCTGTAAAAGAAAAGATACCACCCATGGGATAAAGATGTGTCCTCAAGAAAGGATACTATTCTTTGTTTTGCTTTTTAATATGCTTATCTGATAAAGATTTTCAAGAACAGACTATAATTAGACACTGATTATTTTCAAGACATTCCATAAATATGTGATCTGAAATTTGCTGAAAGACTATATCACGTCCTTAAATTCTATTAAGGTAGCCTTCAATATGCAGACTGATACACATGCTATTCTTCAAATATAAGCTAAATAAGGTTTTCTATGAGCTGACTCTACAATTATCCTAAAGTAAGTTCATTTGAGTTACAATAATTGACCAACAATCCTAAGATCTAACAAACAATTCTTCTACCTAACTAGAAGCAAAGAGTCCAACCAGACACTCAGTAATTACCCCACTGGCCTAGTACATTTGCTATCTCTTTCTTACTATATTCAGAGATAAAAAGTACTCTTTATATAGCCTGGTTCACATGGATAGCTACATTTTTTAATCCTCATATTATGAGAAAAAAACAGCTACTTGGAACATTTTCTTCATGTTTAATTATTTTTAAAAAAGGTTATCACCATTTTTTGGTTAAAATATTGTTTGATTTAGGCTAAAAATATTGTTTGATTTGATCTTTCATAACAAATATAAGTTATTTTACATAACTGAAATGTGATGAAATCAACTTTTTGGATACTGTATCTCCTTTAATGTTACTCTAAATTCTTCCTATTATTACCAGAAGTTGTAACTGCTTATTCAATAAACTTTCTTCCTTAAAAATCCAGTATTCTCTTGAATGCTCTTAGTCTTTCAGATTTTGGAAAAAATAAGACTTTCCCTCTAACTTTTAGTTGTGGTCAGCATTCACTAAATTTTAGTTTAAGGGAAACAGGGCTACTTTTGGTTTATCTGAATCAAAGAACATAGAGATTTTGTGGAAATAAAGTTGGAAGGCTCTATGAAGCTAGAGATCCGCTAAAGGCCACTGGGAAAATGAGGAGGTAAATAAAGGGAAGTCAGGAAAGGTGATAGGAGAATACTAAAGAAATGTTTTTACTTGCCTATCTAAAGGATTAAAGAGGGGAAACAAGGTGTCAATTTTTTCTTGAGGAAGGTGTTTTTTTTTTTTTTTTCTACACAGTGATGCTAAGGAGTGGCTTTCAACCTAGAAGGGGGCAGTCTTTAACTGAACAATGACCCAGTCTTTCCATTTCTAAGGATTCTATAAATCTCATATTCCAAAATGACCTATGGACCCTAATGTATACATAATAGGTAAGTAAAAACACCATATTTTGTATACAGGGATACAATGCATCCCTTGTCTTTCTTTTTTCATTTCTAGTTGTAGATCTCAAAACTGTCATGAAAAAGTAATAATAAAAATAGATTTTGCTGTCACATATACCTACTTAGAATAAATAAATTTTTAAAAATTAATAATAAAAAAATTGGGTATAAAATTAACACTTGACTTAGTATGTACGTTCTATATACAGTGTATATACATTAACATATGTGATTATCTCAAGCCCTCTATGAGGTGGGGTAGTCACACAGAACACACTATGGTCACAGAAGTGTCTTCACTCCACCATCATCCATTACTTACACTATGGTCACACAAGTGTCTTCACTTCACCATCATCCAATACTTACAGGTGCTGAAGGCACCCTAATGCTGTAATTCTTTTATTATCATTATTGTTGTTGTTGTTATTATTATTATTATTATTATTATTATTATTATTGCATCACTGTGCAGTGCCTGGCTTAGAAAAGACTACGTAAGAATTTGCTGTAAGAAGGAAATAGATTGAAATTATCTATCCAAAGCTATATAGCTCTGAAGTTTAAAACTAGAATAAGTACAGTATTCAAGTATCATAGTTGCTGTACTTGGTATTAAAAGGTAATTTTAAAAGTTGTTTAAATACAGATGCCTAATTTTCATGAAAAATGTAAACCAAAACATGAGTATAAGGAGTTCTGTTATAAAATTTCCAAAATAATTTGTATATTTCAAATTTAAACACAATAAGTTACTACTTTAGGGATTCTAATATATCTATCAGACCAGTAAGATGTTACTACCATTAAATCCAAAAAATAACTTCCATACACACACACACATATACACACACACACGTACATGTGTATATATCACTTATTACATTGCAATTAGTAGTGTGTGTTTCTTCCCTGGAAATTCCTTTGAAGGTAGAATTAACCATTTTCATTTTTATATCATCCAAGTTGATCCAGAATTCCTAGCATTTACTGTTATGCAGTGTATGTATGCTTATCATAATTCAGAGAATAGATTTTAATTGAATTAAAATCTGTTCTCAATTAAAATCTATTTTCTGAATTATGATAAGCATGCTATGAAAGATCTCATCCTGTATTAAATAGGGCAAGGGGTTAGGAGTAGAGCTCAGTGCTACAGTGCTTGTCTAGAATGCTCAAGGCTCTGGGTTTATTCCCCAGCACCATAAAAACAAACAAGCAAGCAAATACAGCAATATCAAAGATAAATAAACATTTAAAAAATAGCAATGATGAAATATAGATGGTAATAAGACACCTATTTGGGGCATTAAATTGGCAAAGGAAGAATATAATATCCAATGTTGGCAGTATTCAGAAAAAGAGGTATTAGTGAGTAGGTAAAATGGTACAATCTATTTTAGGGCAATTTTTATTTGTATCAAACCCCTTTTAAAAATGGCCTTAAAAAACAGCAATTCACACTTCCAAAGCTTTAACTGAAAGTAAATAACTGCAAATGCAAGCAAAACCACAATTATAATCATGTTTACTCTGGTATTACTATTAGCTATCAAGTATAACTATTCTGACAACATGGCCAAGTATAATAGATATACATTCTTACAACTAAACTAAACCAAAGGGAGAGAAAGATAAAACCAAGCATCTATGTTTTCAAAAATCAAGTTTGTAATAAAGAGTTCTAGGATGATTACTTAGCCCTTTTTCAAAAAAATAAAATGAATATTAAAAAACACAATTTGACCCACAGTCAGTGCAAGATGACCACAATTTACTGCTAAATTTAAAAAAGCAATCATAGAACATTACAGACGCTCACAAACAGGAATACTACATGTTTCTATACGCAAGTGTCATGATGGGTGAAATGATAATGTTTATTCCCATTTTGCTTTTCTGCATTTCCTAATTTCCTCAATGAAACAGATTAAACACCTGGAAAGAATGCACAAAATTAAAATAGTAGATGCATGGAATTTCACAATTGCTTTTTCCTCTGAACTTTCTTTTCTTAGATTATGTTTTGTTATGCTGTATGGGTGATAAATTACTTTTTTTTAAGTGAGAGAAAATTCACTATTTTATCAACTAAACAATTGAGTGATTTTCAGTATATTTACTGAATGCTGTACAGTCATTAAGTTATTTTATTTAAAGTAAAATAAGAATAGAGAGCTCAAGGAAGAATTTTTTTAAACACTACTTAAAGCATTCCAACAAACTAATCTCTTAAAAATACCACTAACTACCCAACAGCCTACATATAAAATGAGTCAGTATTACCTTTCTGGTTTGGGTGAGGATTTTTTTTGTTGCTATTATTGTGTTTGTTTTTTTGTTTTTTTTTTTTTTTTGAGATTGATGGAGGTTGAACCCAAGGCATTTCATATGCTAAGTCCAAGCTCTACCACTGACTTACATTCTCAGACCTACCTTTTAGTATTCGGAAAAAGCTAAAATCACTTCAAACACCAATAGTATGGTGGAGAAAAATAGAAACTATGACAGTCACTGTATATACTAACACTGACTACCTCATAAACTATCTCTAATAAAGCATATCTACAAAAAACATTTTATGATAAACACTGAATTCCAAAAATGGCTAAACCAATGTTCTAAGCATTCTCCTACTAAAAAATAGAAATGCTAATCTGCTACTAAAGATATTTGGTATAGGTCAAATACATGTCATGTCATTAAACTAAAACAAAAAATCTCTATCATAGAAATCCTGCAAATCTCAAAATTACAGAAATAATCAAATTTTGGGTTTTTTTCTTTAAAGTGGCTTGATGATGGCTTTTCATTTTTTTTAAGAATTTTTCTTCATAGCAACTTTATTTATTTATTTTTATGGGGTGCTGGGGATTGAACGCAGGGCCCACACATGTGCTAGGCAAGCACTTTACCACTTAGCTATAGCCCCAACCCTCAAAATTAGAATTTTATCTTCAAAGAAATTAATAGTTTTGATACCACCTGTTTTCAAAATATTTAGAGACATAGCAATCTACAGTTTTCTGAGTTCTGCCTCCTTCAAGGATTATAGTAAAATCAGGATTTTTACAATTAACATTTTATTCTCCATTATAGTTAAATCTAATTAGGAAGCATACAAAAACAAAGATTCAAAGATAACGTCACAACTTAGGGGTCAGATCCTAAAGTCAATGTGAAATGAAAATTAATCTTATCACCCATACAGCATAATGAAATATAATCTAGCAACTTGTTTTCTTCCTGCACTAAAATAAGTAACTATTCCTCTGAGCAGTTACACAGTGAATGGATTTAACAATTAGCCTTTGGATGTAGTTCAGTAGTAGAACATTTGCCTATCATGCCTGAGGCACTAGCTTCAACCCAAGTACCACAAAAAAAGGGGTGGCATACTGTCATCAGATTAATATTCAATAAGGTGATGCTCATACACTATGAAAGTATGTGGAAGATGAAAGTGACTAGTGGGATAGTAAATCTCCTCTCCCATTTCAAGACACTCTAGGCAGACATCAATTCCCACGGAATAGCAAGGGGAAAAAAAACAATTCATAAAAGGTTCTACAGTTTTCATTCTTAAATCATGACCCCACTCTCACATATACCCACACTTCTCTCTCTCCCCCTTCCCACAGTTTTTTTTAGGGGAAACAAAAGTGTGTAATTGAATTCATGTGAGCTCAAAGCATTATGGTTGCCCTCTACTGAATTGTGCACTAGAACCAGTATTCCAAAATGACCCTCTGAATCATGGTTAAGAACATAACAAAACTGGGCACCACTGTCTCAGCTACTTCAAGAGTCTGATGGGGTAGGGGAGGGTATCACAAGTTTGAGGCCAGCCTGGCAATTTAGTGAGATTCTGTCTCAAAAAAAAAAAAAAAATTAGAACAAAACAAACTAAGGAGCAAAATGAATTTGCTTCTGTCACCTGCTAGATATGCAACAAAAGGCTAATCTAATACTTTGGTTTCTTCATCTCTAAACTGGGTTCCTTCATAAAATCATTTTATTGAGTATATCAATAGCCATAATAAACATTGTATGCCACATTAATTTTATGCTGGGTTACTATTTTCAAAACTAGAATGCTCACTTGATCTCAACTTCAATTCTATTCTCAAAACTCTGCCCTAAGGGGCTGGGGTTGTGGCTCAGTGGTAGAGCACTTGCCTAGCATGTGAGAGGTACTGGTTCAATCCGCGGCACCACATAAAAATAAAAACAAATAATAAAGGTATTGTGTCCATCTACAACTAAAAAAACATTAAATTAAAAAAAAAAAAAAAAAAAAAAAAAAAAAAAAA
>NW_026000153.1:11804624-11811103 GCF_001458135.2 Marmota marmota marmota | reverse complement strand
GGTTTTTTTTTTTTTTTTTTTTTTTTTTTGGTCAGTCACTGTATTAATAGCAGCCCAAATCAGACAAACCTAAATGTTTTAACTAAAAATCTTCTCATACAATGCTACATTTCAATTCTATTAAAGTGAAATTCAGAGTTAAAAGAAATGTAGACTAGATACAGGAATGGGAAGAAAGTTAAGATGGTAAGCAGCAACATATGGCAAGATAGGATAAACTGTGAGCTGTGAAAACTAATGAAACAGAGAAGAAAAGACAATCACTGGACAAACTTGCTGTGAAAAGTGTACATATTTACACAAATACAAATCTGTAACCTACTTCTACCAATCTGAGAGAGTTAAGGCATTACTGTAGTTTTATAGTTAATTAAATTTAGTAAATGAAAATCTACTTTGAAACATAATTAATTACAAAATTATTTTTCCCCATGACACAACCCTCCAATGACTTCTCCCTCAAAAGTCAAATTCAAATCCCTAACAAAAGACCTACAGTGGTTCTCAACTTCAGCTGCATCTTAGAAATCATCTAGGGAGTTTTGATAAAATACCAATGCCCTGGATATACTCCATCCAGATCAATTATATCAATTTCTAGGAGTAGGACTCACCCATTAGTACTTTTAAAGCTCTTCAGATAGTTCCCATGAACAGCCAGAGCTAAAAAACCACCAATTGACAAGCACCCCGGCCCTCAAGATCTAGCCTTGCTATTATCCTGGCCTAGTTTCCTACAACTCGCCTTACTAATTTTTCTTCCAGACACAGTGAATGTCTAACCACTTTTCAAACACACTAGGATGCTTTAACTTCATGACTTTTACACTCATTGCTTTTTCTTTCTGTAAGAGATTATCATTACACAAATGTCACCTTCAACGATAGATGTGCCTGTCCACCCTATTTAATCCACTCCTCACCTAGTACTTTGCTGCTTGCTTTGTACTTAAATTTACCACCATCTAACATGTATGTTAATCATACTGTTTATTAGTTTTCTCTACCCCATTGCTAACAAGATTGTAAGCTCCATCAGGGCAGAGATTAAATGAATTACATAAATTGCAGTATCAAAAAAGAAGCCATCTGGGAGAGTTGAAAAACTTCAGAAATTATGGTATTTTAGTCTGCATCTTCAAAGAATCCACCAGACAAAAGACATAACAAAAACATCTAAAGAGCCTGGCTCTGTGTCTTATTCATTGCTTTAGCTTCAGAATAGTCTTTGGTACATACTAAGAAAAGAGGGAAAAGTATTCTAGGTAAAAAGTGGACCCTAAATTAGAGATAAACTTGGTATTTCTAGGAACAACAACAAAAAAAAAGGGTATATGAACTGAGGTAGAAAAGAAGATAAAGGAACAAAGGAAGGTATGGACAAGGACATGAGTGATGGGAAATGAGGTCAGGGAAGTAGGCAGGGTATGATCATGTGGGACTCAGCCAAAGTAGAAAGTCTAAATATTATTTTAGGTAAGATGGGAAGCCACTGGAGGGTTTCCACAGGCAAGTGACCTGATTAGTATTTTAAGGATAGTTCTCCCTGCAAGGTGAAGAGTGGAAATAAGAAACTAGTAAAGAGGCTACTGCAATAGTCCAGAAAAGAAAGATAATACTGAACTAAAATGGTACGGAAACAATGACAGATTAAGGATTCAAAATATTTTGAAGATAAAGTTAAGAGGATATTGCTGATGGACTGGATGTGATTAGTGAAGGAAAAAGAGATGAAGGATAATTTCTAGATTTTTGGCTTGAACAACTCAATGGCTACTGACATCTCCTAGGGGAAAAAGGAGTAATGGTAGAAGAAAAGATTGAATGGTGAAACACAAAATCAAAAACAGCTTTGAAATGGTTGTTTGAGGTGCCTATTATCTATTTGATATGTCCAGTAGGCAGCTTTAAATACATGGCTCCAGAAATTCCAAGACTAGTTAGTGTTGTAAATACAGATTATGACTGGGAAGGGACTAAATTCCCAAAAAGAGATTACAGATAAAAAAGAAGGGAATTCAGAGCCCTATAACCCTAAAATATTGATAGTTAGGATGTGAAAGATTAGACAATGAGAAGGTATGAGGAAAACCAAAGCCATTTCAATGATGGACTAGTCAATCAACTGTGTGGAATGCTACAGAAAAGAAGTCAAATGAAATATGACTCTAAAATTTGAAAGTAAAGTTGCCAGTAACTTTTAAGAAATGCAGTAACTGTTACACAGTAAGAAGAGTGACTAGTTTGGTTTACAGTAGATAATTCTTTGCACTTACTTATTAAAACATTTTGTTATTTCAAAAATCAAATGATTTTGAAACACTTATGGTTCCCTCATATGACTGATATCCTAGATGGGTAGAATTGTCATATTCATCTCTATAGTACTAGCAAAGTGTCATTTACAGAGTTGATAACCAAAAATGGTGGAGGACTGCATATTCAGAATCATTTCTTCTGAAAAAAAGTGTTCAAAAATCAAAGACAAATTGGTTTGACTACTGCTGTAAAATAAATTATCACAGAATTTGCATAAAAGTATCCCATCAAATAGAAAAATAAAAGTCTAAAGCTACCTGGCTCCAAATACTATTTAGATAGTACACTATTCACAATATTGATTGACTAAGGCACAAACTTTTCATATCTCATAAGAATCTTTCCTAACCCCAAATTCTAAAATAACCAGTTTGTAATTCTGAAGACTTAACCACCCACTGATTCTTTTCCTGAACAAACAAAATGTTCACAGTGCCAGTTGGGAAATATAATTGCTGGATAAGGAAACATTATTTATAGATGTAAGTGATATAACCATGGTATTTATAAGTATGAGAATTATAAATAAATGTATATTCACCCAGGCTTCTACCTAAAACCTTAAGGTCTTGAAAGTATTCTTTGATTTTAAACATCAGCTCTGTAAAAAGAAACCTTAATCACTATTTCCAGATGAATATATTCATAGTTTTTAGTTATATTCTATTTCTGCGAAAATTTATATTTAAAAAAAAAAAACCTAGAGCTGGGCACAGTAGGGCATGCCTGTAATCTCAGAGGCGTGGGAGGCTGAGATAGGAGGATCTCAAGCTCAAAGCCAGCCTTAGCAACTTAGCGAGTTAAGCAACTCAGCGAGACCCTGTCTCTAAATATTTTTAAAAGGGGGAGCAGGGGAGGCTGCTCAAGATGTGGCTCAGGGGTTAGGTGCCCTGGGTTCAATCCTGAAGAAGGAAGGAAGGAAGAAAGGGAGGGAGGGAGGAAGAAAGAAAGAAGAAAAAACTACAATGCCACTGCTTGCTGGAAATTAAACAAAATGTGGAATAAGATCAATGTTTAACTTATCTAACCTTATTTCTAGAAATCAAAACTACTTAAAGAAAAAGATGCTTATATAACTGAAACTTTTCAAGAATTCTTCATGTTCTTTTGCCATGTTCTTGTTACACAGAATAAAGTCACTAAAATTTGATACCTAAAATCCCATCATTATATTTAAAGGTATGGTATTATATTTGCTCTAACAAATCTTTCCATCAGAGTAGAAAATCACAACATATTTTGAAATTTGCTCAACATGCTTTTTGGTAACAACAATAAAAAAAAATTAAGCAAGGGGAATTGTAAAAGAATGCAAGCCTAATAAAGACCAAAATCTCAGGAAAATTAAAAATTATCCTGGAAGGATTTTCATCAACCTTCAACTCCCCCAATCTTCACAAAACAAGATTCCAATAAAAAATCAAAGTGGTTAGAAATAATAACATACAACCCAAATTTCCTTAATATGCTAGAATTCTATTTCACCTCTTGGTAATTACGATTTTTAAAAATCAGGTTATACAGATCCAAGGATTATATCAATTACTTTCAAATTCAATGATAAACATTTGGTCTTTCCACCTTTGGATTTTAAAATTAAATATATATGTAGATGCACGTATGACACACTGTTTTACAAAAAAATAAAATTTTTTCTCCTGAAAATTCAGCTTTGTTTTCCAAATATTCCTTGAATTGTTACAAGCTTTTGGTTAATTTCCAGAGTTCTAAGAAAGTTAATTTTGACCATTCTTGCCTATTTTCTCATTGATTTTAGTGGTGGAGAGAATTTTCTGAGATCTAATTTCTTTGACTGTCACTCTGCCAAATGTCTGAAAATGGTTTTTCTATTCAGTATGCCCTTATCTGTCCATGTCTATTCTTCTAAACCCGTGCTTTTATATCTGCATGGCATTTGATATATGGACATACCATAATGTTTTTTATTTCACTTGTTCAAGGAACTTGTTTTATAATGTTTCACTTTTATTAACAGGGCTTTTTTTTAAAATATGCTGCTATTTAAATCTTACATATTCTCAAGATTATAAATTTGTAGAACTGGAATTTGCTGAGTTAAAGGGAATGAAGATTTAAGCTTTTGGTCCACAAAACCAAACTGCTCCTCAAGTAAGTCATTTAAATTCTGACAATCATGTAACCGAGTACCTTACATTTCTACATTCTCAGCCAGTACTGGGTCCTTCTATTAATTTCAATTTATTCTCTCAAAACAGATCTTTTGGCAATGATGAAAATGTTCTCTATCTGTGCTGATTATGTTGGTCACTTATATTATGGGCCTGTTGTGCACTTGAAATGTCACTAATTATACACATACATACACACACACACACACACACACACACACACACTCTCTCTCTCTCTCTCTCTCTCTCTCTCTTTTGGAGGGAAGCAGTTTGAGAACTAAGCACGATAACCACTTGAGCTATGTCCACGTTTTTCTTATTTTTGACACACTCTCACTAAATTGCCTAGGCTGGCCTTGAATTTACAATCCTTTTTCCTGTTTCCCAAATCACTGGGATTACAGATATGAGTCACTGCACCTGGCTTGAAATGTGACCAGTTCCAAATGATTTTTTAATTCTAATTTCTCTTTTATTTTTTATTCTAATTTGTTATATATGACAGCAGAATGCATTACAATTCATATTACACATATAGACCACAATTTTTCATATCTCTGGTTGTACACAAAGTAGAGTCACACCATTCATGTCTTCAAAAATGTACTTAAGGGGCTGAGGATGTGGCTCAAGCAGTAGCACGCTCGCCTGGCATGCGTGCGGCCCGGTTTTGATCCTCAGCACCACATACAAAGATGTTGTGTCCGCAGAAAACTAAAAAATAAATATTAAAAAAAAATTCTCTCTCTCTCTCTCCCTCTTTAAAAAAAAATGTACTTAAGGTAATGATATCCATCTCATTCCACTGTCTTTCCTACCCCCATCAAATGAGGTGTTCTAAAGTTTTTAATATGTACATCAGATTATAGAGGTTTACTACAAATAAAAAGAATGCAGAATAATAAAGTCTTTAACTTTTTATATTGACTGAATGTTAAAATGATAGAATTATGGATTGCATTTGGTAACATAAAATATTAAAGCTTTTATTATTTAATTTCACCTTTTTACCTTTACTTTCTTAATGTGTCTACTAGACTATATAACTGTATAAACTGTTAATATGTGTGCTTCACCTTATGTTTCTATTGGACAGCTAGAATTTAGCTTTCTAAAAAAAAACTGTTTAATAGTAGTATATTTCCTCCCCCTGCTTCTTAAGTTTGTCAGTTACTACACTCCTGCTTTCTTCTGTTTGTTAAAGATGATATCTGACATTTCAGTTTTCCTTTCTGCTCCAAACTGACATTCCAGAATATTTTTAGCACCTATGTGTAAAGTCTTTCATAAGTTTAAGTCTCGTCTTCTTAGTTGTGCTTGAGCCATCACTTTAATATTTATTTATTGATAAAATACATTTTACACTTATTAAAAATGATGTGGAGTTGGCTTCCTCTTTTCATTAGGCTCAAAAGACTAGATGTGGCAGAAGAAAAAACTCAGCAAAACTGAAAATTGATCAAATAACATTAACCAATCTAAGTTAAATATGAAAAGTGGGCAAGAGCCATAGAAATCCACAGAACAAAACCAATCATGCCAATATGTGTATAATGGGAATTCCTAGAGTAGGAGAGAAAAAGAGAAGAGAGGAAGAGAGGGGGAGGAAGGGAGAGAAAGTATTGAAGAACAATGGCAGAAAACTTCCCAAATTTGTTAGGAAAAAAATTAGTCTCCACATTAAAAGATCAGTAAATGCCAAACAGGATAAAATGAGACCCAAACCTCAAACTGTCAAAAAAGAAAGCAAAGACAAAGAGAACCCTGAAAAAAGCAAGTCAGAAGGAACTCCTGACCATGTGCAGTTGTTTCTTCTCAAGAAACTAGAAAAACAACAAATTAAACCCAAAACAAACAAAAATAAGAACATGATAAAGGTTTGATGCGAAATAAAATACATGAAAACAATGGGGGGGGGCGCGGTCAACAAAACTCTAATTTGGTTCATTGAAAACATCAACAGATCTGACAAATTTAGCAAGACTGACCGGAAAAAAAAAAAAAAAAAAA
>NW_026000153.1:11791224-11802974 GCF_001458135.2 Marmota marmota marmota | reverse complement strand
AAAAAAAAAAAAAAAAAAAGTAACACTCAAATTATTTAATAACAAAGGAAAAAGCACTACCCTCTTAAAAAAAATTTTTTTTAATATTTCAAAGGAACCTATGAACAACTATATGCCAACAAATTAGATAACCTAGAAGAAATATAAAAATTCCTAGAAAGTCACAAACTACCAAAACTGACTCAAGCTGTCTATCAACAAAAGGGTTGGGGATGTAGCTCTGTGTTAGCACATTTGTCTACCATGTGAGAGGCCCTGGGTTCCAACCCTAGCACTGCAAAAACAAAAGTAATTCAGAAAATCGGAACTGTCCTATGACAAATAAATGATTAAATTAGAATCAAAAATTCTCTCACATGCATGTGTGCACACACAGAGATAACCAAAACAAAAAATTAAACAAAAGCATAAATCTGCCCACAAAGACAAACCCAAGCCCAGATGTCTTCACTGGTATATTTTACCAAATGTTTAAAGATTGTCCAATCCTTCACAAACTACTCCAAAAAACACAAGAGGAGGAAACAATTCTCAATTTCTTTTATGAGACCAATTTTATACTGATACCAAAACCAAATGCACAAATGGAAACAACAAACCAGTGCTCTTTATATAGACCCCCAAACCATCATGAAAATACTAGCCACAGATTCTAGCAATATGGAAGAAATTACACCATGACCAGAGTGGGATTTATCCCAGAATAAATATGCTGGATTTACATCTAAGAATTAACCAATGTAACACACTAAATTAAGTAAATACACACAACAACCATATGACCATCTCTGTAGAAAAAGAAAATATATTTGACAAAAATTCAATACTCTTTCAAAATAAACACACTTAACAAATGAGGCACAGAAGGGAACTTCCTCAAACTCATAAGGCATCTAAGAAAACCCACAATATTATACTTAATGGTAAAAGATTGAATGCTTTCACTCTAAAATCAAGAACAAGACATAGTTGTCCACTCATGTCACTGCTAATCAACACTTTGTGGAGGTTCAAGAAAAGGCATTTGGCAAGATAAAAAGAAGGTATCTAAATTGTAAATATAAGGAGTAAAATTATCTCTAATTGCAAATGACATGAGCTTATAAACAGGAAATTGATCTATAAATTCAACACTGTGCCTATCAAAAGGCATGAATATCTACATAAAAAGATTTCCTAGATCACATCACATATAACAATCAAAATGGACCAAAGACTTAAATATAAGATATAAAACTATTAAACTCTTAGAAGAAAACAAAGAGTAAATCTTCATGATCTTGGATGAAGTTTCTTAAACATGAACATCAAAAGCACAAGCAATTTTTTTTAAAAACAGATAAACTGGATTTCATCAAAACTAAAAACATTAGTGCTTCACACACCACCACCAAGTAAATGAAAACTGAAAATTAAAGAAAATATTTGCAAACCATGTAATAACAAATTTATATCCAGAACATAAGGGATTCCTACAACTTAATAAAAGACAAATAACATGATTAAAACTTGAGCAAGAAATTTTAACAGATATTCCTACAAAGATAAACATATATGTCAAACATCATTAGCTGTTAGGGAAATGCAAATTAAAATCACAATGATAACCACCTCATACCTACAAAGATAAGTAAAATTTAAGAGACAATCACAAGTGTGAACAAGAATGTAGAGAAATTAAAATTCCCATAAACTGGTGGTAATTAGGAAATAGTTTGCAGTTCCTCAGAAAATTGAAATGGGAAATAGAATTGGGAAATTCTATTCTAAGGTATACATATCCAAGAGAATTGGAAATATGTCCACATAAAAACTTATTTAAATGTCCACAGCAGCATTTTTCATAATAGCAAAAATAAATAAATAAATAAAACTCCAATGCCTATAACCAACTGATGAATGGATAAGCGAAATGTAAGTATTATCTATACGGTGGAATAATACCAACAATAAAATAGAATAAAGTACTCCTAAGGTATGGATAACATTAAAACATTATACATGGCTTATGTTATGGCTGGGGTTATGGCTCAGCAGTAGAGCGCTTACCTAGCATGTGCGGGGCGCTGGGTTCAATTCTCAGCACCACATAAAAATAAAGTAAAGGTATTGTGTCCAACTACAATGAAAACAAAATATCTTTTTTTAAAAAACATTGTTAAGTGAAAGAAGCCACTCACAAAAGACCACATTTATATTAAATGTCCAGGATAGACAAATCCATAGAAACAAAAAGTAGATTAGTAGTTGCCAGGATCTGAGAAGGAGAGGGTCCAGTGACTGATTACTAATGAGTACAGAGTTCTTTTTTGGTGATGAAAATGTCTAAAAGCAGATAATGGCAATGGTTGCACACCCTTAATATACTAAAACACAGAACAGTACACATAAAAGGGGTTTTAAGGTATATAAATTATATCTCAATATAGGTGGTATAAAAACAAGAATGTATTGTATAATATGCTGCTACCTCTCAGGTAAATGTCCCCTTTCTCACACATTATCTTCTCATTTATCCAAAAAGACAGGACGAAAAAGCCAGAAACTTATACAGCTGGTTACCTCTACAGACAGACTGCAAAGTGGTAGAAAGAAAAGGGAAATGAGAACAGGGGAAAAAAAAGAGGGAAGTATACTTCTGAGTACACTCATTATAAAGAGGTGACTATTAACACCATGTTTCATATATCCCAACAATAACAACGAAATAATCAAAATCAACCAGGATTTGAGAAGAACCCAAAATGGAATACAAAAAATAACAAGTGAAACTGTATTTCAGATTAAGAACATAAAGACACTGAATGGAGTTAAGGAAAAGATAAGTAACTTCAGAAAACAGTATTTTGACTATAATGGTATAAGGCTAGAAACAAAAAGAAGTATACACAAACACTATACTTAATAAGTAAACATGTATTAGAGCAGTTCTGAAGTTTTATCTGTGTATAACATCCTTTTTCTTTTTAATTTTGAGACAGGGTCTCGCTAAATTGCTGTGGCTGGGTTTGAACTTCAGATCCCCTTGCCTCTGCCTCCCAAACTTCCGGGATTAGCATATGCCACTGCACCCAGCTGTATAACAATTTTATAAATATTTAGGTAAGGGGCTGGAGTTGTAGCTCAGCGGTACAACACTTGCCTTGTACACATGAAGTACTGCAACTTCTAAAAGACAAAGGAGTTACAAATAAGAAAAACAAATACTAGCGTGAACCCTAAAATGTTAGATGGGAATCTGTATACCAGTTATGAATTTATGGTTCATAACTGTATACATACACAGAAATAAAAATGTGGTTATGAGGCTGGGGATATAGCTCAGTTGTGCATGTGAGGCAAGCACAAAGCCTGGGTTCAATCCCCAGCACCACCAAAAATAAAAAAAAATGTGTGTTTATGTACATAAATACATGTGTTCCCTACCTTTGTCTGCTCAAAATAGTAGAAGCATGATACTCCAATAGGGATGCTTCTAATGCCCAGATTTAGTATATAAATACTATTCTCAAACAAAAGGAACCTTAGGCAATGGTTGATTCCAAGCCTTAATCAGGAAAAAAATCAAGATAAGCCAGAAAATAAGGAAGAACTCAAAAAATGACAGGGTCACATTAAAAAGATACGAGAGCCAATGTGAAAGAGCAATCAATTAATATCCATGGGTCCATACTAATATTAATAATTGATGAATTAATGAATAAAAGTTCTTCCTTACAATATAATCCCCTTAAAATGTAGCATGATATAAACAGAAACTATTAAGACAAATAACAAAGTAACAACTGCCACAGGCAAGAATTATTGACAGATGCTAAAATTAGAAGGTAAAAATATTAACAATGAGAAATTAAGTATTTGCACATTTCAACAAAATAGCATCTAAAATATACAAAGAACTCTTACAACTCAGTAAGATGAACAGCCCAATTTAAAAATGGACCAAAGATTTCCATAGACCACCAAAGATGATATATGGACAGCAAATACGAAAAGAAGATCCTCAACATTATTAGTCACCAAGAAAATACAATTTAAAACTACAATGAGTTACCTCTACAGATCTACTACAACAACTAAAATTAAGGGTCATTCCAAGGGTTGGTGAGTATATAGAGCTAGTAGAATTCTCACACACTGCTGATAGTGATGTAAAATGTTACAAGTACATCAAAAAATAGTTTTGCAATTTATTAAAAGGATAAACATATATCTACCATATAATATAGCCCAAGTATTATTTCCCTACGAAAAATGAAATCATGAGCCATCTTATTACAGCTTTTTAAAAAGTCTATAAAATAAAAGCACTGAAAGAGAATACTCCCCAAATTTTAACACTGTGTTATTTTGCTGAGTTTAGAGGTAATTCAGTTTTCTATAATTCTCCATTTTCCAAGTTAAAATTATTAAGAAATCTGAAATTTTTTTAAATTTTCCATTTTTAAAAAAATCACATAGAAAAAAACTAACGTAATATACATAAAAAATCACTATGGGTCTACTTTTCAACAGGGTAAGTCTGATGTTCTTTATTTTTACTTCTGACAAGTTCATATGACTGTCAAGTAAAAAATTATAGGAGATAATGCCAACAAGATCTCAACCATTTATAGGAGGTAATTCCAACAAGATCTCAACAACAGATTTGTAATTTTAAGATCACAGATATACAGTTACTGATGTCAGCAAGAATATGTGCAAAATAAAGTTTAGAAGGGTATAACAACAATTAGAGAGATATAACCCTCTGCATATAAATATTATTAATGGAAATGAAAAGACTCAGAAAGACTTGCAATTTGTCTTAAAATGATTAAATAGGGAGGTTAGACTTTTTTGGCTTCAGGAGGCAAATGAGAACCTTTGAATACAAACATTCGGCTCCATCTAAAAATAGGAGCAATAAAGTTTCAGAAAATGAAAATGAAATTTCAAAAATAAAATCTGCTTCCTCAGAAGGTAGTGAATTTCTAAAATAGGTTAGACCAGCTCTGTCCATTAGAAATATAATGCAAGCCACATACATAATTTAAAATATTTTATTAGTTTCATTAGAAAAGCAAAAGGAAGCAGGTTAAAATTAATTTATAATAATATATTTTCTTTAACTCAGTAAATCCAAAGTATTATTTCAACATACAATTACTATAACACGAGATAATTTATATGGGAATATATGGATCCTAACTATGATCCACAACTCAGTTCAAGCTAGCATAATCTAAAGTGATCAATAGCCCTACATGCTCATAACTACCTTATTGGACAGTTTGGGGTTAGACAACTATTTAGCAGTTATACTGCAGAGGAATTAAAGTACTGTGTGCATGACCAGACTAAATGACTTAATGCATTTGCAATCCTGAGATCTCATGAAAATAACAGAAGACATACTCAAATATCAACAATATACTCAAAATTAACTTTATTCCATTTTAATCAGTCACTATTGTACTCTATGCCCTCACATGATATATATGCATTCTTTATTTTATTGTAGCATTCTGAACAAAACCTACCAATTTCATAAAAGAATTCAAGTTATTTTTACTACCTTATATATATATTCCTCCAACAAGCTTTTTAAAGACATCAAAATTATTTTTTGTCAGAATTTCAAATCCTATGGCTCATAAAATGTTCGATAGTCATCCTAGCATTACCTACCTAATAAATATAAATATAAGTGAAATATTAGTGGTTCCCTGTACTTTCAAAATTTTCTACAACTTTTCTATATTAATATAATGCCATTCAGAAAAATTGAAATGGTATGAACTAGAACATTGTTCCCTTAAAATTTCTGTTACAGCCCTAACCCTACTGTGACTCTATAGTATTTAGAGACAAGGCCTGTTAGGAAGTGATTAAAGTTAAATGAGGACGTAGGGTAGGGTCCTAATCTAATAAGACTCCTATGTAAGAAAAGAAAAAGAAATCAGAGATTAAAAAACAACCAACAGGCATGTTGACCTTGGATTTCCAACCTCCAGAATCAAGAGAAAATAAATGTGTTGTTAAAGCCACACAATTTTTACTACTGTTACTGCAGCCCTCACACACTGAAACAGTTACTAGGAAAATGCTTTTTAAAAAATTATGTAGCACTGGGCTCGGTGGTACAAGCCTGTAATCCCAGAGGCTTGGAAGGCTTAGGTAGGAGGGTCTGGAATTCAAAGCCAGCCTCAGCAAAAGTGAGGCACTAAGCAACTCAGTGAGACCATGTCTCTAAATACAATACAAAATAGGGCTAAGGATGTGGCTCAGTGGTTAAGCACCCCTGAGTTCAATCCCCAGTACCCCCCCCCAAAAAAAAACTGTGTAGCAAACAAAATTATATTATTTAAATTCTTAATAAACTATGATAAATGTTTTTGTGTTTGTAAATTTAATCTACAAGATTTGAAAAGTGCTTTGTTAAGTTACTGAAGTACAAAATAATTTGATTATCTCACTATAGCGAATTTTAATTTTACCAATAATGTAGGTCTTCAACTTATATTTCATTATAAAAAGAAGATTCTATCCAAGGTCAGTACTACATGTATTGAAGCTAGAGACTATGGGAGCTCAAAACGGCATGCCATTTGTCAGAATTCTGCAATACAACCCCAACAACATCTACAACATTAAGCATAAACATAACTGACAATACATAAAAATTAATAGTGCACCTATGCTGTTACCTGTTAAAAGAGCAGTGTTATGGGAGTTCAAAGTAAATGAAGGATTCATATAGTTGGAGAAAATTTTCCAGAATGGGTAATTATGAGGGGGCCTTCAATTAATGGATAATGGGACCTTAAGAACATCATAAGCAGAGGCAATACTAAATATTATTCAATCTGAGTTAGGAGAAGGCCAAATCAAGAAGGTCCTAAAATGACTCGCTAAACATTTCAAAGAAAATATGAGACAATATGAGGCAGTTATATAAGCATACTAAGAAATCTGAAGTTCAGTATCTGCTGAAACTGAGAGATGTGTTCTAGTGGGTAAATTATACAACCTTTCTGAGTCTTATACCAGAATGATATTCCTATCAGATTACTGTAGGGCATACATGAAATAACTAATATAAAGAGTTTGACATTTCGTATAAAGTACAAAAAATGATAAATAAATTATAGTTGTTATAGGGGTTGTGCAATAGATGATAGCAGCTGGACTGTTATCTTGTAAATAATTCCCAAACTTGGTTGTAATCAGAAGTTATCTGAGAAGCTTTTGATAAAAACACATACCTGGGCCTCAGCCTAAAGTAGGGAATCAAAATCTTGGTGTTATAGCCCAAGAAACAGTATTTTTTTTTTTAAACAATAACCCTAGAAGTCCATACTATAAATAAGAAAAATTAATATTTAAAGTTCTGCAAAACCTGTTTATTTTATAAAAGTATAGTTGTAGGCATAATAATCTTTAAAGATTTATTAATTAAAGTAGGAAGAGATTGGAAGTAATAAGATCAATGAGGAATCTACAGGAAAGAAAGTCCTGTGTTTATCTTCATTACATTCTAATTTGTTAAATAGAATCCAAGTGACCAACTATACTTAGAATACCCAACCTTCGATTAAAAAGCAGTATAACCTCCCAAGTCTACTAAAAAACTTCCAACACACATTCAAATAAAAGACGCTCTTATTATTAAAGTCAGCATACTATAGTGATGCATGCATACCCTTGTTTACAGCAGCACAATTCACAATAGCCAAACTATGGAACCAGCCTAGGTGTCCACAATGAATAAATGGACAAAGAAATTGTGGTAATTATACACAATGGAGTTTTACTGTGCCATGAAAAAGAATGAAATTATGTCATTTGCAGGAAAATGAATGGAACTGAAGAACATTATGTTAAAGGAAACAAGCCAAATTCAGAAAGTCATGGTTCATATGTTTTCTCTTATATGTGGAATCGAGAAAAGAAAGGTTGGGGGGAAAGAGTGGATCACATGAAAATTAAAGATCAGTAGAGGAGAGGAAAGGGACTAGCAGGAGGGGAAGGAAGGAAAGGAAAATACTAGGAAATGATATTGACCAAATTATATTGTTATATGGTATGCAGGTATGAATATGTGACACAAATCCCATCATTATGTATAATTACAATGTACCAATTTAAGAAAAATTTAAAAAAAAAGAAAAAAAGATGCTCCTATCAAGCATAAAATGCCTATCCCCTTGACATTTCCCTTAATCCTGGCCAGTACTAATGCAGATAGTGCATTTATCTCATAGACCAGTTATATGAGATATACTAGCATATGCCATGAAAGTAGGTTTGTGGAATTATTTCTGCATTTCCTTTATTTAAACCAAATATTTAACTTTCATAAGATAGAGGCTGTAACTTTTCAGCAAGTCTAAAAATTATTTCAAAACATCAAAAAGGAAGGGACTATAACTTGGTAATTATCTAAGAGCACAACACCATGCTCTAACACAAATCTAAGTGTTAAGCGGAAGGGTGCTACAAGCCAGCTAACTCATTCTAGTTATCTTGCTGGCTCACAGGTGAATCATCTCCCCCAAGTAACACCTAATGGTCCTACATCAGTCCAACTTTTTATTCGAATACAAATACCCCAATACAAGACTGACTAATTCTATACAGTATACAGTATACTGTAGAGTATTCAATTTGTCATTCCCTAAAAATGAGAAAGCTGCATACAAGTTGTCCTTTATCTACAGTTTTTGCAAATTACAAACAATGACCTACATTCGTTTGGTAGTCCTTTGAATTACATACACATCATTTTATACATCCATAGAATAGTAACTATTCCTACTTAGATTTATTTCCTTTTCACCAAGCACACCGATTATACAGAATAAAAAGCTGGGAACCAGATGACAAAATAGCTCAACAATTATTAGAAAGGCTGAACCTAAATTAAAAAAAAAAAAGGAAAAAAAAAAGGAGCAACTAAAACAAGACTTTTTAAACAGCAAACTTTGAGAGGAAGGCAGGTACATTTACAACAGTTGAAAAACTACATATGGTTTAAAACAAAACTCATATTGTATTATTTAATAACCCCATATCATAAGTAACAGCAGAAAATCAAATATTCCTAATAATGGTTTTTAAAAGTTCAGTGTATTCTACTGAAAGCACGGAAATTAATCAGTTTATATATAATATAATACGTAAATTAAAACAAGCTTAAAAAAAATAACTGGTGTAGCTAATAAAAAAATAAAATTAAAAAAAATAACTAGAAAAGGATAACGAGGTTTGTTAAAGACACTTTTAAAAATGCTATTTATTGGACTGGGTTTGTGGCTCAGTGGTAGAGCGTCGCTTAGCACGTGCAAGACCATGGGTTCAAACCTCAGCACCACATAAAAATAAATAAATAAAGTTAATGTGTCCAACTACAACTAAAATATACATTTAAAAAAATGCTATTTATTATTCTGAAATACTAATACTATGAAGTGCCCAGAAAAAATTACTAAACAAATTATAACACTGTAATATCATATACACATTTTTTAAGTCTGCATATATCTTGATACATCAAAACTATAGTAAATATCAATTGAATATCTTTATATAAACATTAAAAGAGTTTACAGAATACATTTACATATATTACCTTGGAATATAATATACACAGAGGTTCTCAATCCTGGCTGTTCACCAGAATTACCTATAAAACCTAAAATGCAAATTTCTGGGCCATGCCTCCCACCTAGTAAATTAATGAGCCTCCAAGGATGTTTATGTTTCAAATGCCCAATTAGGGTTTAGAACCACTAACCACTAATATACCACTAATAACAACCGTGAAAAAATATATGTCATTAAGAAAAAATACAAATTAACCTTAAATGATTAAAAGAATTTCAGGGAATTTTCCCCTTCCTGGAGAAATGTTTTGTAATTAATCATGAAAGTATTCATTAAGCTTTCTGAATTACTCTTAAAAATGGTTTAAAATGTTGATGTTTGAGAGTATATTAGTTACTGAAGAATTTTCTTCTTGTACTGATCAATTTACATCCCAGAATGCTACATGTAACAAATGAGGTGGTACCCTGGTTATTTTTTTAAATATTATAAACAGCACAAAAGTAAGACTGCTACAAAGATTTTTGCCTCTTCTTTTTTTCAGGGGTGGAGGTGAGGGTACTAAGGATTTAACTCAGGGGTACTTAACCACTGAGCCACATCTGCAGCCCTTTTTTATATTTTATTTAGAGACAGGGTCTTGCAGAACTGCTTAGGGACTCACTAAGTTGCTGGCTTTGAACTTGAGATCCTCCTACCTCAGCCTCCCAAGCCGCTGGGATTATAGGCATGCTCCACCATTCCCGGCTTTGCCTCCTCTTTCACAAATAATAATCTCACTCAAAATATTTAGTGTTCTTTAAAACTGATTGACAGTACCTAATAAAATCATCCTCAAAAAGAAAAGAACTATATTATAATCTGAAAACAATTTGTATAATATATAAAGATATGAAATGTCACTCATGCGAAGAAACATTAGCACAACTTTTAGTTGTGCTAATGCACAACATTGCTGCTATGCAATGTACCAACTGAAATTTTAAGTAAACATTTTTTTAGTACTACACAAGAAACTAGTGACTCTGGTCTAACTTTCAAGGATAACTTTCAAGTTTCACACAAATCACTTTATTCCAATTTCCTTCAATTCTGCTCACAATTCACCTGCTATGACATAAAAATTCAAAGCACAAATGAATACATTTCAATCTTAAAATGTTTCTTTTCTTTAAAGGTGTATACTACATACCTTTAAATCATAACTGTTTATTAAGTATAGGCCTGAAGATACAAAAGGATATAAAACAGTTCTTAATTTACTGTAGCGATAGAAAAGTCAAAAATCAAATGCAACACAATCTGATATATTTTTACAATATCTAATATCTGAGTGCTTGTTATATGTCAGTCATCAGTCTAAGGATTTTTCCACATATAAACTCATTTAATTCTCAAAATAACCTTATGAATCCCACTTTATGCTAGGAAACAGAAGTCTGTTATTTGCCCTAGGTTCAGGTGAGCTTTAGAGATGACATCTAAATCCAGGTCTGACTCCATAACCTAAGCTTTTTATCACCATGCCTCTATTTCTACTGTCCCCAAGCTACCCATTATGTCATGATTTGTAATAGCACAATACTATAAATGAAAGTCTCTCAAAAGGAGGACATGTCAAACAAATCATATGCTATCATATGCTATGGTCTGAGTATATGTCCCCAAAATTCATGTTGAAAATTAATCACCAATTTGATAGAATTCATGGATCAATAACCTTATAGAAGAGACACCAGGATTTATTCCCCCTTCCTACCTCATCTGCCACGAGAGTACTCAGCATTTGTCTCCTCCAGGGGAAAAAGACTTGGCCACTAGCAGGTAACTGAACCTGCCCATGTTCATTCTTAAACTTTCCACTTTCCAGAACTTTAAGAAATGCATTTTTGTCCTTTATAAACTACCTGCCCATGGGGGCTGGGGATGTGGCTCAAGCAGTAGCGCGCTCGCCTGGCATGCGTGCGGCCCGGGTTCTATCCTCAGCACCACATACAAACAAAGATGTTGTGTCTGCCGAAAGCTAAAAAATAAATATCAAAAATTCTCTCTCTCTCCCTATCTCTCTCTCTCACCTCTCTCTTTAAAGGAAAAAAAAAGATAGAGAAATGAATAGATATATGATAAAGTATAGAAAAAAAATTAATGGGAGAATCTAATAG
>NW_026000153.1:11784329-11790873 GCF_001458135.2 Marmota marmota marmota | reverse complement strand
AATAAAAGACGCTCTTATTATTAAAGTCAGCATACTATAGTGATGCATGCATACCCTTGTTTACAGCAGCACAATTCACAATAGCCAAACTATGGAACCAGCCTAGGTGTCCACAATGAATAAATGGACAAAGAAATTGTGGTAATTATACACAATGGAGTTTTACTGTGCCATGAAAAAGAATGAAATTATGTCATTTGCAGGAAAATGAATGGAACTGAAGAACATTATGTTAAAGGAAACAAGCCAAATTCAGAAAGTCATGGTTCATATGTTTTCTCTTATATGTGGAATCGAGAAAAGAAAGGTTGGGGGGAAAGAGTGGATCACATGAAAATTAAAGATCAGTAGAGGAGAGGAAAGGGACTAGCAGGAGGGGAAGGAAGGAAAGGAAAATACTAGGAAATGATATTGACCAAATTATATTGTTATATGGTATGCAGGTATGAATATGTGACACAAATCCCATCATTATGTATAATTACAATGTACCAATTTAAGAAAAATTTAAAAAAAACTACCTGCCCTGAGGAACTTTGTTATAGCAGCATTACAAATGGAGTGAAACACCATAAAATGAATTTATGTAGCTGTATAAAATAAGAATGTTCTTTATATGCTGATATGAGGTAATTCAAGATGGAGTAATGGGAAAAAATTAGGTAAGAAAGAATCTACATCAGGTGCTGGGGATGTGGCTCAAGTGGTAGCACGCTCGCCTAGCATGCATGAGACACTGGATTCAATCCTCAGCACCACATAAAAGATATTGTGTCCACCTAAAACTAAAAAATACATATTTAAAAAAAAAAAAGAAAGAATCTGTCATATGCTACCAAGGGTAGGGCTAGGAAGGACATGCATTTTTATTTTCATATGCCCCTCCCATCAAAAAAAGGAAACAAAACCTTTAGAAGAAACTGTTACCATAGATTGCTTAAAAGTAGGAAACTGTGCGATGTGAAGCTAGAAGCAGGAAAGTAATATGATTTTATCCCTTTTTAATCTTTTGCATTTTGAACCAAGTGATTATATTACCTATTCAAAAATAAACTGCCAATAAATAAAAACAATTTCAGAAATAAAAACACAAAACACCAGAACGTCCATGAAAGCAAGGAACATAGCTGTCTTAATTCAGTGTCTGATTTAAATCCATGAACAAGGTTTATGAAAACCTCAAACTGTTCCCGCAGAAATATTTCGTATATATTTTACAAAGAACAATAAAACTAGGGAAAAATGTTTTTTATTTTACTGAAAAACAGACAATCAGAATCAAAGATCTTTAGGAGCCCATCCCAAGCCTACTATTTATCAAACTCTGGAACACTAATAAAATCTATATTCTTTTAAAAGAACCAAAGGAATCATTTTAACTATTCATGTTTTATACACATGTGAAATCTTATATAATAAAGAAGCTAGAGAAGGGGGAAAAAACTTCGAAAAAATACCCAGAAAAAAACACTTCAAGAGTCAATTAATGTATATATCCCAATAAAGCTGTTTTTTAAAAATAATAATAATCATCTGCGGCTGTATAAAAATCAGATCTCGCCAGGTGTTCTGGCTCATGCTGTAATCCCAGCATGGGAGACCCAGGCAGGAGGATTGCAAATTTGAGGCCAGGTTCAGCAACTTAGTGAAACCCTGTCTCAAAATCAAGAATAAAAATAAAAGGGGCTGGGTATTGTAGCTCAGTGGTAAATCATCCTGAGTTCAATCCACAGTACCCACCCCCACCAAAAGAGATGAGTGGTTACCTGGAACAGTCAGGGAATAACTACAAAGGGACATAAAGAAACTTCAGGACAGTAGAAATGTTCTATATCTTGCTTGATTGAATATAGGCTATAAGATGTGCATCTATATGTCAAAGTTCATTAATCAAATATTTATAATATGTGCATTTGATTGTATGAAACCTCAATAAAGTTACTTAATTTCTGAACCATTTAGAAATACAGATTCCTGGGCCCTCTCCCCAGAGACTCAGTGGGTCTGTGGTAGAAACCAGTTAATCTGCATTTTTAGCTCCAGGCCATGATTAATCCTTCATGTGGTGAGGGTCATCAGTTATACTTTGAAAAACACTAACCTATAATAATGTTGAATGTCCAGTAATTACTGATAACATTTTACAAAAAAAAAAAAAAAAATCTGCATTAATGATTCAATTACAAAAAATGAAAACAAAAACAAAAATCTAGCTAGATGATTGTAATTTTCAACTTTGGAAAACACTAAGAATATTAAATGATTGGAGTTCCAGAAGACAGAATTATGAACTAATATGGTTAAGAAACACTTCTTCCCCATCTTCTACAATCCTTCAATGGTTCTCCATCAACCAGTGCAGTGATTCTCACTTAAGACAATTCTGCAACCTCCCTGCTTGCCAACATGGCATTTGACAATGTCTGCATACATTTTTTCATTCTCACAACTAGAGAGGGGATTGTGCTACTGGCATGTTAGTGGGTAGAGAGGCTAAGGATCCTGGTAAACATCCTACAATACAGGACAGCACTCCACAACCAACAAAGAATTAAAACTCAATTTTCAATATCACCAAACTCAATGTCAATATCACCAAGAATGAGAAACTGATCTCACCTCAAGTGAAGCTACCAAAATACTCAGTAATGGTTACAGAGTTGCACAAAATAACAAAATTAACTATTCTATCTTTAAGCAAGTCCATTTTTACTTCTAGATTAGTAGGGAAGAAGGGGTATCATCATCTTTACATTCTATCAATAAAGCAAATAAATATAGAATAAAACACAAATATCATATAAATACCGAAGATTTTTAAAACTTCAAAATACCCTAAGTGGGATCAGCCTCATGCTATACTCTCAGTCACAGAGTATACTTACTTATTCTCCTATCAGCCTTTAAAGTACTTCTGAAGTTAAGAAATGCTATTTTAAAACATAGTACATAAACCTCAGCATGGCAGACAATACCTCATCTTAGCTAACCCCACTGAGATTTCTAAGGCTACTGGTTACTGCAGAATAGTCTAACCCAGAACTATTAAAAGTATAGTCTATAGACCAGTGAGTCAGTGTGTGAAATGTATATCAGTTTATGTTAGAGAAACATAGAAAAAAAAATCTGGTGGTGCTGAGGACCACAAATTAAGGACATCAGCCATGCTAGGCAAGCATACTACCACTGAGCCACATCTCCTAGATTCTCAGGCCCCAAAGTGGACATTTATACCAGAAAATTTTATGTCTAATAAAAAGACAGGGCTTTTATTTTGTCTTTCTTAGTCCATCTTCATTTACATTTTTTTGGCCTTTTTTAGAAAACATATTTTACAATATCAGTCCACAGTGAGTTGGAAATGAAAAGAGAAAGAAAAGAAAAGAAACAGTCCATTAGTAGGAAGGAACTAACCTATCCTGACAGATAGGTCTAGTAAGTTGGCAAGGTCAAGATGACTCCAGTCTGTCATCAAAGCCCACCTTCTTAATCATTATAATGTATACTTCCATTATCATTAAGATTTTGAACTCAAAGCCCCAGTATGTTACATATACTTCTGAAGAGCTAGACAAAACCAGAATGAGTCACAAAGACTTTTTGTGTATAAGGCCTCCAACACTGCAAATGAGCCACGCATAGCACTTGTTTCTTCTTCAGGTTCAAGCTCAAAACTTAAGTCTCCAGATATATGATGATACAAAAGAACAAGAGAAAACAAAACAAAAGACCATTTTTCCTCAAAGCCCAGTGAATACTCACTGAATGCTACTATTTTCTCTTGGGACACACCTTTGTTTCTACCTGCTTTGGGAGAATGACCTCCTCTCAAGGAGGAATAGGTCCCACATCTCTCTAACATTAGCCACATGGTATATTAACCCAAAGTAAGAAAAACACTCGTAGACTTAACAGCCATCTACTAAAGTCTTCCTTCCTCAATCCAAGAGCACCAACCCTTACCATAAGGATTAAAGTCCTTAGATTTGACCTATCCATACTGCACTTTTTGATGACAATCCCTAGTTTAAAAAAGTTACATTCTAACAAAAAAGTTACATTCCAACTCAATATAATAGTTGTAAAAAAAAAAAAAAAAATTCAACTTCCTTCCAAAGAACCCACAATGTAAGTATAATATCCTGATATTTTCTATTTTTGTTTTTTAAGAAAAAAGTATCAGTAGAAATTCACAAGTTTGATTTCAAGATCCACTAATGGGTCAAAACCTTCAATCTTTGAAACACTGCTGTAGAGTACAACTGTCTACATTTAACAGTATGCTCTCATCCAGCAAGCCAAACCCATAAAACAATTTTTCTACACCAGATTCCCACCATACAATAAATCTTGTGTTATCTGCAGTACAAACTTAGCACATAAAAATATACAAATACTTTTGTTTCAAAACTTAGTAAAATATGTAAACAAATGCTTCGTTAAAGTTAAAATAAAAATTTTCAATTTCTAATAAAAAATTGAAGATAGCTAGCTTATTTTGTTAAAATGTGAAACATGGATCTCTGCTGGCAATCAAGTAAATTAACAATACTCTACCACCAGAACACAGTTTATGGTGAATATGAATACCATCATATATGTCTGAAATCAATCTTCTTTCCCTTTACCTTCACTGACTGGTCCCCTCAACTGATCATTCCCCGTTACTAAGACCTTAAAACCACAGATCTAACTCTTTTTCCTTCCTGTTGCTGTTATAGCATAACCCTTTAAACTGCCCTAGACTTGCTCAGATGTTCCCTCAAATCATTTCTATAGAAAAATGCACAAATCCAAACAACCAATTTTATAATAAACTTCAGAAACAAAATCTTTTAATACTAAAAAACCAATAATCAAACATTAAGAAAACATATGTATGAAGAACATATCTTTTCTGTAAATTAATCAACTTAAATACAAAATAAATTGCTGTTATCAATTATTAACTTCAATTCTGTAAGCCTAAAACAGACATTTTTAACAACCATTAAAAGGACGTGGCTCCATCACATCGTCCTATCCTAGAATGATACAATGCTATCATGTAAACCATCTATGTAACTTCCACGTTTATTTCATACTCCATTCAACCCTATCTCCTTCAGTCCCACCCACTGAACAGCTGGGCGGGATGAAAGACTGTTTCCTGCTCCCCACCCCCCACCTAATATACTACCCCTAGAGCTCCCTGCTGTTTGGAGAAATAAGAAATCCAGGCATCTGTAACTGGTTTAGTAATTGTTTATATCCATCCTACAATCTATCAGGATTCTTTAAATCTCATCACTAAAAAGAGACAAGATTTAAAGCCTAAGAGTTTCCTCTTAACCTATGTATAATCTTCACATGGCGGGGAGGGCTGATTATACCCATCCCCTATACACACATAAATATGTAAAACAAGCGAAATCCTGTGAATCTAGATTACCTGTTCATTTGGATTCAAGGGCACTCCGGGAGATATTCTTATTTCATCAAAAACAAAGCCAAAAAAAAAAAAAAAAGCCAAAAGAAATAATTCCTAAACCTGAACTATTTAACAATACGCTCACAAGAATTTAAGTAATAAGTTATCATTTCAGTAACTAAGCAAACACCTGGACGCGAATATCAGATTCTTTCCCTACAGCTATAAAAAACCAGATCTGAAACAGTGTACTCTAAAAAAGTAACTTAGCAAATGGAAATGTGTTTAAAAAAAAAAAAACTCAGTTGCTTATTTCATACTACACACACAGTATGAAATGGAACTCAGGAGTGGAAAATGTGAATGAAATGGGCTGTTCTTTTTCCAATATGTGGGGGAGGAAAGGAAATGAAAGGACTTCTTAAGAGAATAACTAAAAATAACTGAAATTACTTCAAAAATTAATTTCCTTAACCTTCACCAATCCCTATCTCCACTCCCTCCCTTTTCCAGGGACCCTTCCCACTCTTTCCACCTCCTCCGGGGGGCGCCCTTCCAGACATTCTCTTTCCCCTTTTCCTAAAAATTAAGCCCAAACCTCGAGCCAAGCCCCGGATCCTCGGTCCTCAATACTCGCCAGCCAGCCACTGGCCTTCTGGGTTGCGCCCAGGGAAAGGCAACGCCGAGAGGCAGGGAAAGGGAAGGGAGTAGGCGACGCAGTAGTGGGAGCTGCAGCCGCCACTGCCACTGCCACTGCTACAGCCGCTGCCGCTGCCTCCACCGCAGCCTCAGCTTGGTGCATCCTTCTTCCTCCCTCCCCGCCGCCGCCCTCCCGGGGCCGGCCCACACAGCACCGTCGCCCGAGTGCGCACACACATCCCCATCCTCCTAGCCAGGCCCACTCCCCACAAGAGGACGTCTGCCCAGGGTGCTACGGACGGTGACTAGAGAAAGCAGGGCCGCGGGAGCTGTGGGCCCGGGAGGAGGCTGAGGGAAGAGAGGGAGGGAAGGCTAGCTAACAGGACCCCGCTCTGGCTGCTCCGGCCGTGGAGGCCGCGGCTCACGTCTCCCCGCGCCCCGGGCCCGCCCGCCTGCTGCACGAGGAATGCCGCCGCCTGGGGCTCCTCCACACGT
>NW_026000153.1:11775513-11784095 GCF_001458135.2 Marmota marmota marmota | reverse complement strand
CAGGAAATGCCGCCGCCTGGGCTCTCCACACGTTCAATTCAAACTGTCACCGCCGCCACCTCCCCTCCCCTCGCCATTGCCCCCCGCCTCGCCTCAGGGCGTTCCCCTTGCTCGGCACAGCGGTCTCAGAGCCCCCCGCATCCGGAGCCGCCAACCCTGAGCCGCGGCTGCCCGAAGCTGAGACTCACCCATGGTGCTGCTGTTGACGCTCCTCTCCTCAGCAGCAACGGATCTCGCACTGACCGACATCCCCTCCCCCCTCCGCGACCAGCCCCGGCGCAGCGCAGCCCGCCGATTCTCCAAAGCCGCCTACGCCAATTCCGCGGCGTAGCCTCCCGACGTCTCCGTCCCGCTTACGCAAGCGACAGCAGGCGGACTCCTCCACTGGCTCCAGTCCGACTCCGCTCCCTCCTCCGCCCCCCGCCCCCTCAGACGAGGCTTCCGGGCCGAGCCGCGGCTGCCTACAATCTCGCGAGATTACTCCCTCCCCAACCCCGTCGCCTCACCGCATTTCGAGTATGACTTCATTGGCGTCAGTGCTGTTTCGCTGCTCGGGATTAGCCGCCATGTTTCAGCTGGCCGCATTTGGTATCTCCATGGTTGTGGATAGTCGGGCCTCTTTATAAGTTTCTTCAGCAGTGCCTCTAAGGCTTACTGCGTTACGTTTTTCGGTGAAAATCCTGGAGATATTGAGGAGTGGTCGGTGGAGTACGAGGGTGGGGTCTTGCCCGGATTAAAGATGGCTGCCTTCAGTGCCGCCCCGCGAAATTTCGCGTCAACTTTGTAACTGCGGGAGCCGCCCGGTTGGCCCCAGCTCTTCCTTACGGAATTGGCGTAAAGCAAAAAGAGGCGCCGCTGAAAGAGACAGGCTGGGAAACTGCCCTCCGGGCGGGGGCTATGTGGGCCCCTAGCCTCCTGGCGTATTTGTGAAAGTTAAGAGACAATTAGAAGCAGGTGTCCATGCCCCCATCCATCCCCGTTTTTTTGACTTTCCGGACACAGTGAAATTAGGCCGACTCTTCCCTCTCGCTGTCAGTTTCTAGTGGCCTGGCACAGCCACAGATTGGGTGCCGCAGCCTCCTTTCCAGGCTTCACGGTCACACTAGTGTTGACCTGCCTTGTTAGTGCCTGGTTCGGTCTTCACGCTCTAGTTGAGGAAATGAATGGGCACACGTGAAACTATTGAGTAACAGTAAAAGAGTCACGAAAGGCTGTGTGATCTTGTACTGTAGCGATTGATATCACTGTTATATGTGAACCCTCCCCAGTTGCTTCTTACTGAAAGTGGCCTCACTTTGCCCAAAACAACTCATGGACTTTTGTACCATTCTTGAAACTAATGGCTCTCTTGGTTATAAAGATCATGCATGTGTGTGATCTTTCTTTATTCAACCGCATGTTAAGGAATTTTGTGTACATATATATACAAAGTTGCCATGAGCAGCTCAAGAATGTTCATAGCCACATAGTTTATATTAGTGAAACAACAAATGTCCTCTGATAAAATGGATAAATAAGTTACATTGTTGGAAAAAATGACATACATAAATACTAAAAAATGAAAATGAACTAAAGCTACTAGTTAACATAGAGTGCGTTAACTTGATAATGAGGAGGGGAGCAAGTCGCAAAAAGATATATGTAGTATTCCACAAAAGTTTAAAAATAAAAACTTGAAATCAAACTGTAAAAGTTACATGAAGAAAGAATACATATCAATTCAGAATAATGGTTACTTCCGGAGAGGAAGAGAAGGGAATGTAACCGGAAGGGTTTAATTGTATCTCTAATGTTTTATTTTCTACTAAAAGTAATCTGCAGGAAATGTAGCAGGCAAAACATTAAGATTTGTCAAAGGTAGGTGAAGGGTACATAGTTTTTCAGTTGTAATTTTCTATACTTTTCTGTGTGCTTGAAATATTTCCAAGCAAATTTTTTTGAACTTTATTTTTTTAGTTGTAGTTAGACACAATACCTTTATTATATTTATTTACTTTTTACGTGGTGCTGAGGATTGAACCCAGCGCCTTACACATGCTAGGCGAGCCTTCTACCGCTGAGCCACAACCCGAGCCCCTCCAAGTAAATTTTTTAAGGAAGGATTTTTTTTTTTTTTTTAAGAAAACAACTTGTGTCTTGATATATGCTGTTTCATAAGTCTACATTTTTATTGAATTGCTCATCTAGTCTGTTAGAACTTATCTGCCCAACCATTGTGTTAAATTTCTGAAACTTAAAGTATTTTACTTTGGGAACTTTCATAAGTTTCTATTTTGAAAGAGCAATTTAGTAGGGAGGGTAAATCTATGGACTCTGAAGTTAGAATACCTGGTTTCAAATCCTAGCTCACCATTTATTAGGCATTTGACTAAGGACAAGTGACTTAACCTTTTGTGATCTAGTTTCCTTATCTATAAATGAAGATAATGTTTGCCTAACAAGGTTTTTTTGTAAGAGTTCAATAGACTAATAACATGTTCCTGGTGCATAATAAATGCTTAACAATATTACCTACATATAGATTGACTTAGAATATAAAATTAAATCATGTACTATTGCTGATACAATTTAATAGTCTGTGAAGAAAAAAATATTGTCCCCTCCCCCATCTCTCTTGAATATTTGAGAAAGATCTCTTAATGGGTATGAGAGAATGAATTGTCATCTTATGCTCTGAAAAGGATGCATTTTTAATGTAAATATTAATAAGTAACTTGCCTGAAATTTGTTCATGCTATCATACAAATTTCACCCCACACAGTAACTTCACGACTTTCCATGGAAATTACATGAAGGATTACAGACAATAACATGATGATATCCTGTGGAACTTTTTCTATAAAGAGGTTTAATAGCCAGTGTTGGGGTGTGTGTGTGTGTGTGTGTGTGTGTGTTGTAAATTATATGTGGGGTTATACAAAGAATGAGAGAATTCATTGATTTTATATTGTATAAAATCAATAAATAAATATCTATATTGTACAGTCTACAGGATTACATTTGTTTAAAAAATATAGCCTAGATCCTAACCTTTTAATTCATATATAGGTCTAAAAGAAAAAAAAATAAACACTGAAATTCCAGACAAACCACATAGATTGTTTCCACTACATATTTATAGTGTCCAACATTGAATGAGCCTTCAACTTTGCCAAGCAATGCTTCTTTTCTTAGTTAGCTCTCTTCCCATTTTCTACATCAGTCTCTTCATATTTTCTTTATTATTCTCAAAACTCCTTCCTCATTATTCTCAACAAAAAAAATACAAACTATGAAAGAGGAACTCTAACAATTCCCTGTCTTCACACTCATAAACCTACCTGCATCCACACTGTACCTGGCACTATGGATAAACTACCTCCCCTAATCCCCTGCCATCCTCTGATGTACATATATCTGTCTCTTTGCATTCTGTCTCCTCCTGCCTTCCCTGGAATTTTGCTCAAAGGGTTATTTATTCAGTGAGTTTCTGGATTCTGCCCATGCCACTTCACTGAAATTCTCAACAAGGCCACCAGCAACTTTGAGTATCAAGTGGACCCCTTGCTTGACCTCTTTGCAGAGTTTGATAACCTTGGCCTCCTGAATTCACACCCCTTGATAGTATGAAACTACAATTTTTTACTTTTCCTCGTAGATTTCTGGCCTCTTTATTTTACCTTCCAGGACGTCTTTCTGGCCTGTCACTTAAGTGTAAATGTGCCTCAGAATTGTGGTCTAGTCAAATTGTCCCTATCTCTTTGTACTTTCCTTTTGTGCTCTCCTTATCTTCAGTATGCTATTATATGTGCCAATGTCTCCTAAATCTAAGTTTCTAGTCCAATTGTCTCTTCTGATTACAAGTATATGTACCTGATTATCTTCAAAATGTTTATCTTGGATGTTCCACAATATCTTTTAAAATATTTTTTAAGTTGTAGATGGACACAATACCTTTATTTTATTTATTTTTATGCAGTGCTAAGGATAGAACCCAGTGCCTCATATGTGTTAGGCAAGTGTTCTACCACTGAACCACAACCCAGCCCTCCACAATATCTTGAAACAATATATCCCAAACTAAAACTCCCTTTTTCTTTATGCCTGCTTTTATGTTTCCAATCTCTAACTAGTATCATCATCAAAACACTTATGTAAATCAAAAATTTGAATATTATACAGTCCTTCTCTCTCTCTAACCTCTTCCTATAGCCATCAGAAAGTCCTATTGTATTTGCCTTCCTATCTCGATCTACTATCTCCATTTCTCTCCATCTTTACTATTTTAGTTAAGCCAGTAGTGTCACCTGCCTCAAGTCCTAACCTTTCTGTGGTGCCTATAACTCATTCACATTATACTTTCAATGCTTTTTCTATTTCAGTTTCTTGTTTAATTTCTTCAGACTTTTTTCAGGAAACTTACATGATATATAACACATTTCTGGCCAACTTACTATGACTCATGTCTCTAAACTATAGCAATCTTTGCTGCTGCCTCCATCTGGAACTCCATTTTCATTTCTATCCTTATATTCCTTACCTAGCTTTTCCTTTAAATGTCAGTTTAGCCATGATTTTCTCTAAAGGCCTTCCTTGATCTCCCAAGAGTCCAATAACACCTTTGTATTTATTCCTATAGTGGTACTAAAATCAGTTTTGTAAATACCTCTCTTGCAATGGAGGCTAAACTCCTTATGGGCAGGGACTCTTGTCTCATTCACCTGTGTAACCCCTGCACAAGGTATGGTATTTGTTACTTCATTCAGCAACCATTTTTCAGTGATAACTGGATACTCTGTACTAGAAAAGTAGCTAAAGTATGGAAGGGGGAACCCTGGCAGAGGTATCTTTGAGATGTGCAGTTGTCCCTATAGTCAATATTTTATTATTAATCTTTAATTTAAGGTCAATCTTAATTGGAATACCAGACTTTAAAAAAAGAAAACTTTCATTCTCATTCTCTAATGAACACATACTAGCATTTTCTAGGGGCTACATAAAGTATATAATTGCAACAGATTGAATGCAAAAACACAAAACAATAAAGCTATCTTCTGATAAGCTATAGATTAAAAGGATTTGCAAAAAAAGGTGGGGGTAAACCCCATTTTTCAAACTATTTTTTTAATTTTGGAGGATACAATTATTTTTTCATAAAAAAAATGTGTTCTTTATGTGTGCGTGTTGTATTTAACGAATTGTAATGAATTCTTTTTTAAAATGAATTAGTAAATAATATTTTTTAAAAAATATTTTTAGTTGTAGATGAACATAATAACTTTATTTTATTTATTTTTGTATGTTGTCCTAAGGATCAAATCTAGTGCCTCACATATGCTAGGCAAGCGCTCTACCACTGAGTCACAATCCTATCCTTAAACGTTTAATTTCTAATAAGTAAATATCAACAGTTATATTACACATAAACAAAACTCTTTGCATTTCTCAGTAATTTTTAAGAATGAAAAGGGGTCCTGAGACTGCAAGATTGATAATTGCTGCAACAGCACTATGTGTTCAGTGTAGATGTGTTAAATAATTAGTGAATGTCAGTTTGCCAAAATTCTAGCATACGGCTGCTTAATTTTTTATTATCAGATGGGAGGGAGAATTCTGGGGATTGAATCCAGGACCTCACATAAGCTAAGCATGAATTCAAATCTGGGTTGTATTCCCAGCTATCTTAATATTTCTTAATTCAAACATTTCCTCCAAAATCCCAGAATTTATATTATATTCAATTAAAAACAATCAAAACTCAGGGTTAATAACAAAGTATGCATAAGTAAAACTATTTTTTAGGTAGATGTACTTTGTAAACTATAGAGTGTTACACAGATATTCTTATTTTGATAATTATGTTAAAAATGGACCAAAATGCTGTCTTGAGTGGTAGCACCAAGACTACCTGTAATAACCTCATAGTTGACATGAAAATGATAATTTTACAGCCAATCATTTCACAACAATCTAATTTAATCCATATAAAATTTTGTGAAGTGGGTGTTATTCTCATTTTTAGTTGAAGAAACCACAAGAGAAGTAAACTGATTTTATTTAAGATTTTAAAATTTTGTAAGGGCCTAAGACAAGGTTCAGAGATCAAACTTCACAATAGAAAAACAAAAGATACAGCAATGATAACAAAATAAAATCAAAGAACCATGCAACTTGAAGCCCAGAGATTCAAAACAGAAGAAGGAATAAAAAAAAGTTAGAATAAATAGCTCCCATTCTTAAATTCTTTACCTCAGGAGGGTTTCCCTCCAACCCCACCACCACCAGCCAGACTGCCTCAGAAGGTCAGATTTATCCCAGTTTATCACTGGAGTCCAAAGGAGTTTTGAAGTTCCAAGTTTTATGGAAACTTAGTTCTCATTCAGATGACAGTCCCACTTGCCTTGGAGAGGACTCCTATACTTGGTAATAGACTGGCAACACACTTGCTTCTGGGAGTAAAGGAAAAGAGGGAAATCATTTACCTCAGAGTTTTCTTGCCAATCAGCACCTTGCTGTAGAGCTATCCAATCTGATTACACAGTAGAAATACCCCTGAAAACAATACTGGAGAAAAATCCAAAGTACATAAAAGAAAATCTATTATAAGTGGAAAGGCCATTGCTGCCAACTCCCTTTGGTGTTTCCTACTACTGAATCAGAAACTGACTGAAATAGGAAATAGGGACACATGGTTCTATGGGAAACTAGCTGCCTTCAACAACCAGACTTAATATATTGACTTTGGCAGTGATTAAATATCTCCTGCTATATAAGAGTTTCCTGAAAGTGAATTGAATTAAACTTAAGTAACTTTATGTAGATGAAATCGCTTAGAACTTGGCTATCATTTTAGCAAGCAGTAAGAAAACAGCCCTCTCCAATTGTCCTTTTTCTAGGCCTGCATGAGTGACTGTTTTCTGAAGGTGAACCTTAGAGAACTCATATCCAGGAAAACTGGAAATGCAGAGAAGAAGGAAATCCCTGTGCCAGATTAATATGCTTGCCATAAGTGAAACAAATGCACTGGATTACCATGGAGACTGACTGTTGAAGGACAAATGCTTAGTAATATTTAAAAGAGTATGTCCTTATTCCCCTCCTTCATGAGGCTCCCAGCAACAGAGATTCTTATACTATTCCTCTAATCATTTGATATTGATTGAATCCAGTATTAAAGAGGTACATAGCATCTGATAAAAAGTAAAAGAACACATGGTAGTATTTGTAATTGTTACTCCTGATATAATCCTTTCTATAGAAAATCATTATCATGTCTTATTTATGGTTTTTGATTAATACTCTTTTTGCCTTTATTAGCTTCCAGAAATTTGTGGATGTTATTACAAATAATAACATCCTGCCAGTAGAACAATATAAACAGATAAACATTTTATGAAATCAAAATAATGACTATCTTTATCATCCAGAATGGTAGCAATACAGGATTAAACACTAGTGTTCAACTGTAGATATTTTCCATTTTAGTTGTTATTCCCAAAGGCTATATTTATGTCCTCCTAGAATCTAAGATACAGAGTTAGAAAAGACTTTCTAACTCTAAATCAGCTACCTACCAAATCTTCTACTTCCTCAAATATGATTTTTTTGTATCATGTACACAGCTATAAATGTTAGAATTTGAATTTAAATGAAGCAGCTGTATTGCAGATGATACGATATTACTGTGTAGCTCTGTGATCTACATATGGCATGGTTGTAACTCCCCCTTTCATGATTTATGGCATACAAGTGAGCAAACTCTTCTGAAATCCTTGTTTCTTATAAAAGTGCTTATTTAATTGTTCATTATTTTAAAATAAGTTTGGGTTTGAGCTAAGCATCAGCAACAGTGGCTATCAATGAGCACTAAACAATTAAAATGTTTTCTCTTATGAAATAGCTGTTTTTCCAAACATGTGAGCACACATGACCATGACCATGCATGACTTTCACTGAGACTGCAGACCCTGAGGCAGACTAAATCTTAGCTGTCTAATGCAGAATCTAATATAGTGAACCTAATATAATTTAGCATAATTCCTTGTACATAGTAGGCACTCCTATTTATTGGAAATGATTGCATTTATTGTAGAGATTCATATATGGCTTAGAAAATTGAATTTAAAAACATCAAAAAGGCAAAAAAATAGAACTTGAATATTACAAAATAGAGATTATTATGGTATTTTCATATTTGTTCCTTCTTTTTTTAAAAAAATATCTTTAGTTATAGAGGGACATAATAGCTTTATTCTATTTATTTATTTATGTGGTGCTAAGGATCAAACCCAGAGCCTCACATGTGCTAGGCAAGCACTCTACCACTGAGCCACAACCCCAGCCCTTGTTCCTTCATTTATCCCCAATTTCCATTGTACATCCATAGAAACACATTGAGAGGCTGGGTGTGGTAGCACACATTTGTAATCCCAGCAACTCAGGAGGTTGAGCCAAGTGGATCACAAGTTCAAAGCCAGCCTCAGCAACTTAGTGAAGCTCTAAGACCCTGTCTCAAAAAATAGAAAAAGGGTTGAGAATGTGACTCAGTGGTTAAACATCCTGGAGTTCAATCCTTACTACTAAAAAAAAAAAAAAAAAAAAAA
>NW_026000153.1:11702410-11775489 GCF_001458135.2 Marmota marmota marmota | reverse complement strand
GTGTATAAGAGACAGGAAATAGGAAATAGGGACACATGGTTCTATGGGAAACTAGCTGCCTTCAACAACCAGACTTAATATATTGAGGGGGAAAGGAAAAAAAGGGGGGTGGGGCGGACAAAATTTTTCCTAAATAATTTCCTCCCAGTTTTCAAATGGCAGTTTTCTCTGCTTTTTTTTTTTTTTTCCTCTCTCTCCCGCACACCATTTCCATTCAGTCAAATGAAAGGTTTAGCTGTCTCTGCCATTGGAGAAGTGGGCTAAGGAAAGAAATCTGCCTTTCAGCCCAGCTACTTGAAGTCCTCTCTCCTGCACAGTTCTAGATAAGAGGCAAGCCTGACTCAGCTTCCAAAAGATATAGTAACCTGTTAGTGAAAAGTAAACACAACCCTTCACAGACCTAAGGTACTTAAAACAACCAAAGTGATCTCTGAAAAGAGAAGGGGGAAAAACAAGCACAAAAGTAAAAAGCCTCTTCTCAATCCCTGGCAAGTACACTCTCTCTTTCTCTCCTTTTTTCACCAGTATGCAATAATCTTCAGCAAAGCAGTTTTTTGCTTTATGGGTAAAATGAATTGCTGAAGGAAAAAAAAATATCAGAAGACATTGAGACCAATTATTAGTACTTACTCTTGCTATAATTTTGGGTGAGTCACTTCTTCAGGAAATCAAAAGAATGTCAAATATGTGAAGGTTACTGAGGATGGCTACAGAGCAGAATGCAAATCCTCAAGTAATTTTAAGTTTCCTTCCTACATCTTTCTCAAAGGAGCACAAACGAAGGTTCAAAGTAATGAGGGAAGAGGGGTGGTCAGGGAAAAGAAATGTGTTAAGATTTAAAGGGTACATTATCTTAGTCACTAGGTTTATTTAGGATGATTTAATTATGTGAATCAAAAGACTTATTTAATGAACTTAAAGTGATCTACAAAAGTAAGCTCTTTATTCCCATCAATCAAAGAAAGAAATGTGGGAGACATTTTGTGATAAAGATTTTCTTAATTTTCTTCTTACTATTTTGTAGTTTATATAATGAAAGGTAAGGATAATTGAATGGGAAAATGTCTTAATAATGTCTTCCTGTAATCTAATGACAAAAGGAGATACTTCAAAAAATAAATAAATTGTGGGCTGGGGTTGTAGCTCAGTGGTAGAGCATTAGCACATGTGAGGTACTGGGTTTGATCCTCAGCACCACATGAAAAATAAATAAATAAAATAAAGGTGTCCCACCTACAACTAAAATTATTTTTTAAAAAATAAATTATTCACAAAACCCCAAAGATCCTGGAGAGTCTCCAAGTTTCATAATAAATACTTTATTAAATAAACTGTAACAAGGAAGGAGGGTAAGGACAATGAAGGGAGGGACAGAGGTGGGGTGCAAGTGACTAGAACAGCTTCCTTTACATCAAAGGGGCCTTAACCCAAAGAGGGCCTTCAAGGCTTTGAGAAGAACTCTTAGTTTGCTAGGGCATCTAAAATAAAATAGAGTGGGTGGCCTAAATAACCAAAGTCTATTTTCTCTCACAGTTCCAGAGGTTAAAATTCCAAGATCATGGTATTAGTAAGTTTAGTTTCTGCTGAGGCTTTTCTCCTTTTTTTGCAGATGGGCATCTTCTCTATGTCCTCTTATAGTCTTTCCTCTGTTCTTGAACATCTTTGATTCTTTTTGTGCATCCAAATTTCCTTTTCTGACACCAATCAGACTGGATTAAGACAGCACTAATGATCACAATTTGGCTTAATCACCCTTCTAAGGGCCCCATCTTTAAATCTGGACTCATACAGTGTTGGGGGGGGGGGGGTCGGGTATGTCGGGGGTGTTGTTAAAGGGATTCAAATGTAAATTCTTGAGGGACACAATTCATCTTATAACATTATCTCTGCAAGTTTGTGAAGTCTAATTAATACGTGTACTGTTTGGGAGTTCCTCTTCTAGATATTTATCCTAGTACCTACCTCAAAGAATGTTTACACAAGGATGCTCACAGCAACAGTGGTTGAAACAGCAAAAAATAAGAAATAACCTAATCAATCATCTCTTAATAGGAAAGTTGTGCCATAAATTACAGAGTTCAACTATGTGAAGAGAATACTAGACCTGAAAAAAATATTCACAATGTTAAGTGAAAACCTCAAGTTGCAGAATACTGAGTAGAGCCCAAACTTGTGTTTTAAAATTTTATATTTATACATACTAAAAAAATATTTAAAAGGATATATATCAAATTTAAGAATGGTTACCTCTAAAGTATGGGTTGAGCAGTGGGATATTTTACTTTTGATTTGTCCACTTATATAATTTGCAACAGCTTTTTGTTTTTGTTTATTTAAAGTGAAAACAATAATTCCTAAATTATCTTAATTTAATAATTCTTAAATTAAATCTTCTCCCTGAGAAGCATGAGTAGACAGAAAGTATCTAAAGCATGACACACACTAGACTAAATAATCAAAGGTACCCTTATTAAGCATTAACACCTATTCATTCAACAAATATTTTTGAGCCCCTTCACATATTTTATAACCAGTCCTCACAAAATCTTTTCAAAGCAATAATTAAGGTGTTTTTTTTTTTTTTTGGGTTTGTTTTGTTTTGTTTTGTTTGCTTGTTTGCTTGTTTGGTCATGGCAGAAAGCAAGATTCAGATAAGTAATTTGCAGAAGTTGCACAGTTAATAAGCAACAAAGCCAAGTCTTTGATCAGCTTTATCATGCTGCCTCATAAGAGTACTTTTTCCTGTTACGTATACAGGATACAAAAAGTTATCATCCAGCTTGACATTATCTTAGAATATCACTTACAGATTACTAATATATTCCCTCAGCAAATACACTACCACCTCTAAATTTGAACAATATGTAAATATGTTTGCTAGCCTCTGGTAAGAGGTATTTGCTGGGATGATGTGGAACTCACAAGTGATATTGATAAATTGAATATTCTGTGGACTATGTTGGTGGTGGACTGGTATTCCACCAGCACCAGAGTCACTATGCTTACTCTGTTTATTGTAGGGTAGGGCACACTGGTATTTGGAATACTAATAAAGCAGTGTCTGGGTCTATAACTTTAGTTTTTGGAAGAAAGAGGCTTTGATGGATTATGACCACTGATGACCTGCCTTTGTGAGAAGTGTACACACACTTATTGTTCCCTGTGAAAAATGAGGACTTTGTACAAATCCGCTTGTACAGTGGTAGGAAAAGTACTTCAAGAGAATCTCTGAAGCAGCAGAACTCCTGATCATCCCATCTCCTGAAATCTTATCATTTCTCTTCAGATATCAATAGAATCAGTTTTCAAAGGGGCTCCAGCCTATCTACAAGAGTTATTTCAGGGAATTCAGCATATAATCCAAAGTCTTTCTATCCTGTTCTTCATGTCACCCTCATTCCTCTGAGCATATGGTCTTCGTTCAAAGGCAGAGGGTCCCCAAAGCACAATGCTTTTATTTGTCATCAGACATGTGTTACATGAGGTGAATGGAAGTAAAGATCATGAGGACAGCATATAGGTCTTTCCTAAGGAATTGGGGAAGAAACAGGTAAAATCAGGAAGGTGGTGGACACAAAGAAAAACTCTAATTTCCCTTTGTTTCCTGGACATGATGCTGAAAAAAATGAGAACCCTGGAAGTCAGGAGTCACTGAAAATTTATTTTACCCTCAAGTGAATGGAATGTGGATATAGTCAACTGCCAGATTCTTCCTCATACTTGAATGGTCTTGCTAGCTATCACCTGGATGAGCCCAACAAGACTTTGCCCATCTTTGTAGACACTATGGAAAGCAGAAAGAGCAGGGCCTTTACAGTTAGAATGAAGTTAAACTCAAATCACAGCTTCAACACTTTCTGACTTTGGGCAAATCAACAAGTCACACAGCTTGTCATGAAGATTAAATGAGATTATACAAGTAAAGAACTCTGCATAGTGCTACACAAAAGGGGCAGAATATACAATTGATCTTTTTAGGGTCTCTGCTTACTATTCCACCAGTACCAAAGCCCAGCCTTGAAACTACACCCCATGAACTCTTGAGTTCTGACCTATTGCCTATATCCTGATGACTCCTTCCTCTAGGCCTTAACCCTATTTTAATATTCCTTCCAGCACCAGGATGCACTTTTAAACACATATCCTGCCTACACCTGCCAACTAAACTCCAAGTTGAAAGCAATGCCAGCTTCAGTCAAACTAGAATCTGGTGGGCCCCTCAGACTTGATGACTTAGTCTAGTGGTTTGCAACTCTTTCTGGGACCACCCCAGACTCAAATCCTCCTATGGGTGGTAGCTGGGAATCAACATTTTAAAAGCCTCCCTTCCTTCACTTAGAAGGGCCACCTCACTATTTTTCACTTACTCTTGCTTCTCTGCAGAAGTTCCTAGCATGCCAAGGCCTTGGAATCTACTATGCAGATAATACATGTTTAATAGATACTTATTGAGCGATTCAAAGCTTTCTATTGGATGTTATTTTTTTCCTTACAAATACATGTAGCCATGTATTTGTATGTATTTATAAAATTATTTTAAAATAATGGCACATGCTAGATGCTCAATAAATTTTGTTTCCTGAATGATAAAACCTGTTTCATTTATAATGAATGAACTGTTTGGGAGAATACCTATGAGTACCTAGGTTCCACAGAAGTAAATGATTTGATGGTACATCAAAGAGTTTTATAAAGCATGAGGACCATAGGAATAATAATGATGTAATCCTATCCAAATATTAGTTTCAGTGCACTCAAGTTTGTTCTAGAGAAAAAGGAACTGGAGTAAGCAGCTTCTCAAAGGTTACAGCATGTATCAACAGGAAGGAGAAAACTAAGAAAGGAGCCTCATTACTACTAGCTATATAAGCACAATAAACAGACTTATCCACCCCCTACCTTTTAAATTTTTTAGATTTTTTTTATCATAGAAAATTTCAAATATATACCAATGAAGAAAAGAGAGTATAATAAACCCTCATATCTACCACCCAGCTTAGCAATTAACATTTTGTCTATATTGGACTAAGTAATGCAAACTAGGGCGCTTTACTTTAAAGATTGAAAAGAATGTGTAAATAGATGCTCTGGGACTAGGTCAACATTCTTTGGGAAGATTTAAAGATAACATGTACTCCCAGAGCCTATTTACATATATTTTCAACATCTGGCTAACAATTCCTCTTTGAGTTGGATGATTACAACATCCCAAACTCTGCACAATCTCCTAATGAGTGTATATAATAGAGTCACTGTACTTGTCTCTAAAAATAACAACTTATTTATTTTGCAAACTTCAAAAAATTGTGGCTGTGTCCCCATCTGGGGTACAAAGGACCAGTGAGCCCAGTTTGTTGTGGTTCCTGCATTCAATGGCTCCAGATGTGCCACCACCAGGCTAGTCTTATGACAACCCAGGGGGAGTGTAGTTGAGACAGGCTGCATTTCTGGGTTCATTGACTGTAGAGTTTCTGAGTGCGAATGTTTATACTCCACAACAAAACATTAGGGAACAATTAGCAATTTCATAATGAATATGAGTAATTTCTTGGGAATCAGTATTATTTACTTGGTTTGACTATTTCCATGTAGAGTGATATTTCATAATTACTGGGTTTAGTTTCCCTGTCTTTTTTCCCCTCTTTTTCTTCAAAATATTCAGTTTGTATTTTTATTCCTAGTGCAGGGTCATCCATCAGGTGCTAAATTGTGCTCTGACAGAAAAGTTAATTAAACCACCACTTAAAGAAGAATCCACCATATCATGCTTATTTTTTTGTTGTGCAGACATTTTATTTTTATTTGTTATTTTTAGATATATATGATTGTAGGCTGCATTTTGACACATTATGTATACATGGAGTGCAATCCATTACAATTTTGATCCCAGTCTTGTAGTTGAACATGATGTGGAGTTACACTGGTCATGTATTCATATCTATTCATATATGAGCATAGGAAAGTTATATCCAATTCATTCTACTTTTTTCCTGTTCCCATCCTCCCTCCCTTCATTCCCCTTTGTCAATCCAATAAACTTCTATACTTCCCCTCCACCCTCCCTTATTATGGATTAGCATCCACATATCAAAGAGAACATTCTGCCTTTGGTTTTTGGGGAGTGAATGGCTTATTTCACTTAGCATGATATTCTCCAGTTCCATCCATTTTACCAGAAAATGTCATAACTTCCTTCTTTATGGCAGAGTAATATTCCATTGTGAATATATACTACATTTTCTTTATCCACTCATCTTTTGAAGTGCACCTAGGTCAGTTCCATAGCTTGAACTGATGTGGCTGTGTCATTGTAGTATACAAAGAACTCAAAAAATTTAACACCAAAATAATGATAATGATAATAATAATAATAATAATAATAATAATTCAATCAATAAATGAGCAAAGGAAGTGAACAGGAACTTCACAGAAGATAAATATGAATGGTCAAAATATCTGAAAAATGTTCAACATCTCTAGCAATTAGAGAAATGCAAATTAAAACTATAGTGAGATTCCATCTCACTCCAGTCAGAATGGCAATTATCAAGAATATAATTAACAATAAATGTTGGCAATGATGTGGGGAAAAATGTTCACTCATACGTTGCTGGTGGGGCTACAAATTGGTGCAACCACTCTGGAAAGCAGTATGGAAATTCCTCAGAAAACCTGTAATGGAACCACTATTTGACCCAGTTATCCCACACCTTGGTTTATACCCAAAGGACTTAAAATCAGCATACCACAGTGACACAGTCATGTAGTGTGTATTGAATGTAGTTTCACATCGAACACATCATAGCACTCAATATATATTTACTGAATGAACAGGTTGAATGTCTTTCCAAGTATTTTTGTAGCCACTCATTTTAATACCATTTTAGTACATTTTTGTAATACCAAAAAATAAATAAAACTCAGCTATAATGAGAGTATTTTTTGTTAAGTCCTTTCTAACTCTCTGACCTATCAGTTTCTTAAAGTGGCTTTTGGGAGTTTCACAGCATTCTGCCTCAGCTCCTCCTTTGTGAAGCCAGCAACACCCTACTTTTCACCATTACCCACAACTTCTCCACACTGGAAACTCAAGCTTTGAGTTTCCTTTGATCACTCCCTATCTCTCTTTACCTATTACCTCACTCCTTCTGACCCACTCTTCCACTTTTAAAAAATTAGAGCATTGTAGTTATACATAGTAGTTGGGTTCATCCCAACAAAATCATGCATGCATGGAATTTTATTTTCGTTCACATGATATGGTGGATTCTTTTCTCTCCCCTCTTCCCTCCCGCATGGTCCTTCCTTGATGCTACTGGTCTTCCTTTCACTCATTTTTTTATTTATTTTTGATTGGTTCTTTCTATAAATACATAAAGGCTTCACACTTTTTGATGCAATCCCTTTCCCCTTTCCTGATCCACCTGGTTTCCTGGCCTTACAGGACATCATAAGACCCCTCCTGAATCTCAGGGACAATCCTTTCCACGTGCTCTTATCTGCATCTTCATGACTCAGCTCACTCCTATCACCTCTGTTCCCTCACCCCTGTTCTGCCCTGGTTAAACCATCCATCTGTATCTTCTCTTCCCTTTTCTAGGCAGATGAATGTTTCAGGCTGACTGGATGCCCTAAAATATATTCCATCCTGAACTCACCTTGTACTGATCCACTTGTGTGTGTGTGTGTGTGTGTGTGTGTGTGTTTTATTAGGGACTGAGCCCAGGGGGTGCTCTACCACTGAGCTACATCTCCGACCCTTTTAATTTTATTTTGAGACAGAGTCTCAGTATGTTCCTGAGGCTGGCCTTGAACTTGTGATTCTCCTGCCTCAGCCTCCCAGGTTGCTGGGATTACAGGTGTGTGCCATGGTACCTGGCTATTTCATGATTTACTTTCATAATAACCGTACCATATCAATCTTCTGGCTTCTCATTAACTTTCTACACCTACCTCCACCTCTTTTGCCATCTATTTTATGACAAGCTAGAGGTCATTTGATATGAATACTTATAAATTTCGTTTTGTCCAAATGATCTCCCATTCCCTCTATTGTTTGAAGAATTTTCCTATTTCCTTGTAAAGCCAGTGGGTTGTTTTTTTTTTTTTTTTAACCTATCCTTTTGTTCTCTTCCTTTCTCATGTTCTTCATGACTTTGCTCTATTAATCTACTCCCCATATATTTCTGGGCCATCCCCGCTTCTAAGTCCCTCCCTTGATACATACAACCCTTTGCTCTTCTGCCCTAATGAAAGTCTTTCATGACTCTAATTTCCATCCATGGTGTTCTCTCTCCTTCTTTATCCACAAACTTCATCCATTTTGGTTTCTTCTTCCACTGAATTCTCAGCACCATCAGCCTATGTAAAGTCCTAAGGCCAAACATTTTCTAGGCTTTCAGCTTGTATTCTGTTTTTAGCAGATTTTGACAACAGTGGCCATCCTTTCCTTACTAGAACTCTTATCTCCACTGATGTCTGTGGGGGGCTACCCTGCCCATGGGCTGAGCATCCTGTCTCAGCCTTGAATAAGGGGGGAGTTTGTTCTGGCATCACACACCATGCACTGTTTGAAGCAAGTGGCCTCCACCTTCATTCGGCAAAGACGTTTGCTCTAGCCCTGGACTTGAGCATTACCCAATGGGATTGGACAACTCCCCTTTTGAAACCCTAACTCCTGCCTTATTTGGTAAAGAACATTCCATCTAAGCTCCTTTGTGTGTCCCCCCTATAAAATAAAGAGATTCCGGGTGCACGCTCTCTTCCCAGAACTGTCCGGTGTAGAAGCTGACCCTTAAGGTCACAGAGCCGTCCTACTCGACCTGAGAAACTCATGTCCATGTGTTGCATGATTTCTTCACCATTTTCTTATCTTGGTGTTGAGCCAGCTCTTTTGAATCCAGCTCATCTCGTCAGTGCAGGCAGTTGGAGAGAGATGTCCATGTTACATTATTCTGGCTCTCCTGCTTTGTGAACTGCTCCTGTTTAGTTTCCTTCCAGGATTCTGCTTCCTCTCTGAAAAGAAAAAAAAAAAAAAAACTTTAAATGCAGGGATGTAGGGTTTCTGAAGATTTAGTTGCTCAGTCCTCTCTATTTTAACTCTCAACAGTCCCTTGGGAATCTCATCCTATCTTCTGGCTCAATCTCTCTACCTATCACATTTTGCAAGAATGACTCCCAGCTCTGTACCTTATGCCCTCATCTGTCTTCCCCTAATCAGATCCCTATTTCTGACTAAATGTTGAGCATACCACAGTGATGTATTGCAGACACCTTAAACTCTGATCTAAATTCAATGCCTTTCTTTTTACTCCTGTGGTTTTTATCTTGTCTAATCAATCCAATGAAGTATCTTTCCACCATTTATCTTTCAATCAATCTGCTCCTTTCACTACCCTTCAAAAGCCTATTAACTCTTGGTGTGGGCTACTGCAATAGCCTTCCTCTCCTTGCTTTCAGTTTGTCTTTCCTCCATTTAGTGAAATCACATGTTAAGTGATTTTGCATATTAGAAAGCACTTTGCTATTCTTTGGCTTATTTAATTATCTTTCTCCACCAATACTTTACATGTTGCTTTTTTAAACACTGCTGCTGGATTCATCTTCCTAAGGATCAGATATGACCATGTCACACTTGCAGCTCAAAGACGTTCATTTCCTGTTCATTGGGCTCTATGTAATCAAAGCCCTCCATGATTCTGTCTGAATTCATCTCTCTCTAGTCTTACCTCCTTTCCCATTCTTGCAGCCTAATTGTAACAAGTCCCCCAAATAGCCCTTGTACTTACTTGCCTTTCCTTTAACTATTGCCTCTGTCTGGTGGCCTTCTTCCCCGATCAGTTTTTGTAAGACCAAAGTAGGGTCTTTAAACATTCAAGCCCCAGGGTCAGTGTCCTTCCAAGCCAGATTCAAATCATTCTCCAAAATACTCTGTTCCCATCAACAAAATCCGAATAGGAGCCTCCCCACATTATCAAAAACCTGGTTGATATCTGGAACAAAAATCTTACCAGAATCTGTCTTGGCACCCAAATGTTTCTTCATTAAAGCTTGGAAGAGAGGAACAGAGTAGTCCATTTTTGTACCCAACCCAAAGAAAGTGAAGCATGCCCATAATAGGTGTTTATTGCTTATTGAAATGTTGAATTCTATATCAAGGGTTTCCTTGATTTAATCTGTAAAATTAAGAGTAAATTTTATTTATTTTTAGGGAGAAATATTTTTTTTTATCTTTTTTTCATCAATAATCTGGTCTTCATTGTAATGTTAAGGCTTCCACTCAAATTTCTTTTTTTTTTAAATTTTACTTTTTTTTAAGCTGTAGGACACAATTCCTTTATTTTATTTATTTATGCGGTGCTGAGGATTGAACCCAGTGCCCCATGCATGCAAGGCAAGCACACTGCCATTGAGCCACAACCCCCAGTCCCTCCACTCAAATTTCTAACAGTAGGAATTGTTCAGTGGACAAAAAACTTATGAAATTCACCATATCAAAACAAGTCATTGGCTAATATAACAAATAGTAGCATGTTAAAAGGAAGACTCAATGCAGGTGAAAGAATATGTACTTATTAGGGGAGTTTCTGATAATAATTGAAAGAGAGAATGTTCATAGAGTACTTATTCCTTATCTGGTACAGAATAAGCAGGTAGTGAATGTTACTTATTATTATTATATAATAAATAAAGTGTCTGGAAAAAATAATTTTCTTTTTCCTATGTAGTCTACATAATTTTGTGTGACAGGTGATATTAACTTTGAACTTCATTCACTTTTTGAGTCAGAGTCAGGTGTCTTTTTACGATATTTTCAAGAACGAGTAACAAAGAATAAGGCATGTGAGGAGATACATGATAATTAACCATGTGCACTATTGATGTGGACTTGGCTTCCCTCTGTACCAATTGATATTCAGTGAAATAAATAATGGCGATAATTGTCACATTCCTAACAAAGACATCTGCTAAACCAGGCAACTCAGGCAAAGCTGTTTGCTACTGACAGATTGCTTCAAATGTGAATGTTGCCATTAAGAAAAAATAGAGTTTCTGTATTTATCACATTACCTAATATGTTGTGTTGGCAATGTTTCATCTGTGGATGAAAAGACTATACCCAATAAATAAATTCAAAGTTCTAACCTTTATATTTGCTTAAGGGGACTGTTATAAGGTCTTGATTTTGGGTGGTGTGTATGTGTGTGTGTGTGTGTTGTGTGTGTGTGTGTTTGTGTGTGTTATGGTAAATGCAATATATCTACGTTGTAAAAGAAAAAACCCACAGTTCAAAATAGTATTAACTGATGAATAAATCTCCTTTTTCATTCTTCCTCTCCTTTTATTCCTTCTTTCTAGAGATTATCTTTTGAATAACATACTGTGTAAAAACCACACAAAACAATAAGAACCAACCAACATCACCTTATTTTATTTTACATATGACCTTGAATTTCAGAAAATCCCAATACTGCATGATGCCAAAAGACAAATCACTGCATTTTTAAAATCTCTATTTGTCAATATTCCAATAAAAAAAATCTGTGTTCCAAAGCAATATTCCAAAGGACCGAGACAAGTGAAAGCTTTATTCTCTATTCTTTTATTTAGAAAAGAGAATTTGGTGATTGATTACCAATACCTATCTGAAGCAGTATTACCCTTAGGGCAGGGTGAGAAAAGTGACCCGGAGCCCTGAAATTTTAAGGATCTTACTTTAGCTTTTTGGTCTGCTCCTCCCATTGGAGGTCTGGTCTGTGTTGCTGAGGGGATGTTCCCACTCAGAGCCTGTGTAACCTCAAAGTCTACATTCGAAGTAACCAAGACAGAGGCATTCCCAGCTCACAGGGCCTGAGGTATTTTCCTGGCTTCTTTCTGCTCATCCTCTTTTTTTTTTTTTTATATTTATTATTTTTTTTTTTTTAGTTTTCGGCAGACACAACATCTTTGTATGTGGTGCTGAGGATCGAACCCGGGCCGCGCACATGCCAGGCGAGCGGCTACTCTTGAGCCACATCCCCAGCCCCTCTGCTCATCCTCTTTTCCATCCACTTTGTTTTCTCCACATCCCCTTGACAGATGACCACTGCTATTAGGTATCTGCATGTACATGCAGGGTTTATTTAGGCAACTACAAGGTCTTATGCAACTGCTTTTCTTACTTAACAACCTTGAAGATCTTTTCTTATCAGTTCTAAAAGAGCTTCCTTATTCCTTCTTGAGCATTGCATAGAATTATTCCATGATATGGCTATACTATATTTATTTTTTTATTAATCACTTTCATTTTTAAGAACAGTATCTTTTAGAATTTTTTTGTAATTGTAGATAGGCAGCATACCTTTATTTTATTTGTTTATTTTTATGTGATGCTGAGGATCTAACCCAGTGCCTCATACATGCAAAGCAAGCGCTCTGCCACTGAGATACAGCCCCAGCCCTAAAAAACAGTTTTATATTTGCAAGGAAAGTGAAGGCAGAGAATTCCCATGCTTCTTGTATCAATTCCCCTATTATGAACATCTTAGTTCAGTATGCTGTGCTTATTATAATTATTGAGCCAATATTTTTAAATATTTATTTTTTAGTTGTAGTTGGACACAATGCCTTTATTTTATTTATTTTTACGTGGTGCTTAGGATCAAACCCAGGCCCTCCCATGTGCTAGGTGAGCGCTCTACCACTGACCCACAACCCCAGCCCCTGAGCCAATATTAATATAGTATTATTAACTAAAGCCTACACATTATTCCTATGCCCTCATTACCTTTTTCTGTTCCAGGACATCATGCTAAATTTATTTATGAATCCATCTCTGGGTTAATCCATTGATGAGATCAGAACCCTCTTATCCAATCACCTTGTAAAGGCCCCACCTCTGAACAGGCTGCACTGTGAAGGAAAACTTCAACACATGACCCTTTGTGGGACGTTTAAGATCCATACTATGACAGGTTTATTCTCATGATTCAGGTCTCACCTCAAGCAAATCTTTCCCTGACTACATTAATAGTCCCTATCTATTCTCTCTTTTGCTACACATCACTCTTTTGTCTCCTTCATAGCATTAATTTTCCTGGAAGAACTCTTGTTCATTTATTTATTGACTGATTTCTACTACTTGAATGTAAGCACCCTTTCTTTTCCACTGCTATATCTCTGGTATTTACCATAGTGCCTCATGCATAGGAAGCACTCAATACATATTTGTCGAGTGAACAAATTTATATTTATTCTGAATAACCAGAAAAATATTCTTTGACTTCTGTTTGTTAAGTAATATAACCTGGTAATCAAAACTAATATTTTGTGCTTTCCAGGTGTCTCAGATTTTCCTTACCATTATCTTATCTTAGGATAATAAATCCAATTTGTATTTTGATGGTAGACCATGGAAATCAGCTCCTTTTCATTGTCTTTAATGTGGATTGTAAAATTATATATGATTTCATTAGTCTCTGTGCTTTCAGTTACTGTCACATGACCATTTTGAATTGTGTCATTCTATCTTCTTTCTCAAAACACCAATACAGAAATGTCTAAACCATCATTTTCTTTCTAGAATATAAGAGTAATCTCAAGGGTATACTCTCACGTTTCTACTTGTCATAAGTAGAACTAAGAATAGTTATTGATATTATAAAATATTTTTTAAAACATAAATCCTTAGTGAGATCAACTTTGGACTTTTTGTTGTTGTTGTTGTTGTTGTTGTGTTTTTTTTTTAAATTTTTTATTGTTGGTTGTTCAAAACATTACAAATTTCTTGACATATCATATTCCACACTTTGATTCAAGTGGGTTATGAACTCCCACCTTCACCCCATACACAGATTGCAGACAACAAACTTTGGACTTTTATAGACAATGGAGTTTCTTTTGTTAGGAATGTCCCCTTGATTAGGAATAATTTCTCTAAGGACCAGATCAGCCCTACTGAGGCTGCCCGAAATAACACAGGCTTGTGATACATAGCTAACTTAATGAATTTTCCTTTGGAAGTTATTTCAAATCTTTATTTTTCAAATAAAGACATTTTTTCACAATTGAATCTATGCCACACATTCTCAGCTTCATCACTTAACTCGATAGCAATTCAAAAAATCTTCTAAGATTTATAAGTTTGATCTTTAGGTTAAAGATAAATATATATGCTTTTCTTCTTTCTGGCTAGGCCTAGCTTGGCAGCTAAGCAACACAGCATATGTCTTACATTAGAGACCCTTATCAGGCTCAGAAGATGTACTCCCATTTCCTGTTCATACCACGCTTACGTGCTAGGGAGCTAAATTATAATCATAGCTGCTAAGCTATTTTTAAAACACAGTTACAGTTCAAGTTTCTGGCTTCCTTTTAGAACTGTGACCATACTGCCACTTTCTCCTCAAAGGTGCTATATTACTGTATTGTATGGCTAAAAAAAAAAAGAGAGAGAGAGACATCTTTATGATAACATCATTCTGGAAACAAATAAACTTTGCTACCTTGCTGGGAAGTTTATTTGGTAAATGAGGTGTACAGGAAGATTTTTTGGAAGTTGAATAAAGCAATTGAATGGTACAAATTATATTATTTTATTTAATAGAGAGATGAGAGGGAGTTAATTTGAAAGCTAATAAAAAGAATCTTGTTTTAGAATGAAATGATATAGCATTTAATTCTATATTTACATATTTAAATCAAATAAGGCATATATTTGTCAGATAGTTTGTTACCTATTTAATCTTAAATAAAGTAGCTTGCAAAGCAGAATTTGCTTATTTTTTATTGTTGGGAGTTAGTGTTTGTTGGTTTATTGGTGGGAGTTAGTGTTTGTTGGTTTTTGTTTGCTTACTTGCAATGTCTGGCTTGGTTGTTTTTTTACTATTAAATTAGCTAGAAAATTATCTATTGTGTAGGTATATACATATGTAATATGTTGTATATAATAGTTATTATTACATATACATTTTCATATTGTAAAAATGTTCAGAAGGGTCCTTCTCCTGATTCATAATTCATTTAGAGATAGAGTTCTCAAAGAGGAGAGGAGATTGAAGTCAGACCTTGAAAAGAGACATGGTTTTATTTATTAATATGCCCATTTGACAGAAAATTTTTATCACTTTGAAAATAAATGGGCACAGATAAAAGGGTAGGTCAGCAAGCAGTGGAATAAATCTCTTTGAACTGTTTGCCTGCAGAAGAGTTACTGAAGTTATTCTTCATAAGTTATGTTCCTCTTCAGAGCCCTAATTTTGGCATCAAGAAGTTAGATCATTTGGGTTCAAACATCTGTTGTTTCTGGATGGCTTTAAAATTCCATTGCAAGCTCAAAAATGCTCAAATTGCAAAGCATGTCCTTATGCAAAGTATCAACTTGGTGTATACTTGCCCCTCTCTCACAAATCTTCCAAGAACACTCCATATGGGCCTACAATTTGTTTTGTTTCTCTCCATATATCAATAATGTAATGTATTTCTTCCACTCAGATCCCAGTTTAAAAGACAATTTTGGGCATGGAATGCCTTTCCCTGCTAAGTTTATTCTTTATGTGTTTGGAATGCTCTGGAATGTATGTAAATACTTTTCAAAGTTAGGACTTGCTGTTTTCTTTCCCCTTTTGTACTTGCCATTGCTTGACTGCTCCATACCGATTTCTGTTAGAACTTTGCAAGTTCTAGCAAGATTTTTTTGGAAAAAGATAATTGCAATCAGATAACCATTAAAGGGCAAATGTAGTACAAGTGAATTTTTTTTTCCTTTTGAGAACTCTCCACATTTTAGTGTACAATTCCATGCAGCACATGGCTAAGAGATAAAACATGTTCTTTAGTTTGAAGATATAATCTTTGATGAATAAATATTGAAGGGGGTCAAATTCTTAGAACTCTTCCACCAAGCTACTGAACTCCCTAGTTCAGCATTCTTCCAATTTTAAAAGTTTTTCCATTTTTAAAATAATTTAAAAGTAAAGATGAGGGCTGGGGATGTGGCTCAAGTGGTAGCGCGCTCGCCTGGCATGCGTGCGGCCCGGGTTCGATCCTCAGCACCACATACAAAGATGTTGTGTCCACCGAAAACTAAAAAATAAATAAAAAAAATGTTTAAAAAAAAAAAGATGAATAGGCATTTATGAAAAGTAGAATTTTGGTGGAGACCACTTCATTGCCAAATTGAAGTTGGAAGTCATTTAAAAGCTGGTGGTGTTTAGACAATGATATAGTGATTCCCACCCTTCAAAAATGAGTCTTGACATTGATTTTTCCTCACACAGTCACATATCAAAAGAAAATAGTTTGGGCGATTTTTTTTTTCTTTTTGTATATAAACTTTGTGCTTTCTTTCTTAGTCCAGTGATGATCATAAATTAAGACAGCGTATAATGTCCTAAAAACTGCAGTGTATTAAGTAAATTATTTACAGCAAAACAAAAGAAACCAAGAAAAGGTCTTGGCCTTCAAGAGCCCTCCAATGCTAGTGGCTAATTCTTGGATTCCCCATGTCTGTGCGATCCTGATAGTAATAGCCACCCATCTGGTATCAGGGGTTACTGCTGGAGGATTTCTAGTCCTGCAGGTCATTAGCTCTAATCTTGCTGCGGCCCTTCTGACCCCTTTATCACCAGATGCACATACAAGTTTTAAGCTCATCCCAGCCACTGACTTTCTGGACTTTCCCCCTCAGTCTTGGCTCTGCTTTTCCACAGAGGTAATTGTGATGTTTGGGAATCTGCCTGCCTCAGACGTGTTCTGTGGTTTCCTCTTTCTAAGTTCTTTAAAAAGCATCATACACAAATTAAATGTTTTCTTTTTTAAAGAAACAATCACTATTCCTTATCTGCTGGACAGAGATAGCAGTTGCATTCTGCCTTTTATGATTACATTTGTGAACCTTTCAAAGCATCTGCGCTACTGAGTTTCACATTCCTTGAGGGAGCCATTTCCTCTTGTCCTCTACAGGGATGGCCCAGACTTGTCACTGAGAGTAGAAAGGCTGTTAGGCCCTGACCTAAGGCCTGCTTTTACAGGATAACTGGCTCTGCCAGTGACTAGTAAGTAACAATTGGGTTGGTGTCCAATCCCTATGAGCCCTGAATAAGACAATGAATGTGAACCATTGAGTGCTGTTTTATAGTTATCACTCAAGAATGTTACAGACAGGAAATATGCTTCTCTGTGTTAAATCAAAGGACAAAAGTATAATTGCAACCTGGGTCATATTTGGATCTTTTTAATGTCTGGAATGTGAAGAGCATTTCTACTGAAGAACCCAAGCAAATCTCTGATGCAAATTATTCATATCAATAGCACATGTTTATACCCAAATCTAAGGGCACCCATTTCTAAATACTGCTTTTATAATTAATGATTGCCATCATCATATCCAAGTGAAACATATGAAGGACCCCAGCCCAGGCAGAGTCTGTGAGTTTGGAATGTGCCCAACAGTTGGATAATAACCTAGAGTGAACTGGTGGCCGAGATATTGAATACCCTACTTGGTGTTTGAGTCTAGGATTGGCAAGGCTCTCTGACAGTGGAAGTTTGCTGGGTCATGGAAACCTTGGAGAATGCAAAGAAAGCTATGCATAGATCAGCATGGAGAGAGAAAGAGAGGAGAATAGGAGAGGGGAAGGCTGGGTGGGAGCGGAGAGGAGAGAGAAGAGAGAAGAAAGCATGGAGAGGAAGCAAGAAGTCAGAGTAAAGAGAGAGGCAGTTAGATGCTTCTTTCTGGATTCACACTGATTTGATTTTGAGTCTTCATTTTTGAGCTATATGCTTCTGGGAAAGTTACTCAACCAAAGTCTGTTTCTTTATCTATAAAAAAGAATAAAAAGAATACTTACCTAATAAGGTTCTTTGAAGATCAAAGGAGATAGTACACTTAAAATCACTTGGCCCAATGAATGTACCGTTTTGACTTTCTCTTTTCATCACATATGGTATTTCTCCTTTCCTCATACATGGTATTTTTTAATATTTACTTGCTTATTTATACTTAGGTCTTTATTTTATTAGGAAGGGGTGTTACTAGAACCCAATGTATGTGGTCCCTTGACAATCTGGAAGGATCCTTCCTGGCATTTTTGCAGGAGCAATGACAGGTAGCTAATGCTAGCGCATCTTTTCTCTTCTAAAGGGGCTGATGGAACCATTTTAGGAAACATTGATTTAATGGTTCAAACACCAAAATGGGAGCAATATGGCCTTCATTCATTTGTTCTTGTATTTGATCTGAATTCACTAATGTTGAACCAAGTGCTGAGTTGGGTAAGACCTGGGCATGTGGTTTAGAGGTATGTTGATAGTGATGAACAAAACAGAGTCTCTGCTCTTTGCTCTGCCCCTTCTGATGGAGAGGGGAGATTTTTCTTAGTATGCCAGAGTGCAATGCTAGGGGGTTCCTAGGTTGTCATATAGTCAAAGTGGCAAAGAGATAGAAAAGGGGCTCATGGTAGATTCTTGGCAGTAATTTTGTTCCCTCTCTTCTACCTCACATCATGCTATTCTGACTGACTCATCTTAAGTTACATCTGTAAAATGAGATGATGATAATTGTCATTTCCCTTTTGTCAGGGACTATTATACCTTGGAAACATTAATGAGTTATACTAGGAGAGCATTTTACTTTTATGATTGAAAAGCAGAGAAGTAGCTCAAGGCATAGTTTATGTATTTATTGCATTTGATAATTTCCTTTCACATAATTTTCTTCAAAATGAGCATAAATGTTTTCAATCTAATAATTCAAACCAACTATATTTGTGAGCACTTATTTTTTTAAAAAATAGGCAAATAAATAAGACTCCATCTTTGTCCCTCTGTTGGTAGATTCAACTGTTACAGATTTTACCTGGGTACCCTGAAATAACCTGTTTATTTGATAGAATATATAAATTAACATTTATATCACTATTTTATCCTTACCTATTCTCTCATATATACCTACAGATAGGTCAGAAGGAAATTTGATTTTTATTATCTAGTTTCCTATTAAAGATTTCTGAATTCAAGGCATATCCAACAAGGACAGGGATCTTAATTTGTCCTATTTGTTAGTTTTTATCTATGTAAAATGGTAGAGGAAGAAAGGAGTGGGCAGGGAGAGCTGTCTGTTGACACATGGAAAGCTACTGTTATTAGCAGGAAGAACTCAGTAATTTCTCATGTGAGATCCTTCTTCTGTGCTACAGAAGAAACCTTTGCTGAAATTTGAAATTTTTCCTATTACTTAAAGATTGAAATCAAGATATGAGGATGGACATCAGGTTTATTTTCAGCCTCAGTCTCTGTATTGGTCAGTTTTCTGTCAGGCTGACAAAATAGCTGACATAAACAACTTAAATGAGGAAAAGTTCCAGAGGTTTCAGTCCATGGGCACTTGGACCTGCAGATTTAGGTCTGTGGTGAAGCAGAACATCACGGCAGGAGTGTGTGGAACAGGAAGTCTGCTTAACCTCATGGCATCTGGGAAGCAATCAGAGAGGAAGGAACCAGGGTCCCAAATGTACCCTGCAAGAGCACACCTCCAAGGTCCTAACTTCCTCCCTCTAGGTCCCACCTACTAAAAGTTCCACCACTTCCCATTAGCTCCAAGCTGAGGACCAAACCATTAACACATTCTAGATTCAAATGGAAGCAGTCTGTACTAGGGTTTAAGCCATTTAACTAGAGATAGTCTTCAATGTGACACCCTCTCAGCATTTCACTAGTATATGCCAAATCACCATACTGGATTACAGACCTATTGTAGTTGGCCCCATTTTCCTCTGGGGCAGATCAAGCTGAGATTGCAACATTAGAAGCAGTCCAACCAATCATTATGTATAAACCCCAGCCCATTTGTATAATGCAGTCTTCTGATAGTAATGGCATGAAAGAAGCAAATAGGGAAGATCACATGCCTGTCAAAGTCCCAAGTCATCTGTGTCACCAGGAACAGAGAACATTTCTCCACTAGGAAATAAAATAGCTGCCCTTGTTCAGGACAGTATTTCAAGAAGGAGGAATATATACATATTATACAAACATCTAATTCCTTTACAAGATAATCATCAATATCATGCATGGAACACACACACGAAACTGAAGTACTGTATAGATCATGCCAGGAATCTCAAGAAAAGCAGTGAGTGTCCAGGGCCTGGAATCCTTTATCCTTGGCCATGAGATTGCACAGCCCATGTGAAGAAAGGACTGGCTGGTTTTACAGCATGACATGGTATTTTATTTCACCATAATAGACTGCTGGGAAATCTCTGGAGGCCCCGGCAGCTGCGTCTTGTCTTTAATATGAAGCCTGGGGGAAAAGAGAGGGAGACTCATAACTCACAAGAGGCACAGGCCTAACAAGGCCATTCTGAGTATCTGAATCAGACACTGAGGGGGAGCTGTTATTCCATTCCTAAGTCAAGAATGCTTTTTGTCTTTCTTTCTCTCCTTATCATCTGTGTCCTCAATGAAAAGATCACTTATGGATGGTGGAATGAGTGCATTAGAGCCAGCTTCTGTTTCTCTCTTTTCTTCCCCAACTGCTGCTGTCCTATAAAAAGATGCTTTGTTAAAGTCTGAAATAGCAGATGCTGCTCAGATAGTATCTTAAATAATTTTGGGGGAGGGTTATCTTGAATTGGTATTACATTATTTTTGTGTTGAAAGTAGCTCTACTGCTGATCTAAATAGTCTAGAATCTTGAGAGAACCATACAGAAAAGAAGTACTTTATACAATCTCTTTAAAGTCTTGCAGGGTGTAGAAAGAAATGATAATGTCTATTGAATGAAATGGACACAACTGGGCATCATAGGCTGAGTGAGTGAGGGGAGGCCTTATGGAAGAGGTAAGAGTTATTGAAAGTGCTTGGTAAAGTATGAGTAAAGCCACAAAACTAGGAATGAGCTTAGTGGACACGAAGGTGACACATGTTTAATTGGGTACATAGAGTTAGAAGTAGGTCACATCCTGTAGAAACTAAAAACCAGGCTTTAGATTTTAAACTGGTACCAATTAGTTGATACCCACTTTCATTGTGGAAAATGTTTGAAATATAGATAACAAAGAGGAAAATCATTTACAGCTCCATCAATTACAAAATAATGATAGTGAACATTCTGGTGCATATCCTTTCACAATATTTCTTTGCAAATTTATTGTCCTAGTTTAGGTTCCCTGGAGACAGATCCTGAGAAGAGGATTTGAGTGCAACTAGTTTACTCAGGAGGTGGTTCTAGGAAACACTGAAAAGGGAGTGGGGAAGATAAGAAAAGAAATGAAGCAGAAAAAAGAAGGGGCATTCTTAAACAAAGTCATCAATAAAGACTACAAGTATGTTGGGGAACTCTGGAAGAGGAAATAGAAGAGGTCTAAAAGTCATTCTAGGGACAAGAAAGCTGGAATATCTATCCACTAATTCCTGTCCATATGTATCCACTAACTCCAAATAACTCCCTGTGCCAGAAAAAGAACACCAAGCAGTGAGAAGCAGTTATTTGCAGCAGATAGTCCTCAATGTGCAGTGGGGGAAATGGCTATTATATGAACGCACACAAATTTTTTAATTTAAAAAAAAAGCTTCCTGTGCATCAGGCTTTGTACCAAGTGTTCACTTGTATTAGCTTGTATAGTCCCCACAGAAGCCCAATGAGGTAGGTGCTGTTTTTATACTCTGAGGGTTAGAAGTTGGTGAAGAAGATATGAGACTGCATCCCAGTTGGAAAAGAAGCTAACACTATCTCTATTTATGGATGTCAAGATCTCCTATATAATCCTAAGAAATCCATTAAAAGTCATTAGTGGTAATAAACAAGTTTGCAGGATACAAGAAAAAAAATAAAAGGTATGTGAGCCATACACACAGAGAGATGATGCACTCTCCAAGAGTTTTGATGACAACCCATTCACCCAGATCCTCTCTTTAGCACACTTTCTCTTCTATTAACAAGGAGCTTTTCCTTTATATGTTAAATCCTCTTTGTTTTCAAGAGACTTTTGTTGGAAACCTTGAGACATAAAAGAGATCTGTAATGAACACCTGTCAATTGTGTCTGTTCAATTCTGCCCCGTCTCTTTCTTCTGATCCAATACCTTATTTCACTGGAGGGAAATGACCCGCCTTTTCTCCTTGTGGTTTTAGAGGGTTGCCAAAACAAGTCTTCTATCTACAGGTTGTGTGTGAGTCCATAATCATATTCACCTGGCTACATCAAACTGGGTCAATTAGAGCATTTTCCTGGAAATTTATGTGCACATTTTGAGGAGAAGAAAGTTTCTCTTCTGGCATCACTGAATGAGATGATATAACCAGGGTTTACCTCAACCACGTTCCACTTCCCATCCACAGCAAGGTGAGTAAACTCAGCTGTAGTAGGAGAAAATGTAGCCCCTGCATAGACAGAAACACACACACACACACACACACACATACACACAAAAACACACACATACAGAGGGAGGGGGGAGAGAGAGAGAGAGAGAGAGAGAATGAATGAGAGAATTGCTAAGGCCCTGCAGTTTCTCCCAAGATTACCCATCACTTGAGCCAAATAAAAAAAACAAGCCATAACCTTTCTTTCTTCCTTGTCCTTCTTTTTGTCATTCTTTCTTGTTTACTTGTTTGTTTTAGCTAGTTTGACTTAAATTTGTGTTTCTTGAAACCACAGACTTGATTAATTCAGGGCTATCAAGTTAATGATAAGTTATATATTGGCAAAAGAGAGCAGGGAATAGTGAGGAAAAACATGAGGCAGGACAATAGTGACTCTTTTCTGTCCTTCACAAATTTATTTGCCTCTATGCTTCCTAGGTCGATTCGTAGGTCGATTCCAACTTTCTGAGGCATGAAGAACCATGAAGGAGGCATCTGCCTTCAGGAAATACTGTATTGCAATAGCAGCATGAAGCTTAATGTCCTATTGACCACTATCTTTTGCCTGCAGCTATGATGACATATGTCAATCAGAAGCCAACCAATTGGGACTTGGGTTTTGCACCCATATACTTACAAGGACCTGAAGAACTCTGGTTTTAGGGAATAGAAACTGATGGTTCTGTGAGTTCTAATCTCTAGCTTAACTGGACTTTGGCTTGTATGATTCTCCAAAGTTCAGTGGATCCAAATCAACATGATTATAGCAATAAGGCTATCAACTTAATCCTGAATTCCCAAGCAAAAATTTTGAGAAAAGCCCTTTATTATTTGTCCAGTCAGTGGTCCTTAAGCTAGGGTTGGAAACCACTCTTTGATGGATTTATGTGTCAGTTCAGCTAAGCTGAAACCATGTCTTCCAGAATTCCCTTCCCTGCCTAGCTCTAGGTTAATGTGGGCTTCAAGAGAGATTTTGTGTGAAATCTAGGAAGCTAAAGTAAAGCAGTGGAACAGCACCAATATTCTTTTCTTACCCAGAAGCTTGGTGCAAGTCACATGTGTGGCTCATTCGTGTTGTCATCCACCCACCAGCTGGCACTGCTGGGTGGAATAGCAGCCAGGCTTGCTGCTTCTCCAGCCTCTCTGACTCTCAGAGCAGATGCATGTTTAGCATCTTGATAATGGACAACAGCTTCTTCTACAGAGCACATGATCATGAAGTTGGTGACTTAGGGGCTGAAAAATATCAATGCCAATTCAAATTCATCCTTGATGATTCTGGTTTGCTCTTGCTTCCCCCATTTCACAGCTATCTTTCTTTTCCAAATGACTTCTTTGAGCATTTCAAGCTTTCAGCACCAGGCATAGAAGAACGGACTATGTAACTGGCTCTCCTGATTGAGTAGATCAAATACCTAGAATATATTCAATATGGGTTTTATTATAGGGATTTGATCTTACTTATGTGTGGGTGTTTGCTAGCATTATGCTTGTCTAATTGAATTTGGACTGGTACCTTACACTTTGGGTAGGTGAAGATCTCAAGATTTAAGGAGGGGGGGGCTCCGCAGCTAAGACTTCTCTAAGAAGTTCTCATGTTGGTGGAAATAGCCAGGCCCAGGTATACCAGCCTTGTTCACTCATTGGCAGGACCACCCCAAGAAGGGCATGCCCTGGTTCGAATGCTGGGCAGATCGAGGAATCAAAGAGCTGGAGGGTGTCAGCTAGCCACACTCCTTGAAGTATAGTGTTATGAAAAATGAATTGTTTTAAACTTGTATTTTTCCATTTTCTTACATTATTGCACTGCCTACTGCCCAAAGGACCCTTTTTAGGCATTTTTTCCTAATTATCCCTACCATGAACATACCCCCAGGTATCCTGTGCAGATGTTTATGTAATGCATGTATATCTGAGCTTTGCAGATGAAAATGGTTATTTTTTTTAAAATTTTCATTTCCCAAAAACTGATTTTTCCCTCAGGGAAAATATCACCCCCACTAAGAATGCCTGTTCTAGATTAAAAGAGATTTTAGGGATATAGCAACCAGACACAATATATGGTCCAGGATTGGATTCTGGATTAATAAAACCAGCCATAAAGGGTATTTGGGGACATATGAGATATTTTAATATGGACTGGATATTTTTTTAGGTGTGACAGTGTTGTTTTCACCATTTAGAAAACATTTTTTTATTTTTTTTATAGATGGGTATTGAAGTAAAAATAAAAAAAGAAATATTGACTTGGTGAAGACACGTTTATGTATTATTAATCAAGTTGATTTATACCCATGGGGCTTCCTTTATTTGTTTGTTTTATACATGATCTGTTGAAGGGTGAAGTTGGCATTGGAGGCAAAATAATTGGCCTTTGTGCGAGAAGCTCTGATTTTGCAGTAGCTGAACCATGCAAGTGAGTGATGTCAATCCTCTTAAAGTGAACTGGAATGTCTTACAGGACAAGCAAAGATTTTGAGCAACATTGGATAAAACTGGCTTATAAAATGTTTACATGATCTCTTTCAGATTTGAGATGTTTTGTTCCTTGGGAAGTTAAAACCTGTTTTATCAAATAGTGTCATGAAATATTTATCCCAATTATAGTCTATCATCACCTTATTTTGTCCTATAATGAATAATTTTAGATGTCAACTTAAAATATTGGAGGAGTTAAATGACTTTAGAAAATTATTTTGGGGGTTATGTAAGGTTATGTAAGCAAAATATTTAAAGAAAGAAGGACTTTTTTTTTTTTTTTGTAGTGTTCAGGATTGAACCCTGTGGGCCTTGTGCATACTGGACAAGACCTCTATCACAGAGCTACCCTATTTTTGCCTTTCTTTAGTCTCTTTCCTTCCCAGGAGCCAACAGCTAACTATAGGTATATGATACACCTGGTTGGAATTCCAGGCAAAATGGAAGCCTTTGCTTTTTTTTTTTTTTTTTTTTTGGTGGGATCGGCGATCAAACTGAGGGATTCATGCTAGGCAAGTCTGCTACCACTGTGCTACATTCCCCAAGGCCCAGCCCTTTGTTTTTGTCAGTAAGAACCACGTTTATACCAATAACATTTTCTTTTCTCTTTTTTCAGTGGTAGATTTTCACTGTTACAAAGCCACCAGCACATCAGTAAGGCTGAAGAATCTTACATAAAGATGCAGCTGCTTCCTGCATCTTTCCTCTCTTCAGTTTACAAATCCCACTCCTTGGTTTTGTAGCACTCCAAGATACCCCTTTGTGCTTGTAGAGGGTAAATGAGAAATCATTACAAAGTGCAAAAAGAGAATTTTGTTTCTCTTTGATATATCCAATCAGTATTAGATTGAAAAGTCAAATGTGAGGGGTTGTATGTTTTTTTAGAAAGGATGAATCATTGGCATGCGGTATTTTGAAAGATGTCTAAATCATTTCATGTAGCACACTTTTAAACAAAAGCCCTCCCTTATGGCTGAAGCATCTGGCATGATATATGTTCTCATAGATTTCTCCTGAGTCCAAGCTTCCCAAGGCACGTTGTGCCCCACTTTTCAGGGTCTCTTAGCTACACAGGACTTAATTTGCTGGCGCGTCTCCCTGTCAGGTCCTGCATGCATATCATTCTCATTACTGCTGACTGTGGTTGTCTTGTTTTGGCTTAAGCTTGGAAAATTCCGAAGAGGAATGTTCTACTAGTTCTTAGGCCAGAAGTAAAATTCTAACAAGATCTCTGTTGCTTCACAGAGTCTGCAGCTTTTGGAAAAAGATTACAATCAACTGTCAGGATTCAGATGAACTATACTCTCAAATCTCAAGCCCTCTTCTCTCTTAAACTGCAGGTCTGTGTTTCCAACTGTTTGTCAAGCAGGGTATTTTTTGTTAACCTACCATGATGTCAAACTCAAGATTTCTCAAATAGAATTGCTATCCTTTCCCTTTAATACTCCCTGCATGAGCTGCTCTATCACATTAAGTTTTTTGTCACCCTGTCTTGCCCAAAAACCTTCAATGGTTCACTGTGGTTCGTAAGGTAAAATGCAGATTCTTTTCCTGAGTCCCAGCACTCCAGATAGACTAGTCCATTTAATATTGCTCATGCAAGGCTTCTTGCAAGGCTTCTACTTAATTCCATTGGGAATTTGGTAAAATGTTCTCAACACATGAGTGAGGTTTTTATTTAACATCCAAATTATTGCAAAAAGTCACCCCTGTTCTTCCCTTTATACTTTTTATACCTATTCCCTACTTTTTTTTTCCTTTGTAGCACTTTTTACCATATTTTTTTTTTCTGTGCTAGGGATTGAACCCAGGGACTTGAGCATGCTAGGTACACACTGAGTATTTATGGATTCAATAAGGGAATAAATGTACTCTGAAAATATTTAAGGGCATTTAAAATGTGTTAAGCACTCTCCTGAGCTCTGGAGGGGTGGATATGAACAGAGTTTTTTTTTTTTTAGAAAGTTGCCATCTCTTTGGGGAAAAATCTGAAGTGTGAAAATGAAATGTTTGCCAAGTTCAAGTGGAGCATGGCAGAGGGAAGAGGAAAGAACCAATGTTATTCCTACTATGTGCCAGTTTCATTTCACCATAGTTGATATTCTTGATTTTGCAGATAAGAAATTTTGGTGCAGGTAAGTAGTATACTCTCTTTTATGCCAGCAGTTGGTTAGAGTCAGAAAGGATGTAAGCTCAGTTCTGATGCAAAAACTCGTATGCTTTGTACCATACTAGATTATACCCCTGAAGTCGCATAATTGGAAGAAGGCATCATGGAGTGAATGATATTTGAGTGACTTATGAGAAATTCATCAAAACAAAGAAAAGATGGCAGAATAGTTACTCCCTGTATAAACTTAGCAGCCCACTACAATCCACATGGTTCTCTCCCTTTTGACCTCCTGTTTACTTCTATAGTATAAGATATTCATTTCTTCAATAAATATTTATCAAATATCTACTATATGCCAAGCAATTTCAATGCTCTGGTGCTACAGGAGTGACTAAAGCCAAGTTCTTGTTTCCATGGAGTTTTTATCCTATAAATATTTTGTGTAACACTGAGACAAAATGGTGTATTTAGAGTTAGAGCCTCATCATATTCTAGCTAAGGACATCAGAGAGGTCACTTAACCTCTCTGAATTTCAATTCTTATATTTGGAATAGGAATAACTACTAATCTCACCTGAATATGATGTTGTGGGGCTCAAACAAAATGGAAATACTTTAAACTGTGAGGCACTAGATATTGTGTTTTAGTAAATATAAGATGCCCTTGATTTTAAGAAACAATAATTTTATGTTCCATTAAGAAAAAAGGTTACCAGTTATGATATACCATTGATTGTAAGTCTTATCCAAATTTCAGAGATGTCAAAATGTGAAAAAAAAAACCATTATGCATCTTAGAATTGTTGAAACGTGGCATAAGAAAGCTATTATTATCATTGCCTGTGGTACCCAACATATGGTACATGTTCAGAGAAGAATGAATTTAGCAGTATACCTTGGAGTAAGTAGATGAATGAGATAAGTGATAAAATCTATTTCTTAAAGATTTTCAAGGTTTTTTTCTAGCTTCTGATGTATTTTTTTTCTGGCTAAATGATTGCTGTCGTTTTATATTTTGTAGAACTTTGGAACTCCCTTCATGTTTTCTGTCATAATCTCTTGAATTGAGGCACATACTATCCAAGAGCATATCTGTTGTTCATTATGTAAGAGAAAAATAAATTTTTTGCTTGTTTAGTATACAAGGTCTCTATGTCAAACCTATACCCTAAGAATACCACATCACAGCCTCCTCTTCATGCTTTAATTTAACATGAGATGCAAAGGGTTGGGATTGTGGCTCCTGCGAGGCCCTGGGTTTGATCCTCAGCACCACATATAAATAAATAAAGGCATTGTGTCCAACTACACCTAAAAAATAAATATTTTTTAAAATGAGGTGCAAAACTGGGTGTGGAGACTGCTGCCTGTAGGCCCAGCTAATTGGGAGGTTAAAGCAAAAGAATTATCTGAATTCAGGAGTTCAAGGCCAGCCTGGGCAACAGAGCAAGACCCTGTCTTTGCTGGGCACAGTGGTGCATGCCTGTAATCCCAGCAACTTGGGAGGCTGAGGCAGGAGGTCTATAAGTTCAAGGCCCAGCCTCAGCAATTTAGCAAGGCCCTAACCAATTCAGTGAGACCCTGTCTCTAAATAAAATATTTTAAAAGAACTGGGGATATAGTTCAGTGGTTAAGTGCCCCTGGGTTCATCCCCAGTATAAAATATATATAACTTTTTTTTTTTATAGTTAACACCCATATACTTACCATCTGGAGTCTACAATTAACTTTTTACTGTACTTGTTTTATTATATATCTATTCATATTTCTGTCACTCTATTCAGTCATGAATTCAACTTACCTATTTTTTAAATATATTTCAATGGAAGTTGCAAACATCTCACACTTTACACATAAACACCTTGGTATGCATATAATTAACTAGAGTTGGATATTTGCTTATATACAGTTCTTTTTATTTGCTTTACTGAGGACAAACTGAAATACAGTGAAATATGTACACATTAAGTGAATTCAATGATTTTTGCCAAATAGAAACATTTGTGTAACACAAATCCTTTCCGGGATACAGAATATTCTCATCATTCTAGAAAGTTCCTTTTTGTCCCCAAAACCTCAGAAGCAACTATTATTACCATTTTTCCCTACCATATATTTATTTTGCATTTAAATGTTTTATACAAATACAATCACACAGTAGGGTTTTTTTAATATCTTCTTTCATGTTTTAAGAATTCATCCATGCTCTTATGTATATGAGATTTTGTTTTTCCATATTGCTGAGTAGTATCCCATTGTATGAATAGTCATTAGTTTTGTTTGGCAATTAAAGCTGCTTTGAATGTTTTTGTATAAGTCTTTGTGGAAATACTTTCATAACTCTTGGCTACATACTCAGGAATGGAATTGCTGGGTTATAAGGTAGGTGTATGTTTAGTTTCTTAAGAAATTGTCAGGTTTTTTTCCGAAGTGGTTGTACCACCAACTGTGTATGAGAAGTCAGGTTGTTCCATGTTCTCTCAACATTTAGTGTTGTCAGTTTTCTTTTACTTTAGTCAGTACCCCACACTCATGTGTGTTGTAGTATCACATTGTGGCTTTAATTTGCATTTCCCCCCATGATTTAATGATGCTGGGTATCTTTTAAAGGGCTTATGTTCCATTTATGTATTTTCCTTCGTGAAGTGTCTCAGTTAATCCATTTTTTTAAAGATATAGGAACACTTTACATATTCTAGATACTAATTCTTTGTCAGATGTATATCTTTATCTCAGTCTATGGACTGTTCAAATAGTACCTATATTTTGATCTGTGTTCCCTTTGGTTTTGACCTCATTATGCATTTTCCTGCCTCACCAGGAATGGTGAAAGGCTGCCATGCATTCACTTGCCCATGATGATGATCTGTTTGTTCCTGCCTGGTCTTTTGGAAATGTAGGATGAGATGGGAAGATACTTAAGAAAATTATGTGTGGGTCCAGAGTGGTTTCAGAGAGCTTCACAGACCTCTGCAGCTGCTCTTCAGGTCATTTATGCTAGAAACTTTGAAGGTGCAGATGGTACACTGTGATGAGATCTAGAGAGCATGGAGCTGTGATGTATCTTTTGGTAAATTTAATTCTGGTTTCTCACTTCTGAATGGGTGCCAATTGCTAAAAGGAGCTTTTCCTTTATCCCCTCTAAAAAGAATAGACTTGGGAATCAGACTTTGTATGTATATAGTATTTATTTATATATTTACTTATAAATATATAAATATTTTTCAGGTTGTAAAAGTAATATAAGCTAAAAATAAAAATTAAAAATAAAAGTCATGTAAGCTAATTGCTGAAACTTTGATAATATAAAAAATTAGAGAAGAAAATGCAAGTCAGCCATATTCTAATACCCAGAAATAAGCCAAAGCCACAATAACCTTGATTTTAAACTCTGCTTGGCATCTTACCATCTTGATGGCTCTTTTAGTCTCATCTCTCATCTGGGAAATGGAGAAAATACATGGCTCATGGACAAGTTGTAAGAAGAAAAATAATATATACAAAATCTTTGACAAATGATAGATCCTTAATAAATATAAGGTCACTAAATGATGCTACTAAATGATGTCAGAAGTGAGTAGGTAGCAAGGATGGGGAGAGAATCTCAGCCCTCGTTGCCCATTTTAAGTTCTGTTATTTCTATGATTAAATCCATCCCCCACACCCAGTGCTGGGGATTGAACCCAGGGCCTTGCACATGTCAGGGAACTACTCTACCAATGAGTTACCCCACAGTCCCTTAAATTCCTTTAAAACAGGCAAGACTGGAGGGACAGAAAACAGATCAGGGTTGATAGGAGCTAAGGGCAAGGGAGGGCTTGGTTATGAGGGGGCAAGAGAAAATTTTGAGATGATGAAACAGTTCTGATTTTTGGCTGTGATTGTTAAAACACAACTGTATGTTATGATGAAAACTCACAGAACTATGGGATGAAAGGGTAAATTTATTGCAATAGATTACACTTTAACAAACCTGACTTTTAAACATAGACCTTTAAAACAAAATATTGAATTTCTTCACTGGTTTTAAAATGATCCTTCCAGCTCTCTCAATTTCTCCCTCCAGTTTATCTCTTTTAGATTCTTGAGGCTTTTCACCTTCTTGATGCTATTTTGAGTGCTTGTTTAGCTCTCCTGTAAATTGTCATACTAGATTCTTTGTTCCCAGTCTCCCAACTTTGCTGCATATATTATTTCCCTTTTGAATTGACACTCTGTTGAGCTAGGCTCAGCTGTGCTTAAAAAACAAAATGTATGGCTGTTCCGTTTGCTCTTTTTGTGCCAGTAGAGGTTTGATCAAGGCAACTAATTATAGTGAATGAGATAAAAGAAAAGCTAATCCTGAGTCCTTGTGTCAGTGGTTAGACAGAAGTCCTTTAAAATCTTCTAGATTGTTCCTTCTCTAGGAACAAAGGAATTGGAACAATTTTTATGCACAAAAATAAGTGTAACACAAACCCACAGTGGAACTTGTTATAGCTACTTGTTGTAGTTCCTTTTAAAAGATGTTCATTTTTTGAGACTATGTGCTGATTATACACCCTTAACTTTCCAAGGCAGTCTGTATTTCCATACCAAGTTCTAAGATACTTATATTCTGCAGAACAGACAATATATATTGATTTTGGTTCATAAAATATAGTTGCTAGACTCCTAAGTTAAATTCATTCATTCATTCTTTATTTATTTTTTCTATTCTCTAAGTATTTTTGAGCACCCACCATTGAGATCCAGGCTCCTCAGTAGCAGCCAACTCGAGAGCCAGGCTCCCAGTCTCCCTAGTAGCCCCTGGAGAAGCTCATAAATAAAAATTTTCTTGAGAATCTAATACCATTCAGTCTGAGGGATGGACAGGCTAACAAATGAGTTCAGTTTCTCTGGGGAATAATTATACACAGGAAAAGGCCAAATATAAGGCAACTCATGTATAATATAACTTACTGAGAAAACTTCTTAACTTTATATATATATTAATAACAGAAATAATATAAACTTGTTTTCTTACACTAGTGTTAGGAAGATATCCTTAGATGGCTACGTATAAAAATATGTGGTATTTATGTATAATGCATACATATTAGAAATCTTTCTCTGACTAGCTTGACAACTTGCAATTACTTCCAATAACAGCTGGCAGGTACTAAGCTCTGCCAAATGCCAGGTAATTTACACACACCCTTTCTATTACTCATACAACTCAGTGGAGGAGGCATTGTTCTCCCTGTTTTATAGACCATAAGGAAGGTGGATGTTAGAGAGGAAAAATGACCTGCCAGGAGCCACCAGCCAACTAGAGATGGAGGGAGAACTAGTCTGTCAAGCAGTGTGCACTTCTTCAAGTCACACAGCCCCTCATTGTTGGCAAGCTTTTAGCTGTTTATCTGGCACGCATTTATTCAAATCTCTGAGGCCACCGGAAAGGAAAGTGAGAAAGGGGAAAGTAATTAGGATGCAGTTCCTGCCAAAGCAACCCTTGTAATTTAATATTTTTGCTTTAGCCAGAGTGATCAGTTTAAACGCCAGTAGGGTCCTTTTCTTTCCACTGCTCTCAACCTTTGTAGGGCTCCATCAGTTTTAGGCCACAGTAGCCCATTCCTATTGATCTGACCCCCTGTATTCCTTCCTGGATCCATTCCAGCCAAACAGATATCTTTTTATCTTTTTCTCCTTCCCATGTGCATTCTCCCCTCCTGGGCCTTTGCTCCAGCAATTCCTTTTGCCTGGAAAACTCCAAGAAACCCTCCTGTCTCTTACCTATTCCGTTGGGTCTGTCTCTGGCGCTCAGTGCACTGTCACCCTCTTCAAATGCACCCGCATCACCCCTTAAGGAGGCCATCATCAGGTTGAAATTTATGGAAGGTTGATCTGATTCTGCCACAACATCTCCTGACTTCTCAAGACAGTTCTAGGAGCGTGGTGGTGGAGCGGGTGTGGGTGATGGACGGACACCACTCTGCAGCTCTTGCTTACCATTTTCCTGGTCCTTAGCACTGTGCAGGCAAAGAGTAGGCATTCAAAAATAATTATTGAAGGTTGGGGGTGTAGCTCAGTGGTAGAGCACCTGCTTAGTAAGCGCAAGACCCTTTATTTGATCCCTAGTACCATAAAAAGTATTGTTGAAAGAATGAATCCTTCAGAGCTCAGACTCTTTGTCATGCACGCTAGATTAGAATCTCCTGTCCTACTCTCTGTAGGACCCTGAACTTTTCCTCTCTAGTCCTATAATATTCTTGACTATTTGATTCTTTGTCTTGTTCCTCGAGAGGCCCCATGAAGACAGAGTCTGCACTGAGTTTCCTCCCCATGTGAGCTTAGCACAGTGCCCACAAAGAGTATGTCCTCAATAAATTTTTGTTGAATGATTTTGTTGAATGTTTGAGAATGAGACCTACTGATTTAAAGGGGAATGATTCAGAAGTCAGAGTGTAAAATCTACCAAAAGTGGCTTATTATGTACAAATTCAAATTTGCATTAATGTAATAAACAATCTAGTAGTGTTATTAGCAATTCTCTACTGGATAAAATATTATCACTGTGAACAATACCCAAGGAAACCCTTCACACTTGTCTGCCTCTTCTTCCTGTGATGGAATTAGTTCTCTGGCCACGAAGGTGAACTATTTCTGTCCTAGGCAGAGACTGATTTTGCATGAGAAGGTTAGGTTACAAGAGTCCTCCCTTGTAATAACCTTTACAAGCTTTTTGCAATGTGTGTACAGGGTCAAATATTTTTGTAAAATGGCAAAAAGAAGATATTTTAAATTACAATTGATTTAAATTCATTCTCTCATTCTTCTCTGACTTCCCCTTTGTTCCCTGGTTAGAATTGGAGTGGCCTTTGGTATCTTGCGTCTTGGCTAAGGGGAAATGAAACTGGGCCACACATTTAGTTTGGCTCTAGTGGGATATATTTATGTGATTTGGACACACTTCTGTATATTCTCAAGTCATTGTTTGTAGTTCTAATGTCAGAATTGTTTCTGGGAATACCCCTCCTGTTCACTGTGACAGATCATCTGGTATTGTGATACCCAGGTGGTGGTCAGTATTAATAAGGATCCTTCTGAATCATGAGCTTTGGTGGTGTAGGAATGGAATTCTGGGTGATGACTTCTCTGTTATCCCTGTACTTCCTGATTTCCTGAAAATGACCTTTTGATCTTTACTCTCTCAGTCCATCTGATGGTCGTGTTAGCCCATAGTCCCCTTCATTATCACCCTTCTAGGTATTACCTGAAATATAGTTATGTACCAGATAATGATGTCTCCATCAGTGATGGATACGATGGTGATCCCATAAGCTTATAATGTAGCTGAAAATTGTTAGCGCCTAGTGACATCATAGCCTTCATAACATCATCTGTAGTGCAATATGTTACTCCCAGGTTTGTGATGATGCAGGTATAAGCAGAGCTACTGTTCTGTCAGTCATATAAAAACACAGTACATATAATTGTGTATAGCACATAATACTTGATAATGATAATAAACAAGTATGTTACTGGTCTACATGTATACCATACCGTTTCATTGTTTTGGTGTACTCCAACTTAAAAAAAAAAAAAAAAAAGAGTTAACTGCAAACCAGCCTCAGGCAGGTCCTTCAGGAGGGATCCCAGAAGAAGGCATAGTTATAGGAGATGACAGCTGCATGTGTGTTGCTGCCCTTGAAGACCTTCTAGTGGGATAAAATGTGAGAGTGGAAGACAGAGATACTGATGATCCTGACCCTGTGTAGGATTAGGCTAATGTATATATTTGTACCTTAGATTTGTTTTTTTTTTTTGGTATCAGGGATTGAACTCAGGGACACTTAACCACTGAGCCACATCCTCAGCCCTATTTTGTGATGGTGAGATAGGGTCTCACTGAGTTGCTCAGTGCCTTGCCTTTGCTGAGGCTGGTTTTGAACTCACGATTCTCCTGCTTCAGACTCAGAAGGTGCTGGGATTATAGACATGCACCACCGTGCCTGGCTGTACTTTAGTTTTTGACAAAAATGTTTAAAAAGTAAAAAAAAAAAAAAAAAAAAAGCAAAAAGTTAAAAAAATAGTCTATACCACATGGCCTAGGTGTGTGTGTAGTAGGCTATGCCATCCAAGTTTGTGTAAGAACACTCTATGGTGTTTGCACAATGATGAAATTGCCTCACAAAACACTTCTCAGAACCTGTCTCTGTTGTTAAGCAATGCACACTGTACGTGGAGGGGCTTCTCCTATCCTGGATAAACTCTGATAGGGAACATAGGCTCTGCCCATGGCATCAGTATGATCTCCATGGAAAGGTCTTCCCTCTGGGCACCTTCTGTGCCAGTCACCCCCCTCTGTTTCCTCATCCTTCTGATGTGCCCTGTGGAATATGACTTTTAGAGCCAATAGGCCAATAGTCTTGCTGCTCTTTCCCCCAGATAAAAGATAAATCCCTAAAGCCATTCCCTGATAAAACAGATTGTTCTTATTGTAATAAATGAAAGCCACAAAAGGAGAGAGGAAAGAGAACAAATCTGAGCTCTCCCTTTGCACGAGATGCAAAGTGAGGATGGTAAGGATGGACCAATAAGGACACCATTATCCAGAGTTGGTTGCATGTCAGGCTCTGGGGTAAGGACATTACATGCGTCATCTCTCACCCAGATCATTGCAGGCATTTCCTAACCGGTTTCCCTGCCTCCACCCTCAGCCTCCTAAGTCTCTTCTCAACCTAGCAGCCAGAGCAGGTCCTATTAAAATACAAGTTAGGTCATGCCACTCCTCTGCTCAAAATCTTCTAATCTCATACTCTCTGACCTCATTTCCCTCTGCTCACCTCCACCCTCAGTTGGTTTCAGCCAGATTTACTGTTCTTCAAACATAGTAGGCTTGCTTCTATCCCAGGACCTCTATGCAGGCTGTTCCCTTTGCCTGGAAGACTGATGCCCACCTGCTGTTGACACATCATAGAGTCTCCCCACTTGGGCACTTCTTGTTCACTCCATCTACCTCACCAACTCTTTCTAGCTCCTTTGCCTTCTAACATATTAATCTATTTACTTAGTTGTCTATCTTCTTCCCCTAGGACATAAACACTAGGGCAGGGTCTTTGTTAGCTCACTGCTGAATTTCCTTCTTCAAGGACAGTGCCTAGCACCAAGTAGGAGTGCATTAAATATTTGTTCAGCACATGACCACTTGAGGAAGGTGCAACTGTTAAGCACATTCTATGATGATGATGAAATTTGAACTCTCAGCTATGAAGTACCTTGCTTAAGATTGTCTGTTAAAAAAAGTGAAAAAGCATATGTTGAGCTGAGCCACGTGTGTGTTATAAACCTGTGCTCAGAAGCACCCACTGCAGCACGATCTTCTTCTTGCTACAAGGTGTAACATAAGAACAGTATTTTGCACATTTTCATTTCTCTATGGTTAACCAGAAGAGCTAGACCTTCAGATGGTCCTTCCTGCATGTTTGTTGGCAGAAACAGATAAAGAACAAAGCCATAATGCATGCAGTCTTTGAGGAAGTGAAAGAACAACTAAGTACATTTGGTTAAGAATAGGAATATGACTTATTGAGGTCAAACTCATCTACAGCTTTGGGTGTGGAAAAGGGTTGCTCCTTAGAGCAGGACCACCCACAGCAGAAGGCAGGGCGACAAAAACACTCAGAATGACATTTGAGGAATAAGAGTTGGCTATTTGATATTTACAAAAACATCCAAGGCATCATTGTAGGACAAATCAGAATTTTGCTGGGCTTTCTTACAGCTATTTGATTGACATTGTTTAATATTAAATTACGTGTGGGAGCACCTTCAACTTTTCAGAGCTCAGAACCTCTGAAACTCTTAATCCATCCCTGCAGGTTGTGGTTGATGGGGCAGTGAACTATTTTTCTTCATCAAGAGCTGTGTATATGTGTGGCTTCTGTTAGGTAATGAGAGGTAAATTAGACAACAGTTGCTGTGCAAATCCTTGAGGAATAATAGTGGTGTTTGGGGGAGAGTTGGTCTAATCTTATTTTAATATCAGAACTGAAGATCAAAAAAGCTCCTATTCTTCTTTCAATACCTTCTCCGATATCATCTTTGGAAGCCTTCCTCTGTCTGCCTCCTTATGCTTGCCTCTCCCAGCAACAATTCACGCCCTTTACTGTGCTACAGACACCATCATGTTTATCACATTGCATCATAATCATTTGTATTCACTTCTGATTCCCTGTGAGGCTTAAATCTCCTGGAGTATCTTATTCATCTTCGTGCCTAGCACAGTGCCTGGGAATTACTGAAGCCTCCAGAATGGTGCCAGTGGCAGTGAAAGCCAGACTCTGGAGGTTAGGGAGGTTACTAAGAAAAATATGGTCTTCAGTGAATTCCTTCATAAGACATGTCAGGTACCTGGCACTGTCTCTAAAACAGGACATTTTGAGCAACTGCTTTTAGAAATTCTCATTCCTCATGACGTCTTCTCTGCTAAGTTGCTTAGTGACTCACAACAGGAAGAGGAGGCATTGGTGATAAACTGCCCCCTAACACCTCCCCCACTACATCTCCAAAAGGCAAAAAAATAGAGGCCCTTTGGGCTACCATCACAGCTCTGTGCTTTTGTTCCTCATTTTGTAGCAGTCATAAATTGAAATGGGAGACCCAAGTTTTCTTGTTTCTAAAATCTCTGAGTCTTTGGTCCTATCAGCTCACCCCTGACCACTTCTTACTCTCTGAAGATCAGGTCAGGACTGGTCCCTGAGGAGCAAGTCCAGCACCCACACAGTCCCCTGAGCTGCTGTTCTGTGACATGACTTTCCTTTCACTAGGAGTGTATTTTTTCCACAAAAGCCTGCCTTCTGCTGCTTACCTCTGTGCTCTCCTGCTGTACCCTTGATTCTGTGGATCAAGCCTTCTGTCGGGGTTCTTTTAAACAGAACTTTATCTCTATAGAATGGTAAGTGATAAATTTAGAACACTGCATATGACATGATGCTATTTATGAATTTTATTTTAAACTATATATGCCAGCCTTTTGTCTGTTTCCTCTCAGATCTGTTCCAGACCATCCTCTATCCTGGGTTTTGCATCCTCAGGAACTACATTTCCCAGGCTTATTTGCAGACTTGACCAAAGAGAGCAAGAAATGGACACTAAAGATTGGGAGGAGGGCAGAAGGCAGGTTATGTCTTTTCTTCTCTCTCTTTCAGATGGTATCTGACAAGCATCTTGTTCCTGTCTCCAGCTCCTGCCAGATAGCTCTTTCTTCCCTGCTTCTCACTGTAATCTGGAAGGGCTGCTAGGTTCTAGATGTTTCCAGGTGGTCCCAGCTCCTGAGCTCTAGTAGCACTGCTTCCTCCTTCAATTCTTCCAGTCCCAGGGTGAAGTGACTTCCTGCTATTCTCTGTTTGGCCTCTCAATTCTTTAATTACCTGTGTTAAATTTCCTCTGCAGAATCTAGCATCGCTTCTGCCTCCTGATTGCATGGAGATTAAAACACTGTGAATATATGTATTCTCAGTCCAGATATGTGCCATATATGTGAATATTTATCTGTGAATTCACATATTCATAAATATGTGAATATTTATATTTATTTATCTGCGTGAAAAACACAGAGAATAAAAATCTGGAAGCTTACATGTAAAACTGTTAAGAGTGGTTTCCTGACCAGGAAAAGGAGTGGAACTATGCTGTATGGATTTGTGATGGGGCACCATAGCTTTCTTCAAAAATAGCTTTATTGGGTCTGGGGCTGGGGCTCAGTGGCAGAGCGCTTGCCTTGCATGTGTGAGACACTGGGTTTGATTCTCAGTACCACATATAAATAAATAAAATAAAGGTCCATTAACAACCAAAAAATATTTTAAAAAATAGCTTTATTGCTAGGCACAGTGATGCATACCTGTGATCCTATCCACCAGGGAGGCTGAGGCAGGAAGACTGCAAATTCAAGGCCAGCCTTAGCAGTTTAGCGAGGCCCTAAGCAACTTAGCAAGACCCTGTCTCAAAACAAAACAAAAACAAACAACAATAACAATAACAAAAAAAAATCACAATGGTTTGGGATCTATGGTAAAGTGCTCCTGGATTCACTCCCTAATACCACCCACAAAGAGTTTTATTGCGGCAGGCATAATTTACATATACAAAACCATAACTTTGATATGTGCACACATGTGTTTGAATTTTTTTACAGTGAGCATATATTTATGTATTGCTCATATAATACTAAAAAGCAGTTAAAAAATTTAATGGCAGGAGTGGTTAACACATCAAGTGCTTTAGCCTAAACCGTAAGCTGAAGAGGGAAAGCTCTTCAAAAATGCTAATATTCATTCATTCAGTAAATTTTATAACTTACCATGTGCCAGAAACTGTGTTAGGTCCTCAGGGTATATCAGTGAACAACACAGGCATAATCCCTGCCCATATTTTTTGGAATAATTAAATGCACAATTATGTTTTTTTTTTATTGGTTGTTCAAAACATTACAAAGCTCATGACATATCATCTTCCATACATTTGATTCAAGTGGGTTATGAACTCCCATTTTTTACCCCAAATACAAGTTGCAGAATCACATCGGTTACACATCCACATTTTTACATAATACCATATTAATGACTGTTGTATTCTGCTACCTTTCCTATCCCCTACTATCCCCCTTCCCCTTCCTTCTCATCTTCCCTCTCTACCCCATCTGCTGTTGTTTAATTCTCTCCCTTTTTTTTCCCTTTTCCCCTCACAAACTCTTATATGTAATTTTGTGTAACAATGAGGGTCTCCTTCCATTTCCATAGTTTCCCTTCTCTCTCCCTTTCTCTCCCCCCACTCGTCTCTGTTTAATGTTAATCTTTTCCTCATGCTCTTCTTCCCTGTTCTGATCTTAGTTGCTCTCTTTATATCAAAGAAGACATTTGGCATTTGTTTTTTAAGGATTGGCTAGCTTCACTTAGCATAATCTGCTCTAATGCCATCCATTTCCCTGCAAAATCCATGATTTTGTCATTTTTTAGTGCTGCGTAATACTCCATTGTGTATAAATGCCACAGTTTTTTAATCCATTCGTCTATTGAAGGGCATCTAGGTTGATTCCAAAGTCTAGCTATTGTGAATTGTGCTGCTATGATCATTGATGTGGCAGTATCCCTATAGTATGCTCTTTTAAGGTCCTCAGGGAATAGACCGAGAAGGGCGATAGCTGGGTCAAATGGTGGTTCCATTCCCAGCTTTCCCACAATTATGTTAATATTTATTCATCATATATAAATAATTCATACTAATAATAATATGAGGAAGTAAAGAGGACAATGAAAGGCGTAGCTTAGTTAGGGAAGCCTTTTCTGAGGAAGTGGCTTACCAGCTGGAGACCCAAAGGATGAGCCAATGAATTTTTATTAGTGGAGGGAAATGGAAAGACAGAAAGGATTGTCAAGGTCACTGATTGCTTCCATGGTTCCTGGTCTCAGAGAAGCTGCTTTAACAAGAGAGAGTTTGCTAGAAAATGTTTTTCACTGGAATCCATAGTGGCATACCAGCCAGAGCTGTGAGGCATATGTCCCATGGTGCTGGACCCACTGTCTGCCTGCCAGGTGACCCTCACCAGAGGACAGCAACCCATTTTTGTTTTGTGGTACTAAGAATCAACCCCAGAGCTTCATGTATGGTAAGCCTGTTTTCTATCACTGAGCTACATCCTCAGCCCTAGTGCTGCATGTCTTATAGTCAGTCATTCACAAGGCTGATTTACAGGTGTCTCAAAAGTTAAGGATACTCTGGGATTAAAGATAGTGCCTGGGCTGGAGATATAACTCAGAGGTAAATCATTTGCCTGCCATGCACAAGGCCCTGAGTTTGATCCCTAGTATCACACACATGTCCAAAAACCCAGTGGTACCAAAGGGCTAATGTCTGTCAACCCTTCATCCTTTGATAAGGACAATTAACATTTTCTTAGTCTTGAGTAATATGCAAATGTACAAGACATTTGGTCCATCTTCCACCCTTATTTCTTTTTTTAATTAATTTATTTTTTAGTTGTAGTTGGACACAATACCTTTATTTTTATGTGGTGCTGAGGGTGGAACCCAGGGCCTCACACATGCTAGGCAAGTGCTCTAGCGCTGAGCCACAAACCCAGCCCACCCTTATTTCTCTTCCTAAGCAATTCTTGAAAGAAATGCTGGAACTTGCAGTAATGAGCTACCCATGGGCAAGTTTCAGTCTTCCCAAGCTTTGTGTTTTTCTCTTTTTGCCTAACCTAATTCAAATTGTTTTTGTCTTTCAGTTTCTCCAATTCATAGACAGTTTGTCAGTGGCTACACTCTTATTTTATTGCAAATCACCAATTTCTCCATGAAATTAGGTTACTTATAAAGTAGCCTATTAATTGCAATTACAGTTTAGTTACAGCATGTCTAGGTCTCTCCAGACTACACAAAAGCAGGTTATATTTCCTTTTGATGTCCAAATTACAAAGGTAACAGCTTGCTCTTAGCTTGACCTCAGTGTCCTCCAGCTATTTCTGAGCATCCCCAACAAGGTGTGTCATTCATGTTTTCAAACCAGCAACCATAACTACAGGATCCACCTAGTCCTTTCTCTTCTGCTCTAGCTACCCCAGGTCTGCCTCCTGCAGGGCCACTTGGAAATCCTCAGTGCTCCCACTGCCTATAATGAAAGCAAGGCTGCTTGCGCCAAGGACCTGGTCCCTTCCACTGCTGCCAACCCCAACAAGCCTGCCAACCCTTGGATTGTCAGAACAGAATGGGGTTTTATGTGTAAGCAGTGGAAATGACCTCTTCTTCCCAGCTCTGATCAAGGCCTTGTCACCAGGGATCTGAAGCAAGGATGCTTAGAACTGAGTATCAAAAAGTTTTCTTGTAGATAGTTTCATCACTTTCTGGTCTTCACTTGTCTAACCACTGGGGTTTAAAATCAGGTCCAAAGATCTAGGTGGGAAGAGAATCCATACCCTTCTTCAAACCTCTCCCTTGTGGATCTTAGCCACCCTAGTAACTGCACTTGGCTCTACTTCCTAAGTCACAAACTTCCTAAGGATATCACTACAGGCACAGGCGGTCTTGTGTTGGTGGGAGTAGTAGTTGTGTTGATGAGTGTCTAAGCTAACAGTCTATAATTAGGCTCAGACAGCCAAATTATATTTTCTGTAGTACTTAATAGTTTTAATTCATTCCATTAACTGAAATGCCTAATTTAAAATAGATTATGGGGAGAAATTCCCTACATCACAATGTCTTCTTCTAAAAAGACGGAACCTACAAACACATTTATCGTAATTCACAAGAACTGCACAGGTGAAAACGTGTTTGTTGTGGGACTCAAGCAAGAGTTCCTCCCCAGGTCCCATGTCAGGCTGGGGTATGTAGTTGTGGTTTAAAGTCTAGCAATGTTCTTGCCTGTGTGAGGCCCAGTGGTTTTGCCTCATAAGAGAACTTCAACTGTTTCCCAGTGATGCCAGTAATAACTGAGAATGGGTTGGGGTATGAAACTGACCCCCTTGACACTTACCATTTTTTCTTTTGGCACTCACTGTGCCCTGTTCTGTTAGGGACTTTGGGGAATAATAATACTTTTTATTTTTTAGTATTAAAAATCTCTCTTCTGAAGTTTTCAGTACAAGGTTAGATTGAGCTCATAGCCAGGGACTATTTAATTTACACTTTATAAGAATTCTCTCACTCAATTCTCACATAAAGTGTATGTTTTTAGTAACTTTATTTTACTAATGAAGAAGATGAAACTTAGGTTGAACAACTTGCTCAAGGACACAGCAGATTCAGGATTCAGACCCAGATAGCCAGATTCTAGAATCTTTGCTCTTATCCAATGCACTATTTCCCTCGGCTCCTCCCAGTAAGAATCCTGGGACTGTTGTCAATTAATCAGATTCTCCTCTGAGCATATTTACTTTGAACATAGCCAAGTCTTCATTCACAAGCAACAGTTGTAAGAATAATATCACCAAATTACAATGCTCTCATTTACTGAGAAAAAGTTGGGTTAAAAAGCTTTAAATCATTCAAAAGTAATAGAGCCTTTAGAAAATCTATCAGTGGTTATATTTATAACCACTAGAGGTAAATATAGAAACTTGTTTTGTAAGAAACCACCAGTCTTTCAAAGTGACTATATCATCTTGTATTCCCACCATCAATGAACCAATGCAGGACCTTGTTCATGCTAAATGCTTTACCACTGAGCTACATCCCTAGTCATTATTATTATTACTTTAAATTTAAAATAGGTTTTAGGTTTTTTATTTTCTTTTGTTGAGTTATAGGAGATCATAGAAACTTAGAAATAGATGGGGTTTTATTAGCATTTTAAAAGTTAGATTGTAGTAACTACAATTTATTTTTTAATTAATAAAATAAAAATCTATTTCTAATAAAATGATAATGGTGGGGGATCATTTTCTTGTAGAAAACCTTTTAAAAATGCATGACAAATCTCTAATAATTCTATTACAGGTTTAAAGTTTGGCTAAGCATTGTAGTTGTTGGATTGCTAATACTGATGTGTTGTTAAATGATAGATCAACCTTTGTGCTAGGTAAGGAGAGAGAATACACCATAGTGGTTAAGAATATGGGTATTCAAGTTCAGATCTATTGTTGCCATTTATTAGCTAGATGACCTTGAGCAGATTACTCAACCTGTTTAGGTCTCAGTTTCTTTATCTGAAAAATAGGGGTGACAATATTACTTATTATTAAGGACTAAATCCATCCTCCAAAATTCAGAATTTGAAGCCTAACTCCCAGTGTGGCTTCATTTGGATGTGGTCTTCTCAGGAAATAATTAAGGTTAAATGAGGAACTAAGAGAAGGGCCATCACCCAATAGGATTAGTTTCCTTATGGGAAGAGAATGCACTCTCAGTTTCTCTCTGAGGAGCACAGAGGACAGGCCCCCTGAGCACACAGTGAGAAGGCAGCCATCACCCACACCCTTACCAACCTCACAAGCACCTTGATCTTAAGATCTCAGACTGTGAGAAAACAAATGTTTGCTGTGTAAGCCTCCCAGTCTGTGGTGTTTTGTAAGGGTAGCCTGAGCTGAATAAAGCACCTACTTTGTAGGACTGTTAAATGAATCCACCCTCTTTGGTTTGTATCTTAAATATCCTCTAAAAGATCACATGTTGAAGGCTTGTTTCCCAACCCATGGTGCTTTGGGGAGGTAGTGAAACCTATAGGAGTCAGGGCCTGGTGGAAGAAATTTAGGTGACTGGAAGTGTGCCCTTGAGGGGGATATCAGGACATTGGCAACTTTCTTTCTTATTTTTTGTTTCCTGGCCACCATGAGGTAAACAACTTTACCCCATCATCTGCTCCTCACCATGATGTTCTTCCTTGCCACAGGTCCCAAAACAATAGGACCAGTCCATCATAGAGTAAAACCTCTGAAACCATGAGCCAAAATAAACCTTTCCTCTTTTTAAATTGATTTTCTCAGGTATTTTGTCAGAGCAATGGAAATTTGATTAACACACATAAATGTACACACACTCCTGTGTGCACGCACACACACACACACACACACACACAAAGTGATTCGTGCAACGCCTGGCACATGGGAAGTTCTATAAGGATTAACTAGTGGTGTTGAACTCAGATCTGGACTTAGGATATTGTACAGTGTGTCATGAATAATTTTATATGGACACACTGAGTTTTGATAAACTTTGAGAAACTATTTTAAAATTAATTAAGGGGGTATATATTTTGTTATAAAGTCAATTTAGTCAGACAAAAGCAAACATACCAACCTAGATTAGGGCCAACATCTCATGACTTCTGCCCTTTCCCTACCTCTCTTCAAATGTCTGGATTCATATTTATTTTTAAAAAGGCACCCTGTTCCCCCTGCCAAATAAAGTCTTACACCAACAATAAGTTGTCATGAGTCTCAGGGGAAATAGGAGACAGAGCAGGAAATATCTGTACAGAAAAAGGAAGCCTGTAAAACATAGATGGTAGTTGTAATTTTAGTGATTCCAATATGAATGGCATCAAGTTGAACTCTAATTTTAAAATAGTGGAGGCCAGAATGAGTAAATGTTAGTTTGAAATAACTGTTTTTCCTATTAATGTATTAAACTTATACATATTTGGATTCTTGTGTCTTCTGATAATTATTATGAAAGTCAATTTAAGATGGAAGAATAGTTTTCTGAGGAGGGTCAAGAACCATAAGAAAAGAAATAATAAATATTAAATGTAAAATATATTTTTGCTTTAATACTTAAAAAATATTAAAATATATTTTTGCTTCCAAAGTATCATGTTTAGGAGGAAGAGTTGAAGAAGTAGGGAAGAAAGGAAGAAACCCAAAGAAACAGAGAAATTGGAGAAAAAGAAAGAAATAGAAATAAGTGTGGGGTGGGGGTGTAACTCAGTAGTAGAACATTTTTTCTGGTGTGAAATCCTTAGTTTGATCTCCAGTATCAAAACAAACAAACAAACAAACAGCAGAGTTGTTTAAATTTTTTTTTAAAAAAATTAGTTCTAAAGATTTTGAAGGATTTTTTTGACAAGGTCATTAATAAGATTCTTCCAAGGGAGAGGAACAATTTTCTCCACACTTTTGAAACTTAAATTGGGCTATTAATCAGTGCTTAAACCCCTTTCACTGCCCACACCCTGGAAAGAACAACCTTTGGCCTGTGACACTGATGGACCTCCAGGTTTGGAGATTTACCACTTGGTCCAGTTCTATAGTAGGACTTAACTGGTGAATAATAGTGCAGTGCCCTCTTTCCTCAAGGATAGGGAAGGCCATGTCTGAGTTGGGTGATTCCATCTTGCTCACCATTTGCAATCCACCCCTGGATTGCAGCTCTGTAAGCTACTGTCTCCACAGGGATTGATTAGGTCCTGATAGAGGCCACCCATGAGGCTGTGGCATTTAGGATCACATATGTGGGGCATGTGTCAGATAGGAATGACAGATATCTTCACCTTCTCTCCTTTGTCTTTAGGCTATCCTCCAGTAAGAGGATAGTTTTTATAGTTTGGTAGTAGAGAAGGAAAGTTTAAATTCTTCCAGCCAGTATTTTTTGAGCATGTACTATGTGACAGGCACTGGGGATACAGATAGGCACTGGGGAAGGTTTTAGAGTCTCTGCCTCCTTGAGTCTGCAGTCAGGGAAGCAGTAAATATCCCACATCGTACCATATTTTGTACCCCTCTGCCCTTTACCAAATTAGTCACATCTTCCAATACACAGATTGAATCTTGTCCCCTCTGGACCCTTCCACTGGGCACCAAGCTTGTATGTCAGAAAGCTGAAGCAAATAAAAAAGAAATCTTTGATAACTAGAGAATAAATTATTTGAAAGGCAGCTGTTGCGTTTTCTCATTTTAAAAAGATTTTTATTTTAGATAATTCCTAAACATTATTTCACCCTATCTTGACCCTCATTCAAGTAAAGAAAAGCAAAACAAAACCTTTGCAAATTTTCTAACCCAGAACAGAATTCTTTACAACAAGGACAACCTCTGCAGCCTCCTGGTAGAAAGTTCATTCTTTGGGTTTCCATGATGACAGCCTCTCTTCCTTGCACCCTACCTACTTCTTATTCCCCAGGCCTAATTGGAAGGCTGGTCCCATCATCTTCAATAGGGTGGAATTAGGAACAGGCTGTAAGAGTGCATTCCTTCCAGTTGTTCTGGTTATTCTAGTGTCTACTCCCTCTTTATCATCTGAGCTGGCCTGAAACCTTACTATGATCCCTTAGCAATGGAATGCCTACCCATCTTTAGATCCCCACTCTTACTCAGCAACAGAACACTATTTTTTTTCCAGGTATTACCATCCCACCTTCCCAGCTGCTAGGTCATAAGGATAGTGGCAATCCCATCCCCCTAGCTAGGAATCCTGCCGGGTTTCTGTTCTCGCGACTAAAAGGCTCAGGGGTCACTCCAGTAAAACTGGGCTGACTGGGCTGCGCAAAATAACCACACAAGAGACACAAATACCTTTTTGTTTGGGGTCGCTCCTCTGACCTTAAGGGTCCGCAGGAAGAGAGAGAGGAGAAGCTATTCAAATGAGGCAAGGAGTCAGTTTCAGGGGGCTGAGTCTATCTTCATGATGTCCACTGTCAGCAGGTTGACTGACACCTGGGTAGGCCACACCCAAGGGCACAGTAAGAGAAGGGGACACACACAAGGCACTTCCATGGAAGATTCTATCCTAAACAGGGCAAGGAGTTATATTACAAAGGAACAGGTGAGCATAGCTTTACCCATGGGGCTGTAGCAAGACACACCCATGCACGAGACATGGACCCTCGGACCAAGAAGGGTGGGGAAAGCTCTGCCACATTTCTGTGACTGAGCGCCTGCCTCAGCACCCAGCCGGAGAGTGTGACTCAGTCAAGTGCAAGATTGGTCTCCCACAGAATCCATTTAGGGAGCTACTTGTGACTTGATCCTGGTCAATAAAATAAATAGGCAAAGAGAAGAGTAGAAAGACCTGTAAACATTTTCTTGCTCACAAAAGGAGACTTGTGAGAAGAGATATCGTTTGCAGCTACATGTGGAAAATGGCATGATAGCAGTCATCTACCAACTATAACCAGGCTAGCTTGAGAGCAAAACTGACTTGATGAAAAGGGTAGGCTAGAAAGTTGGAAAGAATGTTGGTCTTCAATTATGAATCTGAAGCTGCTGACTCACCTGACCCCAGGACTACCCTACCCAAGACTTCTCACTATACAATACATCACATTCTCCTTATTACTTACGTTGAGTCAGCATCTTCTGTTAAACCTGAAGGGCTCCTGATACACTTCCATAAGCATGGAAGTCAAAGAATTACAACTGGGGATCCTGGGCTGGTTTTCATTCTTTCTTTCTTTTTTATTCTGTTTGGTTTTGTTACTCTGTAATTCCAGGAGGAAAAAAAAATGACAAGATAAGAAATTCATGCTGTAGATTTATTTGCTTATTTGTTTTTAGTTAGATTTTAAAATTTTGAGATAATTGTAGATTCACACATAGTTGTGAGAAATAAGATAGATCCCGTGTATCTTCACCCAGCTCTCCTCAGTGGTACCATTTAGCAAAGTTATAGTAGGCTACCCTTCATGCTCATCATCTATCATACAACAAGGTTTGTGATTTGGGATGAATTCCATGAAGTATCATGGGTTACATTAGGGGGCAATTTACAAAGCAAGAATCAACAAGAAAAGAGAAGAGATGGGCCAAGTTTCTCTGCTGGGCAGATGGTGGATGGGCATTCCAGGGGAGGAATGATTCCCCCTGATGTTCTCCTTATAGGGCATGAACGAGAACAGCCCAGTTGGAGGGAAGCTCTTTAGACTTTTTGAATAACATCCAGACTGGGGTTAGATACCAACTTTTTATAGGAGTCGTCTAGAGAAGTCAGCTGTCTAGCACATGATGACTTGGTCTTGGGAATAGTTTGGGTGCAACCTCTCCTGTGGGGAAGACAGTGGGGGCAAACCAGATAAGCCACCTAGGTCAATTGTTGACAATCCTGATTGTGGCACTGTGAGTCTTATTCACCTTTATATTCCCAGTGCTTGGCACAGATCTGGCATATGATTGGTATATGAGCAATGTCTGATAACTTAATGAACAAATATACTTTGTGCCAATCAAAAACAAGAGATTTTGTTATTGCTGCTGGAACAAGAGGAAGGCTAATCATGTACATTGTTGCCCACATTTCTTGAATCCATGGAAGTCCAGGCACGTTCTGCTTTTACTTTGGTGAAACCTCTCAGAAGAATCTACAATTCTATGAGAAGGCTCCCCTGTCTCAAGCGAGATCTCCTTCTATTGAATTTCAGCCATTTCCTTGCAGTTCTGGCAAATCAAGCCAGCCTCTGGGATTTGTTACAGCAGTCCTGAGGCTCTCCATAAAGTAAAGCTCTGCAGGCAACAGCAACTCTGGAATTTCCCACAGCCGCTCCTAGAACAATCTTCTAAAAGTTTCAGGAGGTTAAAATAGATAAGGAGTTTAATGGGAAGTTAGCCACTGTTTGTAAAAACATTTTTTTTAAATGAAAACAGTTTGAAAAATAACATCCTTTACACAATTTTCTTAGGACAGATTTCTAATCTCATCACTCCTAAAAATTCCTTTCAGAAATTTTCCCCAATGGAGTCCCTGTCTTGAAAGATTTTTTTTTTAAATAAACAAACAACTCTGTAAAATAATAATGAATTGATTTTCCCAAGAGGAAATCAAGGAATCAAGATACTTTTTTCCCCCTAACTAAAATTCATTCTTGATGCTGTATTTTGAGTAAACTAACAACTACTTTTAAGTTTCCTGAGAAACTGAAAATAACTGGAGGAATTCTCATCCTCTGTCTACCCCGCCCCCTCAGACACTGGTCATTACTGTCCTCAACTGCTAGGTATTCTAGCTTTGAAACTAGTGTTCCAGGGGGTGCCAGGCAGAAACAGAATGAACTCTGCTAGGTCTTTTGCTATCTATTTGCTCTCCTTAATGGAAATGGGTGTTCCCCTGTGGCAATTATTCCTGACTTAAGTTCTCCCCACCTAGGGGCTACTAGTCCCAGCTCTGTTAAGATGACATAGAAAGATGTAACAAGTGATCCAGCATAGCCAACACCTCTCACCTAAGAAACATTCCTTTAAGGTGTGCACTAAAAGTACTTGTTTCCTGTAAATGAATATCACCACCATGGTTTTGCTTTCTTCGTGGTATAAAGTTGTCAATTTAGGATGGGGGAAAAAATTCCCAAGCAAGAGCACAGCAAAACAATAACTTTTGATATTTTCTAAAAGAAAAAAGAATATTTTTATGACTCTTACCATTGCCACAATACTTTTTGGGGGGTAAAGATTCAAATACATGGGAGCTTGGAAATCTGACCTTGGCCAGCACAAGAATAGAGAGAATCTGGTACTTCTTAATTTCCCATTCAGGTTCTCAGTGTTCCAGGAAGCAGTTTGCTCAAGTTTCTTTTCTCCATTTAGCTCTCCTGAATGCCCAGCTTCAGTGCCCAGACATCACTGCCAAGGATCCTGCTGGCTCATTCAGCTGCCATTCAAAGAAATAGCCCTCCACATCGCCTCGCACTTGGAAGGCTGTCTTACAGCATAAAACAGGTGGAAGGACATTCTGCCTTTAGAGTTCTGCTGGCATGTCTCACTACTTCTATTTCCCAATGCCAAGAATGACAAAAATCTTTTGTGTATGTTCGGGGGTGGGAAAGACCAGATATTACTGTGAACAGCAGTTAACTTGGCTGTTCAGACAAGATTCCCAGGGCAGCTGTTATAACTCAGATAGCAATAGCTCTAACACTTGGCTCTGTTGCTAGGATAGATTGATAGAAACTTTGGAAAAATCATTTAAAAACGTAGGCTCTCATGATACTGTTGGATATGGTATGGATCAACTTATAGATAACTGAATATTTGCTAGTATTGTAACATAGAAGTACATAAGCAAAGTACTCAACTAGGATAGTGTTTACACTTCCATTTTAAACATCTGTTTTCAGTAAAGTCATTAGTTATCTGTTGGCAAAAATTTGAACTGACATATGATTTGCAATCTGTAGCTACCTTTGAGACTGGGTTATCTTTTTATGTGTTGTCACAATTCTACTTAAAATAACAAATCAGTTAACTTCACAATGGAATTATACATTCCAATTTGTGAACTTGCCAGTTGTTGGTTAGCCAAAGACTAACTCATGCTTAATTTTTAGTCTTGACACGTACATGTACACACACATAACCTTTTTTATTTTTTTTTGTTTGAAGAAAATATTATCTTAGTGTTCAAGAAGTAGTTATTTATACGAAAATAAGTTTGTACTTCAGTGGAAGATAAAAGTGCTGACTGAAATAAATTATTCCTGGAAAGTGAATTCTCAACAGTTCTATGAATCTCAACATTGTCAGTTTTCATGGCTTCCTAGATTTTACTAATGTTTATTAGTTTAAAAAAACAAAGTTTTATGATTTTGCTTTGAACATATCTGGACCAAATTGAAGATATGCAATTGTCCCCATTCTAGAATGAGCTTAGCACGGTCATTATTGACACAGTTAATGATTCTGTATCATTAGCAAAGCATAGAATTAAAGTTGACATTGGCTTCTGTTGACTTACATATTCATTTGGTTATTTTATTGCTGCTAAAAAATTAGACACACCAACACAGCCATCTGGCTTTCCCTGTCTGACCATTTCCTTGGCTTACTTACTGTGTCGCTTCCAGTTTCTAATAATTGCCTCCACCTTCCTGGGTCAAAGTACAACATGGCCTCTGCTGCTGTACTGCCCAATCTAGTCTACCCTGCCCAGCAGCTGCCTCTCACCTGTGCAAGTCTTTTCTGTCATTTTTGTGCCCAGATAGGCTCAGTAGTCTCTGCCAGTTCTGCCATCTACTTCCTAGCCGATTCCTCAACTCCTGTGGTATCTTCTTCCTTCACATTTTTCCTCTTCTGGGGCCCACATCTCTAATACACCTGCTTTCTGCATCTCCTGACATCTTTCAGCTTGTCTGTTGGCACTTTTCATTTGCCCACATATTGATAAAGCCAAACCACAAGTTAAACTCTTGGCCTTATCATACTAATCTTGATTTCCTTTTTCTGACCTTTTGTATATGGCACTGATACTTGATCTTACTGTGATTCCACTCTAAGCTTTCTTATCTGCATTGTTTCTGGGAGAATTTTCCCCCCTTGCTGCTTTAAGGTGGGGAGCAACCTCCCCATTCCTGCTTTTGAACCTACAGCAATAGCCATGCTTCCTGCCCACTGTTGCCTTCTTTTTACTGCCTCTGAGCCAGGCCTGCTCAGCAGGTTCCCAGGCTGGCCCAGATTCGCTTGGATGCTCTTGTTACCACCTGCTTATCTACCCTCCACAATTGCAGCACTTTTTGGACAGGTTGACAATGTTGCCTCTGCTCATTTTGCTTAGGGCTCAATGAAAAAAATGCCTACAGATCAGAATAGATGAAAGTCAACATAAGTGGAGGAAATGAAACCAACTGTGAGGAAAGAGAAATAGGAAAGGAGATGGAATTAAAGAATCTAAGTAGAATTATTAGTAGCAGTAAGAATGAATAGAACGGAAGACCGGTGGGTATGATAGGTAAGAGATTGTGTTAGGAGTCTGTACTTGACCATGAAATCCTACCAACTTATAGCCTTGATGTTTGCTGGTCACATGCCCTTCACAGTTAAAAGACACAGTTTAGTGATCCATTCTATTTAATGAATAAATACCCTAGAAGAACTAATGAGAAAAAAAAAAAAAACTAATGAGAATGAATTTAAGAAAGGAAGTTCTCTAATCCCTTAAATATGATTTGTGAAGTCCATGGGGGTAAGGCTGATACATAGAACAGCAAAGGAAACCTGTAACTTTAATATGAGTTTTAAACAATTTTATCATATCTGCAAGAGAGGAATATAAAAATGTGGAGAGGCAATGTGCTAAAAGGTTACATTGTAAGGATGGTTTCCACTCTTCTGAAATAAGGCAATATAGGGCAACCCCACCTAGTAATAAATTAGGGTTGCTCTCCATGAAAAAGAAGGGGGAAAGGTTGTTAAAAGGCAAGTCATCATCACAATCTACTTTTCCATGTAAATTCATATATATTTTTTCAAATAATATTGGTGAAAAAGATAACAGATGCTCAGACAATCACCAAGATTTATTTTTGCAGCATTAGTGTCTGTGTTGTCTATACCTCCGATCACACTTTAAAAATTTACTTCAAGGTAAATGAGAGTTTAGGAAGGATTCTCTGTAGTCTCTTTTGAATTTGTGGACAACAGTTGGGACTTCGGTGGGAGGATGGGGGAGGCATATCACTGTAAAGCTTCTAATGTTATAAGGAAGACTATATTTTTAATTACACTCATTAGTCTGGAAATTAGTATTTCAAGACTGCTAGTAGTTTATATCTATGATTAGCTATCCACTAAATGATTAATTTTAAATAAGTCCCCTATATGACTGATTTTTATTTTCTGAGAAAGGATTGAGGGATGCAGCTTTAATAATAGAGTCATATCCTTGCAATTGAGGGATCCAGGAATAGTAAGGGAAATGGCCAAATAATCTGCAGGTGATTCCACCATAACACTCCTACAGTGGTATTCTTTATAATTCACCTACATACAAAGTACCTACAAATGTGACAATGAACCTGTATGAAAAAGTGGATCCTAGAAGTGAATCCTTTTCCTCCACAAGAGCAATGTTATAACGAGGGAAAGGATTACCACCAAGAACTCAGAAATAAATAGATTATAGATGTGAACAAAATGTACGATAAAAGCAAAGTTACAACTATATGCCTATATAGCAATTTAAATATTTAAATATGCTTTGTACTAAAAAAAATGAGTATTCATACACTGTGCACTTTCCTTATCAAAGTATTATAATAAAAATTTATTTCACACACAAAAAATGAATTTCTGCTAAAGTACATGATGTAAAATAAATTTTTAACCTTTAAATATTTTATTCATTTCATAGATCATTGAAAATGAGCACTAAGAGGTTCAACAAATTCATTTTAGAGATAAGAGAAAAAGATCAGTTAAATTAAATAAATTGCCAAAGGTAGGAAAGTCAGGACTAGACTACGGGACCACTGAATCCTACTGTAAGATCTGGCACTCTTATCTCATAGCCTAGCAGTTTAGTAATTCATTCATTGATCTTCATGACATGTGGAAGAAACTTTGGGGGAATTATTTCAATAGCTCAGATCATCTTTAAAAAGTGTACAACAGCTGGGTGCAATGGCTCACACCTGTAATCCCAAAGACTCTGAGGGTTGAGACAGGAGGACTGCAAGTTTGAGAGCAGCCTCAGCAACTATACAAGGCCCTAAGCAACTCAGTGAGGCCCTGCCTCAAAATAAAAAATAAAAAGGGCTGGGGATGTTGGGATGTGGCTTAGTGATAAAGTGCCTCTGGGTTCAATCCCCAGTACCAAAAAAAAAAAAAAAAAAAAAAATTAAAAAAAATAAAAAATAAAAACCATACAATAATGTCTAAAATATGTCTTTTTTTTCTTAACCAGTTTCTTCTTGTAGACAGATGGAATTAAAATCATAGTTGTTTCAAATAATTGTCTATAATTCTTCATTCTCTCCACTAGATGGTAGATTTTTATGTGGTCAAACTGTCCAGTGATGAACTAAAAGTAGGGAAAATTGAGCTTAAGTCAAAACAAATGAATATAGCAGATTACTTTAGTAAAATGGATGAATTTTAAAAATATTAAGTTAAAAAAGCAAATTGCAGAGTATGGTGCTATTTTTACAAAAAACTGAACAGTGGGTTGGTATGTAGTTCAGTGGTAAAGCATGTGCTTAGCATGTGCAAGATGCTGGGTTCAATTCCAGCAAACACCTCTCAATGTTAAAATATTCATGTGCATATATTTTGTTTAGGAATGCATATATGCATTGGATGATAAACACTGAATTCGTGGAGTGGTACTTCTAGGGAAGGATATTGGAGACAGGAGCTGGGAGAGAAGATACAAGAGGTTTCATCTAAATCTGAAATATTTAAAAAGTTTTTAAAATACCCCAATAAAGAGCTTTGGGAAATATAAAAAAAAATATTGATTAGACTTGGCCTCATGATGAGTACCCAGAAGTTCATTATATTATTCTTGATGCTTTTTGGTATTTTGGAAACATTTTGTGATTAAAATAAAAAGAAATAAAGAATGGTACAATCACATTGTAATGGGAGGGAACTGCATATTTGCAGGAAAAAAATTAGATCTTTAGGAACATTTTGTGTGTGTGTGTGTGTGTGTGTGTGTGTGTGTGGTGCTGGGAGTTGAACCCAAGTCCTCAAAATGCTAAGCAAGCACTCTGCTGCTGAACAGCCTCAATTACATATTTTATTTAAAATTTTATTGACATAATTCTATTTATGGATGAAGAACATTATACATTAAGACCCATTCAAGACTTAAGTAACCCAAATGCAAGCTGATGTCCTGACATTTTTGAGGTGTAGCCACTTCACAAAACTTCATTCCAAAAAACAAATCTGATTACAGAAGCTTTTGGAGATAATGAAGCTCTGAGGTGAGTGTGGCTGTGGCCATTTGGCTCTCACACTCTGGAAATATCCTTGTTACTAGTACTGTTGACATATGTGATAGGAAAGAAATCTGATCTACCCCAAGGCTATATGACAGGGTTATGTTGGATTTATCTTTTCTTGGTAGAATGGTAGTGGAGATTCACAGTCTCTCTTTCTCTCTCTGATCAGCCTGACAGATTTTAAAAATCCTTATCCCTTGTCCAGAGAACTCCGTAAATTACAGAATATTAAATTATGCCCAAACCTGGTATCCAAAATTCTGTATTACTTCCTCCTCCTCATCTATTTGAATGTATTTAAAACTATGTATTCTCCAACTTGTAACTCTATCTTTCCCAACAGGGTGAACTTGATATTTAAATTCCAGTTTCTTACTTAGAGTTCTGTCATCTACACCAAATTCTGTGTTTAGTTACTCTATTTATAGTTCACAGAATCAGAAATATGTTCTCTAATTTCACTGCTGTTTGAATTCAAAGTCCTTTCATCTGATTCCACTATTCATTAGTTTCTCTGAACAGATAAGTAAACTATTCTTAGCCTACATTAAAGTAAGTGAATATTAAACTCAAGTTTTTCATTATATTCATATTTTGAGGCCCATCAAACATTTATGTTAAATTTCTAGAATTCCTTTTTTCTGATGGAATGCTTTTGGGTTAAAGTAGAAGGTTGTTTTTTTTTTTTTTAAACAATGACTTTCATTCAAAAATTATCAACCTAGCAAATGAGAGGGAGCAGCAAAATAAATTAATAAATAAAAATAGGGCTGGGAGATTATGAAAGAAATCAAGAACACAGATGAAAGTGATGGGTTTGGAGCATGGAAATCAAATTAAAAGAAGGTAGGATGGAGAAAAATTCATCCTAACAAATTGCAGATTTAATGGCATCCAGAAATGCAAATTGAAGCCAAATTTCTAAATTATGGTTTGTTCCAAGGTTTGATCTGTGATCCTAGAGAGAGTTAGCTTTAAATGTCCCTACCCAGGGGCCAGTTCTACATCTTTGTGGGAGATAATTTTTTTTTTTCTCTTACCAGACACAATGACATTCATTACTTGCTATCTGCAATGCAGTTTTCTACTTTTCTAAAGGGAGAACATACTATGTCCCTGTCTCACAGTGACTTTTTTTTTCTTGAGTTATTTTATCATAGCCCTCTGAAATTGGTAGCTATGAAAATAGCCAACGTGTACGAATGAAAAAAAAAATTCTGATTTAAAATTGGCATAGGAAATGATGGGATGGTAAAGAATGGTAAAGAAACAAAGATTTCCTCTCCTCTCCTTGTCAAATCAAATGTCTTATTATCGAAGAATGCAAGACAATATTGCATACATGGGCAGAACTGTTTCTAAATAAAATGTCCGGCATGAAAAAGCTGCATCTGTTCCTAATTAAGCATTCTGTAAATAAAGCTTTGCTCTTCATGTCTTGTTTTCCTTGAAAACTTCCATCAGAGATAGTAAATGGTGTGAAGCAGTGGAGACACCCAGCGGCTAGTGCGGTTAACCACAGCAACAGCTTATTTCTTGGTGCACTGTTTCCTGTTTTGTATGTGTCCATTTCCTCTTGAAAAGATGACACCAAGTATCTCTAAACAGAAATTTAATAATTTAGTAATAAATATGAAATCCATGACTTGAATCTCACTCACAAATTAGGTCTTAGTCTAAAAGATGAAAGAATGTGTGAAAAAGCAACATTTTAAATTAGTATAAAGGAAAAACAACTTTCAATCCCGCCTAATTTATTTTTTAAAAATATAGTTTTTGTAAGACATGATGGTAAGCTTCTTTTTTTAAGTACTAATTTCAATTTAGGAAAAATTGTATATAAAGACTGACACTTGAAACTTGAAATTAAAACTTAAAATTTGAAAATGTCTGACACCACTGAAATTTTCAACAAATAAAATACATTAACATTTTAAAATATAGGACTGTGGGACTGGGGTTGTGGCTCAGTGATAGAGTGCTTGTCTAGCATGCGTGAGGCACTGGGTTCAATTCTCAGCACCACATAAAAATTAAAAAAAGGTTATTGTTATTGTGTCCACCTACAACTAAAACAAATATTAAAAAATATATAGGACTGTGAAAAGAACTGGTATATTTTACTTAAAAAATACAAAGAAAATAATGTTGAGAAATAATGACAAGACTTGATGCTGGGTAAAGGAATAAATGAATGTTAAACATTTTTTTGAGTCTGGTAGGGTGGCTCATGACTGTAATCCCAGTGGCTCAGGACTGAGACAGGAGGATTGTGAGTTCAAAGCCAGCCTCGGCAATTTAGCAAGGCCCTAAGCAACTTAGTGAGATCCTGACGCAAAATTTAAAAATAGAAAGGAAAGAAAAAAAATAATAAGGCCTGGGGATGTGGGTGGCTCAATAGTAAAGCACCCCAGTATCAACCCCCCCATTTTTTTTGAAGAGCGCTTTTTTCCTTATCAAAACAGTGAAACAAGTTAATTTTAAAAATTAGACAACATAGATCAACAAAAAGAAGTAAAGGCCAGGCACAGTGGCTCAGGAGACTGAAGCATGAGGATTGCAAGTTCAAAACCAGCCTCAGCATCTTAGCAACTCAGCAAGACCATGTCTCTAAATAAAATACAAAAAAAGGCAGGGGATGTGCCTCAGTGGTAAAGTGCCCCTGGGTTCAGTCCCTGGTACAAAAAAAAAAAAAAAAAAATNCCTCCCCAATGCTTAGCTTTAAATTAAAAAAAAAAAAAAAAAAAAGTCAAATGCTTACTACAATTTCATTCTTAATACTTTGGTTCATATATTTCCAGAAAATTTCCTTATACATAGATAATTTTTCAAGTAAAAAGGATTTACCTGAATGGTGTTGAAAACCTTTAAGAGATGGAGCTTAGTGGGAGATTTTAGGTCATTATGGGCATGCCTATGAAGAGTATTATTCGAACCAGGGTGTGTGTGTGTGTGTGTGTGTGTGTGTGTCTTTTTTGTACATCAGGTAAATGGTCTTCCTCTATCACATCCTCCAACTATAATATATTGCGCTGCCACAGGCCCAAAGGAATAAGGCCAATCAATTATGGAGTGAAATCTTTAAAACTGTAAGCTGAAGCAAACCTTTTTTCTTTTCAAGTCCATTATCTCAAGTATTTTATTGTAGTAATGCAGAACTGACAAATGTAACAGTTTTTTGGCATTGCCTTTTTCTCCTTATGTTATGAACAACCTCTATATCAATATCTATTCATCTATACGTAATTTAAGAATACATATAGTATTTCATTATATGGCTGTACTATACTTAATTTAACAAAATCTTTACTGTCAAATACTTCCTCTCTTCCTCACTGTCCCTTCCTTTCTTTTTTTTTTTTGCAGTACTGGTATTGAATCCAAGGATACTTTACTGCTGAGCAAAATCCTCAGCCCTTTTTATTTCCTTGTTTTTAAAATTTTGAGACTAGGTCTTTACTAAGGTGTTAAGTCTGTGCTCCTCCTGCCTCAGCCTTTCAAGTAGCTGGGATTATAGATATATGCCATCTTGTTTAGCACATGCCTTTTAAAGATAGCATGTGCCTTTTAAGAATAGTTTAAAAATTATTAATTATGACATAACATAGAGAAAAGTACATATAATTTTACATACACTTTATTTGGGGGGAGGGAGGAATTTAGGGTAATTTATTTCCAGCTTAGCTAACTCCACATAATGCAGATCCAGTACATTGTACTCGTTACATGAAAACATCCTCTTCTCAATGAGAAACCAGCAATGTCCAAACCTTAACTTTAGCGATTTAACAAGTTATTCGTGGATTGAAACCAGAAAAACTATGCAAAACCAAGGTTTCAAATTTAGTTTCCATTTTTTTCCTCATCCAGGAACACAGTGCTTTGCACACCAGATAGGTTCATCAATATTGCCAAGTTTAATTTAATTGAATAGTTGACAACCAATAATCAAGTACTTGACCTACATATATATTTTAACAAACAGTATAAAACAGTGTAACCACCATCCAGGTCATGAAATAGAACATTATAATCCCCTAGGATACATATAGCCCTTTCCTGATTGTAGTCCTCTTTTGGGGAATTTGGTATCTATTACCAAATTACTTCCCAGAAATGCATTTGTTAGCACTCCTGCAAGACTATATCAGGTGTCTATCTTAGAGAATGGCTGTGAAATAACTTGCAATCAATAGTCAATACGAACAAACAACCCAACAAGTTATATGGAATGTCACATTGGCATTGGTACAATTGTACTTTTATTTCTAAACAATATTTGAAAATATAATTCATTTTTGAATTTTAGTTTACTGTGGCTGCCTATGATATTTAGCACAGTACCAGGCATTTTTGGCTTATAATGACCTGAATAGGAAGCTCCCCCTACCAAGTCATAATCTAATGTAAGAGGGTCAAACCTAAAGGCACCCTATGGGTCTTATTAGAAAAGGAATGGAATGCATTTCACAAAGCATTCTCCCAGTTACCTTGCTTTTTTCCTTAGGTTGTTCACCTCTAGGGGTCAGATTGAGGCAATGCTGGTATTTGATGTAGGTTTAAGAGGAAAAGTATCCTAGAGTCAAAGAGCAGAGCTTTTACTGGTGTGGGTCTCCAAACTGTATGCCTATAAATATCTGATGTATGTATTATGCATGTTTGAATGTATATTTAGATATATGATGTATGTGGGTCTGTACATATTTATGTCTTACACAGTTAGAATTAATTTTCCTTCTTCAAACCATATATGTCAATTAAAAAAGAAGTTAGTGGGCTGGGGATGTGACTCAGTGGTAGAGGGCTTGCCTAGCATGCATGAAGCCCTTAGTTCAATCACCATCACTGCAAAAGAAAAAAATGTTAGTCATATTTCTTAGAAAAAATTAGTCTGACTTATGAGCTTGGCTTGACTAACAAGGACAGTCAGAATCCTTCAATGAGATCTGATACATGAAAGCCATAAGTGTTAAAGATATAAGTTTGAGGTTAACAGTAGTTATTTTTCCCTGCTTTGGAGAAGCCCTTCAAGGAACAGTACCAGTATATCATTTGGAGATAAGCAGGTTGGGGAAAAGGAACTCCTGGATCTAGTCATGTCTTTTTGATAGTTAGCTTACTGTTTCTTGCAATGCAATGAACTAAATGATACATAATCAGCAAATTTTAAAGTTTTGGATGACCACATGTTTTATATTAACAGCTTGACTAAAGCAAGTTAAAGTAAATAATACCCATTCTTATGGTTATTTCAAGATAAATTTCAATTGATTAAAAAAAATGCAATGACTAATGTATAATGAGTGACAAATGTTCATATACTTTGACTTACTAATTTTTCCTGGTAATATATTTCAAGAATAAGGGATTAAACATACCAAGATGTCTATAGGAACATTATTTTTATAATAACAGTTGTGAACCCACAAATCTAATATTTGAGAAAAAGATAAAAAAATTATGGCATGTTTATTATTTTTTGAAACTCTATTTCTAACAAATATGGCTATACAGAAATACAATGGAAAAAAAGAGTTTACAAATTCACTTTTAAGTGAAAAAGGAATTTCTAAAATTGTGTATGTATACTACTATTACAACATTATAAAACTATATGCATTAATTGATTACATATACACATATAATGGAAATTGGAAGACAGGAGGAAATAAGAATAGTGGTTGCCTTAGGTCAACGAGTATACAATTAGACTGAAAGTTCTACAAATTTTAAAATGTTTTAATTTAAAAGAAAATCATAGCTGATAAACAATCCCCTGAAATAATCTAAAAATGGTTTCTGTTGATCAGTCAAAATGAGATCATATCTTCATAATGGAGGTTTCTAAAGGAATTTTGAAAAAACTGGAGAACCAATATATAAATGGTGAGGATCAAAAAATATTGTATCTCACAGAAATTTGAGAAAAAAACCAATGTAAACTTAAAATTTTTCTTTCCTTTCTTTAAGCTTACTTACTGCTTTAGGTTCCTTGGGATCTTCACAAATATTATTAGGAGGAAGCCTCAAAGTTTCCCCTTCCTGAAGTAGTATGATCTGAGCTGCAATTTGGGGCAAGAGTGAAGGAAAGATGGTTATGTTAACTAAAGAATGACTTTAATAGGTACAAAAGAAGAGATATGAGCATATTATAAGAGTTTCCAGTCACATGGGTAATAACAATAACTAGATTAAAATTCTGAGTTTGTCAGAGAAGGAACTGGCAGGAAAATGGCCTGTGTTATTGCCAATCACAAAATGAAAAAGTGGGTAAGAGATAAGAATTAGGTACAATACTGAATCTTATGGCTGTTTATTATGCTGGGTGAATAACAAGCAAGTTTACAGTCAATCCGGATGTTGCTTTCAGCTTTGTGAATTTCCTAGCAGATGTCTGAAGAGTGACGTCTCTCCATTGCTTTTGAACTTTGTCCCTGTGGAATTCTGTGGTTTCATTGCTTAGCTCTTTTTTGCTAAGTCTCTTCAATATGACCCAGACTCTCCCAGACACTCTGGTATCATACCCAAGATAGAGGACATGAAATAGTTATTCAAAGCCCCTACAAAACTGTAGCTGGAAGTGAGGTTAAATAGAAATACATAGGAAAATACCATAAAATTGTAAGATTTTTATGTCAATAGCTCTACTAATTACTAACAGGGTGACCATGAGCAAATTATTTCTCTACTGCTCATTTTTCCTCTCTGTAAAGTAAGTACTGTCATTCAATCAATAATATTTGTTGTTATTATCCAAAAAAGGATTGTATGGAGGCAATAATGGTGTAAAAATAACTAAGACATAGTATCTAACCTAAGGGACCTCATGGTGTAGTGAGACGGACTTTTTTTTTTTTTTAATATTTTTTTAGTTGTTGCTGGACCTTTATTTTATTTATTTATATGTGGTGCTGAGAATTGAACCCAGTGCCTCACACATGCTATGCAAGCGCTCTACCACTGAGCTACAACTCCAGCCAGTGAAACAGACTTAATGAAGACTTTATTAAAGAAGTAATTATCATATGGTCAATGCAATATTTGATTTTACATGAAAGCACACAGAAAGCATTTAAGGAGGGGGCAGAAGTTTTAAAGTGGCCTTCAGGATTTATCCTGAAGTGAATCAAAGAGATCATCATATAACAACACCTAATGAACTCCAAATTTGAAATAGGCATTCCACCAATGTTAAGTTGCTTTGTCTTCATTCTGGAGTGATCTTAGTTATATGTTCTTGCAACAGAATTGAGCATTTTTGCACTGGGCAATATCAAAGTTGTGAAACCTAAATCTCTTCAGGGAGATAACGTCTGCGTTCTTTAGGAATGATTGTTCCAAAGACTATGCTTGGGAGAGAAAGCTCTCCTATTACTTTGTAAACCCTGGAATGTAGCAAGTTTTCTTAGTCAAAGCTAGCTGGCTTTTTAAGAGATTCAACCTAGTTTACAAACCCTAGGGAGTCATGAAGAGCAGTATTCAGAGAAAGACCCAAGAAGGGGAAAAATTGTGAACTCAGCCAAGATTTTTTCTCCAAGAACTTTGGCCCTTTTCTTTGACCAGTTATGTAAATTTTTAAAAAGCGTTATGTGTGTTTTTGAAAAACAATTTTTCAAGATAATAAAGAAATATAAAAATCTGTATGTGTAGATTGTTGAATGCTTGGCATGAATGGATGAAGTAGGTTTCTGGTGTATAGTCTTTGAAGCATTTTACCTGTCATTTCCCCCTTTCTCACCCACATCAGTCTCTTTCCCTACTGGCTGACCTGAGTCTTAACTGGGCCTCCAGAAAGGCAGTATAGAAGGTGTTAATGAAGATATAATCTGGGGGAAATGTGAGGAATAATTGGAAAAGACTACGGGAAGGAAGAATCACGTCAAATTACTGTTTATCTTTTGCAAATGGGCTGAGATATCAACTTACATCATTTCTCTTATTTTCTTCTGCTTTTGGATGAGACATAAGGTAGCTGGGCATGCAGAAGGGTCTGTGACACCCCTGTTACCCTATTTTGTGTTTATAGTCACTGTGTGCTTGTCTTAATATCTCCAAAACTTCTTGAAGTAAGTATATTTTACTATTCCTATGTCCTCTATTGTAGTTACTGGCACAACTATTAATATAAATTGGATATAATTGGATATAATCGGATATAATTGTAGCTTATACTACATCCTATGAAACAGATCACCATCTTTTTGGATGCTGTCTCCCAATTCTAGACATAATTAGGAGGTCTATCATAATGGCAGCATTCCTTAAGACATATCTGGTCTATAAAGGAAAGCAACCACTGAGATTTATAAGGATGTATGCGCTCCCCTCGCTAATGTCCTCTTCAATGCCTTAGAGATGGGATTATCTTCTGGGCCTTCTCATAGAATAGTGGAGGGGGTGGGTGTCTATGTAGTTAACATGTGCTATAGTTTAACATTCCTGTCTCCTTAAGCCCTTGGATTCCTTTCTCCACATCATGCCAGTAAAGCTCTGGCATCTCAGATGTGGGCTACCACTGAGTCCAAACTTCAGTCAACCAATCAATAAATTGTGAGAGCCATTCTTAGCCACATGAGCAAACACATTAGACCTATAATCTCTAGCAAGTGTACCCATAAGCACAATATGGTGTTGTATTTCACCCTTTTCTCTTTTTCTAATACTCTTAGAGTAGACTTCCATGCACATTCCCCAGATTTCTGACATATATTTGTTAAGTCTTGTGATTCTTTTGGTGTATGAGCTAGTTTTTCCTGGATTGTAGTGTATACCTGTCTCTGTGGAATACACTGAGATTTAACCCCAGTATTGATACAGTGGCAATAGCAGGTAGTTATGATGGGTCTTGAGAGTAAGGAACATCCCCTTTTAAAATTTTGCTCTGACGCTAGGTGTAGTGATGCATGCCTATAATCCCAGAGGCTTGGGAGGCTGAAGCAGAAGTATTGCAAGTTCAAAGCCAGTCTTAGCAACATAGCAAAGCCCAGTCTTAAAATAAAAAATAAAAACAGGCTGGAGATATGGATTAGTGGTTAAGTGCAACTGGGTTAAATCCCTTGATATAGGGAGAAAAAAAAAAGAATACTGAATGAGGTTATCACTGAGTTTTTGAAGAAAAGAAGGCTTATTTCCAGAGGGTAAGCTACATTCATCAATAGGGAATGCTTAAGGTGATGTAGAGTTTAAAGATTTTTATTTTCATTGGGTCCAAGTAGATGTCCCTATTCTAATTTTCAGAATCCTGTTCTTTACTATTTAGTGCCCTGTCACATGAAAACTTTTATAGGATTATGAATTCAATTGTTTCTATAATTCAGCAATATTTAAAATAAAATTTTGCAGCTCGCGCTGGTCATTGGGCACTGGTGGAACTGGGTTCTGCAGAAGCAAGGAATGCTATTAGAACTGAATTCACATTCATTGTAGGGGCCTGCCTAAATTATCCAGGTAATATCCCAGTCTCCTCTTCTTCCAGTGTCTCTCTACTGCCCTCTACTGATGAAGCTTAATGTCACACCAGCTGGAAAATGTCACACTCATGCTGCAGTGAAAACTTTATAGGACTTAACTCTACAAAGCAAGCAAATAAGGGTATATTTGGAACATTGAAAAAATAATTTTATAATTGGCTCAATGAAAGGCCCATTACCTTTAACTGGAAAAAAATCTCAAAATTATTACTGATTTTCATTGTGGGCTCTGAAAGTCCTTTTAAAAAATATTTTTTAGTTGTAGTTGGACACAATATCTTTACTTCACTTATTTATTTTTATGTGGTGCTGAGAATCAAACCCAGGGTCTCGCATGTGCAAGGTGAGTGCTCTACTGCTGAGCAGCAACCCCAGCCCCTGGACACAATATCTTTATTTTATTTATTTTTATGTGGTGCTAGGCAAGCACTCTACCACTGAGCCACAATCCCAGCCCTACAAATAGCCTTTTTGAAGAGCTGATAAAAGCCATGGACACTTCCTCTGGATAAATACATTTAGATCAGTGAGATTATAGAAATTGATGGCACACAGGGGTGTTATGATTATGATTATGGGCCAACTAAAGCAAATATTTGCTGCACTTGACCATACATACACACACAGTCCTATAGACAATTCAGGGGTATGCATATTCTGGATGTCTGTCTCTGAAGCTAGATTAAGAATTCCCTGGATTAGGGCAGCAACTCTTCCTCAAATTTGTTTCAATTTAGTGACATATTCTTAACTGTATTTGAAAGTAGGGTAGGAAATGTAAGATCTCCAAATTCTACTAAACTGTGTTTGCTTTTTAGCAACAAAGACAGCAAACATTTGAAAAATATAGCCAATATTTCTAAATTTGGAGGTAGAAAATTGATGAAAAGTCTTTGGGAGAAGAGAGGCTGAATGCCAGTGGAAGGGCAGGCAGTTGTGAAATAATTGCAATATTGGCATTGGGATTAGGACAAGGATAGTCATAAACAGAAGGCAAGAGTTACCTATTATCACCTGCCATGCTTTGGTAAGATTTATGGTAGCTTGCTTCCAATATGGGACCAGTGGTCCTTCATTCCTGTTATTCATACATATTTTCTTCCCACATTGACTCAGGGCTGATCTATGTGACCCAAAGAGCACATTAGAGATGACAATATGTGATTTATGAAATTATATTAAGGTCTCTTAGATCTCTTGTCCTGGGTGAATCCAGATGCTATGTTGTGAGGACCCTCAAGCAGTCCCATAAAGAGGCCATGTGGGGAGGAACTGAGGCATCACATCAAAAATTAGCACTAATTTGCCATTGTTATGAGTGAGCCACCTGGAGGGTAGATTTCTAGTACTAATTCAGTCTTGAAGATGACCCAATATTAGCTGGAATTTTGATTGCATGCCATGAGAGATTCAAACTAGAACTACAGTTCAGCTGCTTCCCAAGTTTCTGACCCACGATTTTTCTGAGGTAATTTATTTTGCAACCAATACATTCTTTTAGGTCAAAATTCTCAAAAGGTGAAAAATAGAAAGGATTTGTGTGTTTTATTGCACACACATACACACACACTTGCCTCCAGCCACATTTCTGGTCAGTGAGATGCTATTTTGCTACAATATTCTCTAAGCATTATAAATCACTGGATTGAAATCGCCAGAGAAATTAGAAGCTTCTGTCTTAATCAAATGATCACTGTAAATACTGACTAGAAATACAGTTCCTGAGAAGCAGTAAATCCAACTGTCAAACCAGCTTATTCATGTTTCTATTAATATAGAAACTGATTGAAACGTAGATGCATCATTATGGAAGCTATTCTACGGAAATCACAAAATGTCTGAACTACTATATGTACCAAAATTTATGAGTTATTATAAACTAGTGTGTCCAAAGGTGTCACTATTCTGAGAGATCTGGAAATCATTCTCAAGGCTGGTTGAAGGATTCAGGGCTGTTTTGTCTGAAAAAGGCATGCAAGGCACTTAATGTTTATTTGAAGGGAATAAGGGGAGACATATTTTGGACTGGTCAAGAGGGGAAGGGTAGACCTAAATACAAATGATTGGAATACAGATTTCAACTCATAATGATTATGGCTGTTTAACAATTGATCATGCTGCAGTGAAAACTAGGGTGCTTCTTCTTCCTGGAAAGGTTTAAACAAAGATTGGCTCATGGTCCTTCAGATAAATGGGAAGAGAGATTCTGGTAGTATTTGAAAGAGTGATCTAGATGGCCTCTAAGGTTATTCTTGAAAGTCTTTTCATCTTGAATGTTTCATATTATCCATGAATATTTTTAAATGAGAAAGTTCAGTGTAATGGAAAGACTGAGTATTACAATAGAATCAAAACTATATTTAAAAATTAATAGTTGTGTGACTTTGTGTAACAGACACCATTTCTGAGCTTCAGTATCCTAACTACTGTTTTGAAACAGGGTTGTTTTGAAAATTCATTAAATGACATATCACTCAAAACACATATTTGGCATTTAAGGCATGCACAGTATGCTTCTTCTCCCTTCTTCTTCTTTTTTTTAAGGAGATGTGGTCTTTCTATGTTGCTCAGGCTGGTCTTAAGTTTCTGAGTTCAAGTGATTCCCTGGTTTTAGCCTCATGAATAGCTAAAACTCCAGGCATAGCCACTCCATGTGGCTCTTCCTTCCATTTTCTATAAGATGGTTTAAATCAAACATCTGGGACCAATTAAGATTTTTAAAGTACAGTGTTGAAATAAACTAGTTTTCATAGGGTTCCACTGTTGGTTTTCATTTTTTAAAAACAATACACTTGATTGAGATTTGATTAGATGCTTTGTGGCACAGCATCTTAAGAAATGAAAAGAAGGGAGAAAGTGGAAATGGAAGGAATCAGAAGCCAGATGGCCAACATCACCTCTGAAATCTGCAACTGCAAGATCATCACTTGATTAAAGCCTTTTATCCCAAGACAGCAGTCAAACAAACAAATGAAGAAACTCAAATATATCAACACCAAAAGAGCACTTAGCTTCCTGGAAGGTACTCCAAATTTTAGTAAGAAAATTTCACTAACAAACACTTGATTTTCTTTGAATTTTTAAAAGAATCTGGAATCTCATAGAATGAATCAGTATGTGCTTTTCTAGCCATTCTCTTTCTTACCTTGATGATTAAAAGAATTAGAAATAAACACTCCACAAACACTGGAAATCACGTTTTATTATTTATAAGTAATTTTCTTCAAATTTCTCATTTACCTTGTTAACGAAGACAGCTACCCAAATGGGCAGAAATTACCCTGAGTTAATAAAATAGTTTGCATGAATTGCATAGTTAATACTATTTAGGTACATTTATTACTATCACAAATTTTTTTTTTGTTGTTGTTCTTAACACTGTCATGGCTTTATTCAAAAACACAGTTGCACAAAAGTATTAATCTCAAAGTTTAAGGAGAGATTCTTAAAGAACTTAACGCACTATATACATACTGCAATACAAAAAGCATTAAAATAGGACCCCAAACTTCTACAAAATATAACCCCTCCCTTACTTATTTGCATGAAAATACCACCCACAAAGCTAAATAAGTTCTTAAAAGTTATCTGGAGGTTCATGTGTTGTTTTCAAACCAAAGAACTCTAATTTTGATCACACAATAAGATGATTGATAAGAAAGTCAATATATAGATTCCATTTTAAAAATAAGTATTTTATAATCTGGGCATAGTATGTAATGAAAATTCTTAGAAAAGCAGGGCATATCAATTGTTAAAAATTAGGAGAAAAAAAGTTAATCTTTTGTACTTTCTGATTCCCCTACTAAATTTATTCCAAGCGTTTTATTTCAGTCAGTTGTGCAACTGTTTTAGTTTCTCCACTAACCTTTAAAACGCCAAGTCATACATTTTAAACTAAAAAAAACAAGCAGCAGCAGTACTACACTCATAATTTAGATGTGTCCCAGCAGAGAAGAATAGCTTCAATTAGTTTCCTGAAACCAACTTTTAAAAACTTTACAAATATTCAAAACAAAGAAAAAATGTTTAGGTAGTCAAGAAGAACAAAGCAATTACCATGAACATGGAAGCTCCATGACAAAAATAGAGATGTACTTGTCTATTCATTATATTTTATTTAGTAACCATGTAAGTAAGCACATACTCATACTTATCCCAAATATTCTTCTATTTTAATGGACATTCACTTGAAAATAAGTCTTAATTTTAATATTTAATCCCAAATATTTTTCCAACTGCCTACAATATTCCAATTAAATGCTAAATCTGGTAATGCTTTAAAACTATAGGAAAACTAAAAGGCCTACCCAGAAAAATTTTAAAAACTGTGCAGGGTTGGTATCCAAATAATTTGGGATGCTAACTTAAAAATTGACTTAAATGTCTCATTAATTATCAACAGGCAATGAACACTGATGCTAATTCAAAAACCCTACCCTGTCCTTTACTTTCTTCATCCTACTTATATGGTCTTAAGTGTTGTCAGTCAAGAAAGATTTACAATAAGCAGAACTTGCTGCCTAAAATTGTATCAATAACAATATTTGTATCTCATAAAATTCTCAGTTTCTTCCACTCTGTTTAAAACCCAGAGAGATCTGAAAAGGTGGTTGAAGTATAAGGCTTTTATAAGGTTTTCTGGGTATACAGAAGTTCCCAGCTTTCTTCTGGGATATAGAGAGGGGAGTCAACAAGAAGGGAAGGTGATCATAAAGAAATCGAAGAGAGGAAAAAAAAATGCACATCTAAAACAAAACAAAATAAACAACCATTGGCATGTCATGATCTGCAGCCTAAAGAGCGGGCTCACCTGTGTGTCTCACTTAGTATAGGCAATTTTTCCTTCAGAAATAAAATCATCAATCACCACAAAATCCATGAATTATATTACTGATTAGAACCTCCCCCAAATCCACAAACTATATTGCTGAATAGAACCTTTATTATTCTGCTTCTACTTTCCAACTTAATTCATGTGACAAAAAAACCACCCGAATATCCTTAGCTATTTAAAAAAAAAAAAAGTCAATGCCTTCAAAATAAAGATCCCTGGATCATCTCTAAAAAAAATAATCAACTTATTCAAGAGACTACTGTCATTTCATATTACAGATGACTGTAATTTCAGTTAATTTATAAATAACTTTAAAATCTTATGAATGAAATGCACCAAACTTCATCTGTGTAAAAGCAATCATGTTTTAATTATGGACTAAAAATTACTAATACAATGAACTTGAACTTGAATTAGAAAAATTAAGCTTCTAAATATAATTGCTAGAGAATATCTTAATGGGGGAGTGTCAATGAAATTTTTTCTCTACATACAATGATCATTAATAGACTAGTAAATCTTAACTGGAATGATAAGGCAAAACTATTAAGAGCACACTTTTCTATAAAAAGTTACACATTATCTTATGTTGGGATAGCTATTGTACATGAAAAAATAAAGATGTAATCACTCTATTGCACACCCAGAAATGCTGGGGAACCTGGTCTTAGAATGATCTAGTCATCTTCTTCTTCTCCCATCATCTTCAGCATCTTCTTTCCTCCCCCCACCCTGCAGACCTTCTTCTTCCTCTTCCTCCTCCTCTTCCCCATCTTCAACATCATCATCATTATCTTCTTCATCCTGAATTTCTTCTTTCATCAAGTAAGAAAGGCCCACTTCTTCTTCTCCCTCTCCCAATTCTGATCCTGCTTCATCTTCATCCTCCTCCTCCTCCTCTTCCTCATATACTTCAGGTGGACCAGCTTCATCTCCATCATCTTCATCTCCATCCTCATCCTCCTCCTCTTCGGAGTCAGGTGCTTCATTATCCTCCTAATCAAATCCATCTAAGTGGACATTTGTGATCTCACAGTTAAACAAGTCAATAAAATAAGTCTTAATTTTAACAGCAATCGTTCTTTCACATTTCACATTTCCAATCTGCAACATGTACATGATTTTTCTTTTTTGGTCTGGTTACTAGGGACTGAACCCAGGGGTTCTCTGCCAGTGAGCTACATCACCAGCCCTTTTTTATGTTTTATTTTGAGACTGATTGTCCTTGATAAGTTGTTAAAGCTGGCCTCAAACTTTTGATCCTCCTGCCTCAACCCTCAAGTCGTTGGGATTATAGCTGTATGCCACCATACCTGGCATATTAATTAGTTTATAGCAGTCTCTCACCAACTGTTACTATCTTGTATCCCCTCAATAGTGATTATTTCTATCCCAAATTCCAAGTCAAACACTATCAATATTCTGGGGACCACCCTTTCATACATTGTTATAAACACATATATACATATTTTGACAAAAATGGTACATTTATTTTTTATTGTGGCCCATTTCAACAGCATCAGAACATTTTTTAGGTACTTACTCAAGTAGTTATAAAGTTAAAATCATTTTTGTCTGATACTACATGTTCATATATTTCAAATTATTCCACTTTTTTTTTTTTTTTTTTGTATTAGGGATTGAACCCAGAGGCACTTTACCACTGAGCCATATCCCCAGCCCTTTTTATTTTTTATTTCGAGGCAGGGCCTCACTGAATTGCTTAGGGCCTTGTTTAATTGCTGAGGCTGGCTTTGAACTTGTGATCCTCCTGCTTAATCTCCTGAGTTGCCAGGATTATAGGTTTGCACCATAGAGCCTGGCATTCATTATAATTTTAGTTTTTGTTCACACTAGTGAATCTTTGATGGACTCTGCTTTAAATTGTGCCTAACATTGTGAAATGCACTTTCTGTCTTAATAATTGTTTTTATTTATTCATTCATTTATTTATACCACCATATTCTTTGTTATTACTGGAGCAAAGAATTCCTTTTTAAATAATTGCTAGTATACATTTCAATAGCAATGTACATTTTCTCGTGCCAAGTTAAGATGGTCACATCATGTTTAAAGGATTCCTGGAAGTCTGAGTCACAAGCATAAATGACAGGAGCTGTAGGGATGGAAGGATGATGGTGGTTGAGACTTCTTGGCTTAATAGGAATTTGAGATAAAAAGTTTTAGAAAGGACAGTCAAGGGTTTATATGATGACATGATGTTGCCACTAAGGACCTAGCTTCTGCCATGCTTGGCATGCAGACTTTCTATTCTTCTGCTTGTTATTTCATGCATGGTTGCTGCACCTCTAGCATAACATACCTTCAAAAGACAAATGTAGGATAAGGATGAGTTCTGCTCTATGGAGCTTGTCCTAAAAACTTTCCTGGGAACCCCAGTAGTAACTTCAAATTTCATTTCCTTTGCTTGACCTGTGTCATATGGTTGCTCCTAGCTGCAAGGAAATGTGAAAAAGTTTAAAAATTTTTTTTTTATTAACCTAGAATGTTAAGGTTCTGTTTGGGTGACAGAGTAAACAAAGAGCAGAGTTTGCTATAGAAAACCCGATCACAGAAAGCTGTGGTCATTCCATGATTGGCAACAACGGGGATTTCACTTTTATTTCAGAACAGCACTTGGGAGGGTACCGCTAAGATAGGTAAAATGTCCTACCATAAAAAGGTGGTGTGTAATGGGGGAGGAGGATGGAAGGGATCCTGCTGCATTAGCTGCTGACTGGAAATTCTTCCACTTGGTCACTAATCCAGTGGTAGTTTGAAGTCCTTATTGTATTGAGAAAGAAAAAGACCAACTTCCCCAAATTCCCTGTATTATCAGTTTGCATTCTCCTGTAAGTTGAAGTCTGAAGCAGTGAAAATGCACATTAAACAAACTTAAATTTACTGACTCCTAAACCCATGCAAACAATGCAGAATAAACCAGCAATAAATTGTGGACCCAATCTCTGTTCCTATATCAAACCTATCCTAGTTGCAAGGAATGTGAAAAAGTTTAAATCAACCTGTGTTCCTATATCAAACCTGTAAAACGGAAAAATAATACTATTATCCCTCTTCAAGCCCCATTGTACTGAACACACAGTAGTAGGTATTTGATAAGCACTTGTCAACGTTTGTTAAGAGAACCAAGACAAATTGACGTTTGAGAGACGGCCATACTCCCTAATTATACCTCGCTTTACATGGATAGTTCATTTCCTTTATCAGCATGCAGTTGGGTAGGCAGGACTGTTCCCTAAATGGAGACTCAGAAAGGTTAGCTAGGTTCCCACAAAGCAGAGTGCTCCTTACACGATGTACCCATGGCCTCCCCTCCTGGCACCGTGCTTTGCAGATAGTCGACATTTAAAAAATTTTGAGCAGTTTGAGTCAGCATTAGGGAGGGTATTAACTTTAGCAGAGACAACCCATGGGATGAAGAAGCACTTCCTGCACCTCCAGGGTGTGGTCAACAAATATGCTAACATCACCTAAATTGGTGTTGGGGGCCAGGGTTGCACCAAGAGCCACCGCATTCAGGCCTCAGCCTACGGCGATGCGCAGCTAGGTTCAGGACGTCCAGTTACCCGCAGTGCAAACACCGCGGGAGGCGGCGGGGCTGACCCGGCCTCGCGCAGGGGCGTTCCGCGCGTGACGCACTTCCGTTCTGCGCCTTCCGGCTTAAAGAGGAGCTGGACCCCGTACACAACAACAACAAAATCTGCGCGCTCGG
>NW_026000153.1:11691532-11702390 GCF_001458135.2 Marmota marmota marmota | reverse complement strand
AGACAGCTGTAGGGGCGGGGCGGTGACCCTGGTGGTCGCGCCCCCACCCTTCCCATCCTGCTTTCTCATCGCTTTCTCTTTCCCCCCGCCTCCCTCCACAGTCCGGAGCCAGGCGGAGCCCGGACCTGGCGGGGAGAGCTGCACCCACGGCCGGGCACCCAGACCCCGCCGCCACCACCACCGTCTCTGCCCATCCTTGGTACTGGCAATGGCCTTCGTATCGCCCGATGCACTTGTGACTGAATTGAACACAGAATACTAAGAACTCACTTCCGTCCCCATCCTAGCCGCGCCGGCGGTAAACACTTCGGCTCATTAGGGCTCATTGCTGCTGCTCTTTGACCGTCCGACTTTGGGGCACCATGGACCAAAGTGGGATGGAGAGTCCTGTGACCCTCATCATTAAAGCACCGAATCAGAAATACAGTGACCAGACTATTAGCTGCTTCTTGAACTGGACCGTGGGGAAACTAAAAACGCATCTATCTAACGTGTACCCTAGCAAACCAGTAAGTGTGCAAAGCCGGGCACAACTGCTCTGACCTGCTATGTTTTTGCCATGTACCTTCCTTCTCCTGGTTCATCCCGTCTCTTCTTGAATAGGTCTCTTTAGTTTTGAGGCTGTGGTTTTCTCCTGAGTGTTCAACCATTATTAATATCTTCCTGATGAAGACCAGTTAATTAGTAAGAGGGTGCAGAAATATCAAGAGACGTAAAATTGGCAGATATGGAAAGGGACCGTTTTCCGTAGTCATCAGCCTAAAAGGAGAATGACATGCATTCTTTTTTTTTTTTTTAAAGATAAAGAAGTGCTACAGCCCTTCTACACTAGAATTCCTTTTTACTCTAAGTACCTCATCCAGAAATTCGTTCATTGTGAAGATAATTTTTTTTCCTTGGAAATAAGTATATGATTCCAAAATTATACTTTAAAGCCTGGGTTTCAAGGAGCAAGTTGTATATTAATTTTCTTCCACCAGCACTCCTTTCTCGTTTTTCTCCTGAAGAGGAAGGACACAGAAATCTCTTTAATTTAGAATAGTCCTTCCAACCCTCTGTCCACCTCCCAACCATTTAGTATCTTTTTATTCCTTTCATAGGGAGTTCATATCACCTGTTTCCCCAAGATCAGTGTGACTTTATTTCCCATTCTGAAGCATATGTGGAGATTGCAAAGATAAATACAGATGGACAGTGTAGATCCATTTGTTTCTAAAGTCGGATTTGAAAGAACCTAATTGGTAGTTAAGAAGTCTTGAAATAGTTAATGAAAGAAGGTTAGTCTCATGTAGAGTGAGGTTTCCATATTCTTTGTTGTATAAATTTTTCATTATTGAACAGTGTTCATTTACTTAAACTTTTGTTTAAATATGGAAAAGGTGTGTATTTTAGGGTGGGAACTATTTTTGCATCAGACAGATATACACATGGGGGTTTACTAGAAGGCATTTATGCCTTCTAGTCTTGTTTTACAGCCTAAGTTAGGAAGACACTTAAGATATTTATGAATTAGGACTCTTTCAATGTTGCAGTATTAAGTTTGGTTAGGCTTTTAGATTTCTAGAATAATCAGGGAATTAGGACAATTATTGTGAAAACAGGAGGGTTAGAAAAATAACTCATTGGCATTAGCTGTGTTTGTCAGTATTTTATGATACAAATAATTTTAGTAGAGGGCAAAAACCCCCCTGAGGTATGTAAGTACTTGGAACAGAATAGCTGGAGCTCTGGTTTATTCAGAACTTTTGTTTAAAAGTTTCACATGGTAGCAATTTGTTAAAAAATTTCTGCTTTACAAAAAATTTTCTATTGCATATGATTAATTTTACACAATTTTGAAATGAAAAGTAGCTTTTCAGAGTAGTCAGAATTGAAAGTCATAGTGCTGTTCACAACAGCCAAAATATCATTTGATATCATAATAATAGCCCAAGTACATTCTTGATCATATATGTACTTATGTGAGATCTTTATGTTGTACTGTTAAAGCAAAAGGGACTTGGTCTGCAGTCTGATAGAACGAATTATTATTGTTCTGTAACTTGTTTTTTTTTTTTTAAGTATTAGAGAAGGGAATATGAAACCTTTTTACCTTATCTGCCTGGGAGAAACCTGTTTTTGGCAGTTTTCCCCTTGTAGTGCTAATCACTAGTGGAGGACTGTAAGTGCCTTCGTTTATTAGCTGCTTGAGGATATCAGTTGCAAAACTTCTTTCTCAACCCTTCTGCCTTTTGTAGACACACAGAGATGCTTTTTGAGGCTTTACCAAATAATATGCATCCTATTCATGACTCAGCCTTGTGGTAAACCTAACTTTTTTATCCTCCAGCAAGTTTTCTCCAAGTAGATTGTAATATCAAGTAATAGACTGTCATTTCCAGGTTAATGAGATTTGGACAGGGATGCATGTGTTTACTATTACAAATTTCACTAAAAACTGTATGGTTATTAGATTTGGCAGGTTTACGTTATGATCATTAGAGATTAATTTGAAGTATCACAGTCATTGAGCAGATCAACTGTTCAGTGGTATCCCATAGCTATGGTAGTCATCAACGTGGAACTTGGGGTCCTAAAAATTTATTTTTTGATGTTATTTTCACAATTAAGCAATAGTATAGCAGAAATTATGTTTTTTATGTCCACCCACACTGACAGCTTTTCAAGTGCTCTTTGGTGGTTTTTAAATTTTATTTATTTATTTATTTAGATAGGGTCTTGCTGTGTTGCCCAGGCTGTTATGCAATTTGTGGGCTCAAGAAGTCCTTCCACTTCAGCCCCCAAGAAGCTGGGACTACAGGCATGTGCCACCACTCTTGGCTGCTTTTTTTAAAAATATTTTTTATATCTATGGACCTTTATTTTATTCATTTATTTATATGTGGTGCTGAGAATCGAACCCAGTGCCTCACCCATGCTAGGCAAGCGCTCTACCACTGAGCCACAGCCTCAGCCCTGCTGTTTGGTTTTTAAGAGATCATTTCTTGTGCCTCTTCCTTAATATCTGCCTGGTGGAGGTAGGTGGACTTGGAAGCAGGGGTTCCAGTGCCTTGTAGGAGTAGGAGTTCCCCCAGTAAGAAGGAGAAAAGTTGATGGCTTTGGATGATACCGTTCTATTTGGATCTGATGGGCCTTGGTTCCTGTGGCAGTGGCTTCTGGGAAAGTAAATGGGATCTGCTGGGGGAGGAGGAAGAATAGAGATTTGAAGTTGTCTTTTTTAGGATTCCTGTAAGGACAGGTCACATGTTTACATGCTGTTAATGGAATTCTTGCTAAACTCTATAAGTGTAATCCTGAAGTCTTAAGATCTCAGCTTTATGGTCAGATGTTGATTTGACTTAATCATAGGTGAATATTTAATCTCCATATGAATATTTAAAATTCAACTCCTCCTCCCCCTGTAAACTTACCATACATGTACCCCGCTCCTCAAAAAGCACATTTCTTGAGCTTCATCTATTTATTTAACTAGGATTTTATTGACTTGGCATTCAAATATCTATGCAATGTGAAGATGATGATGACTGTCCTTTGCTCTTATGAAGCTCAGGTCTAGTGGGGGATACAGACATATAAATAAGTAACTATACCACTATGGTGACTAGTGTTATACAGGAGGGGTGTAGTGTGTTGTAGGAGCACAAGGGAATGGTTAGCTTTTGTGTTGGGGGTGTTAAGGGAATGTAGCTATTCACAGGGTTCACAGGGACATTTACATTTTTCTTAAAGAGTTGATAACAGTTTTAAGGAAGGAGAGAAGTCAGAGTCTAATAATTTCCTTTTTTAAGTATTCTTTCATAGTTAATGTTGAATTGATGACTAGATGCTTTCTATTACTTTATCACATAGTAATACAGTCATTAGTAGAAAGATGATAGATCTTTAGTGGGCTATGGAGGGGAAGGTACTTTCTAGGTAAGGATTCAGGAAGTTGCCATATTTATGAAAATATTTCCAAATCATTAAAATCTTCAGATGTGGATTTGAGCTCTTTTGCAGTTTAGTTAACTTTGAATGGTATTGATAATTGGTTTAAGCTTTAGTTTAGGAACTGGAAAGTGTACCAGTTCATATTGATGAGAGTATGAATAGTTAGTTGTGGATTCTATTCTAATATGACTTTTTTTTTTTTTTTAACTTGATGACTTTAGTTTTTTAGGTCCTGAAATTGGACTGTAGTGTGAAATCTGAAATTTAGGTAATTGCTACTAGATGGTGAAGATACTTGTCAAGAAAGGCCACTTTCACTTGAGTTTGGGACCTTGATCTGAGTTTAGACTTAATTATCAGAGAAATAGATACCTAAATGGTTGAACTTAATGTTGTTCAGTTAGAATGGACTAAGAAAACTTAAAAAATACAAATTTCTAAGTTCAATTATTTACTTTTTTCTTTATCTCTTTTTACTATCTGTTTTTATAGGCAAACTGTAACTAAGATGGACCTGACTCACCTTGAATTCAGTGTTAAAGGCAAAACTTTTTTTGCGCTTGCATTCCCTGTTTCCCATTTTCCAGTTCTGGGATCAAAGTGCTTCTTGATTGTCTCCTCTCTGGGTACATTCCCTCTGTCTTTGCTGTTCTTGCTGTTACACTAAAGCAGTGACTTTGAATATTTAGGTCTTTTAGCTTTGCTGATGAGCCGATCTGGTCTGTGCTACTTTTTCAAATTTTTCTTTTATTCTGAGATTGTGTTAGAATTAAAGCAAGAATAGAACCAGGCATATAGGTTCTATTCTGAGAATATATTCTGAGTCTTTAATAACATTCCATAACCAAAGTGCCTACAATCCAGAAGGAAGTCTTCCATTCATTTTCAGAGGAAGTAGCTTGTATTATATCATTTGAAATTTGTATCTCTTATTTTTGTAATTCCCTGTTACCTTACATAGGTAATTTTAAAAATCGGTCAGCGTAACCACTTCAGAACTCTTGATTTCAAGGGGCTATGATAATCCATACACATAGATATAAGACTGTTGTCTTATAAGTCACCGCAATATAGTTCAAATTTTTAAAACCATTTGTGAACAAAAGTACTATCAAATTGAATGTGAAGGATGATGAGAAATAGACTTAAGTTGAAAACTTTAATGACTGCTGACTAAAATTTCAGTCATTTAAAGCCTTTTTCTAATATCTTTTTGGAAAAATAGAAGTACTCTGAAGGTAATGTTTGTTTTAATCGTGCATTAATGCTTTTTTAAAAAAGATTTTTTAAGAATTTGTAGTTTAAGTTTCCCTTCTTTACAGCCTACTGATTTGATTGTCTATAATCCTTTTATTGTCTATTATCCTTTTATTCAGCTGCTCTGATTTTTAGGCTACCATTTGCTAAATAGTTACTATTGTGTAATTCTACTTGCTATGCTTTATCACATTTATTTCTTATAGACACCTTATAGCATAAGGTTTATAGATGAGAAAACTTAAGTTTGGTGATTTTTTTCCCAAGGTCATAGAACTCTCAATAGAATTGGAATTTGAGTCCAGTTTGGTTTGACCTAGGCCCTTAACCATTTTATTCACATTAGATATGAGGACTGTAGAGTAGATGAAGAAAGGCAGTTAGGGTCTTGGCCATGTCAGTTATATCTATAAACTAAAAAGAACCAATTCCACTATAAAAAGAGGCAGGTTTGGATGGTTTGTTGTCTAATGGCTGTGATGAATGAGTAACGTAGCCTTGCTATTATGCTAACACTTAGCAGTCTAGTATGTAGTTATTTATGTTTATCCTGATAAATTTATAGGGAAGCTATGGGAATATAATCTTAACTCTGCAAACTACATTGTTGTGGCCTATATTTTCATAGTTTCTATGTTTGGGTATTCTCTATTGTACATACATCTGATATGTGAATGACCAGTGAATGGAAACTGCTAAGCAGGAAATATCCCTTTGGAACTCTAGAATATTACTCTTTTTTGTGGGGTGGGGGTGGGTACTGGGGATTGAACTCAGGGGCACTAGACCACTAAGGCACATCCCCAGCCCTATTTTGTATTTTATTTAGAGTCAGGGTCTCACTGAGTTGCTTAGCCGCTCACCATTGTTGAGGCTGGCTTTGAACTCATGATCTTCCTGCCTCAGCCTCCTGAGCTTCTGGGATTATAGATGTGTGCCACTGCACCTGGCTCAGAATATTTGTGTTTAGTCTTTGTACCATTTGTTGCTGCAACGACTGGACAAGGCTGTTTGGGTAACCATGCTTGCATTCATAGTGTTTCTGAATTTCCTGGGGCTTTAGATTGGGTGAATTTAATTGTAAATGGAAGGGAGATATATTCCAGTACAAATTCACACAATTTATTTTCTACAGAAATTTTGTGCATTTCCTTGTACTTAGTGCTTTAAAGCTGTTTGAGACTGAACTATATGTAAATACTGAAATGTTAAAAGTTATTACTTTCAAAGGATTTGAATTATAGTTATTTAAATTATTTTGTTAGGTAAAGACGATTACTCTTACTGATCCAGTACAGACTAGATATTTTACATTTTAAAAATTAAGATTTTAAAATTTCCAGGTGGATGGGCTGGGGATGTGGCTCAAGTGGTAGCGCACTCCACTATCATGTGTGAGGCACTGGGTTTGATTCTCAGCACCACATTAAAAAAATAAAGATATTGTGTCCACCTAAAACTAAAAAAAAATAAATATTAAAAAAAATTTCCAGGTGGAATTTGATTATACTAAAGTCAAATGTAGTAGGAATGTGATTTTTAAGGCATACATAATTATGACATACATTTAATCTTTCACATAAAAAATTTAATCTTCTAATACTGTGAATTTTTTGAAATATAAAAATATTGTTTGTTTTTTAAACTCAGCTCTCAGATTTTTGTATTAAGTGTATTTGAGTTGGATAATATTTTAAAATTTAAAAATATTTTGTATTGATGCATTATAATTATAAATAATAGTGGGATTCATTATTTTCATTTTTTAAAAAATATTTTTTAATTGTTGATGTACTTTATTTTTATTTATTTATATGTGGTGCTGAGGATCAAACCCAGTGCCTCACATATGTGAGGCAGGTGCTCGGCCACTGAGCCACAACCCCAGCTTCTTCATTTGTTTTTGATGTCTAGTTAGACATTAAAGTATATATATTAATATGTAAGTATATATATTAATGGTATATATGTAAATGTTTTAAAAAGAAAAAATATTCATATTTGGACTTATTTTTGAATAATATACGAGTAGGTGAGCTTTCCTTGCTTTGTTATTTTGCAACGTCTGTTAAGTGAGTACCAGAACTTTTTTGACCCACTGTTTATTAAGGTTAAGCAGTCATTTATTTTGAATGGAACATTTCTGTGTCTGGGCTACTCAGAGTACCATTAGGATGTTTCCATCTTGATCTTGATCTTGTTTGGCTGAACTCTGCTGTACCATATATGACCAGGTTTTTCTAAGGTAGGATAGTGGAAGTGATAAAAGGTGTGTATCTGATAAGAGTTGCTATTTGTTATAGGAGTAAGTGCTGGGAAGAATAGTGGTGGTGTTAACAGAAATAGTTTTAATTATGTTACTCTGTGGAGCCAGTAGTTTTATCAGTAGAATCTTTTAATTGAAAATTTAGTTAGTACTTTTTGATTTGCTAATCCTGAGTTTCCTGGATTCTTATAAAAGGGATACCTGTATTTTTTTTTTTTAATTCAGAGAAAAATGATCTTTATCATGTTAAGCTACTGAGATCTTGGGGTTTGTTATAACAGCCAGCATCACTTACGCAAACTAATAAAGAAACGGATTTTTTTTTTTTCGTGAGTGGTTCATTAAATTTATGGATAGCATTTTCTTTATTTTTATTTATTTATTTTTAAAATACACAACAGCAGTGGAGAGCATTACAATTCTTATTACACATATAGGGCACAATTTTTCATATTTCTCTATATAAAGTATTTTCACCTCAATTTATGCCTTTATACATGTACTTTGTTGCTATTTTTTTTTTGCATTACAATTCTTAATACTCATACATACCACAATTTTTCGTATCTCTGTATATAAAATATGTTGATACTCAATTCAGGTCTTCATACATGTACTTTGTATAATGATGTCCATCACATTCCACCATTCTTGCTAATCTCCTGCCCCCTCTCTTCCCCTCCCACCCCTCTTCCCTATCTAGAATTCATATTCCTCCCATGCTCTCCCTCCCTATCCCACTATGAGTCAACCTCCTTATATCCGAGAAAACATTCAGCATTTGTTTTTTAGGGATTGGCTGACTTCATTTAACATTATCTTCTCCAAGGCCATCCATTTACCTGCAAATGCCATGATTTTGTTCTTTTTTAATGCTGAGTAAAATTCTGATGTGTATATATGCCACATTTTTTTCATCCATTCAAAGGACATCTAGGTTGGCCCCACAGTTTAGCTATTGTGAATTCTGCGATAAACATTGATGTGGCTGTGTCCCTGTAGTATGCTGTTTTTTAAGTCCTTTGGGTATAGTCCCAGGAGAGGAATAGCTGGGTCAAATGGTGGTTCCATTCCCATATTTCCAAGGAATCTCCATATTGCTTTTCAAATTGGCTGCACCAATTTGCAGTCCCACCAGCAATGTATGAGTGTACCTTTCCCCCCATATCCTTGCCAACACTTATTGTTGTTTGTCTTCATAATAGCTGCCATTCTGACTGGAGTGAGATGATATATCTTAGAGTAGTTTTGATTTGCATTTCTCTGATTGCTAGAGATAATGAGTATTTTTTCATGTATTTGTTGATTGATTGTATATCCTCTTCTGAGAAGTGTCTGTTCAGGTCCTTGGCCCATTTGTTAATTGGGTTATTTGTTTTTCAGTGCTTAGCTTTTTGAGTTCTTTATTTACCCTAGAGATTAGTGCTTTATCTGATGTGTGAGGGGTAAAAGTTTGCTCCCACGATGTAGGCTCACAGATTGTTTCTTTTGCTGAGAAGAAAATTTTTAATTGATTCCATCCCATTTATTGATTCTTGGTTTTAATTCTTGCATTGTAAGAGTCTTATTAAGGAAGTTGGGGCCTAATCCCACATGTTGAAGATTAGGGCCTACTTTTTCTTCTATTAGACGAAGAGTCACTGGTTTAATTCCTAGGTCCTTGATCCATTTTGAGTTAAGTTCTGTGCATGGTGAGAGATAGGGGTTTAATTTCATTTTGTTGCATATGGATTTCCAGTTTTCCCAGCACCATTTGTTGAAGATGCTGTCTTTTCTCCAGTGCATGTTTTTGGCACCTTTGTCTAATATAAGATAATTGTAATTTTGTGAGTTAGTCTCTGTGTCCTCTATTCTGTACCATTGGTAAGAAAGAGATTTTTCAATCAAGGAAAAAGTGTTACAAGAAAGTTTGTAGAAATAAAGTCATATCAGTTTTGCAAGTTGAATTGAAAAATTTTTCCACATTTTTATTGGTGGGTGCATTAGTTATACATTTTGATGTGATTTGTTGTTACATATTTGTACATGCACACGATATAACAGTATAATTTAAAGTTAGATTTAATTTTGATTGAGATCTCAAAATCTGTACCTTGCTTAATGCTATAGCTTATAATAACAAAATAACTGGTTGAAAATTCAGTTAACTGTCATTTGTTATGTCTGACAAGTATTTTACCTGATATTTACATTTAATTAAACTGAAGAGGCAATATTTTTAGTGACAGAAAACTTTTCAAGTCTAATTTTTTTGCCTAATTTAGGACATAAAGAACTTATTTTTCTGTTTTCAGTCATAGTAAAATGAAAGAATTTCTTTTCCTTTTATAACTTCAGATAATCTGAAGGCATTTGAATATGCAGATGAGATTAACAATATTTTTCTTACTGAGTTATAATTTACATACTATAAAATTTGTTCTCTCAAGGTACAAACATAATGGTTTTTACTATTTTCAGTAAAAGGGATACAGACCTTTTTGTTCTTGACATTTACGTTCCACTTAGGGGTACACATGTGAACGCGATTACAGAATGTGATTTGTTTCAAAGGAAATAAGCAGAGTGTGCGAAAGGGAATAAGTACTGTACTAAGTTTGTAAGTCAGGGAGACCTGGTTGAGGACGTTGTTAAAGCTAACATCCAAAAGATGATTAAGAGCCAGTTATATAGGAACTGGAAGAGAGTAGTGCAGGAAAGGTGTGTGAGTTGGGAAAGAACTTGGGGATCTAAGTGAATGCCAGTTCTCTTCTCTAGTAAGGAGGAAAGAATACTATCATAAGAGGTTGGAGAGAGACAGAAGCCAGGTCTGGCCATAGTTAGGAAATTAGAATTAAATTCAGTATAGTGGACTCCTGCAAGGTAGGCGAGCCTGCGACCCACCGGAAGAAGAGGAGCAGCGGCCTGCTGAGAGGCAGAGCCGCCCCCCACCCCCTGCGCCTGCCAGGTAGGCGGAACTGTGACCACCGACAGAAAAGGCCCAGTGGCCCGCGGAGGGACAGAGCTTCCAATCACTCCTGCAAGGTAGGCGGGCCTGCGACCCACCGGCAGAAGAGGAGCAGCGGCCTTCTGAGAGGCAGAGCCGCCCCCTCCCCCTGCGCCGCTAAGGTAGACGGAACTGTGACCACCCACAGACCAGGCCCAGCGGCCTGCTGAGGGGAAGAGCCGCCCCCCACCCCCCGCGCCTGCCAGGTAGGCGGAACTGTGACCACTGACAGAAAAGGCCCAGTGGCCCGTGGCGGGACAGAGCTTCCAATCACTCCTGCAAGGTAGGCGGGCCTGCGACCCACCGGCAGAAGAGGAGCAGCGGCCTTCTGAGAGGCAGAGCCGCCCCCTCCCCCTGCGCCGCTAAGGTAGACGGAACTGTGACCACCCACAGACCAGGCCCAGCGGCCTGCTGAGGGG
>NW_026000153.1:11662641-11685660 GCF_001458135.2 Marmota marmota marmota | reverse complement strand
GATTTTTTTTTTTTTTTTGTACCCGGGATTGAACTCAGGTGTGCTTAACCACTGAGCAACATCCACAGCTCTTTAATTGCTGAGACTGGCCTTGAACTTGTGATCCTCTTGCTTCAGCCTCCCAAGCTGTTCATATTATAGACCTGTGGTACTGTGTCCGGCAATTGTAGATTTTTCAAGCTTGGGCTTTTGGTGTCTGTAAAGTCTCTGAGTTTTTGTTTCTGGAACCAATTGGTCTAAAACCTATCTACTTGTGAATTATGAAAGTAAAGTTTTAAAATTAGATAGTCAATATACTTAATATATGTATTTTTATCCAGTGATTACAAATATAAATTTTTCTAGCATTTTTGTTTCTTATTTGGAAATGACACTTTTGATAAAGCATCTAATTAATGATAGCTTAATAGGAAAATGGAGATTATCCATATAGAAAACAGATAATATATAGATCATTTACATTTACAAGTAGTTGGTAAACTGCATTTTTCAATAAAAATCTGAAGCAAACTGACTCATGTTTTGGACATGAACTTCTTTTAATAAATTTTAAATTTTTTCTCTGTGTAGATAAAATGAATTAAGACTTCCTTTTGTTATTTACAAATGTCATTTTATTTTATTTTTTTAAAGAGAGAGAGAAGAGAGAGAATTTTTTAATATTTATTTTTCAGTTTTCGGTGGACACAACATCTTTATTTTATTTTTATGTGGTGCTGAGGATCGAACCCAGCGCCCCGTGCATGCCAGGCGAGCGCGTTACCTCTTGAGCCACATCCCCAGCCCACAAATGTCATTTTAATATGAGACTTGGAAGTTGTTCTAATATTGATTGGAACTGTCCTTTTTAATTAATAAAAGATAATCGTTGTAGTTTTAAACCTATTTTTGTGGTGTCTTAATCATGTTCTTAGGCATAATGAACATATGCAGTCTGATGTTACACATAACTTTTCAATACTTTCACATAATCACATTGGATATTGATGAAACTGCAAAATGCATATACTAGAATTTAGTACCTAATGTTCATTGAATGCTCACTAGGCATTGTGCTCAAAGAGATTGATGTGCATTTTATTGTTAATGAAAATTTAATTCTGTGAGTTAGATATTATTATTGTCCTCATTTTATAGATGAGGAGAAAAGGAGAGGAGGATAGTAAGAAATAGTAAATATATACAACTAAATATATATTATATATACAAGGAGTTTTGCATGAAAGGAAAGGAAAGAAATAGAACAATAGCTGGAAGGAAAGTGGCATCAAGAGAGGGTCTGGAATTCTGTTTTATTCTTCTTTGGTGTTGAGAGTATTTTTAACATGGAAGTTAAGTATAGTGTTCAACCCTTTATGTAAGAAAGGAGGAGAAATAGAAGAATGTGTGTCCAGGTTTGTTATATCGTTAAAAAGAAATGATGGAAAGTAATCTAAAATTATAAGGGGTATAGGGGACAAATTAAATTTCTCTGTACCTTTTTCTAAAGTTTTAACGTTATTCCCATGTATGTCATATACAATTTTTTAAAAAACCCCAATTAAATAGAAAATCATTCCTAAAAAGTAATTTAAGAACTTAACAGTATGATGATGGTCAAAGCAGTGAGAAGAATTATTTCAACTTACTTTGAAATGCAATATTTTGGTTGCATATTTCTAGTGGCATATATCTGAAGGATAGAAAAATGCTACAAGAAATCTTTGATTTCATATAATACTGATAGTAACAATTCCTTTATTGTGGGCTTATATATGGTAGGAGAAAACAAGTACACTTGCCAATGGCACATTTTTTAATGTCATTAGCAAGCAAGATTTTCAAGAAGATAAAATAAGAAAAAATGTTTAATTTAAATGGAAAATAAAAATATGAACTCAGGATTTAAGTTTCTCTTTCTAAAAAATACTTTTTCAGCTTTGCTCATTGAAGAATCCCAGAAGTGATGACAAGTAAAAATAAGCACTTGTTATCTCTCAGATTTTGGTCTTCAGATATCATTTCCTGTTAAAAGGAATCAAAGCTCCTGGAGCAATGACTGATTCCAGGTCTATAAGTACAGAGGATGAACCTAGGATTTTGTATCTGAAAAAAGGAAGCTATTAGAGTAGACACAGGTCATGCCATACTAGAACCAACTTAAAGGATTTTCTGGCCAAAGATGGAACAAGTTGAGTATAAAAAAAGGGGGGGGGGGAAAGAAGATATCTTTATGTTGAAAAACATAAAATTCTGCAAGCTTATAATGATAGTAAAAAAAAAAAAAAAGCTTGTTGGTCACTGTAGAGGTGGTTTGCACAATCACCTTGAAAAGTGATAAAGGGAAAGAGTTATTTGTACATCTTTGCTGCTTATATGGACTGGGTAACTGAATAGTTTATAGATAAAGTTCTTTCAGAAGAATTGTATCTAATAGATACAGAAGGACTCATAGGATTTTAAAAAAATAACAGTTCTCTACCCTAATGAAATAATAGAAATAATAGGCAAGTGAATGTAAGTAATCAGTAAGGTTAATGGGATCTTTATAAGGGATGGATTAGGCTGACAGTATCTGAACTAATTGATTGATCACAGCTTTATTAAAAGTAGATCATCTAATCCAAATGTGCTGATAATGATGTAATGCAGGAAGCACATAGCACTGTTATATATAAGTACTCTTGTCCAAGAAAAAGGAATCTGCATATAATCAATCCTGTACAGCTAACCACCACAGTGTATAGTATCAGGGGGATATAGTCAGCCAGAACAGATTGGGAAATTCTCTAAGACAGATTTCATGATTCCTTCAACAAATAACATGGGAAAAATGAAAACGAAGTGTAACTGTTAAAAGATTAAAAGAAATTATAACAACCCAAACCTGTGTGTGAACCTCGTTTGAATTCTGATTCAGATAAACCATCTCTAAAAAATATTTTTGAGTAGGTGGGAAAGATTGAGCTGTATTGTATTACATAATAAGGATTTTTTTGTTGTTGTTGAATGTGGTAACATTGGTTATTTTAAGAAAATGGGTTACAGATACACACTAAATCTTTACAGGTAGAAAGAGATGATATGTGTTGTTTGCTTTAAAATACTTTGGGTGGAGGAGAGAGAAAGGGGAAATGGAATAGATAAAATAAGAATAGAAGAATGTTTGTAGTGGTTGAAGCTGAGTAGTCTGTGAGTTCTTGAAGATGGTACCTGGGGGTTCATTTTATTTCCTCCACTTTGTGTATGTTTGAGAATTTTTATAGTAAGGTACAAAAACTCATAAAAAAAGACAGGTGTCCTTTATGCAGAATAATGATATGACATAGAAGTATCTGTTGATAACTTCTTTAAGTTCCAGTGTAATTTCTGGAGTTCTAGGGTGCAGGCCCTGGCTCTGGGGATCTCAATAGACCAAACGTGGCTACCTGTCCCAATATGCCAATCAAAGAGATGAACAATGGTAAAGGGCACTAACAGAGCTTTAATCAGTGTGACCACACAGGGAAGATTAGATTAGGAATTCATTGATCAACAATCTTTCAGCAATTCTTTCAGGGGCTGACAGAAAATATGAGGTTTTATAATAAAAGAAAAAGTTGGGGACTTAGGTGGGTGGGGTGTTTGCATAGCTGGCAGGCCATCTTGGTAAGGCCGTGGTCTGGTTGATCATTATTTCAGAACTGGTTCTGTGAAATTGTGGGAAGGCTATCATCACCTGAGGGGGGACAATTTAATTCCTAGGTGAGATGATTCCTTCTGTGTAGGTGGGAAGCCTTCCTTCAGTCATGGGGTGCTTCTGTCATGGGGATGAAATGCCTCATAGGAATAGGGTGTTTCTGTCATGGGATAATTGTTCCTGCTTAGTGGGGCAGTCTTATCATGGGATGATCTGTTCTGGGAGGCTTGCCATTGCTTGGGGACAATTTTATTTCCCTATCATAAAGATGCTTATCAATCAGACCTCTGGTCCTGGAATCTAAGATATCTGCAGAAGAAAGTGGCTCTGGGGGCTGGAGTTGTAGCTCAGTGGTAGAGTGCTTACCTAGCACATGTGAGGCACTGGGTTCGATCCTCAGCACCATATATAAAAATAAATAAAGTTATTGTGTCCATTTACAACTAAAATTTTTTTAATAAAAAATGTGGCTCAGAAGGAAAACAAATTAAAAGAGGTAAATGGAATTAGAAAGGGATAAAATGAAGTTGGTTAGGTCTGTGACTTGACTGTCCTTCAATAATCATGTTATAGAAATTTATAAAGAATTAGATAATTCATTTTTGCCAGGGGTTTACATCATTCATTATCTACTTAGCTTTTAACTTATATGTAATTTACACTTCACTGATGGTAAGGGTATGGGGGAAAAACAAAAAAATAAATTCAGTTTCTCCTACCATCCACAATACAGATACTTCTGTGACCTCGGCTGAAAAAAATGTGAGAATTTCTCCCTACCAGCAAGCAAGCAACTCTGCAGATAATTCTCCAGGAGACAGTAGCCGGGTGTCCTCTAATTCAGTTGAGTTCTGACACTATCTGGAGATGGGCTCAGTCCTTCTCCCCACTATAGATTCTTAGTATGAGAACAATTTGTATTTCTGACCAACCTGCTATAAATGAGGTTTCTTTAGACTCCCTTTTTGGTTTGGTTAATTTTCTAGAGCAGGTCACAGAACCCAAGAGAAACATTGACTTATGTTTACTTATATACTCTAAAGGATATTACAAAGGATCAGATGAACGACCAGATGGAAGAGATACATATGGGGAGATACGGAGAAGCGGTGTTGGAGAGCTTCTATGTCCTTTCTGACATACCACCTTCTAGTGGAACTACTGCTACTACTAACATATTCTGTTGAGGAATTTCTCAGAACAGTCTTTTATGGGTGCTTTATTACATAGGCATGATTGATTAAATCATTGGCCATTGGTTTGTTATTTCAAAATTTGGCCTCTCTTTTTGGAATTTGGAGGGTGAGACTGAAAGTTTTAACTCTTTAATTACATGAGCTCTTTAGGGACCCCTAGCCACCAGTCATTCCTTAGCATGCAAGAGATACACTTATCATTGCAGAGTCTAGGGATTTCAGGAGCGGTATTGGAAGGAAATAGAATGAAGACCAAATACATATTTCACAACATTGTGGTACCCCACTCAGACTTTATATGAATTAATAAGAACTTTGGAGACTTGTGATATTTACCCAAAAAACCTCTTATGTTGTATTTGGTTGTTTTCATATGGAGTGTCTATTTACCTATTTTAGAAATGGCTACTTAAAGGAGAAACTGTACTTAACAGTTAAGTATCTTGGCAAACAGTGCCTTTCCCTTCATCTTTGGAGTATAAGGATACCTGAACCTCAGACCTTAGTCAGTAGGATAATTTCTGTTATGACTGTTTATAGTATATATAACTGTATATATAGTAACTACTCATATAGTCTTTTATAATAGCCATGTTGAACATATAGTCTGTTTAAAAATTGTTATAGATTTTGATTTTTGGATTTAACAGTTGATATAGCTGATGTTGTTTTAATAGGCTTATTTGCAGGTGAATGTTCAAGGCAAATAAATCTAATGAAGATGCTTCAATGTTAAGTATGCAAGCAGTATAGACATTAGCAGATTTATCATTAAGAATAAAATATGACAGAACTAACCAGTATATATTTTGTATCCTGGTTGCATATACAGATGACAACTGAATCTCCAAGTATTTGTGTTAAAGTTTTTCAAGTCTTGTGATTCTGAAAATGTATAAAGCTATTTGTGCACAGTGTCAGAGATAATAAAAACTAGAATAGTTACCCAAATTGTAATTAAATTCAAGTGGCTCTTGAATTAAAACCAATAAATTGTTCTGCATTATGTTAGTAAAGAAGAAAATAAGTCTTATGTATATATTTTAGATTAAAAGCACTGATAAAACAATGCAAAATAATTCTGGTGACCTTGAAATTTTATCCTGCTATTGACTACTTAAATATTCTTGTGTATGTGCTGGGAATTGCACCCACTAAGCCACATTCCAGCCCTTTTAATTTTTTGAGACAGTGTCTTACTAAGTTGTCCAGGCTGACCATGAACTTGTGATCCTCTGCCTCATCTCCTAGAGTCTCTGAGATTATAGGTGTGCATCACCATACCTGGCCTATTGTTAATAGGCCAACCATTTTTCTCATTTATGTAATATTGGAGGTTTTTAATGATAGTCATACATGCATTATAGTTGAAAAGACAGATTCCCAATTTTTCCTTTCTTTGGCCACAATTTAAAAATATGATAATTATTTGTATTATTATAGGTTTGCTGCCAGTTGCTGAGTACTTTAATTATCTTAAGTAGAAATTAGAAAAACAAATTATTAATTATGTCAGTTTTTTTGCTGAATTATCCCTAAAGGGGGTTTTATATTACCTATATTTAGTCATATTTTTCCCAACTTAAAATTTGTATAATTAGTAAAGTGATTTCTTTTCTTTATCCTATAGTTGACGAAGGATCAGAGATTGGTTTATTCTGGCAGACTACTTCCTGATCATCTGCAGCTGAAAGACATTCTCAGAAAAGTAAGCTTTTCTTTCACTTTTTGAAACCAAATATATTCATTTTGTGAGAGATGTTTCTGCAGTTTTATCCAACTAGTTCAATTTTTATTTAAATTAACCCCTATGGTTTAGCCTAACAGGTAAAATAAATTAGAAAGTAAACAGTGTGGTAGGTTCAGATTAGTTTGAGTAACAGTGTTATATTTTCATCTGATAGCTAAATTTGAGGAAGGATTATATATTTGTGCTGTTATTTGTCATCTTTTGGAAGAAAACACTAATGACTTATATAAGTGGTATAGGAATAGAGTGCTCAGTAGGTAGTGAAAGACTAGTACCAATTTTTCCTCTAATACCCTTTACTGCATGACAGTTTAATAGATTGTTTGGGTTGGAAGTTTCATTTCAGGATAGGAAGTAGAATGAAGTTCTACTTTTGTTCCCATCATCAAGCTCTGAATGCTAATCCTCATCACTAAAATATATTTATTTCAGTGTATCTTCTTGACAATGAGCTTGAATACTAGTTATTTTAATGGCAGCTTTTAGCTCATACTTATTTGTAGGATTTATACTTTGAAATTTTACTTTTTTGTGATTATAGCAGAGTTGAATAGCTTTATATTTTGTTTTTGATCTTTGAATAATTCTTAATATTGTTGTGGATAGACCTGATCTGATTTAGAAGATCTGCATTTTATTCTGATATTTATTGTGATGTTTATGTATACGGTTGTTTTTTCTGCTTAGTTGACATTTTAGCTTTGCCAGTGTGATTTGGTACAGTCATTTTCATTATGTAGTTTCAAATAGCTGAAGTGGTTTAATATATGCCCCCTCAAAAATAGTGGAATTTTGTGGCAGATTCTCTTTTCTCTTTTTACAGTAGACTTTATTTTGGCGGGGCGGGGGGGCAAAATAGGTTTATAGCAAAATTGAATGGAAGGTACAGAGATTTCCTTTCACATGCTGAACCCATCTCAGTGCCAACATCCTGCACAAGAGTAGTACACTTGTTATCATCAATGCACCTATATTGACACGTTATCACTTAAAGTCCATAGTTTACATTCGAATTCACTCTTGTTGGTGTACATTCATTCTGTGGGTTTTGGCAAATGAATAATGACATGACTCCATTATAGCATCATGCTGAATAGCCCAGAAAACCTCTGTGTCTGCATGGTTGTTTTTTTTTTTTTTTTTCCTGTTTATAGGCATTTCTGCTGTCTGCTTTGAAATGCAGATATCTTTACTATTTTATCTAAAGGATAGCTTGGACCTACACATGAATACTCTTTAAAAGGCTTTTGCTGGGCTGGGGTTGTGGCTCAGCGGTAGAGCACTTGCCTAGCACATGCGAAGCCCTGGGTTCGATCCTCAGCACCACATAAAAATAAATAAATAAAATAAAGATATTGTGTCACCTACAACTAAAGAAATACTTAAAAAAAATTTTTTTTAAAAAGGCTTTTGCTGCCAGAAATAATTTTAGAGAAGAAGATTTAAAAATTAAACTGCTTTAGTGAAAGAACTGTTAGATCAAGCATTTTGAGCAGTATGTTTACATTTTGAGTAGACCATTGAACTGGTTTTGTTAAAGGCATTGTTAAATTTTGCCATTAGCTTTACTTGTTTAGTTATAAAATATTTTATAGAAATGTTCCCCAAAAGTGAATGAACACTGAGTTATGATTAGTATGAAAAATTTGAACCTAGGTTTCTAAGGGTAAACATTCTATACTTGAATACTTTTTTTTTTTTTTTGGTACCGAGGATTGAACTCGGGGGCATTGAACCACTGACTATGTTCCCAGCCCTGTTTTGTATTTTATTTAGAGACAGGGTCTCACTGAGTTGCTTAGCTCCTCGCTTTTGCTGAGGCTGGCTTTGAACTCAAAATCCTCCTGCCTTAGCCTTCTGAGCTATTGGGATTAATAGGCATGTACCACAGCGCCCAAACTATACTTAAATACTTTTTGATATTCATACTCAGAAGCTGAGAGAACATTGTAAATTAGTAGCACCTTCAAGCATATTTTATGTCACACACTGTCTGTGATGTCTTTTCTTAGCATTTTAATCCCATTAACTTCTTCCCCTGAATTCCTAAATCAGTTAGAGTTTGTGCTTCTCAAGTTTTATGCAAGAGACTCTTTTATATGTTTCTCTAACTATGCTCTAATGTACTTGTTGTCTGATCTCTTAACAAATGTCTTGAGACTTTTTAAGGGGCTGAGCTTATCTTTCTTGGGTTCATCTCATCATTAAGCATGATTCTAGGTTCATGGTAGGCAGTTGATAATCAGTTCTTAGTTTCTAGTAGTTTTGCTTCCCTTTCTCACCACTAAAAATCTCTTGTTTTCTTTCTGCCTCTTTTTATCATTCTGTTGTTGTTGTTTTCATCTTCTTCTTTTTAAATTGCTAATGCATCATTCTTCTTTGACCTTTATTTTTTCCTCATCTTGTACTAGCTTTGTCTGAGTGTAAAATATGCATGAACTAAGCTTAAATGCTATGCTTAATCATTGTTTAGCATATTTTCCTTCAGTTGTAGGTTTGTGGAAACACATGGAATGTTTATAGAACAGAGTTTAAACATACGTATAATTGTTCCAGATAAAAAATGTTTGACTTAAAAATTGGGCACATTTCAACAACAGCTAAAATTAAGACAAATGAAACTACGATGAAGTTATTTGAGTTTCTTTTATGGGTGCTAACTCTAAGTAGTTGAAATAATTTCACTATTGAAAGTTGGTAGGTCTAAGCTTCATGGTGACTCTTAACAGTTCTGATATTAAGGTGCTATTTCTTTTATATATTGAAATAATAGATTCCGTTCTCCCAACTTTATAGCATTGTTTGCTTCAAGACTGCTTGGAATGCAAAATAATAATTTTTTAATATAGCACATACTTAGATTATTTTTCAGACATGGAGGGAAAATATTGAATTCAATATTTGAATTATATAATTAATTCAAATATTAAAATGGCAAAGTTACCTTCAAATGACAACAGTTTATTACTAATAACTGGCTAGACTAGAAAGGAATGTAAGTTTTAAGTATTTTAGGTTAGGTACTAACATTTTTGAATTATATTTTCTAGGACTCCCTTTTAAATATGTAATCTTCTTTAATTTTAGCAAGATGAGTATCATATGGTTCATCTAGTTTGTACTTCTCGGACTCCTCCCAGTTCTCCAAAATCCAGTACCAATAGAGAAAGTCGGGAAGCGTTGGCATCCAGCAGCAATTCTGTGAGTTGTTTTAGGAGGAGTAAACATTGAAGTTTTCTGATTCTTCTTCTTCTTTGCCTCTCAAAATCTAAATGGAAAACAGAAGAGATGTAACCTGTGGGTTTTGAGATTGTTTTTTGAATGATTGGAATATGGCATTTAAAATTTGTTTTTAGAATCCTATTTACTATGGGTTATAATTTACTGAATGGCAGGCATTAATAGAGCCTATCTTCACAGTTTAATTAATGACTGAAATACTCAGAAAACAGAATTATGAAATGGTTATATTATATAGATTTTCAGGCCAGTGAAATTTCAACAAAATAATGTATCTAATGTATTTATTCAAGGTAGGTTAAATTGTTTAAATTTGCAAATACCTTAAATCTTCTTGAAATAGTAATTGATCAAGGATTTTGTATGTATTTTTATTTTAAATCACTGGATTTGGGCATACATTCAGACTACAGGGGAAGAAGTATTTAATGTACTTACCTATTTTACCTATTTCAGACTTGGTTTATTTATCTCTCTGTTTTTCCATCTGTCTAAAATTGTTTTGAAAATTTTTGTAATATTTGAACTTTTCAATTTAACAGTCTCTACAAATTTTAAAGACATTGATACTGATATCTTTTTTTAAATTATTTTTGATTTTTCCATTGAAGTTTAAACGATAGATTTGGAGTGAGAGGATTGGGATTAGTGGAAGCTTGCTTTAAACTTCAGGCAGGTAGCTATGATTTGGATAAGTATACTTTCCTTTTTATCAAGAATCTAGCCAAAACTTTTAAAGAAGGGATGAGTGGCAGGAGTGATAACTAGTTGAAATATCTTCCAATACATGCTAGTAAACTGCTTCTTTATGAAACTAGGTTTCTAGTTGTTCTACTTAATAATATAGCATGGTAAGTTCTAGTAACAACTATAGGAATTTAGCTTACATCAAATGGAAATATGCTTTATCTGAACACCCAAGACTCTTTATATGCTTCCTACCTTGATTATGACCAAGGGTCAAATATTGGCATTGGCATGAAGTTTTGTATGTAGTCTTAGACACAGTTGTATTGCTTCGGATTTTTGTTAGGAAAGAACCTTCTGATTTAATTGACTTGTCTAGTGGTTCCTAAGCTATGACTTCATGTCATTAGTATGTATATTTTTTTTCAGAGTGTTAAGAAAAATTTAAAGAATATCAAAGGAATGTTAAATTGAATCGCCCTAAATATTTTGTGGCTCAAAACCTTCAGAGGGATTTAAAGAAAAAAAAAAAAGTGTTAAAAATCTAATCACGAAAGAATTACCTAAAAGGTCAGAAGTCATTAGGTCTAGTGAAATTAGGCTATGTTGATGAATGACTAGGTTTTTCTTCTATTAACTATATTAATGAATATTATATCAAGATGTTCCTTTAGTGAGAAATCTTGCCAAGAAAAGCCTTTCCAAGTTTATGTCCCAAATAATTGGAGTCTTTATTTGGTATCTAGTTTGTGTGAAGTAGCATAATTTTTTTTAATCTTAAAAAAGATTAGTGCATTATAGTTATATATATAATAGTGGAATTTATTTTGACATTCATAAATGCCTATATTGTAGTTTTCTCCATTTTTATCCCCAGTACTCCCTTCTTCTCTACCTATCCCTATTGCTTTAAATTTTAGTGCATTATAGTTATACATAACAGTGGAACTCATTTTAACATTCATAAATGCATATAATGTAGTTTTCTCCAGTACTCCCTTCTTCCTCTCCTCCCTCCCCCTATTGCCTTCCTCTACTCTGTTGATCTTCCATTTAATTTACTCAGTGCATTATAGTTATATATAAAATTGGAATGCATTGTGATTATATTCATACATGCACATAGCATAATTTGGTTAACTTCATTCCCCAGTTCTCTCCTTTTCCTTCTCCTCCTCCCCGAATTAACATCTTAAAGCTTTTGTTAGTTTTGCAAGAGACCTATGTGCTTGGGACCAAGACTTCTGTCAATTGGAAGGCAGTACAGGTAAAATACAATTTCACCAAAGTTGAAAGGATGTTAAAACAATGTTATACCCAACTTTTACAAAAGTGAAAAAACTGTAATTTATATAAAATGAAATTATGTTTTAAATTTACATAAGACACTTGGATAAACTACTTTCAACAAACAGAAGTGATATTTTAGGCACTATATTGGTTAAGGTTATTGAATCAGTGAACATGAGAATTAAAAAGTCCTGTTTGGTATCTTACTCATTTTGTAAAAAAACAGTATTTGTTCGTGGCATCTGTGAACTTATAGACTTTTAGAACTGAAGGGAATCTTGAAAATCTGGTTCAGTCTCATTTTCTATAAGAAAATAGAGATTCTTGAGAGATTAAGTGAATCTTTAAGGTTGTCGTCTTTGTTAATATCAGAGGTAGCATCAGATTGTAGATCATGTATTCCTTCTTGTTCCTCATCATGTTAAGCTAGTGTGTTACCAAGAGCATGTTACACAGTACCTGGTGCATAGTATCTATTTAAATGACCTAGTAATTAGTTTTATTGAGCATTTTCTGTGTGTAGGCATCATGAAAGGAACTTTGCATTCATTAGTTTAATCCAAAAATGTGGTATGAAGTTTTTGTTTATTGTTCTTCTACTCAGCTTTATGTAGTTGATAAATGCATTTATGTATATTGTTTAGTTAAGCAGTTTTAACTTTCTGACTTCTTTAGTTTTATTAAGATTGAATCATATTGGGTCATTTCTAAAATTCAGTTACTTTGCGGAGGGTATTTATGAGTACATTTTTTAGCATGCCTGTAATCTTGTGAGTGTAATAAATTAAGTTTCCTTGAAAAAAATAATTCCATTTTTGTTTTAGAGTTCAGATCATTCAGGATCAACAACTCCATCATCCAGTCAAGAAACTTTGTCGTTAGCTGCCGCGTCTTCCTCTGAAGGATTGAGGCAGCGTACCCTTCCACAAGCACAAACTGACCCAGCACAGTTTCCATATGTAATGCAAGGGTAAGTGAAATTAGGGTGCTTGGATCATACTTTTGAGTAGGTAGGCGCCTAGGAAACTAATTTTTTTTTTTTCCTTCATTCAGTTTCACTATTGAGTTACTCAATTTACTCTTCTGGAGAGTAGGTGGGTGAGGGAGGGTATACTTCTGAGAGTAGGAATTGCAATCTGTTTTTCAGATCCTCCAGGCTTAGGAACAACTGAGATAGAGTAAAAAACCACCCTGGCTTACAAAGATACATGACCCTTCTATATTATCTAGAATCACTGAATTGAATGTTCTATAGAGGAGGCTTTTAAAGAAGCTTACTATGCCTACCTTATGTTTAACAACTACAACAGGCCTCTTTAGTTTGGCAATTCTGTAGGAAATACAGCTAGCAGCCACAGGGTAAAAGCACATTTTTCAGAAATCAGAGATAGGATCTTAGAAAATATAGTTTGGACCTCAGTTGTTGTGTGAAGGCAGATGCTTTATTGGGATACTTTCATTTATTTATATTTTGAAGTAAAGGAAATGTAAGTAACAGGTAGTGATGATTGCTTTGCATTGTACATGAAACCCTGGGGCTGTAGTGTGTGGCACTGTTCCCAGTGTGTGTTGGTGAGCTAGAAATGGCTAGGACCCAGAATGGTAAAGGAGGTGATGTAACCGAGGACTGCTATACTAAATAGGATAGCATGAACATTCAGGTTCACACCTTTTACTTAGAACTTTTATCTTAGTTCATTTTTTAATATAAAAGAATAAAACTGAATATACAGCAAAATATAAGAAGCCTCATTTGTCTCATATTTCTTTAGTATAAAGACTTTCGTGTCAAAGTAAGCATTTAAGATGAAGCTGGTTATAGACTTTTATAAGGCCCTATGAAAATATTTTTATTTTTAGAATATGATAAGTATAAGCCAAAACTTAGTTATTTGTAACAGGCAGAGTTCTTAGAATTTTCATTGTGGAACAGTAGCTTATAATACTTTGTGTCTTATGACAGTGCTTCATTTCCTTTCTTTTTGTCAGAGTAAGACAGTACAGTGCCTCTTATACAGATGATTTTACTTATTTTATTTAGTATAGTGGCGGAAGGTGGGAGTTTTAAAAATAAGCCTAGAAGAATATAATATGATATATTAATAGTGGTTATCTCTGGATGATTTTAAACTTTTCCGTACTTATTTATTTTGTAATAAACAAAATAAAGCTTGTAAGATAGCAGGTCTTCAGAAAAGACATATCAGTAAAAGATTAGTAATTTTTCTAAACTAGGTTATAGGGGAAATCAGTCAACAAGAGAGAAAAAGAATTAGCTATACTGGCACCAAAGTAGACATGTAGACCAATGATACAGAATAGAAGACACAGAAACAAACCACAAAAGTACGATTATCTCTTACTAGACAAAAGCGCCCAAAACATACATTGGAGAAATGATAGCCTATTCAACAGATGGTTCTGGGAAGACTAGAAATCCATATGCAGAAAAATGAATTTAAATCTGTATCTCTCATCCTGCACAAAAATCAACTCAAATTGGATTATAGACTTAGGCACTAGAACAGAGACCTTGCGCCTAATAGAAGAAAACGTAGGACCAAATGTCCACCACGTTGGCTTATGAACTTCCTTAACCAGCCTCCTAAAGTGCAAGAAGTAAAATCAATAAATCAGATAGACTCAAACTAAAAAAGTTTCTTCTCAGCAAAGGAAACAATAATGTGAAGAGAGAGCCTACAGAATGGGAGAAAATCTTTACCACATGTACCTCAGATAGAGCATTTATCTCCAGGGTATATAAAGAACTAAAAAAAAAAAAAAACCCAAATAATCTAATCGATAAATGGGCTAAGGAACTGAATAGACACCTCACAGAAGAAGAAATATAGTCGAACAACAAACATGAAAAAATGTTCATCATCTCTAGTGATTAGAGAAATGCAAATCAAAAATAAGATTTCATTTCACTTAAGTCAGAATGGCAATTATCAAGAATATAAGTACGATAAGTGTTGATAAGAATATGGGAAAAAGGTACACTCATACATTGCTGGTGGGACTGCCAATTGGTGCAATCACTATGGAAACCAGGATGGAGATTCCTCAGAAAACTTGGAATGGAACCACCATTTTACTCAGCTATCCCGCTCCTTGGTTTATACCCAAAAGACTCAAAATCAACCTAGTACAGTGATGCAGCCACATCAATGTTTATAGCAGCTCAATTCATAATAGCTAAGCTATGGAACCTACCTAGGTACCCTTAAAAAGATGAATGGATAAAGAAAATGTGGTACATATACACAATGGACTATTACTCAGCCTTAAAAAGAAGGACTTTATGACATTTGCCCATGAGTAGATGGAGCTGGAGAATATTATGCTAAGTGAAATAAGCGAAACCCAAAAGAATGTTTTGGCTGAATGTTTTCTCTGATAAGTAGATGCGGATCCATAATGGGGGGCGAGGCAGGGAGAATGTACAATGATTATGCAGAGGGGAGTGAGGGGAAGGGAAGGGGTATGGGGATGGGAAGGCCAGTGGAAGGAGATGGACATTATTACCCTATATACATGTATGATTGTACTACTGGTGTGATTGCACCATGTTCAGCAGGAGGAAGGAGAAGTTGTGCTCCATTTGTGTACCATATGTCAAAATGCATTCTACTATTATGTATAACTAATTAAGACAAAAAATTTTTAAAAAGCCAGCTAATTAAGGTATTATTACTATTTTTTAGCTTTATAATGAAATTTATTTTTATTTTTCAAATTTCTAAAATTTAAAAAATGTGTTCTTTTTAGCTATACATGTCAGCAGAGTGGTTTTTTGTTGTTGTTGTTTTTTGGGTTTTTTTGGTAGTACCAGGAATTGAACTCAGGGGCACTGGACCACTGAGCCACATCCCCAGCCCTATTTTGTATTTTATTTAGATACAGGGGCTCACTGAGTTGCTTAGTGCCCTACTGTTGCTGAGGTTGGCTTTGAACTTGTGATCCTCCTGCCTCAGCCTCCCAAGCCGCTAGGATTATAGGTATGCAACCCCAAGCCCAGCTAGTAGAGTGTATTTTGACATATTATACATATGTAGAATCTAACTTATCGTAATTAGGATCCCATTCTTGTGGTTGTACATGATGTGGAATTTCAGTGATTGCATATACATATATGAACATAGGAAAGTTATGTCAAATTCATTCTACTGTCATTGCTAATCCCATCCTCCCTCCATTCCTTTCATTCTCCTTTGTCTAATCTAGTGAACTTCTGTTCCTCACCCCCACCTTCCATTGTATGTTAGCATCCACATATCAGAACATTTGGCCTTTTCATTTTTTGGGACTGGCTTATTTCACTTAGCGGGATAGTCTCCAGTTCTGTCCATTTACTGGCAAATGTGACAATTTCTTCTTATTTATGGCTGAGTAATATTTCATTGTGTGTATATACCACATTTACTCTATTCATTTATCTGTTAAAGGGCACCTAGCTTTGCTGTTGTGAATTGTGTCACTGTAGTATGCTGATTTAAGTCATTTGAGTATATACACCAAGGAGTGGGATAACTGGGTCAAATGATGATTCCATTACAGATATTCTGAGGAATCTCCATATTGCTTTCCAGAATGGTTACACCAATTTGCAGTCCCACCAGCAATGTATGAATGTACCTTTTCCCCTACATCTTCACCAACATTTATTGTTACTTGTATTATTGATAATTGCCACTCTGACCAGAGTTGAGATGGAATCTAAGTCTAGTTTTAATTTATATTTTTGTAATTGCTAGAGATGTTGAACATTTTTTTGTATGTTAACCATTAAATAAACCTTAAATTATATAATTGATCTTAAATTATAATGCAGAGCTATAGTAACAAAAATGGCATGGCATTGCATAAAAACAGACATGAAGACCAGTGGAACAGAATAGAAGAGTCAGAGACAAACCCACATATATACAATTATCTCATACTGGACAAAGTGCTATAAACATACATTGGAGAAAACATAATCTCTTTAACAAATGGTACTGGAAATCCATATGTAGTAGATTGAAATTTAACCCGTATCTCTCACCCTGTACAAAACTAAAAGTGGCTCAGGGACCTAGGCCGACCAGAGACCCTTCACCTACTAGAAGAAAATGTAGACCCAATTATCCATCCAGTCAGCCTAGGAACCACATTCCTCACAAGACTCCTGAAGTGCAAGATGTCAAATCAAGAATTGATAAATGGGATGGTTATCAAACTAAAAAGCTTCATAGCAAAGGAAACAAGAACATGAAGGGAGAGCCTATAGAAAGGGAGAAAATCTTTGCCACCTGCATCTTATATGGATCATTAATCTCCAGGATATATGGATCATTAATCTCCAGGATATACAGAGAACTCAAAAAACATACCATCAAAAAACCCCAAATAACCCAATCAATAAATGGGCAAAGGAACTGAATAGGTACTTCACAGAGGAAGAAATTGAATGATCATAAAGGTATTATTAAATGGATTAGAAAAATCTGAAATAGTATTTATTTTGCCAGAAGTGAGGGGGAAAATAGTAACAAAACTGTTCACTTAGGGAATCTATTTGAGCTTCACTTAGGGAGTCTATTGCTAGATAATATGGATTTTTAGTCAGCAGGACAGTATAGTTTAGTGTTTACACAGATGCTGAAGCCAGCCTGCTTGGGTTTAAATCCAGAATTTATTCATTCACTGCTTAAGCAAGTCTCTTCCCTACTATGCTTTATTTAGTTTGTTCATTACTTGGAGGGCAATAGTACTTATTGGATTTCTATATGGATTAAAAGAATTAGTGGATGTCAAGTGGTTAAAACAGTAATAATAGGTGCATAGTGATGTGTTAGCAATTACTTTTAAATTCATTCATCCTTATGAGTGAATATTGGACATCCATTCAGCAGACAATTTATAGGCATTTTGTGTGCCTGGTACACTAAAGCATTCAAATGAATGAATGCCAGTGCATAGTGCTAGAAAATAAGACTTTATATTTGGAGAGAATACTTTATGATTTATAAAACAATTGATAAGATAGTTCAATAAATACATTATTTAGTTCAACAATGAATATGTTTTGACTATATAGTTGTTATATTTTACAAATGAAGGCTTTATATCTTTAAATTTTATTTAACACAGTCTTAAATATACTAAAGCAGTAATATGGTGACCTGAAATAATTCATCATCAAAATAAAAGCTCTGCTCCTCATTTTTAAATTCCAGTAAAATTTACATTTAATTAGTTAGGCTTGTGTTTTCTATCATGTAGGTTAGTATTCTCAATCTTTAGTGATTTTATTAAAATTTCTGATTCCTCTTTCCTTCTCCCTGATATTTTCAATCACTAGTTTTGGGGTGGTTTTTAGAAATCTGCCAACCTAACAAGACCTGGGAACTTCACTTTGAGAAGTCCTTATGTAGAGGATTAGTTGTCTAACCAGCTCATGAGGAAACATGAGAAGGGCATAGCAGAACTGCACATCACCACACTGTCTGTCCCTTTACAAAGTCACATTTATAAATCTTACTGTTTTTTGGCTCATTATGTTGTGCTGTCACATTTATTTATCTTAACTCTAAAAATTGATGACTGGTTTATAGAATAACCAGTTTTTTATATATTCAGTTTTTCTCTCTGAAATAGTAATAGCCCTTGTTTTATAATAAAATTGAAATCCTACTCATTATACTGTTATGGTTTAAATATGAGGTGTCCCCCAAAATTCATGTGTGTGACAATGCAGGAATGTTTGGAGGTAAGATATAATGTAATTGGTGAATTAATCAATTTTAATGGGTTAATAATTTGAATGGATGAATGGTGATAACTGGCAGGTAGGGTGTGTTGTGGAAGTAGGTCACTGGGCTTGCTTTGGGGGATTATGTTACCTCTACATTCAGCTTAAGCTCTCTCTCCTTGTTGGCTGTCATGAACTGAGCATTTTTCCTCTTCCATGCCCTTCTGCCATATTCTGCCTTGTCTCAGTCTTAGAACTAAGGAATCAGCTAACCATGGATTGAACCTCTGAAGCCATGAGCCAGAATAACCTTTCCTCTTCTAAGTTGTTCTGTCAGGTGTTTTGGTCACAGTGATAAAAAGCTGACTAATATATACCTTCCTATGTTGTCTGTTTTTTAAAGTAAAAATTGCTTGAAGCCATCACTCAAAAATAGTTGCTACTTACATTTTTATAAATATGTTTTAAACACTTTTCTCTGTCTACTTTTTCAATGGAAATATCATACTTTTTATTTTATTTTATAAATGCTTTTAAAATAACATAGCTTGGATATATTTTCAGATAAATATAAATCTTCAGCATTTAAAGTCTGTTTTTTTAATTATCTGGATATACTAATTGTTTACTCTTCTATCAATGGAAAGTATATTTATTGGTTTTGAAACTCTCAGTCGCATACAATAAAACTCTTGTTTTTCTTGCTCCCAGGTTTGTAAGTCACCCAGAATAGCTCTGCTTCAGGCTGTAGGTTGAGTTCAGTTCTGTTTCATGTTGTTCCTTCTCTGTGGATCAGTAATTCCCTAGGACATGTTCTTCTCATGGTAAATGACAAACACAAGAAGGCAAGCTAACCCCTGAGCATATTTAAAACCTTATGTGTTACATTTATTAATATTGATTGTCCAAAGCAAGTCACAAGGATACTCATTATCATTGGCATGGGGGAGATATTACAAAGTTACAGGTAGTGCTGTGCTAGAAAAGCTTAACAGCTGGCGTTTCTGCAGGAAAAAAAAAATAAGCCCTGGATTTCCTGATTTCTGTGGTGTAAGTACTCTCACCGTGGCCAATTTTAAGACACCAAGGTTTGACTCACAAAATTCCTGAACTTTAGCCATCAGCTCTTGTAAGCCAGTATGCATCAGCACTTGCCACCTTTGCCACTGTGTGGCAGAGGTTTACATATGATTCTGTTATCAAAGAGTGAATAATTTGAGACAATTGTCTAACATAAATATTTGGGTTAACTTTTTCCTACTAAACTTCACTGAAACCAACATTCTTAAGTATGGTCATAATTTTAGGATACATTGTGAGAAGCGAAATTCCTGAGTCAAAGTGTTCTTAAGACTTTTTGAGGCTCTTAAAGATTATTGTAAAATTCCAGTAAAGAAAAGTTGTATGCTATGTTATTCTGCCAATAACAGTTGTTAAAGAGCATGTGTCCCCATATCTGTGCACATACTTGCCATTGTGATAAATTGGAATGTCCTTGTTTTAATTTGATACAGGATAAAGTGACATTCTATTTTGTTTTATGAATTGCATACTTATTGGTTCATTGATATGTTGAGAAATTTGTGACAGTTCTATATCTAAAAGGATATTAATAATACTGAGTATCAGCACAGGCTAGGCATTGTATTAATAAACATTTATACATGCCTTTCTTCATTAAACTTTATACCAACCCTGTTGGTCTACGTACAATATTCTCCCATTTTATGGATGGGGAGAATAAAGCTTAAAGGCTAATATAATAATATAGCTTATTGAAATTCATAAACATGGTCAATGTCAGGACTAGAATTCAAATCCATATCTGAATTATAAGTCTTTGTTCTTAACAATCTTACTGAAGTGGCTATTTTGTCTATCATTTGATTAAGTATTTTTTCTAAAAAATACTGTCTATCATTAGTATTTTGACTTTATAAATACAAATGAAAAGATAGTAAAGAATATTGAAATAGATGATGGACATTGTAACTCATTATTAAGTTCTGTTGTTTAGGGAATGAGGACAAGTAAGAAAGTCTGTCTACATGTGCACTAGAGATGCAACTTTTTTTTTTTTCCAAATATTTTCCATCTATGGTTGGTTGAATTCTTAGATGGAGAATCCATGGATACAGAGGACTGATTGTATCAGCAGTTTCCTTGTTGTGAATTTTCTTGGGCCATGAGAGACCACGTTATTCTCTTACTTTGTTTTCCTTGCATAAAGAATAAAACATTTTCTATGGAGACAGACATATTACACATCCCCAAGTGTTACATTTCCCCTATGTTTCTGCTATTTTATTTGACTCTTTGCCCAAAAGAGAAACTATTTTCAGTTGCAAAAGCAATATGTGTATATTAAAGAGTAAAAACAGTAAACGAAGGGGAGAAATTACCCTATCCACTCATCTAGAGACAACTACAGATTAAACATCTCTAATCTGAAAGTCTAAAATCCAGAGTGCTCCAAAATCTAAAACTTCTTAAGCACCACCATGGTTCCGTGAGTGAAAAATTCATGTGACCAATTGCAGTGAAAATGCAATCACACTAAATGTATAAAGTTGCCACAGTCTGGCTGGGCACACAATCACGAGCCACCACACAGCTTGTAGATTCAAACAGCAACTCTTTATTCCCGAACTCACACCAGCCGTCTACAATCACGTTCTGGGGAAATCCACGTTCTCTGCCCAAATCCACGTTCTCTGCCCAAATCCACCTCCACTGGGCTTCTATCTCTCAAAAAATACTGTCTGAATCCCGTGAGAACTTAAGGGGAACTCAGGCAGCAGGATACGCCCTATTCCCAGCAGGAATAATCTTAAACCTTAAACCTGGAACCTAAACCGGGAACGCCCTAATCCGCCTTGGTCCTTGAACAAGGTCACCTACATTCAATGTCACTGCAACATGGGGTACGCTGGCAAGGAAATTGTCATACCTACTTGGCTAATGGCTCCCAGCATAAAGTTACCTTTAGGCTCTGGGTATTAGGTGTATATGAAAGGTAAATGAATTTCATATTTAGACTTGTCTCCCATTCCATGGTATCTGATTATGTATATGCAAATATTCCCAAATACAAAAACAGCTGAAATATGAAACACTTCTGTTCTCAGGATTTTGGATAAGCAATACTCAGTTTGTATTTAACAGTTAACATTCCCTTTTAGTGTCTTTTTCTTTTCAAATGATTTTCTTTAATATAGCTGTAATTCTTTACTGTGTTGTTTACCTTACATGTTTTCATTCAGCATTGAAAAATAAACTAAGTGAAATTTACAATTTACAAGTTTAAGTAATTGCTTACTATCAGTACTGTATTTTTAGTGTTTTCTTGCTGTTCACATAAAGTTGTTCAGTACACATTTATTGTGCTAAATTAATTCTACAGATATAATAATGAATAAAGCCCTTTCTGTATTCTTGGGAACACATACTTTGGTTAGAAAGGAGAATAAACAGGCAGTTTCTTCCTTTTTGCTGTTTCTTAACAGCTTATACATGTGCATGGTACCATAAAAAACAAACAAAAAAGTATACAAGAGTTTCATTACTATGTGTTCTAGTTACCCAATTGCCCTCCTCAGAGGCAACCAGTCTTAGCTATTTCCTCTGTATTATTCCAGGGATATAATGTGCTTACATGGCATACATACACATGCATGTATTTTAACATAAATTATAGCATTCTTTTATACATACTACATTCTTTTATACATACTAGACTACATCTTGCCTTTTCACTAAATATGTCGATAATTGTTTTATATTAATGCAAAATAGCTGCCCCATCTTTTATAGTTGCAGAATATTCCATAATGTGGATTATTATAATTGAATGGACTGATTCCTGTTGATGTATATTAAGGTTAAACAGTGTTTTTATCCATTGCATTATTTTTAACTTTTAAAGACTTAAACTTCTTAAAATACTTTAAAAAATTTTTTTATTATTATTAGTTGTTCAAAAATCACAAAGCTCTTGGCATATCATATTTCATACATTTGATTCAAGTGGATTATGAACTCCTATATTTACCCCGTATACAGATTGTTACACATCCACGTTTTTACATACTGCCATACTAGTGTATGTTGTATTCTGCTGCCCCTCCTATCCTCTACTATCCCCCCCCTGCCGTCTTCTCTCTCTACCCCATCTACTGTAATTCATTTCTCTTCCTTGTTTTTTTCCCCTTTCCTCTCACTTCCTCTTATGTAATTTTGTATAACAATGAGGGTCTCCTTTCATTTCCATGCAATTTCCCTTTTCTCTCCTTTTCCCTCCCACCTCTCATCCCTGTTTAATGGTAATCTTCTTCTCATGCTCTTCCTCCCTGATCTGTTCTTAGTTGCCCTCCTTATATCAAAGAAGACATTTGGCATTTGTTTTTTAGGGATTGGCTAGCTTCACTTAGCATAATCTGCTCTAATGCCATCCATTTCCCTG
>NW_026000153.1:11657633-11661042 GCF_001458135.2 Marmota marmota marmota | reverse complement strand
TGGCATTTATAGCCAATCCCTAAAAAACAAATGCCAAATGTCTTCTTTGATATAAGGAGAGTAACTAAGAACAGAGTAGGAGAAGAAGATTACCATTAAACAGGGATGAGAGGTGGGAGGGAAAGGGAGAGAGAAGGGAAATTGCATGGAAATGGAAGGAGACCCTCAGGGTTATACAAAAGTACATACAAGAGGAAGTGAGGGGAAAGGGAAAAATAATACAAGGGGGAGAAATGAATGACAGTAGAAGGGGTAGAGAGAGAAGAGGGGAGGGGAGGGGAGGGGGGATAGTAGAGGATAGGAAAGGCAGCAGAACACAACAGACACTAGTATGGCAATATGTAAATCATTGGATGTGTAACTGATGTAATTCTGCAATCTGTATATGGGGTAAAAATGGGAGTTCATAACCCACTTGAATCAAAGTGTAAAATATGATATATCAAGAAATTTGTAATGTTTTGAACAACCAGCAATAAAAAATTTAAAAAAAAAATAAAACAGCACTCTCTTCCTCCAAAAATAAAAAAAAAAAAGTTCTCTGTAAATTTTGATGTCCAATATGTTGCTTTTTGTGTGTCTATGCTGTTTGGTCCTATTGCTTTTTAAATTAGGAAAGCTCTTCGTCCAAAATTTTGGTAAATAATTCTCATTTTCTTTTAGATTATCTCTTTATTACTTTATTTTAGTCTACTTGAAATTTATCTGAACAAATGGAAAAAAGTGAAGCATTTAAATTTCCCTTTCCCTACCACCAACTTTGGTGATCACTTTTTCTAGCACCAGATAATTTCCTTCTTGTTTAATGATGCATCCTCCAAAATATATTAAATTCTTATATGTTTCATTGATTTCTTTTTATATACTTTAATATTAACTTGTAATTTAATATCCAATCATTTAATTCTTGTTTTTATGGAGGGTGCTAAATGTGTATCATGTTATCTGAAGGGTAATAAGCACAATTGAAAATTATAGTATGCCAGCTTGAGCCTGGAATGTATTTTAGCAATTCTGTATAGTTCAGTAGTTTTTTTTTTTTTTTGTACTGGGCATTGAACCTAGAGACTCTTTGCCACTGAACCACATCTTTAGCCCTTTTTATTTTTTTATTTTGAGTCAGAGTCTTACTGAGTTGTTTAGGGCCTTGTTTAACAGTTGATGAGACTGGCTTCGAACTCGGGGGATCCTGTTACCTCAGCCTCCTGAGTTTCTGGGATCATAGGCCTGCCCCACCTTGCCCAGCTAGTAGTTTTTAATTTATTGGAATAAAAGGAAGAAAGCATGTAAGAATCATCTAGGGGAGTTCATTTAGTTTGGCAACATGTGTTCAATAATTGCCTTGTGTTTTGGACTGTAATAGGGTGAGGTGGGAAGCTATAGAAAAATTTTTGAGTGATTATTTGTGGCTTTTCTTCTGTCTACTTTAAAAAACAATGACCAAGTTCAGTCTCCCCATTTTTCAACTTCAAGTAACAGATTTGTTTGAGGTTGTGTTTCTTATTTATAGTAGAGATTGGTGGAGCTATGCTTTCAGAGGAAGGGGGTGGTTTTTCCTCATTGGAAACCATCTTACTGGTAGTACTTGCTTTAGATAGTTTTCAGAGAAGTATCAGCTTCCTGTTTTATAAATGCTGAGATCTTTGTAGAAATTTTTGTATAATATTTCTCTTCCCTGGTTTTCTTTCTAGGTTTGTTCAACAATTCACATCTTTTTAAGGGAAGAGCTGTGTTAAGGTTTTATTTTCCCTTCTTATACAGGACTTGTCAATTGCCCGGAGCCACTTTAAGAAAGCTTCTCTGCTTTTCCATCTTAATTGAGTATTCAGGAAAGCTTAGGAAGTAGGGGGAAAACTGTTATCAGGAGACTCATATTGGCTCCCATTACTCCTTCAAGGATAAGGAAAGTTTCAGTAATACATAGGGAACATTGAAGAATATGGAAATGAGTATTTGTGTCTCATTTAGCACCAGGTTTCCTAAAGTACAGCCTCTTGGTAAGTTTTAGCCCTTACCCCCAGCTGTTCTAAATTAGATCTCTATTATCAACTATTACCAATTGTATGTGTAAATGGTTTTTAGAATATATAATTATCATTAATTACTCATCACACACTGGGTAAACAAACTACTATCAGTCCAAGATAAAACTCAAGTAATAGGGTTGTGGCTCAGTGATGGAACTCTTGCCTAGTACTTGTGAGGCACTGATTTCGATCTTTGGCACCGCATAAAAATAAGTAAATAAGATAAAGGTATTGTGTCAGTGTACAACTAAAAATTTTTTTAAAAAATTCAAGTAATATGAAGGAGAGTTAGCAAATTCATAAATTCTGCGCTTACTTATATGTGTATCCCCATAGTTGTCTGGATATATATGAATTTCTACAGATCTCACATTACACACTTTGGAGACATGTTCTGAGATAGGGATTGTGGGGAATTAAAAACAAAACTAGGCTGACATTTATGGAATGTAGGTAACAACCCTCTGTGGAAGATTCTGTTATTAGCTCATTTTAGAAATGGAGAAACTGAGCTGGGGCTGTAGCTTAGTGGCAGAGCACTTACTTGCCTTGCATGTGTGAGACACTGGGTTCAATCCTCAGCACCACATAAAAATAAATAAAGGTATGCTGTCCATCTACAACTACAAAAAAAAAAAAAAAAAGAAATGGAGAAACTTTGGCATAATGAAATAATGAATTTATTTTTTTTAATTTTTTAAATTTTTTAATTTTTTTTATTGTTGGTTGTTCAAAACATTACATAGTTCTTGATATATCATATTTCACACTTTGATTCAAGTGGGTTATGAAATCCCATTTTTACCCCGTGTACAGATTGCAGAATCACATCAGTTACACATCCATTGATTTACATATTGCCATACTAGTGTCTGTTGTATTCTGCTGCCTTTCCTATCCTCTACTATCCCCCCTTCCCTCCCCTCCCGAAATAATGAATTTAAATGAGTTTCTCCACAAGCTTACTGAATTAATAGAATTTTAAGCTTTAAAAATATATGCATAGCCAAGTGTGGTACATCTCTATAATCCCAGTGACTTAGGAGGGTTAGGCAGGTGGATTGCAAGTTTGAGGTTAGCCTCAGCAACTTTTTGAGGCCCTAAGCAACTTAGACCCTGTCTTAAAAAGTAAAAAGGGGTAGGTGGGAATGTGGTTCAGTGTTTGAGCACCCACCACAGGAACCTCTCCCCAATTACGTATAGATTTAAAGATACGTATGTGTACACACACTTTCTATATGCGCACAACATTTAGGCCACTCTTGGCTCTTTAAATGTATTTCACAGATTTTTGTCATCTTCATTTTTATTTTGCAACTAATTAGCTCGTGTGTGTGTGTGTGTATGTATGTGTGTGTGTGTGTATATATATATATATATAT
>NW_026000153.1:11599289-11653910 GCF_001458135.2 Marmota marmota marmota | reverse complement strand
TTTTTTTTTTTTTTTTTTTTTTTTTTTTTTTTTTTTTTTTTTTTTGTAATTGGAAGAAATTAGAACTAACAGTTATTCAACAGAGGAGTACGTTTGAATGCTGTTTGAGTCCATGACTAGGGATGGCTTTTCAGGGCTGATGGAATCCTTGCATCTAGAAAGAGGGTCTGAATTTTAATCTGGGAGTTAATTGTTAATGCTGGCAGAAATGCTCCATGGGTCAGATCTTAAGGCAGGGTCAGGGTGGGGAGAGAAGATGGAGTTCTGTCTCTTCTGTTGGGAACTAGAGAGAGGAGAATTGGAACTGTGGAATTTGTGGGGGACTGGCATTGTGGGGGACACTACTCTGGAAGAAATGAGCAGGTCACTGCACTGCAGCCTCAGGCTGAGGTTTAAGGAGAAAGTTCCTAGTCATAGATCCCCCTTAAAGGGGTGTGGCCAGGGGGTCCCTACGTTTTTAATTCCCTTATATTAGCCTCACTCTTAGTAAATCCTCATCAAAAAATACAGTCCAGGGGCTGAGGCTGTAGCTCAGTGGTGAAGTGCTTGCCTCGCATGTGTGAGGCATTCAGTTCAATCCTCAGCACCACATAAAAATAAATAAAGATACTGTGTGTTCATCTACAACTAAATAAATATTAAAAAAAACACAAAAAACTACAGTCCAGTGTTAGCTGTGTATTGGATGATTCAGGGAGGGGCTCTGTCCATACTGGGGCCAGATGGTGTCAAAATGGCTGTGGTAGCTTAGAGATCATTTCCAGATGGCAGGAGAGCAGCACAGAGAAGCCTAGGCTCTGGTCTTAGACCAAGTGATGGCTGGTGACAGCCAGGATATATGTTTCTGGAACATGTTAATATTTGCATATTTACAAGTCCTTACCTAAGAACTTCTCACAATTACTTACACATCACATTAAAAGCTAGACTTTCTGCAGTGAGAGGTGGATAAAAGAAAAGTGATTCTGTGGACTGGAGAGTTGGACCTTTGCATTGTAGTTTGGTGACATTCGATGCCACAACCCGTCAGGATTTTGACTGGTTTCTTTGGCTCTTTTCATCATCACTACTAAAATTTGGCTTTTCAAATTAGTGGGAGAAAAGGCCCTGTTTGCAGCCTCAGTTGTACAGTCCCACTGGCAGTTTTGCCTCATGGTACTGCAGTGTGGTGACTCACACATCAGCTTTTAGTTCTGAGTAAGAGCTTGGGGCCTGTTGTGTGGAATAGTGGTGCGGGATCTGCAAAACTGGCCCAGGCTCTGGCATGTAGTTACCTCAACTACCAAGTTGTTTGGAAGGCCCAGTGTGGCCAGAGGGCTCCCTTTTGTGGGTGGTAATGCCAGCATCACAAGCTTGAACTGCAGCCTGGGAAAGTCATGGAAACCTGCTGCAGAGTGTGTAGAAAGCATGTTTATTGGATCTTACATCTCACACATTAATGAATTATGAATTATTCCAACACTTTGGATGTTTGAATGTTCAGACATTTAAGAAGAATTAAAACATTTAAAACCAAAGAAATCAGTGGTAATGCTGTTGATGTCAAGTTCTGTGGAGTGACGCAAGTCTTATTAAAAAATACTGTGGAGTACTTGACAAAAAGTTGTTTCTTATAGAGGGAGCCCATAGTAACTACTCAGCTTTCCTGTTTCAGAGCCCTCAGGTTTCTTTACTGGTTAAGATGCTTATTAGTAAATGGGAAGAAGCCCAAGCACCATGAGGCCTCAGCCATGGCGAGGATTGGACACAGAAGCTCTGACTCTTCTTTCCAGAGCAAATCCCTGTGGTTACATTTGGGGGGTACACCCTAGGGGCCCCAGTCTAGGGGATCAATTTCATGAGTTATGTTGTCAAAGCTCACTTCCTGATCCTACTGCTAAATTCTCTCTTCCCCCAATGGATCTACTTTCCAAAATAAACCTTCCAGTGTCTGCATACATTGCCATATGGGGTGGCAAGCCATTGCACACAAGAATCTTAAAACCACAGGATGAACAAATGGGAAGATTATGACCTGTGTAGGGTCCTTACCTGTTACCACCTCTCAAGGAGGAAATGCAGGGGAGAGGCTGGTTTTGTGCCATCCTTTCCAGCTATATAATAATAAGATGATGAACTAGAATGCTCAAACTATTATTGATATTTGAATATTGGTTGTATTCGTGCTCTGTGCTAAGCATTATACCTGCAATTTAAAAAGTCCTTACAACAACACATATGAGAACACCAAGATTTACATAGCTTGCCAAAGTCACACAGTAAGTACATAACAGATTTGAACTGGTGTCTGTTCTACTCCAGATTTTGCACTCTTTAAAAAGTAACTAATTATACACAAATAAGGCTTGTGGAGACCTGGCTTTAGGCAGACTGAAGAGCTTGTCTTACACCAACCCTCTGCTGAGAAAATTGGAAAAGCCAGAATATGCATACTTATTAAGGCACTGGAGGGTTGTTGAGAAAGTAAGAGCCAATATTCCAGAGTTGAAACCTACAATTGGTGTCATTTTTTCCCCCTCAAAGCACTTGCTAATTCAAGGACAGTGGCTGAGAAACTGAATAATTCTTGTAAGACTTTTTGGTAACAAAGCCCAGGATCCGAGTTATTCTGAGGTTCTTGAATTGTCTGGAAAATGATGAAGACACTAAAATAGCAATCAATAAAGCAAGGGGCACATTTCAGTTTCTGTGGTATTTCCTAAAACAATGTAAGAGTAACAAGATAATAGCTGGGGAATTTGAAATAGCAAAGTAATCCAAAAGAAGTCAAGTAAGGAGTAAAAGCGCCATAGAACCAATGGGAGCAAGAGAAAACATTAAGAAGGTTGATTTAAACCCAGATGCATCAGTATGTATATCAAGCACATGTGGATTAAACATTCCATTTTAAAGACCATATTGTCAGCCTGGATAAAGAACAAAACTGAACAACCTGAGACTTAAAAACAACACAGCTTAAATATCAGGATACAAAAGAATTGAAGGGACAAAGATGAGAAGAGACCTATCATGTAAGTGAAGCAAAAAGAAGTAGGTAGGTGGTGCTTGCCTGAAATCCCAGTGGCTCAGTAGGATGAGGCAGGAGGATCACAGTGTTCAAAGCCAGCCTCAGCAACTTAGTGAGACCCTAAGAAACTTAGACCCTATCTCAAAATACAAAATAAAAAGGGCTGGGGATATGGCTCAGTGGTTGAGTGCCCCTAGATTCAATCCCCACTACCCCGCCCCCCCCCCAAAAAAGCAGGTGTGTTCTAGATAGTAGGGGATTAGGGGATCAGATAAGAGACACTTTCTAGTGCCAGGGGAGTATTTTATAATGATAAAAGGTTCATTTTAGCAGAGTATCCAGCCTGCAGAGGTAATTGAGCTGCCTGTGAGGTTCACAAAGGTGCCCATAGCCCTGCCTCACCTTGGAGCTGGTCAGAGAGGAACTAGATTAAAAAGTATACAGGGAGACAGGAGGAAGCAAGAGAGATTAGAGAAAAACACAAGGGTGGAGCATACTATTAAAAGGCCAAGAAATGTAACATTTTTTTTTTTTTTGGTAAATATGATGTGAGTCCTATGCATGCCCCCTGCCCTAATTTTGGGGGTCAGAATCACTAATAAATGTTAATGTTAGCTCAAAATTATCAAAAGCTTCCTGATATAAGGGCTTTGCATGTGTTCATTTAGTATATCCTCACAAAAGCCCTGGAGGTTTCCATTTCACAGATGGGAAAACCCGCACTGTTAGAGCGTGCAAAGCAAGTCAATGTGGTGCCAGAGTCCCTGCTCTTGGTCATGGAGCAGACTCCAGATTTTATAATCTGACTCTGGATAAATGTTATCATTTTAAAAAATTAGTGTTTTGTGGCTATTCATGATAGATTCACTGTGGTATATTCATATACATACATAGGAAGGTTAGGTTCATTCCATTATTCTCTTATTCCATCCCTCCACCTTCCCCTCAGTTCCCTTCATCTAGTACACCAATCTGTCTTCTATTTTGATGGAATTCCCTCTCCCTTTTTTTTCTTTCTCTTTTTCTCTTTTATTTTGTACTAATTTCCAAATAACAAAGAAAATATTTGACCTTTGACTTGGGGACTGGCTTATTTCACTCAGAACGATAATCTCCAGTTTCATTCATTTACCAACAAATGCCATAATTTTATTCTTATTTATGGCTGAGTAGTATTCCATTGTGTATATATATCACACTTTCTTTATTCATTCATCCGTTGATGGGTTCCTGGATTGGGTCCCTAGTTGTGAATTGTGCTACTATAAACACTGATGTGAACGCATCCCTATAGTATACTGATTTTAGATCTTTTGGTCCCAAGGAGTGGGATAGCTGGATCATATGGTGGTTCTATTCCTAGGTTTTTAGGTGTTTCGATGCCGCTTTCCAGAGTGGTTGCACCAATTCTCACTTCCACCAACAATGTATGACTATACCTTTTCACCCACATCCTCACTAGCATTATTATTTGTATTCTTGATAATTGCCATTCTGACAGGAGTAAGATGAAATCTGGATATAGTATTGATTTGCATTTCCCTGATTGCTAGAGATGTTGAACATATTTTGTATATTTGTTGGCCAATTGTAGTTCTTTTGTTTAGTTCTTTTGCCTATGTATTAACTGGGGTTTTTTTGTTGTCAAATTTTTGAGGTTTTTATATATTCTGTGTATTAATGTCCTATCTGAGGAGCAGGTGGCAAAGATCTCCCATTCTATAGGCTCTGTCTTCATGCTCTTCATTGTTTCCTTTGCTATGCAGAAGCTTTTTAATTTGATATCATCCCACTTATTGATTTTTGGTTTTATTTCTTGATTTTTAGGAATATTATTAAAGAAGTCAGTTTCTGTGCCATATGTTGAGATGTTTGGCTTAAATTTTCTTCTAGCTATTGTAGAATTTTCTGGTCTAATTCTTAGGTCTTTGATCCACTTTGAGTTGACTTTTGGGCAGAATGAGAGATAGACATATGGATTTCCAGTTTTTCCAGCACCTTTTGTTGAAAAAGACTATCTTTTCTCCAATGAATGTTTTTGGCACCTTTGTCTAGTATCAGATAATCGTATTTATATGGGTATGTCTTTGTGTCTTCTATTCTGTTCCATTTACTGGTACCATGCTGTTTTTGTTACTGTAGCTCTGTAGTGTATTTTGAGGTCTGGTATTGTTATGCCTCCAGCATCAATCACTCTTTTTGCTCAGGATTGCTTTGGCTACTCTGAGTCTGTTTTTTTTTTTTCCCAAGTGAATTTTAGAATTGCTTTTTGTAGTTCTGTGAAGAATGGTATTGGTGTGTTCTTTCCATCTTCTAAAGTATTTTACAATTTCTACCTTCAGTGTTCTTTAGTTTTCATTGTAGAGGTCCTTGACATCCTTCATTAGATTGATTCCCAAGTATTTTATTTTGTTTATGTTATTGTGAAAGGAAAATGTTCCCAATTTCTTTTTCAGGAGATTCATTATTGTAGCAACATGATTGATTTATGTATGTTGATCTTATATCTTGATACTTTACTAAATTGTTTTTTATCAGCTCTAGAAACTTCTGGTGGAGTTTTTTTGGGTCTTCTAAATATAGGATCATCAGCAAACAAATAATTTGAGGAGTTCTTAGCCTATTTGTATCCCGTTAGTTCCTTTCTCTTGCCTGATTGCTCTGGCTAGAGTTTCAATGTTGAATGGAGTGATGGGACTGGGCATCCTTGTTTTTAGAGGAAATGCTTTTAGTTTTTTTTTATTCAGAATAATGTTGGCCTTGGATTTGTCCTGTATAACCAGTGCAATGTTGAGATAAGTTTCTTCTATCCCTAGTTTCTCTAGTGTTTTAAACATGAATGGGTGTTGTGCTGTACTTTGTCAAAGGCTTTCTCTGCATCTATTGAGATAGTCATGTGATTCTTGTCCTTAAATCTACTTACATGGTGAATTACATTTATTGATTTGTATTATGTTGAACCAACCTTGCATTCCTGGGATTTTTTAAATGTGTTTTGCATACAGTTTGCCAATATTTTATTAAGAATTTTTGCATCTATTTCACCAAGTATATCTGCCTGAAGTTTTCTTTCCTTGATGTGTTTTTGTCTGGTTTTGGTATCAGGGTGATACTGAATTCATAGAATGAATTTGGCAGTGATTCCTCTTTTTTCCTTTCATGGAATTATTGAGGAGGATTGGTATAGTTCTTTTTTAAAGGTATGGCAGAACACAGCTGAGAATACATCCAGTCCTGGGCTTATCTTAAAGTTTGAAGGCTTTTTTTTTTTTAATGTGTTTTTTTAGTTGTAGATGGATACAATACCTTTTTTATTTATTTATTTTTGTGTGGTGCTGAAGATCGAACCCAGTGCCTCACACATGCTAGGTGGGTGCTCTAACACTGAGCCACAACCTCCAGCCCCTAATTTGAAGGCTTTTTTTGGATAGCTGCTTCAATTTCATTATTTGATATTGATCTGTTTAGATTTTTTTATACACTCATGGTTCAATTTGGGTAGGTTATATATCTCTAGGAATTTGTTAATATCTTCATGATATTCTAGTTTATTGAGAGTAAACTTTCAAAATAGTTTTTGATGATCCTCTGGATTTCATCTATGATGATGTTCCCTTTTTCATCTTTAATTTTGTTAATTTTAATCTTCTTTCTCTTTATTTTGACTAGTTTGATTAAGGGTTTATCGATTTTGCTTATTCATTCAAAAAACAACTCTTTGCTTCATCAATCCTTTGTATTTTTTTATTTTCATTTTTATTAATTTCAGCTCTGATACTAATTATTTTCTGTCTTCTACTGATTTTTGCATTGATTTATTCTTTTTCTAGGCCCTTCAGGTATAAGGTTAGATTATTTATTTAGTATCTTTTTATTTTTTAATGTATGAACTCAGTGCTATAAACTTTCTTTTTAGAACTGCCTTCATACTGTCCCAGAAATTTTGATGTTGTATCACTATTCTCGCTTGTTTGTAATAATTTTTTTATTTCTCTCCTCATTTCTTCAGATATATATTCATCATTCAAAGTGTACTTTTTAATATCTAGATGTTAGAGTGGTTTCTGTTTTTTATCTTGCTGATTTTTTTTTTATCTTACTGATTTCACTCCATTATGATCTGATAGGATGCAAGGAATTTTCTCTATTTTTTGTATTTGCTAAGATTTGCTTTTTGGCCTAAAATATGATCTATTTTATAAACTGTTCCATGTGCTGCTGAGAAGAAAGAAAATTCAGTCGTTGATGGATGAAATATTCTATAGATGTCTATTAGGTCCATTTGATTAATAGTGTTTTTCAGTTCTGAAGAATCTTTATTTAGTTTCTGTCTGGATGATCTATCTAGTGGTGGGAGAGGTGTGTTGAAGTCATCCAATATTATTGTATTGTGGTCTATTTGATTCTAAATATTAAGAAAAGTTTGTTTTATGTATGTAGATGTGTCATTATTTGGGGGCAGAAATATTTACAATTATTATATATTGCTGGATGATTCATTTAACCAGTAAACCTTCTATGTCTCTTTTGATTAATTTGGCTTGATGTCTATTTTGATGTCTATTAGTCACCCCTGCTTGTTTATGGGTAATATTTGTGTGATATATATTTTCCCATTCTTTCACCTTCAGTCTGTGGATGTCTTTGCCTATGAGGTTTGTCTCTTACAGAAAACATATTGTTGGATCTTGTTAATTAATACAATCTGCCAATCTTTGTCTTTTTTTTTTTTTTTTTTTTTTTTTTGGTGGTGTTTGGCATTGAACCCAGGACCTTGTGCATGCAAAGCAAGCATTCTACCAATGGAGTTATATCCCTAGGCCAATTTTTGTCTTTTGATTGAAGAGTTTAGACCATTTATATTCAAATTTACTATAGAGAGATGCTCTTTATTTAGTGCTATTTTGATGTACTTCTAATGTTTAATTCAGACTGGAGTCTCCTCTAATTGATTATTTTTCTAGTGCAATTCATATCTATGTTGGTTTTCATTTTTATTTTTTATTGCTTCTTCATGAAATAATTGAGTATGTTTTGTAGTATAGGTTTTGTTATGATGAATTCTTTTAGGTTTTGCTTATCATGGAAGGTTTTTATTTCATCTTCAATTCTGAAGGATTATGTTTCTAGGTTTGGTAATCTTGGTTGGTACCTATTTTCTTTCAGAGTTTGTTATGTATTATTTCCTCCTGGCTTTTAGGATATGGGTTGAGAAATCAGTTAAAATCTGAATTGGTTTACCTCTAAATATAACCTGCCATTTTTCTCTTGCAGTTTTGAGAATTGTATCCTTATTCAGCATATTAGGCATTTTCATTATAATGTGTCTTAGAGAAAATCTATTCTATTTGGATTTTTACATGCTATTTGAATTTCCATCTCATTTCTAAGATTTGGAAATTTTTCTAATATTATTTTATTGAAAACATTGTGCATTCCTTTAGTTTGTATCTCAGAGCCTTCATGTATCCTAATGATTTTTAAATTTGGTCTCTTGACATTATCCTAGATTTCTTGATTATTCTCATGCTCTCTTAACATCTTTTTTCCTTGTGGTCAACTTTATTTTCCAATATTATATACGTTGTCTTCAAGGCCTGAAAACCTGTCTTCAAAATGATCTAATCTATTGGTAATGCTTTCCATTGGATTTTAAATTTAGTTTATTGAGTCTTTTATTTCTAGGATTTCTGTTTGTTATCTCTTGTCTTTTTATTGAAGTTGTCTTTCACTTCCTATATTTTCCAATTTCACTACTTATGTCTCCTTTTAGGTCACTGAATATTTTAACTAGGTACTTAAGTTTTTTCTCTGACATTTCCTACACTGTGGTGTTGATGAAGTCAGTGGTTGAAGTATTTGTTGTGGGCTGTTTGGGTGTGGTTTCTTCCTTTGCTTTTCCATATTGTTTATATGTATGTCCATCTATTGGGTTGGTTATTGCTTCTCCTTTTGAGCAAGGAACTTCTTCATGAGCTTCTTTCTCTTAAGAGCCAGGGTTAGGTGAATATCCAGGTATTGGTACTTTAACTTCATGTGTGGCCTCTGCTGTTGCCAGCGTCAGCACCACTTTGAGAAAAGCCACTGAACTCTATTGACTTTCAGAGCCAAGCCACATACTATTCAATCTTATGAAAAGTGAAAAACTTGTTGATACTGTTCTCCACAATCCCTCTAATCCAGGTATAAACTTGTAGTCAAGCTCTCTCAGATCAGTTTTTCCTTCACTGCCTTCTTTCTGTGTTGTGGGAGATTGGAAATCACTACCTAGCTCTGTTCTGCCATCTTCAGGACCCCCTGACCCCCACTTTTTTTTTTTTTTGGTACCAGGGATTAAACTCAGGGGCACTCGTCCACTGAGCCAAATAATCCCTAGTCCTGTTTTGTCTTTTATTTAGAGACAGGGTCTCACTGGGTTGCTTAGTGCCTCACTTTTGCTGAGGCTGGCTTTGAACTCACGATCCTCCTGCCTCTGGCACCTGAGCCACTGGGATTACAGGTGTGCACCACTGCACCTGGCCCTAGCCACATTTTAAATAGGGAAAGAACTCCAGGAACAGTTCTTAACTCCAAGTATTGTGAGTTAAGAGCAGAGCAGAGACTCATCTGATTCCAGTGCTTTTTCTTTTTTGCTTCTTCTTAAGTTACTCTGTTTGTCGCACCAGGAAATTAGAGTGAATTTATTAAATCATGGTGTGTTGCTTTTTCAAGGTGGTGAACCTTTGTTCAATTGCTGGTTACCTTCCCATGGCTGTGACTGGAATTGTGGCATAGATGACTCAACTTCTCTAATTTTGGCACTAGATGGTGCTATAACACCACACATCTCTACTGCTGTGGGTCTTGGACAAAGTTTCTTCAGCATTTGGGGCACTGGTGAGGAGGATGCTACCTTACTTCAGTATGAAAAAGCATGGAAGAGAGGAAACTTTCTTGGCCCTAATAATCTAGTCTTTGATGCTAAATTCTGGGAATGCTGAAGACTTTCAGCTCTGGGACTTGCAGCCAAGCCTTTTTGTGAATTGAGTTCTTTGTTTTACCCAGTCCTGGGAAATAGACTTGGACACACACACATCCACTTCAGAGGCTCCTGTGGGGGATGTGGGATGTCTAAGCAGCAAAGAGCTTGGCACTGTGTTAGATACTCAAGAGACTACAGATATACAAACTCCGTTCTTCTGTAATCCCAGTGGGCTACAGTCCTGGCTCTCCCAGCCACTTTCTCACCGCCTTTCGGTTGCTTCGGGGGGCGGGGGGGGGGCTTGCTGGAGGCTGAGGAGCCTTTTGGTGCAGGAACCTGCATCAGACTCTGCTCTCACATCCTGGTGAATAATTGTTGAGCACCCTCTAATAATACTGTTTTGGAGACCTTGTCCTAAAGTCAGTGAGTTTCCATGATTTACTTGGACTCTCCAAAAAGGTCAGGGTTATGAAAGACTGACCACAGTCAAGGAGGGGGACTGGAAGAGAAAAAAGATAAGGCAACAAAATGCAATATAGGCTTCTAGTCCAGAAAAAGGACATTAGTGGGGGCAGTGACGAGAATTGGGTGTAGTCTACAGCTTAGTTAATAGTATTGCTCTTTTATTTCTTGATTTTGGTCATTGAACCATGGCTATGTCAAATGTTAATATATGGGGAAGTTGGGTGAATGGTGTATGAGAATTTTTGTATTGATTTTAAAATATTTTGGGGGTCAATTCTGAGGTTATTTCAAACTTGAAAGTTAAATAAAAAATATACATTTTAAAAATTTACATGTTTTATATATCACCATCATAGAATATTTCAAACCTACAGAAAGGTATAGAGAATAGGGACATCTCCTTGTACAACTTACTCAGAAGTGTTGGTGGGAGGCACTAGAGTGAGGAATGGAGTGGTTTTTGCAGAAATTAACTGTTACTCACTGTTATCCTGTGATTTTTCTATGTCCAGACTCCACTTGATAGTTAAGTTGGACCATTATTTTTCAGGCAAAGGCCATTTAAAATTTGACAGCTTCCACATAAGGACAAATCCTCCTATCACTCTGCTTTGTGCACCTGTTCTGCTGTCCTCTCACTACTGGCTTAGTATATTTTTTCTTTCTGCATAGCTTCCTCACAACCTCTGCTGGCCATGGCCCCTCGCTGTCCTGATTCTGCCTCTCAGTTAGGCTCTAGGTAACCTTGCAATTTTAGTCCCTGTTGTTGATTGCAGGATCCTTACTATGTTTCCCAGTCCAAATTCCTGAGAGTGAGAAACTGATTGGCTTGACACAAAGTCTTTGACAGACTGCATCACATTTTGGGAGCTGGCACAGATACTGGCTTCCCAGGGTTAGTGCTAACCTGGTTCTGTCACCTGCAGCCTGACAGTGAGGGGAGCTGGGTGGGAGGGCTCACTTAGTGTGGCCCCTTGAACAGCAGCATCAATGTCAAATCTGCTTCTAAGGGATCTGGGCACCGAGGCTCTCCTGTTTCCTGGGTTGTTCTCCTGGAGAAGCAGGAGAGATAGAGATAGAGGACTAAGAGATCTCTGAGTGGGATCACGAGGGTCTAGTACTTTGTTATTATACAACCAAACATTTGTACACCACTCAGAAGTTTGGTAACTCCACTGTATAATCATGATCTAATTTTGTGCACATTTTGGTAACACTTATATGACTGTATTGCAATTGCTTTTTTTTCTGTTTCCTCTTATAGGCAAACAACAGGCAACATGAAGGCAGAGACTATGTCCCCTTATCAATATCTTTAGTACTGATCCTACAGCTAATATTCTAGAGAAATTTTAAAAATATTTTTATTTCATTTTTATGTGGTGCGAAGGATCGAAGCCAGTACCTCACGCGTGTTAGGTGAGCGCTCTACCACTTGAGCCACCATCCCAGCCTAGAGATATTTATTACATGTAAGAATCAAATAATTGAGACCACATTTTTTGAAGCTGACAGCTGCTCTTACTGTCTTACTACTGAGGAAGTGGAGGCATAGTTAAGCAGTGTGAAGGCATATGATTAAATGACTGGGCTCTTTGTGGCCCAGTCCTACAGATCTGCATTCAGAGAACACCCAGTGTGATTCTCTTCCCAACATATGGTATCTCTCTCCATTCTTCTTCCCATACCAGAAATAAGCATCAGAAGTTGATGCTGGGGCTCCTGGGCTCTCTGGGTATTCTGAGCCCCTCTAGAATGGTGAAGGGTGCTCCTTTGTTTTTCTTAAAGTCAATGTGTGGAAGTCCATTGGAAGCATATTTCTTTCTTTTTTTTTCCTCCACATTTTTTATTGGTTCATTATAGTTGATGGGACTTGTTGTTTCACAGTCATACCTGCACATACCATAACAATATAATTGGCCAATATCACTCCCCAGCACTTCCTCCCTGCTCCCTCCCTCCTACCTCTTGCTCCCTTTAGTCTACTGATCTCCTTTTGATTTTCATGAGATTCTTCTCCATCTTTCTTTTCCTTTTTCCTCTCTAGCTTCTTCATATGAGAGAAAACATGTAACCCTTGACCTTTTGAGTTGGACTTATTTTGCTTAACGTAATGGTCTCTAGTTCCATCTGTTTTCTGCAAATGACATAATTTCATTCTTCTTTATGTCTGAAGAAGACTCCATTGTGTATATCTACCACATTTTCTTTGTCCATTCATCCATTGCTGGACACCTAGGCTGGTTTCATAGGTTTGGCTATTGTGTATTATGTTGCTATAAATATGGGGATTCGTGTATCACTGTAGTAAGATGACTTTAATTCTTAGGATAAATGCTGAGGAGTGGGATAGCTGGGTCACATGGTGGTTCCATGCCTAGCTTTTTGAGGAAATTCCATATTGACTCATTGGAAGCATATTTTAGTATCTTTATGGATTTTCTTGTGAGATAACTACAGAGCATAAAAGTATTGACTTCATTAAATCAGCTGGTACCTGTAATGTTTATCTCGAGACTCTGGATAGCATAAGGATTAGGGACACATTGGAAATGGGGAATGGGGATTTTGGGACAGGTCTGGATGTGGGGAGTTAGAGGTAGAAGGAAGAAGAGCAGAAGATAGACTTCAGGTGGAAGGATGCTGTGGTTTGGATATGGCTAGAGTGTGTCTCCAAGGATCTGTGTGTTAGGAGCTTGGTTCCTAGTGTGGTGGTACTGACAGGAGGTTTGATTTTTAAGAAGCAGGGCTTAGTGGAAGTTCCTTATGTCACTGGGGTATTGTCCTCAGAAAGGACTGTGGAACCCCAACTTCTCAGGCTTCTGTTTTTCAGATGTGATTTCTTTCCTCATGTATTTCTGCCATTGTGACTCCATCCCCCGTGAGTCCCCATGTAGGAACCATGCACTTGAATCTCCATAGCCAAGCTAACTAGACTTCTTTATAATGTTAGCCTGCCCGAAGCATTTCATTATAATAATGCAAAATGGACCAGCAGACTGGTTTGAATACAGGATTGAAAGGTGAGAAATGAATTGTACAGAATGTGAATGTGGAGGAATTCTGAGAAATGGCAGCCAATGCTGGTGACACACATGAGACAACTGGTAATTTAGGAGATTATTGTTAATGTCAAAACCATCATATGCAATTATAGGTTAAAATGAAAAATTTGTATGTGCAATTAAGTTACAGTAAAGACCTCAGAGAAACTTAGCTTTTGTATTAGGTTATTTTGTAACACCCCAATTTCTTAGGGAAACAATCAGTTAATTCTCAGTTTGTGTGTGTGTGTGTGCATCTCCACTGACTGCATTTGGCTTTTTTCTCTAGTGCCCACCAGGGTACCTGGTCCACACTGGCCATCCATATGAAGAAAGATGTTCATTGTACTATTACTAGTAGTATAAAAAAATGGAAAACAACAATATAAGTATCTAAAAAAGGGCATGGTTTGATAAAAGAGTGTATATCTACTGGATGGAATGTCATGTATCCTTTATATGATGGTTGTAAAAACTATGTTGCAAAATAAAAAAAAATGCATTTACATTTTTTCAAAAAATTTCCCTCTTGTGTATCCTTTCTTAAGAAGCTGCTAGATGTTGGGTTTCAGCAGAAACAAACAGATGACAGAAAAGGCCCTCCCAATTGCAGACACTGGAGTCATGAGTTACAGACTTTAAAATAGCTATCGTGACTATGTTCAAGAAATAACAAAAATCAAAAATCAAGAGTAAACAAAAAAAAAAAAAAAAGAAAAAGAAAAAAGAAGAGCTCTGGGATCCTGGAATCAGGAAGTTCAACACAGGGGAGAGGTGCAGAGAATCCCCAGGGTGATGATGAAGGAAGGCCCTGGGATGATCACTGATGGCAGAGAGAGAAGGCAGCCAGTGCATACTGAATCCCATGCATTCCAAGATCCCGCAGCCTTAGTACTGTCCTTCTACTCTGAGGAATAAATGCCTGGGTGAGAATGGCCCAGGTTCTCCTCAGCATTGGACCCCATTCTTGTTCCCTCTTAATGCTTGGGTTAGCTTTTAACAGCCTCTGAGAGCTGATGGAAGACCACTGTGAATTTAAAGAATAAAATTCAGAGTAACTTCCTCCCTCTGAAGCTATTTCTGATGGACATGCAGTAGTTGGTCCAAATTTTAGTTCTATTAGACGTCCCACCCGTGTCAACTCCTGTGATTTCCAAGGGTCACCCATGACCTTGCCTGCTGGCATTCCCAGAAAGGACTCTTGTAAATTCTTAGGGAAGCTGAAGTCAGACTATGACTCAGGCAATTTGTCATCTTTTTTCAGGAGCCTTTGTATAATAGTGTCGATATTATCCTTTTCTCTCACAGATTTGTGCTTCCTGGCTACTTATAAATTTTTTTTTCTTTTTTTCTAATTATTAAGAAAAGCAAAGGAATAGTTCCCACAAGAGACAGGAATGAGAAAGGGCAATGTGGCCGAGGCAATGTGTGATGGCCAATCCTGTTAGGGTATAAAAGATAGTCACATTTGTCAGCCTTCTTTATAGTAGAGTGGAGGCCCCGTGGCAGTTCCAAAGAAAGTAAAATGTGTCACTTCTAGAGAAAGGCATTTAAAAGCAGATGTAAGTTCTCCATGGTCTCTCATATTTGTCTTACCTGACTAGAAGTTAAAAAAAAAAGGACCCAAGATGGTAGAATTATGTATTGGAAGCAACCCAGAATCTTCAGTTACTGTTGGAAGTGTCTAGCAGAGCTCCTCAGCCAACATGGACTAGGATGTGAAGAATAGCTACATGAGTTGCCCCTTGTTATGGGTTGGATATGAGGGGTCCCCCCAAAGCTGTGTTCATTCAGGGATGTTTGGAGATGAAATGATTAAGACTGACAGCTGTGATCTAATCTGTCCATCCTAGTTTAAATGGACTGGGTGGTGACTGTAGGCAGGTAGGCTTTGGCTGAAGAAGGTGGGTCATTGGGGGGTCTTTCCTGGAAAGGTGCATCTTCCCTGAGGTTCTTTGCTTCCTCCCTCTCTTTGCTTTCTGGCTGTCATGAATATAGCAGCACTCCTCCACCATGGCCTTCTGCCATGATGTTCTGCCTTACCGTGGGCCCAGAGCAATGGAGTTGGCCCACCATGGACTAAACCTTTGAACCAGAAGCCCAAATAAACTTCTCCCCCTCTAAGTTTTCTTGTCAGGTATTTGGGTCAGAGGGATGCAAAGCTGACTAACATATCTCTTATCCATGGTTTCAGTTTCTGTAGTTTCAATTACTGCTGTCTGAAAATATTGCATGGAAAATTCCAGAAGTAAACAGTTCATAAATTTTAAATGGTTTGCCATTCTGAGCAGCATGATAAAATATCATCCCACTCAGTATTGGTATTGTAGTGCTCATCTTTGAATAACTCTTGTGTAATAACCTAAGGCTACACCACAATGCCTGTGTCACTCACCTCACTTCATCTCATCCTGTAGCTATTGTGTCATTTTGCATCATCATAATAAGATGAATACAATGCAGTAACATATTTTGAGAGAGACCACATTCATACAATTTTTATTGCAATATACTCTTAGGGTTTGGTACTATCTGTAGTTTCAGGCATTCATTGAGGGGTCTTGGAATACATTTCCCGCAGATAAGGGGGACTCCTATAAATGTATGTGTCAATACATTTATATGTGTCAATACTATAAATGTAAGGTCAATGAGATTTGAGATTTTGAGATCTGTCTGTAGCTGCTTTAATATACTAATACAAGTTCACAGGGGTCTTCTAAGAGCACTAAAAATAATCTAGTTTTTAAACTGGGTGCTGAGTACATGGGTATTAATTTTATTATTATTTTTGAACCAGCAGATATTTTTTATACTTTCCATATGTAACATAAATCTCACAATGAACAATATCACACTCTCCTGTACATTTTGACCCCCTAATATTGAGAGTTAATTGATCTTTTTCACTTTGGTCCAGCCAATAGAATGTGAGGGAACATAAATTGGAACAGATTTGGGAAAGCTGTTTCATAATCTTTCTCAAGAACCTAATTGCTATCTTTTGATTCAGTAGTTCCACTTCTAAGAGTTAAAGCTAAGGAAATAATCCTAAATATCGGGAGAAGTTTCACACAGAAAGATGCACATTGCAATGTTATCAATAGCAGTGAAAAATGGAAAAAGAAGAGCATGGTTTGTTAAAGTTCTATAATGACTCAGCGGGATGTCATGCAGTTTTTCTACAGGATGGTTGTAGAGATTATGTTGTAATCTCAAAAATGTAGATGAGAGGATAAAAGATGAAAAAGAGCAGGATACAAAATTGTGTCTATTGGATGATTATAGCTACGTAAAAAAAGAAGCCAGTGAAGCAGAAATCTCTATGCCTGACATCTGCCATATCCCTCTTATACATAACTGTTTTTTAGACCATGACTTCGAAGAACAACAATAATTCGGGTATAAGCATAATGTCTATAAATAAGGTCTATGATTTATAACTTCTCATGAAGTTTTACATGGGAAGCTTTCTTCTTTTAGAATAGTTTCAAAATTCAAATACAGATTTAATACATTTGATTCAATTCAACAATACAGGGGAATACTTCCACACATTTGCGTCTGAGGATGGCAGAGGGAAGAATGGATAGGAGGGATCACAAGGTGGGAAGGGCCAAGCTTCCTTTGTCCATGACTGGGACTTTCTGTCTAATGACCTCTAGAGTTTTTCCCATTGTGTCTACGACCTTTCATCTCATCATCTGAGAAGAAATCACAAGGTCTATTATTATAGTATTCCCTTTTCCTCAGGGACTTCTGATCATCCAAAAAAAAAAAAAAAAAAGACGTGAAGACAGGAGACTGATGGATGAAGAAGTCAGTTTCTAAGAAGGTAGGTTTATCTTCCCTAGACTCCCCTCTCTCCCAGGAAGGACCAAACCAAACTCCTTTACACCTTCACTCTCCATTGTTTAAATCTCTTTGGTTAAACTGCCCATGTTTTAAAGCAGGAAGACCCATAGTGTCATAGTCTTACTGTCTGCTTATCTTAAAGGCAAACATTGGAAATTGTTGTCAGGTTGAGATTTTAGTATGGGATTGATTCCAAACATAGAGATGTCATGTGGGGTGGGGCATTAAAGGTCTCAAAGGCCTTTAAGTGCCCTAAGACAGTTTCTCTTTGGAGGGCTGTCAGGCTGATGGAATCTCAGATCACAGGCACAGATAAGGACAAAGAGGGAAAGATACCAACAAAGATGCAAAAATGTCCATAACGAACTCATGTATCTTGAGGAAACCTCTAATCTAATGATAATGGATTTTGTTGAGAAGATTGTACCCGAACAATTAATTATTCATGGCAGAGACATCATTAAGATTTCATTTTGTTTAAAGGCCTCTAAGTGACTTGGGAAATTGGGTTAAGCTGGAGAAGAATTTCAAGAAAGAGACAAGGGAAAGCTTTTCATTATATTGACTTTTTAAAATATTTTCAAGATAGATATTACGAATTGGCACATAAATTATATCCCAACTGAAAACCTTCAATGATTTTCCTGGGCAAGAGTCTGCACATGGTGGCTGGTGGCCTGGTGTGGTCAAATGGAGCAGATTGATGGAGATTTAGGAAAAAGTTTGGTAGATTTATTCCAGAATTTTACAATAATTTGCACAGGCTTTTTGGTTTCTCCAGAAATCAGAGGAACCTCCTTGAAAAGACAAGATTTGTGCAACCTGTGGAATTTGCACTCCATGATCATCCTCCAGGGCCCTGTGGAAGGTAAGTGCCTGTTTGCTGACAATGTTAGGAAGGACAGTTTTATAAAGCTCTTAGGTACCCATAGTGTCATAGTCTTACTGCCTGCTTATCTCAAAGGCAAACATTGGAAATTGTTGTCAGGTTGAGATTTTAGTATGGGATTGATTCCAAACATAGGGATGTAGTATGAATTTTCAGGGGGGCATTAAGTCTTAGGTCTATGGAAACTTAAGAAATGTCTGTTGAATTGATTCAGAAATTTGGTCTATGTTTGTACACTGAGATTCCAGGAGAATGTCTGGCACTTAGTAGGTGCTCAGTTAAGTATTTGTTGAGCAACATCAAGGTTGAAATAGTAAATCAGGGCATGCCTGTGTGGACAGTATCATACCATCCAGGAATCACAGTGGGAGGGGTGGTGAAGAGACGCCTCTTGTTGCCTTTTCTTGTAACACCTTCAGGATCATAAAGTAGTAGGGTTGGCACCTTAGTGCCATAGGGATAGAGTGGCAGAGATGAAAGACATGCTGATAAGGAACCAGGAAAACATGAACTAAGTTTTAAGCTGTCCTTGGCCAATGACAGAAGCAGCAGCAGCAGCAGCAGCAGCAGCAGCAGCAGCCGCCATAGACCATGAATTCTGTCTCAAAGGAACTGCACATTGTAGGAGGAGGGAAAGGGCCAAAGAACAATCCAAGCAAAAAAGGGTAAATTGTCAAGGTAGGAGGTGATCCTTCCAGAAAAGAAATAAGGGTGTGCCGAACGAGATTTTTGTTTACAAAACTCTGCTTTAGCAGTTTTCAGAAAACTGTCTCATGGACATAAAATAAGATAGTTCCTTATCTTTATGAATTTCTAGGGATCAAATTTTATAAGTGTTGCTTCCAGTCAAAATTTACATGGTTCTTATGCAACAGTGTCTCTGATTTTCAGCAGCAGTGAGATTCTTCCTGCAGCTCCCTTATTTTGATACCGTAGTTAAGGACACATTTATGTGTCTCTCTCTCAGCCTCTCTGAGCTGCTGTTATCCACAGCGGCGAGATGGCCTGTTGTCTTCTAGCCTGACATACCACAGCCAGAATTCCATGGCGTGGTTTACACATCTTACAGCTGAAGGTTTAGGGTTGGGGCTCTGGCCTACCTCTGTTGAAATCAAATCCTGTTTTCAACACTGCTTTCTTCAAGCTGAGATGAGGAGGGAAAATCTTGCCCCTGAGGTTGGCTCCAGGGCCCTGGACTCACTGAAACCTAAGCTCTGGGACAAGGCAGAGGCCAGTCAGAAGGACATGTTTTTTTTTCCGGGAGCTTAGCTTGGGGCCACATGGAGAGAATTTATTTTTATGACACACAGGCACATTTGCGGGTGTGGGAAAGGAGACTGGTGTTTGCGATGAGGCTTGGGATGTTTCTATCCTGACCTGTTTTTTTTCAGCTGATTAGTAAGTTGTGGCTTCTTGCCTCTTAAGTCTTAAGAATTTTAGGATTCCAGTCCCCAGCAATGGTTTACAGTAAAGCTTTAAGCTCTGCTGTCTGGTTTCTTCACTAGAAACAACAGAATTTTCTGAGGTGCCTTTCTTTCTTGACCTTATCGCAGGCCTCCCCAACTCCCTCACCCATCCTCAAATGGGGTTTTGGCTTCTGCTGGCCACACAGCTGGGGACTGTAACTAGTCCTCGGGAACGCAGAGTCTTGGCAATCCCTTAAAGGAGTGCTCAGATTTGAATAGGAAAGGATTGTTCCAGAAAACTCACGATGTAAGGAATGTTCCAGTTCTTTATTAAAGGATTACAAATGGTGAGAGTGCTAACATCAGTCATGAAATTCCAAAATCCTCGCAGGCATTCCTGAAGTCTGCCTTTATCTCTCGCTCTTCTTGTCTAGGATCAGATGACTGTATCTGTGTGGATTTGTCTCTGTGTCTTCTATTCTGTTCCATTGGTTTTCATGCCAATACCCTGCTGTTTTTGTTACTCCAACTCTGGAGTCTAATTTGAGGTCCGATATTGTGGGAACACCTACATTGCTAGGAGATAGAATCTTAACAGCTCAGGAAAATGGCAGAGAGAGGCCTGCGGTCATTAGATTTTTCTGGAAACCCTCTTTGCCATTATCCTCTGGGGTAGAACCCAGGTACTGGACCTGTTTCTGGGCACTCTTGGCCAGCACAGTAAGTTAACTGTAGGACGTTCCCTAACCACTGCTGGCCTTGATGATGTTCTCAAGGTCAGGGGCTCATGTTTTAGCTTTCCGACTTCCATACAGCTATGGCCATCTGGGCTCTGGCCACCTCTGGATTTTTCCTGAGGAAACCTACAATGTGGAGAAGACCCTTCCCCTGGGGGCAGAGGAGCTCCTGCCTCACTCTCAGCCTGGCTGTTGTGAAAATGCCCAGTGGGTGAGAAAAATACCTTGCCTGGGCCCCACCCCAGTCCAATGAAATTGGAATCTTTAGCAATAGAGGCCAGGTGATGGGTATATTTTAAAACTTTCTGGATGATTCTAAATGCAGCCAAGGTTAACCACAAGTGCCCTAGGATACAGGTCTGACAATTTCTTCCTAGGGGAAAGAGATAAAAGTCTTTTCTCCCTCCAGATAATCCAAAGCAGCCAGAAAAAACAGACAAATAAGCAAGTTGTACACTTATTTCTGAGTCTCTGTCTTTTGTTGTCAAAAAGGTGCAGAAGCTAGCTGGATGAGGTGGCGCACACCTGCAATCCCAGCAGCTCAGGAGGCTGAGGCAGAGGATCTTGAGTTCAAAGCCAGCCTCAGCAAAAGTGAGGAGCTAAGCAACTCAGTGAGACCCTGTTTCTAAATAAAATACAAAATAGGGCTGGGGATGTATCAAAAAAAAAAAAAAACTGCAGAAAGTAGAATTGCTTATTTTTAATTAAATCCTTAGGTTGAAATTTTACATATGAAATTACTAGATATCTTTGAAACTTTTGAGACTTTTTAAAATAAAATTTACAATTTCTCTAAAAGCGAGAAAAGTGCTTATATGAACCCTTTCCATTCTAGTAATTTTCAGTTTGAAATAGTTGTCAATTTGGTACACAAAAATGTCTCTAATGTCTTCAATAAATATTTATGTTCATTATAGGTTAATTACTGTATTGAACAATGTTACTTTCATTTGAAAATGTTTATTCCTTATTGATATGGATCATTTTTCATACATCCAGCAGCTAATTATATCGCCTTTTTATAAAGCTCATGCTGGCTGTGGTGAGATGGACCCTGGAGAGGGCTGGGGGCCAGAATGCAGGACAGGAGATGGGCCAGGAGCTGTCACAGGAGTGCAGGTGTGAGAAGGGGAGATGATAAGTGACCAGATTTGGGATATACTATAGAGGTGGAGCCATTAGGATATGCTGATGGATTATATCTTGGCTGTGAGAAAAGGAGGGAATCAAGAGGTTTTCAGGCTTAGCAATGGAGCAGATGGAGCATCAGTTTCTGAGATAAGGAGGGCAGGGGACTGAGATGTAGCGATTTAGAGGAAGGGTGAGGTGGCTTGTTTTGCTTCCAGATGGAAGATCAGGAGAGTTGGGAAAGATTCCAGGGTTCATCATTTTAGGGGTTATTCTCAATTGAATATGCTCCCCCCAAATTCATGTGTGGAAATTTAAATCCAAATTTGCATGATAATGGTATTTGGAAGTGTTCTTGTGCTTTGGGAGGCAAAAAGGATTAGATGAGGTCATGGGGGTTGCCGCCTCTCCCCCAATGTCATTTCCAGCTTTATAAGAAGAGAGAGAGAGAGAGAGAGAGAGAGACAGAGAGAGAGAGAGAGAGAGAGAGACCTGATAGAGCACGCTTGGCTCTGCCCTGCTATGTTCTGATGCAGTAAGAAGGTTCTCACCATGTTCTTGGACTTCCCAGCCTTCAAACCGTGAGCCAAATAAACCTCTACTCTTTATAAGCTTCCCAGTCTGTGGTAAGCTGTCTTTTACAAATTTTTTTTTTAATAATCTTTTCCTAGATTTTCTGTTTTCTGATTTTTAAAAACTCAATCTTTTAAGCATTTTTTTTCTATATTTAAATATTATACTTTTAAAATATGACTGCAAAAATATAAAAATTTGCTGATTTATTTCTATATTGTTAGGCTTATATGTTTCCAAATCTTTAGAAATATGTGACACCATGAGCATTTTGTGTATGTTCGAGTGTTTATGTATTATTTCTAAATTATTCCTTAGGATACATTTCCAGGATTTCAGCTGTTGCCTCTGTATACAGATGGTCCATGACTTAGTTTGACTTAGAATTTTGGGACTTTACTATGAGTGCAGAAATGTACCCACACAACAATTCTGATTTTCACTTTTATTATAGTAGCCAATAAACCGTGTGAACTATTCAACACTTCACTATTCAACGGGCTCTATGTTAGATGATTGTGCCCAACTGTTGGCTAGTGTAAGTGCTCTGAGTACTTGAAGGTAGTCTGGCCTAAGCTATGATGTTTGGTAGGTTATCTGTATTACATGTATTTTCAGCTTATTGTATTTCAAACGTATGGTAGGCTTATTGGGATACAACCTCATTGAAAGTCCAGGAGTCTGTATATGTAGGGCTTGAGGTCATTTCCATGATCATTTTGCTTTAGTCTTTGATACATCATCTAATCCAGGACCACGTTCAATTATTCTTCTATTGCTCCAGACTAGCCTGCTTCTCCTTGTCCCACCAGGACTCCTACCCTCCCTCAAACCATACTTCCTTCACCTCCAGCCTATCCCTACCCTTCTACAAGTCCACAAGTAATTTTGAAATGTATCATATTTGTGCTGAATACACCACTAAGGACGTTCAGTATTTTGCTTGTGGAATCTGTTTGGACAAATGATAGCATAAAAATAATCTGGAGGTATTATGTCATAGAGGAAAAGATATGAGGGTTCAGAGAGCACAAAGTGTCAGTTTTAGCTTTACTATTTTCTAGCTAATGTCAAGGATTCTTAAGCATGTAGTTATGTGCTTTGAAAATTGACTAAGGCCAGTCATTTATATTCTGAGTGAGTCTTAGCTACTCAATTGAAATGGTTAGAATAATAATAACTACACCACTGTTGTGACACGCTCTATAAAAAAGCAGATGAAATACATCCAGGCTCAGATCTGGTGTGCAATTACATTGCTTTCTCTCTGTTTGTTTTTCTTCCATTCTATTTTCTTTCTCTTACACATCTTTAGAAATTTTGGTAAATACCAGAGCCCTTTGTGGACCCAATTTAAAAAAAAAAAGAATGAAATTAGATAACATGTCGCCTAGATCCAGCTGTAGTTTTCCCCTCCTTTATTCATTCAGTCCAGGAGGCACTTCTGTTAGAAAGCTCTTTCTGTGAGATGCAGTGGAATAAACTAGAGGTTTCCATGCGCCACTGTGCTAGTATCCTGTTTCCTTCACCAGTGAAATTCCATTGTTACAAGAAAGAAAGTGCCTGATGATACCTGGATGGAAGGGGTATTGGTGATGTGCATTAAGATGCTAGGTTTCCATTTCATTATCTCAGCTCTTAAGCATTCCAGTAGGCACCTGCAAAGATGCTGGGGTGGGTGAAAAGTGGACCCCAGCCAGCATTTCCTAACGTTACTGGGATTACTAGTGTGGGGCCAAAGTTTCATCCTTGTCTACTGAGATTCTTCATTTTGTCGGAGAAAACAAAAATGGATCAAAACAGTGATGCTGTTTTAATTTCATCCGAGGAAAATGATGCCAGGTGAAGCCTGTGCCTTTAAGACAGGCTGACCTGCCCAAACACCAAGAGGGTGATTGGCAAATAGATACACAGTGGTGCTTTTGCTCAGTGGACTCCAGTTTTGGATATTAGTCACCATCTCACGTTGGTCTCACGGTGACAACGCTACTTTTGCTGCATGGATTTGGTGTTTGTACATTGTTTCCCCAGCTTTGATTCTCGTGTGGCTTAAGAATTCCAGATCTGGCCTTCCACCTCTTGGTTGCTTTGAGAAGGTGACTCAGATCTACTTTTGGTCCAAGTAGCAAAATACCTTACTGGGTTCTGATCATGTTACCTTATCTGTATATTTGGATTAATAAAAAATAGCAATACTGATTTCCATCAACCTGGCTGAGGAGTCTTCTCCTGGTCTGCAACTGAGGCTTCAGCCTCAGACCTTCTTCTGAAGTTTGATGACCCGGGTGAAGGTCATCATTTGCTTAGCAGTGAGACCAAAAGTTTGCGTTAACTTCCACCACCATCACCGCCACCATGAAGACAAAATAAAGTTCCTCCATGACAGTTTAGAACATGAGGTAATAAATTTGTGTTGTTGTAAGCCACTAAGTTTGTGAGAGATTGTCACAGCTGCAAGAGGAAATTAATATATGTTCTATAAGGAAAAGTCCCCTATTTTCCATGATGAATTTTTAAGCAAAAAAACACATGAACATATTAGTTTAAATTGTTACTTAAAATGCTTGAATTACAGAATATAAATTAGTTGCTTTTCTAGCCAAAACATGGATGTTTGGAAACCAAAGAGAATCAACTGTTCCTCCCTTATTGAGCTAGTTAAATAGTGAGCCCCTTAGCTTTAGGCAGAGGATCTAGATAGATCCAAGAGCTTTTTGCCTTGGTGTGAATCTGAGCTTGGCTCTGGCAGTCTGATGTCAAAGAAAGGCTAACCCAGAGCCTGCCTGCCATCCAGAAGCCAGAGTGCCTCGATGCCAACATGCCTGGCCTGTCTGCAGTCTTTAGAGCCTAGAATAGCCCCCTGGAGCTACCTCCTACCATCTCAGTAACACAAAGAACTACAAACAGAGATGCTTTTCCTAATTCAGGGTACTGATCTTCCTCTCTGCTCTTGTCTTTGACCCTGGCCTGTGTATGGGGAAGAAGTGCTGGTGTAGGGAGTGGGCAGAGGAAGCAGGAAGAGGAGCTTACTCTGGGTGCCCATCCTGCCATCACCTAGCAAGGTCTTTAGAGAGTACTAAGTCCCCTGCTTGCATCTTATGGGGGAAGGGGTTCAGGCTATAAAACAGGCAGGATATGGAGAGTATGTGAAAGAGGATGAGAGGGGAAGAAAGAAGAAACTATGTTGTTTGATTGAGTCCTCTTAATCTCTTAATTCTAGCCTGAAATTTTTTACTGGTCAATCTGGATAAGGGACTTTGCAATTTGTTACCTCATTTTAGTTTCCATTCATTATATAGAAAAGGAAACTGAACACTTGCAATGTGTCTTAGGCCACTGTAACAAACATACCATAGATTGGGTGGTTTAAACTACATTTATTCTCACAGTTCTGGAAGTTGGGAAGTTCAAGAATGTGATGCCAGCAGATTTGGTGTCTGGTGGCTGCCTGTGTCCTGGTTTCTAAATGGCAATCTTCTGACTGTGTCCTCAGATGGAGCAAAGGGATCAAGAGAGCTCTCCAGGGTCTCTTTTGTAAGGGCATTAATCCTATTTTGGGGGCTTCACCTTTAGACCTGGCCACCTCTCAAAGGCTCATCTCCTTATACTATCAAGTCCACTGCAGGATTTCAACACATGAATTGTTTTTTTGGGGGGGACGTAACTCATTCAGTTCATAACATCACAGTATGAGCAATATTCTAAAATCTTCATAGAAACCCTTAATTCATTCAGAACCTAGATTTGGGATGATGAGACCAATTGGGATTGAGTGTGAAAAAAGTTTCCCTTTACCCTCTTTTCAATACTGTTCTGTGGCAAAGAGGATGGTTATCTACATTCAGAGTTCACGGAGCTTTCCTTTAATGATGGTTGGCCTGGCCACAGGAGCTCTGGTAGCTCAGGAGCTTAGGAGGCAGCCCCCTCTGAGTCCCAGGAAGCCACACCAATGGCAGTCTGTGCCACTTGGGGGCTCCTCTGAGCCACTTTCAGAAAACAGCAGTGCTGAGAATGTCCTTCCTGCGGGGTGGGGAAATACAGGCTGATCCTTCTTAGCCTTCTACTCTGTGGACTCTAAGGAGAGCTTTAAAAATCTCCTTGCAGGAGAGGCTGGGGTTGTGGCTCGCAGTAGGGTGCTCACCTAGCATGTGGGGGGCGCTGGGTTCGATCCTCAGCACCACATAAAAATAAATAAATAAAGGTATTCTGTCCAATTACAACTAAAAAATAAATTAAAAAATATTTCTTGGAGGAATTCAGGAGTGCTGCAGGGAGGAGGAACACCTTCTATGTTGTGTAGTTGAGCAGAATAACTAAAGTTGACAATGATTAATTATAAATTTCAAAATAGCTAGTAGACAGCAGTTCGAATGTTCCTAACACAAAGAAAGAATAAATTTTTGAGGTGATGTCTATGTCAATAACCCTGATCTTATCCTTGCATGTGAATGTATGTATTTAACTATCCCACTATACCTCATATAGTAGTACAATTACGTGTCAGTTAAAAAACACGTTAAAAATATTGTTCTGGGGACCCACCTGAGACCAATGAACTCAAGTCAAGGTTGTGAATCAATTGGCTTTTCTTAGGACCAAGACCTGGTTAACTTCCCTGGGTGACATGACCAAAACCCTTCTTTTTAATTTCTTGTCCCAATCTAGAGCTGTAGGAAAAAAAATGAATGAATAAATGAAGATGCCAACTAGTTTCTGAAGATCTCATCTGGTTGCATCAAAGATGCAGAAGCTACCATTATGAACATCCTTGGTTAAACTATTAAATTAAAAATTTAAGTATGAAACTGGACATTTCAGAGACCACGGAGACAAATTTCCTGATAACGTGCATAATCTTTCCAGAAGAATAGGGAGTGCCATTTCCATGAGCCTTTGCCAATACTGTGAATTTATATTTAAAAAGTTTTTGCCCATTGGTAGATGAGATATTGCTTTTCATCTGTGCAATAAATAATCATTGAGTAGTCATTTTGTGCCAAGCATTATATTCAACAATCTATTATTTTAATTTAAAAATGTTTAGTTGCTTGCTGAGATTAAATAGCTTTTCAGAAACTCATTATTACACATACATATGTATTTCCTATTTGAAAATCTCCCTGTGGCTGTGGTGAGACAGACAGACAGGGAAAGGAGGATGGGGAGCCCTAACGGAGGATGGGAGATTCATCCAGAGTTATCTCAGGAGTGTGGGTGGCAACTGAGAATGGTCGGTCTGGCGTGTGAGTAGTGGAAAATGATAAGAGGTGGTCATATTTGGGAAATGTTGTGGAAGCAGATCAAATAAAGCTAGTGGACGGCATGTGGACTGTGATGGAAAAAGAAGAATTGAGGATGACCTGGAGGCTCTGCAACTGAGTGGGTGGGGGAAGAAGGTGCAGAGCAGGTGGAGTGGAGGAGGTGTGCCAGGACTTCTCTTTTTTTATTGTAATTTTTTCTTTCATTTTTAAATTTTAATTTGTTATATATGACAGTAGAATGCATTACAATTCATATAACACATATAGAGCACAATTTTTCATATCTCTGATTGTACACAAGTAGAGTCACACTATTCGTGTCTTCACGCATGTACCTAGGGTAATGATGTCCTTCTCATTCCATCATCTTTCCTACCCCCATACCCCTCCCTTCCCCTCCCTCCCCTGTACTCTTTTCCCTATCTTTAGAATTCATCTAATCCTCCCATGCTCCCCCTCCCAACCCCGCTATGAACCAGCCTCCTTATATCAGAGAAAACATTTGGCATTTGTTTTTTGGGGGATTGGCTTACTTCCTTAGATTTATCTTCTCCAACTCCATCCATTTATCTGCAAATGCCATGATTTTATTCTTTTTAAATGCTGAATAATATTCCACTGTGTGTATATACCACATTTTCTTTATCCATTCATCTACTGAAGGGCATCTAGGTTGGTTCCACAGTTTAGCTATTGTGAATTGTGCTACTATAAATAGTGATGTGGCTGTGTCCCTGTAGTATGCTGTTTTTAAATCTTTTGGGTATAGACGGAGAAGTGGTATAGCTGGGTCAAGTGGGGTTCCATTCCCAGTTTTCCAAGGACTCTCCATACTGCTTGCCATATTGGCTGCACCAATTTGCAGTCCCACCAGCAATGTATGAGTGTGCCTTTTCCCCACATCCTCGCCAACACTTAGTGTCAGACACCTATCACACAAGTGGAGATGCTGAGTCACAAGTTGGGTTCACAAAACGGGAAATTGAGAGGGATTAGGCTTGAGATACAGATTTGGGAGTCAGGTTATAGAGAACATTTAAAACAGCTGGGTGGATGGGATTGCCTAGGGAGAAAGAATGTAGAGAACCCAAGACTGAAGACCAAGACTCAGAGTCTGTAACTCTAAAATTCTGGGAGAGGAGAGTTCAGCAAAGGGGAGAAAATGAATGACTGAGGAAATAGGAGGAGGGTTGGCTTGCTGTCAAATAAAACTAAAGGAGAAATATTTCTTTTTTTATTTGTTCTTTTTTGTGATACATGACAATAGAGTATATTTTGACATATTTATTCAAACAGAGTAATTATCTTATTCCAATTAGGATCCCAGTGTTGTGGTTGTACATGATGGTGAGGTTCACTGTGGTATATTCATATTGTACATAGGGAAGTTGAGTTAGATTCATTTCACTTTCTTTCCTATTCTGTTCCTCCTCCCTTCCCTTCCTTCTCCTTTGTCTAATCCACTGAACTTCTATTCTTTCCCTTCTTCCCTTATTGTGTATTAGCATTTACATAGTAGAAAGAACATTCTACCTTTGATTTTTTGAGATTGGCTTATATCACTTAGCCTGATAGTCTCCAGATCCATCCATTACCAGCAGAAGTCATAATGTCTTTCTTTTTATGGCTGAGTAATATTTCACTGTGTATATATAACACATTTTCTTTTTTCACTCACCTGTTGAGGGGCACCTAGGTGGGTTCCATAGCTTAGCTATTGTGAATTTAACTGCTATAAACATTGATGTGGCTGTGTCACTGTAGTATGCTGATTTTAAGTCCTTTGTGTATAAACCGAGGAGTGGGATAACTGGGTCAAATGGCGGTTCCATTCTAAGTTTCCTGAGGAATTTCCATACTGCTTTCCAGAGTGGTTGCATCAAGTTGCAGTCCCATCAGCAATGTATGAATGTACCTTTTCCCTCACATCCTCATTGACATTTATTGTTACTTGTAGTCTCGATAATTGCCATTCTGACTGGAGGGAGATGGAATCTCAGTGTAGTTTTAATTTGCAGTTCTCTAATTGCTAGAGATGTTGATCATTTTTTTCATGTATTTGTTGACCATTTGTATTTCTTTTTCTGTGAAGTGTCTGTTCAGCTCCTTTGCCCCCCTTTTTTCATTGGGTTATTTGGTGTTTTGGTGTTAAATTTTTTGAATTCTTTGTATATCCTGGAGATTAATATTCTATCTGAGGTGCAGGTGGCAAAGATTTTCTTCTATTCCAAAGACACTCAAGGAGAACTATTTCAAGAAACATTAATGGTGTTGATCACTGACGAGGTAGGAAGTGTGTCAGGGACAAAATGTTGATCTTAGCTTTGGCTCTATGTTTTTGAGAGCTCTTTTCTTGGTGTCCTTTATAACATTTTGCAGTGAAGAATTTATTCATAACCCTTTATGGCTGTATTTAGACATATACAGATATGTAAATACAAAAATAAGTAAGTATAACTGCTTTAATAATAACTTTAAAGCATAATTAACCTATTGTATTTCAAAAACATATATATTACATTAGATTTATCATCTTAATACATTGTAATGATTTTAATCATCAAGCAATAAAATCATATCAATTATATAGTATACATATTAATTTACTCTGTAATTATTATAACTAATGTAGCCAACCACTTGTATTATTATAATTAACCAAAAATAACATGCTTTTGTCCCCAAACACAAGAGAATAAAAGGAAGGAACTGCTCTTGGTATCCAAAGATTAGTTATTAACTCAATTTGATATCTGCCTGAGGTCTTAAAGTTGCTGAAGGCTATGTTTTCAGTTAATGCAATACTGTTTATGTTTTGTTTGTAATAGTTAAAGAAATTTTATAAGATTAAACACCTTACATAATACCCATTGTTACAATTCTATTTAGTTCTCATACCATGGCTCCACAAGAGGCTCCCATTTGCATCTTCTTTTTACAGATAAGGTATTTATAAAATACTTGGTACTATCAGGCAGGCACTTTTTAATAAACTTCACAGCTTTATTTTCTTAATTTGTTCTAATTAGTTATACATGACAGTAGAATGCATTTTTGACACATCATACATAAATGTAGTAGAGCTTCTCATTCTTCTTGTTGTACATGGTGTAGAGCTACACCGGTCATGTAATCGTATATGCACATAGGGTAATAATGTCCAGTTCATTCTACTATCCTTCCTCCCCCTATACCCCCTCCCATCCTTTCACTCCCCTCTGTCTAATCCAAAGTACCTCTATTCTTCCCTAGCCACCCCATCCTTGTTGTGAATTAGTTTCTGCATATTAGAGAAAACATTTGGCCTTTGGTTCTTTGGGATTGGCTTATTTTGCTTTGTTTTGATACTGTTTTAAAAATTGTAAGCCGGACATGGTGGCACATGCCTGTAATCCCAGTGGCTTGGGAGGCTGAAGCAGGAGGATTGCAAATTCAAAGCCAGCCTCAGCAAAAGCAAGGCACTGAGCAACTCAGTGAGACCCTGTCTCTAAATGAAAAAATCCCAAATGGGCTGGGGATGTAGCTCATTGGTCGAGTGCCCCTGAGTTCAATCCCCAGCACCAAAATAAATAAACAAACAACAACAACAACAACAACTATATATATATATAGTGGTAATTTGGTTTGGGTCTGGACAAAAATTCCCCTTAGTAATTTCTAGGTGTGCTGTTTATACTAAAATATAAATGAACAGTTTTTAGGCATTTTAGAAAGGTTTGTTTTATAGTAAAGAATTCAGAGAAGTACTGCTATAGTTTGGGTCTTAAACATTCTGCTAAAGCTTAGGTGTTAAAGACTTGGGTCCCAAGATGATGCTACTGGAGGTGGTGGCGCCTTTAGGGAAAGGTAGGGCCTAATGGGAGGTCCTTAGGTCATGAGGGGCGTGCCCTTGAGGGAGAGTGTGGGATTCCATTCTTGTCTTCTTCTCCTTGCTCCCTGATTTGTGATGAAGTGAGTTGTTCTGGCTTCACCAAATGCTCCTGCAATGATCTGCTGCCTTACCGTGGGCTCAAAACAATGAGTCTAATCAATCACGGACTGGAACCTCCAAAAATGTGAGCCAAAATAAATTTTTTTTTCTTTATAATTTGATTATCTTAGGTATTCATGACAAGGATGGAAATTTGACTAACACAAGTACCTGTCTATTTTTAAAGATAGTCAATATTTATATAGGTAAAAAAAACAACTTTATATTTGCCTTTTAACTACAATACAGCATTTGGCAAACAAAGACAACATTTAAAATGAAAAATATCTTCTATAGCTGACACTCATAAGCTATCCATACTATTGTTAGTGGACTGGTAATTAAAATTAAAATATAGTTTTTAGACTTCCTAAAGGGCAAAATAAAAAGTAATGGCATATAAAATTATGACTTTGTAAATAATGTACCCATCATTTATAAAACTCTAAAAATGACAGTTCCATCTAGGAAAAATATATCTCCTAAGCATCCGTAGTTGCATAAACCAGTAAGAAAAGTTGCATAATTAAAAATTTCTTTCTAAATAAGACAAAAGAAAGGTCCATGTTTCCTGGTATAGTTTTAGAAAGCCAATATTGGGTTTGTTTGAAGATTGAGTTGATTTTAAAGGCACTCATTTCTCTTTTCAGGTTGTGAAGTTGGAAGAAATTTTGATGGTGGTGGCAATAGTGGGATCCATACATGGTTTCTAGTAGGGGGAGAGGAGACAGAGGAGGGGGAAAGAAAGAATTATGAATTCAGGTCAGAGACCTCAGATACTCTGCATGTTTTTTTCCCAGATGGGAGGAGGAGGTGGGTCAACCTAACCTGGCAGCTTAGGAGAGAGCCAAGTGGGGGGAGAGGGCGGGTCCCCCTTCACGTGAGGGAGGTCCACTTGCTGGAGAGGGACTAGCTCTGCACCAAGTGCTCCATTGGAAAAGTTACTGTGGTGAGATGACTCATTGTCCATCTTTTCACTACTGAACTTTTCTTATAACTTCAGCTGTCTCTTGCTCTTGTTCTGGGCCTGGGCTTGTCTTTCCTGTGTTTCCTTCTCAGGAATTAAGTTGTTTCCCGTTAGTACTTATGATTTTCCTGCAGGTTCTGGGTTCTTGCTGACAATCCTAAAGGACAATGTTCTTTAAGGAAGATTCTAGCTCCTCACATACACATTGATCAGAACTGAGGTGGTGAGTGATTTTATATTTCTCTTGAATCACTAGGAGGTTTTTTTTTTTTTTTTTGGTGCTAGATGTATCTCTTTTAATATAAAGTTGGCTTTGAGATAATCAATATTTGTGGGGAAAAAAATGATGTATAAAAAAAATTCAAACAAGACCGTAGATGTCACTGACTCACTCCCGTAAGAGGCCAGGGAAGTCAAGGTCAGACTTCAGGTCAGATAGGATCATGCAACCTTTCTGCTTCTCCAAGGACTTCCAAGGAGAGCTAAGCAAAAGGCTATGGCCTAGCATGGCCCTGAAGCCCAGCTCTGAGAACCATCCCATAGCGAGGGCTCTATCAGGACACTCCACAGTTCACCATGGAGTGGCCCCATGTGCTCAGCTTAGAACCCATGCCAGCACCTGGGAAGTGGTACAGGGTTTGGGGGCACTAAGACAGGGTGGGACAGGTTCAATGAAGAAGTCCCTGGGATTGGCCAGCACTTCTTTCTCCCTCCCTCCCTCTCACTCTCTCTTCCATAATTAACTTTGTGTTATGAAAAATTTCATGGATCAAAACATAAGGAAAAATTAAAAGGCTAGTAAACCGATGTTACATTGAACAGTTGTTAACATTTTCCTCTGGTTACTTCTATCCATTTTTCTTTTCTTCTGAATCATTTCTAAATAATGAACATTTCAGCATGCATTTGAAAATAATTTACACATTGTACTGTATTTCCTTTGTGTCATTATGGTATGTAGTTAACCTCATTTCCCAGATTTAGAAAGAAATTGAAGTACAGAGAAGACAGCGAACTTGCCCAAAGTCACAAAGTTAGAAAATTGCAGAACCATAATTTATATTCAGTTGTGGCTAGCCCCAAAGCCTGGGGAGGATCCTACAGTGATCTTTCTGACCATTTAGGGGAGAAGGGGCCAGGCAGTGCCCCTGGTCTCTCAGCTCTCCAACACCTTTTTCTTTTTTGAGATGGATCTTGCTGTGTTTCCCAGGCTGGCGTTGAACTCTTGGGCTCAGGTGACCCTCCTGCCTCAGCTCCCTAGTGGCTGGGGCTGAAGGCATGTTCCACCACATCTGGCTCTCTCTAGTACTTTTGAATCTCTTTTTAGCTGATAGAGTATGGGCCCAGGCTCATGGTGTTTGCAGACAACAAGAGCTCTCTCAAACTCAATGGCATTTTATTGTCTTTATATTTAATTTCACACATCTATAATTTGTAGCTAAAGTTTTATTTATGTCTATGTTTTATATTTTAAAATACAAGATAGTAGATATAAATATCCATCTTATACAATGTTACTTAAGAAAAAAAATATGCATCATCTCTCCCAAAAGCTATTAAACAAGTTAGAATATTGGTAGTACGTGGCCAAAATGATAGCAAAATTTGTGACTTTAATATGTGAATGGGTGAAATTTTAAGAATATTGTTATAAACAATGTGATGTGGCTGCTGTGGGAATAAACCACCCTTTCTCCTGCCAGGTCTGAACCCTTAGGATGTATTTCTGATCCTTACTCCTGTCCCTTTGTGGTCTTGGCCATGGCTTATTTCTTCCTGCTCCCGTTTCCCACCTTCTGGACACCTTCCACCTCTCTTGTGTTCTCAGCAGCAGATCCTTTTTGTGGGGATGTCAACCATGAGATAGGCACCTTTCCATGAACAGATTAAAAGGTGGGATATATACCCATCCTTAAACCTTGGTCATTTCCTCAGACACTTTCTAAATAGCTAAGCAGTCTTCCCTAATGATAACCACATTGACAATGTCACTAATAAAAAGAGTGGACATCTGAGTACATACATTGTGCCTGGCCCTTTGATTCACCAATGCTGAGTAATAAAATAACAAGAGGTAGACTTAATCCTTGATTATACTAGTTGTAAAATGTCTAATAAAATTTTAGAAAAATATATCCAGAGAGAAAATAGACTCAAACAAGAAATAGCAAGAGAGTGGGTAAAAAGGTAATTTTAAAAACACCTGGTTTCTATGAAGTGGTACAGGGTTCGGGGGCACTAAGATAGGGTGGGACAGGTTCAATGAAGAAGTAGCATTAGAATGATACCAAGGAAACCCAAAGTCCCCAAGTGAGGCAGCTGAGAACTCTAAACTATAGTCCAAAACACAGTGACATGGTGACACACGCAGCTGAGTATAGAAGTCTCACGTGAGCTTAGAAGGGACAGCACTGCAGAGAGCCCAGAGTACCCACCCTTCCAAGAGACTAAACAAAGAAAAGAATTTTGGTCTTGTAAATGTATGGAAAGTCAAGTGTAATTATGGAGTGGTTTATTGGGACCCCACAATGAGTCACACCTCTTGATGATTTTGCTCAACTCATTGTAGGTAGAGACTCATGTAACTCAAATCCTGCCTTTCCACCATGGCTACATGGTGGAGACAGACTGTGAACTGGTAGAATGGTACTCACTCCCTAGTTCCCTGGGTGGGCTGATCTTGCTAAGACTGCAGCCTGCTTAGATCACACACTTTGCCTCTATAATATCCCCATATAGTTGACCCACACTGAGGCCATTTTATTCTCATAGCAACCTTTGTTCTGGACCCTATTTATCTTTCCAGTTCACAGCAGAAGCCTGAAGATGAGAGCAGTTCTACCCTGTGCACAATCACTAGGCTGTCCAGTGAACTAGCTATAGTCAACCCAGGAAGTTGATTCTCAAGTCTATACTCATAACCTCCATGCTATCATGGCCCCTTCTGTTCTCAATCTTGCACCTAAACTATAGTCCTTTTGCAAATATCCTATAGGAGAGGGCCTGGTGGAACCCTGCCAACAGGGGAACTCTCGGGGCTAGGTTTGGCCCCATGCTGGCCTATCCTTGAAGGTAGTCCTTGGAAAGATGAACAGAGAGGTGGCTACGATATCTGATGACCTGAGGTCAGGCTCTGACTTTCTTGGTTTCTTTGGGTCATGGTCAGATTTTTCATAGATCTCTTACTTTTTTTTTTTTTTTTTTTTGGAAATCATTCAGAAATACTTATTTAGCTACAAGTTGGCTTTATGTTAAGTGGGAAACACAATTAGCATAAAATTGGTTCACCCATTCTGTATAAATATAAATCCACAGACAACCTCAGCTGTGGCTGGAGTCTCATTGAGAAAGCACTGGCCTCTTAATTGGTGAGTTTAAGCCATTAACATTTAGGGTTATTATTGAGATATGGGTTGTTCTTCCAGCCATATTTGTTTATTTCTGTTACTAAACATGGTTTGTTTTCCTCTTTGATTATTTTCTAAAATCAGTTACTGGGAGCCATATGCAGGCAGGAAAGCCGTACTGAGTTGATGAAGAACCACTGACAGGTGCCACTGGGCCTCTGGTCACCTCTCCAGGGTAGAGGGAGCAGGCACAATGTTTGTAGTTCTTTGTACTGGGGGATTTCCCTTTACACCATCTTTCAGGACTGTCTCAGAGGGGAGCTATAGTGTCTTAGTCCCCTTAGATAGCAGGACCACAAGCTTGAGTCTCTTCCAAGTCAGTTCTGGTCATGGGGAACTCTCCATGAGGCCACATAAGAGGTTGAGAGAGAGAAGGTTGTGCAGCAGGATCAGGGACATCTGGGCCACTCACTCCTCATGCAACCCACCAGAGCCTTCAGGACTTGGTGGAGCTCCATCTCAGGTATACCACTCCCACCTGATGACGAAGCTCTGTCTTATGTTTTCAATTTATTGCCTGCTGGCACATGTTAGGCAGCTCAGGCCACATGTTGATTTGGTGGTACATTTGGTGGACCAACTCTTATCTCTCCTGGGTCCCAGGAGAAATCAAAATGCTGTTTCACCAAAAGAGAATAGTTATCAGCAGAGATTTCACAGGATTGTTTCCAAGTTCTTAGAATCTGTGCTGTGATTTACATATAGTGGTTTGCCAGACTATCCTCACAGAATCCCACTGAGTCTTCAAGCACCACCTGTTTTTATGGGCTCTATGGCCCAAACAAGCAACCTAAACAGCAGCCTGCACCTATTGCAGAGTCTCCTTTTGTTCTGGATTCCACTTAAAACCAGAAGCCTTTTGGAACATTAGGTAAATGTAACAAGCTCAAATTAGGTATATTTGACTTCAAAATCCCAAGGCTTACAATGAATTGTGCTTCTTTCTTAGTGGTATGAGGGGCCAACAAAGAGCTCTTTGACAACAAAGAAAGAATATGTTGACAAGTCCCGGATCATTGAATCCCTCCATTTTTTTTTTTACAGAGATAGAAAGCCCCTGATTTTTTATGAAATCCTCCCCCACCCCACCCACCATCTGTCATGCAATTACCTTACCCATGGGTCTAGAATTATTACTTCTTCCTGCATACCAGATCCAGTCAATGGAATATCATCCATGCAATGGGTGTTACCATGGAAAATGTGATTAAAATTCTTGTAAAGCAGGGCTGGAGAATTGATGTACCCCTGGAGCAGGCACTGAAAAAAAATTGCTAGTCTTCTCAGATGAGAGCAAATTGTGTTTTACGGTTTTTGCTATTACATGTAGATAACTGAGCATTTGCCAGAACAATAGCAGCATGTCAGGTGCAAAGGGATGTGTTGGTGTGCTTCAGTGATGAAATTATAACTGGTTAAATTTGTGACAATTTACTGTCACTCTATCTACTGCACAAGCCAAATCAGCAAATTGAATGAGGATGTGATAGGAATCCTCACCTCTGCATCTTTCAAGGTTGCTTCAGTGATGCTAATCTCTGCAATGCCTCTAGGAACGCTTCAGGTTTACTGTTTACTATTTTTGTGGGTATAAACAATTGAGTAGCTTTTCCTATAACAATACTCTGAGCATAAAAATCAAATGGCTGCTGCTTCATTTTTCTCTCTAAATCTCATGCCTTAGACTCAGAGCCTTGCAGATTTTACACACATGCATACACATGCACACACACACATACATGCACACACCACACAAACACAATTTATTTTTGTGTTAAGGGGTTTGCAATTCTTTTTAAAGCAAACTAACATAACTAATATGTAGGAAAAAAAGGAGACAACATTTCCTGAAGGAAATCAACCAGTTCATTAATTGTATCACAGTGTAAGCAAAAATTATAGATGAAATTCTGAATTCCATATGGGAATTTTTTTCAGGGCACTTTTCTCAACAATGTTTCTGTTCACTGAGCAAGATCACTTTCCTTAAGAAAACATGTTTTATCCATAGCTTCAGTGAGTGAGGAACACTAATGTATTAATTAATTTTTGAGTATTCTTAAATATAACTGAATCAGCTTCAATTTGCCTATATAGATGGACATTTTAGTGGTTCATAGCAAAATGTAATAAACTGGATAACTGTAGGCTTTAATGTAATATCACACAATCCTATTACATCTCAATTACTTTTTTGACCTTTTTAGGATAGTTCTTGCCTTAAAAACACACATTATCTGCAGTTATAGATGTCTTCTTCCTGTGTTATGCCAAGGAAATCAATAGATCAGAAAGAATTAACATCTTACTGTGTCTTCCATTTGTAATATATAATGTCCCAGGAAGGGCGTAATGCATACCGCCCAGACATAATAAATGTTTACTGAGCATTGTTTGTGGAAAGCTCCTCATTTTTTCATCCCCATGATGTCACGACCTTAATAACATCTCTTATTTCCTTTAAATTAATAATAAATTCAGAATCAATTCTATGGTTGTTTACATGAATCAGGAAAAGTGAGAGGGTGGCTAAGCTCAACATAGATTTTCTGCTGAAAATTTTCTATTGTGTTTTCAGATAAATAATAGTGTCAGTCATATAGCCTATATAGAACTATTCACAGTGATAGTACTGTCATGTATAACTAAAAAGAACAAATAAGAACATAAATTACCGTCACTAATACTACTGAAAACTCAGAGGTTCAAAATATCATTTTATGTACAAATAACAATTTCAAAAGTACCTATAGAGCCAGGTGTGGTGGGGCACACACAGCTGGGGAGGCTGAGACAGAGGGATCACCAGTTCAAAGCAGCCTCAGCAAAAGTGAGGTGCTAAGCGACTCAGTGAAACCCTGTCTCTAAATAAAATATAAAGTAGGGCTGGGGATGTGGCTCAATGGTTGGGTGCCCCTGAGTTCAAATCCCTGGTACTAAAAAAAAAAAGAAAGAAGGGAAATATCTGAATGTATTGTGTGTATTTAGGTATGTGTTTCATTTGTTTAATTGTCATAAAAAGAAACATCAAAATGTCTATACTTTAAATGATATTTTTTTTGGGGGTGGGGGTAGTACCGGGGATTGATCTCAGGGACACTTGACCACTGAACCATATCCCCAGTCCTATTTTATTTAGAGACAGGGTCTCACTGAGTTGCTTAGCACCTCACTTTTGCTGAGGCTGGCTTTGAACTTGGTGATCTTCCTGCCTAAGCCTCCTGATCCGCTGGGGTTACAGGTATGCGCCACCGTAGCCGGCCCAATGATTTTTCTATTGTTGGGCTGTTTTATCCGCAAAGATGTCAGAAACATTTTTAATGAATGTAAAAAAAATAGATTAAAAGCTTATAAAAATAAGTTAAGGGCTGGGGATGTGGCTCAAGCAGTAGTGCGCTCGCCTGGCATGCTTGTGGCCCGGGTTGGATCCTCAGCACCACATACAAACAAAGATGTTGTGTCCGCCGAAAACTAAAAAATAAATATTAAAAAAATTCTCTCTCTCTCTCTCTCTCTCTCTTTTAAAAAAATAAGTTAATGTACCCATCTAAAATTAAATAATGAAACCTATTGACATCTATTATGTACCAGGTTCAAAGTTATATTTGGGGTTAGCAAAGTGGAATAAGGTATATAACTCCCTTGGAGACTGTTGGTTTAGTAGAATGAAGGTTACACTAAAAAAAGCACAATACCAGGAGACAGGGCAAGAATTAAGGAGGTGTAGGTATGGCAGTGGCACAAAAGAGCCTGTGATGGGTTCTACTTGGAGGAGCCAGGGAAGAGGGAAGAGGGGATGAGCAGGGTCCTGAGTGCTGGGTGCATAGGAGTCTGAGAATGAAGAATGTTAACTTCCCAGCCTATGACTGAGGAAGGCGAGGGGAAGGTGGCACCATATAAATGTAAGCACCATATAAATAGTAGTTTACTGGTTAGGGAATAATGACAAGAAAAGAGTCTGTGCACATGCAGTTAAAAAAAAATTAACTCCTTTCCAAGTTTGGTTTAATGTCCGGATGTGAAACCCAGGGATACAGAAGGCCAACTACACTGATAAGATTGCTCAATGTAGATTACAGGTATTTTGGTATCTTATTTATCCCTGGAAGAGAGATAAAAGATGAAAAGCCATATTTATATTGGGTAGGAATAAAGCCTCCTGGCTTTTGAAGCACAAAGATCTGAAACAAAGTTGATTTTTTCTGAGCAGAATTCAACTCTCCTAGACAGTGATTATCAAATCAGTTCCCCAACCCTTCTTCATGTCTTTCATAACAAATGAGATTCTTCTACAAGAAAGTTATTTCCAGTCCCGTGGTGCCTGATTCTGAGGAAGCTGTCCTGTTTATCACAGAATATCTCAATGTTTGTCAAAGTGGGCAGATGGAGGGAAGATAGGTGGGAAAAAAATCCCACAAAAACAGTTTTCCTCCCTTTGCAGTGATCCAAGCCTGTTGTCAAATTATTTCCTCATATACTAAGGGAAGGCCACGGAATATCCATTCTATAAACCATGGAGGACACACATTATTTTATTAAAATGCCCGTAAATATTGATTTGGAGAGAAAATGATATGAAAATGTTGCAGTGACTCAATAAGGAAGCAAGTGTGCCAAGTATTACCTTTCACTTGCGAGCATTTTAAGAATGAAAAGTCACAGGTACAGACCTATGGTTACGTATTTCTGTGCATTCTATCCATTGGCACATGGACATGCAAATAACTCTCCAGAACACCCGGCTGTTACCTTGGCATGAGTCAAATATATCAGTAGTTTGTTTTTGCTTGCCTTAAGTTTTTTTTTTTTTCATCTCAGTAACATTTTGTTTTTTTACTTAAACAATTCACTGTCTGCTCTAGATTCTACCATTTAATATTGCTACTCTTGAAGCCACGTGGCAATCCAGAGGCTTCCTTTGACATTATTACCAAGGTAGAACTTTATTATATAAATTCCATAGTATAAATTATCATATTCAGTTTATGTGTGTTTAGTATATATTGTAAATACCCAGATAGTGATTAAATCAATTTATACATGTCTTGTTGTTATTCAAAATGTGTGCCTTACATTATTTCATTTTAATAAAATATTCTGAACCTCTAGGCTAACTTTGAGTGTGGTCATATTCCCCTCATCTCAGTGAAGCTATGGAATGAATTAAATGTGCAAACAGGTTATATATGTCACTATTTAATGGACAGAATGACTTACCATGTTATTGTTTGGGTCTTTAATGTTCTCCAAAAGCTCAGGTGTGGAAGGCTTGGTCCCCAGCTGATGGTGCTGTTGGGAGGTGGTGGAAACATTAATAGGTGGGCCTAGTTGGAGGAAGTAGGTCATGGGTGTAGGTAGGGTCATGCCCTTGAAGAGTATGTTGGAACCTTGGCTCCTTCCTCTCACTCTCTTTGTTTCCTAGCTGCCATGAGGTGAGCTGCTCTGCTTCACCGTGCACACAATACTGTGACATTCTGCCTTTTCACAGACCCAAAAATGGAGCCAAGCAACTATGGTCTGAAACTCCTACAGCTGTGCACCAAATAAATATTTCCTTCAGGTTATGTGTGGTGATACACCTATAATCCTGCAACTCAGGAGGCCGAGGCAGGAGGATTGCAAGTTTGAGTCCAGCTTTAGCAACTTCAGAAGACTCTGTCTTTAAAAAAAATAATAATAAAAAATAAAAAAAGAAGTCCAGGGTTGTAGCTCAGTGGTAAAACTCTCCTGGGTTCAATTTCCAGTACCAAAAATCAATCAATCAATCAATCAACATTTCCTCCTTATAACTTTATTATCTCAGGTGTTTTACTCTAGTAATGAAAAGCTGACTAACACAGACTCTGTTAATCACATCATAGGAATTTATATACCTGTTGTCACTCATCATATCTGAGCTGCTGTTTCCTCATCTCTCAAGTGGGGATAATTTTGATGACTCCACAGCTTGTGGAGTGAATGTGAGAGAATTGCTGAGATACCTGTAACATGCCTCACATGTTATATGGTACATGCATGTGCATAACAAATAGTAATTTGAATTTCTACTCCTCCTTTCCTCTCCATCTTTCTCATTTTCATTCCTCTGCTGTCCCTCTAAAAGCATCAATGAGTATGCAGTACAGGTTGGAAGGAGAACCCCATTCCAGATAATGTAGGGGGAGTGGCAGGCCCATGTGCCGCAGTCCGGCTGCAGCAAAATAACCGGGGGGTGACGAATAACTTGTGTACGTTGATACAGCAGGAGTAGGAGCCCTTTATTGCAGGACACGAGCAGTATTTATACATTCCACACAGCCTATCTAATTAACATAAACTAGATACATCAGTCAACCAATCAGGAATCTCTACACTTAATGGCTCGCTTTTGTTACTTCTCAAACCACTCCCTCTGGCATTTTGCCAGGCACCATCCAGACTTGTTTACGAACTTTAACATTCCCCTGACAAAATGCCAGGTGTTATTTTGACTTATTTACAGACTCTAACATTTCCCCCTTTTGTTTAATTTAAATAACGACCATAGTGGTTTTTACAGAAACACCATAAATAACCTGCTACAAACAGAAAGGGAGGATACAAAATGCCACAATACCAAGCCAATTGATGGCTCCATGCAAGAAGCCCTTGGAAAAATTATACCAGCAATGACACTGTTTGCAAAGATACCGAGTTACAATTTGTTGTACATTACAGTTTGTTGTCTCAGTCCAGGTAAAGCAGTGTCTCAATAGATTAACTCACAGTCCAGGTAAATCACAGTCCAGGTAAGTTCTGCAGGCAGCTAGCTTGATCCGAAGTCTCGTCCGTTTCTCAGCTGAAGTCTCGTCTGGTTCTCAGCAACACTGGAAATTCTTCCACCTTGGTCTTTACCGGCACTGGGACGAAGGCAGGAACTCCGGATGGCTAAAGAAAATCCTGTAGCATTCTACTAAGAAAACAACCTTCTGAACAATTTAGTACATTATCTCAAGGTTTTTTTGCATTTGAAATAAGCATTAATAGTGCTCATTACTCATCAGCTTCCAGGTGTGGGAGAACCATTGTAGCTTAGTTATTGGCATTGAAAATGACCAAACATCAGGGACACCAGTAGCGTCTTCTGCTGGCTGTAGTGCCTGGGCAGCCCCAGATGGCCCTGGGGAGTGTCCCGGACTCAAACTGCTACTGGGCACAGGGAGCAAGAGCCTGCGAGACTGTGCCTCCAGGTCAGGTCTAGATTTGGGCTCGCGGCAGTGGAAGAGCCAGCTCCCCGGCCAGGAGGCGGGGAAGGGCCAGTCGCCGCCGCCTCTTGGAAAATCCTTGCTGCGCTGTGACCGGCTTGCACACTTGGCAGCCGCCTCTCCGCTTCACGCACCCTCCGGTAAGGAAAAGTATTTAGTAATAGCCTTTTGTTGCAACTTTTTTCCTGATAATCCTTCCTCCTCTGATAATCTTTCTTCTTCTGAACTTTCTTTTTCTTTCTGACTAGAGTTCCTGGGCTCTTATCAACACATGCCCTAACTATTCTTGGTTCCACTGGGGTGCCTTCTTCCCTTAGTAATTTACTTCTCACCCCTTCCATATTTTCATCACAAAGACAATACAATACACTGAGACAAAACAAGACACAAACATACTGTATCAATCTTCTCCATTTTCTTGAAATGGCCATTTTTCCTCTCGCCCTATCTGCCTAGGGACGAGCAGATTGCTCCCGTCCTATCTATGGACGGGCAGCTTTTTTTCGTCACTTACCCCCGAGTGTCCCGGGGCTCCCCGTACGGGCCACCATCTGCCGGAGTACGGCTGCAGCAGAATAATCAGGGGGGTGACGAATAACTTGTGTACGTTGATACAGCAGGAGTAGGAGCCCTTTATTGCAGGACAGGAGCAGTATTTATACATTCCACACAGCCTATCTAATTAACATAAACTAGATACATCAGTCAACCAATCAGGAATCTCTACACTTAATGGCTCGCTTTTGTTACTTCTCAAACCACTCCCTCTGGCATTTTGCCAGGCACCATCCAGACTTGTTTACGAACTTTAACATTCCCCTGACAAAATGCCAGGTGTTATTTTGACTTATTTACAGACTCTAACACCCATGTTCTCCATATGGGGCAAATGTCCAAGGACAGATTAAAAAAAAAGATAGTTACAAAGTCCTTAGATTTCCTACAACAAAAATAAGGAGTTGGATGTGTTTCAGCTTCATCCCTCTTCTCCAAGCAAAGTGACAATTTATTCTCTCCTTTTTATATTTTCAAAAATTCTCTTTAACCATGTAAACCTTTTCCCAGACTATTTCAAATCCCCACCTCTTTTATTTCAAGCCTAAACTGGATCTAGCACTTCTAATGCTGGGTTATAAGCTCCAGCAAGGGAAGTTGGTGGTGGTGGGGAGTACTCTCAGGAGAATCCCTGTTACTTCCTGTTGGAGGAACAGGGACTGCTGAGGCTTTTACAGTTGTCGAAGGGGACTGACCAAGGTGGGACTGTGGCTCACATGCACCTCCTCTGGTAATGGGCTGATTTGCTCTGATGTCTCAGTAGCACATGCAAATAGAAGCTGGCAATTGGGGACAAAATGAAATCAGGGGATGTCAGTTTCTAAAGGTACCATCATGACTATGACAGGAGGATGTAGAAAAGTCAACACCACCACTTTACTGCCTGAAAGGGCAACTTTTCCAATCTGCCAAGGGAAAAAAATGCTGTTTTTCAATAGATGAGGACAGAAAACAAGAAGCACCGGCATTTGACAGTCACTATTCTCTGGCTATGTGGCAAAAAAGTCTCTGAAATGAGTCAGCTTCAGACAGGCAAGCTAGGTTTGAACCCTGGTTCCATTACTTGCCACCTGTGTGTCTGTGGTAGCCCACCTCAACTCTTCAGTTTCCCCCTCCTCATCTGCAATAAAACGAGGGGGGCAGTCTGTGATTCCTTCCCAGGGCTGCTTTGAGGAGGAAGAGGAGGAAGAACACATACAGCTCTGTTGGCACATGTCAGTTCCTGTTCCCTAGTCCCAAATGGAACCTGTTTTTTTCTTTCCAGACCCCCTGTCAACATGTATTTAGAAAACCAAATTACTTGCTCAAACTTCCAAAAATATTTACTCTTTCTAGACTCAGGCAGCCACCGGAGAGTGTTTAGCTAAGTCGGGGAATTAAGTGTGCGATCCTCACTCCAGCTCAGAGGGCCTCTGGAGCTGCTTTCCTCTGATAACTTCTGGGTAAAATCAAAACACAGCAGCTCTATGTTGGTTCCCCAGAACCCTCTGGGAGGGCCTGGCTATTTCTGGAATGAAAGACATGGGAAGCAGGATGAGTTCTGTCTCTGTGGGCGGGCAGCCCCAGGGCTCCCTTTTCTTCCAGTGGGGCCCTGTGCTGGTAGTGTTTATCAGTCAAGGCCCATCCCAACCTCCCCTGGGGGCTCCAGGGTGTCCCAGGCCTCTTCAGGCTGCGCAGCAGTGGCCTGACTAAAAATCACTTTACTCGTTCCCATTTTGCAGGTTTTAGAAGCCATAAGTGATTGCCTTAGGCTTTATAATCTCTTGTCTTTTACATGGTCTTTACAGCTCCAGAATTTGTCAATCTCTACCATGTCTTCATTGGATTCTCATGATTTTTGGAGGTAGGAAAGTATTGGCTTGTTAATAGATAAGGAAGTAGAGTAGCAAGAGTTTTGCCATAAGGTTCTGCAGCAGGTGATTTGCCTGGAGCTCCTGGCAAATCCTCACCTTGGGGTGGCAGGGAAGAGTGCAGCCAGGAACCCCAGGCTCCCACAGAACCTCACCACAATGTGTTGCAGACCAGCTCTGTCACTAATTGGCTGTGCACCCTCAGCTAGGTCAATTAATTTTGCTGAGCCCCAGGCTCCTGGGAAGGGCGGGGAGTCATGAGGGTATCCAGTTCATGGGGTTATTGTATTGACAGCCCTCATAAGGCATCCAGAACATTCCAGCATGTAGTGGATAATAAAACCTGTTTTTCTGTCTCAGCAATCCTCTCTTTCAAAGGGAGTTGTTTCTTTCTTTTCCTTTCTTTTTCTTTCTTTCTTTCTTTTTTTTTTTTTTTTAAATCTGAAGACTTGTGAACCAGGAGGTGGAGCCATGGCCTTGTTGCTTCTTTGGGAGTTGGTATGAACAACTCCTCAGCATCTCGGCCCAAAGGAGTCTGATGCTGTATTTGAAGAGCTTCGTGCAATTCTGAAGCAGGCATGTGCAGGCCTGTGGGAAATGCCCATATTTACACAATGCTCCTTCCACACACTTCTGCAGATGTGCTCAGGATGGTAGGTGGGAGGCCTCTGAGAATACCAAGAATATTGACCCTCATGACCAAGCCTGGCTGCTTCCCTGGCCAAGAGATGGACAGCAGGGCAGAGAGGCCTGGGGAGGAGCCATGAAGAGTGAGATACAAGGCTAGATGGAGTCTTGTTTTGGTTTCTGTCAGATCTGCAGGTGGAGGGTACATGGAGATCTGGCCTTCACCTCAGATCTCTACACCATTAGGCAAGGCCTGGAGCAGTGGTTCATTTGAAGGAGCCAACTTCCGGGTGTGTGTGGCAGAGGAGGCTGGGCAAGCAGAGTGTCTGAGATCCCACCAGTTCAGGCCAGGCTTAAAGCTTTGGGCAGGGACAGAATGCTTCCTGCTGACCCTCAGTGTTTCATTCTGTGTAAAGGGAGCTCGACTGCATGACTCCTGCATGCTAAAGGTATGACTGGTGCTTGGAGAACATAGTTAGCCTCAGGATGGGGACTGGTCACCTGAAAGACCAAGCATGATTGAAGGGTTGGAACTTATGGCCCCACCACCGACCTCTAAGGAGAGGACAGGGCAGGAGATTGACTTCATCATCAATGCCAATTATTTAATCAATCCTGCCTATGTGATGAAGCTTCCATAAAAACCCCATGGCATGGAGTTCAGAGAGCTTCTTGACCGGCAAAAACATCATGTGCTTGGAGGTTGGTGCACCCCAAGTTCATGGAGACAGAAGTCCTACTCTTGGGACTGCATGGGAACTTGCCCTGGGCACAGTTTCATCTGACTGTTGATTTGAACTCTTTATAATACCTAAGTAAAGTTTTTGCATGAATTCCTATAGTCACATGATTACTTTGCAGTTAGTTCACAGCTCCTCTTCCCTGTCAGCTATAAATTCCCTGCTACCAGGGACCTTGTTCTGCTTGGTATTCTCAGGACCCAGCCTGATCCTTCTCATGGTGGGTGCTGGAGAGACATTTATTCTATAATGACTATAGTGTAATATGATCATGTTAAGTTCTTAGTGACAGTCTATTGCCAGGACACATGCTGCTGCTGCTGCTGCTGCTTCTTTTTTTTTTAAACTTTATTTTATTTATTTATTTTTATGTGGTGCTGAGGATCAAACCCAGTGCTTATACTTTCCAGGCAAACGCTCTGCGACTGAGCCACAATCCCAGCCCCAGGACACATGCTTTTAATGTGAGATTTTTAGAAATAATGCTGCTTAAGTTTACATTTCTTTTGATGGAACTTCCATGTTTGTGGAAAACATTTTTCTCAAAATGCTGTGCTAAGTGGCTTGATTTTTAAAATTGTTTTTGGTGCTGGGTTTATTGAACCCAGGCCCTTGTGCTTGATAAGCACATATTTTACCACTGAGCTCCACCCACAGCCCAATCTTGACTTTGATTTGCCTTAAGCCCTTCAAATTACCTAATGATCTATTCACTGTATCCAATGCTTGGCATAGAGGGTGTGCTCAACGGATACTGCTGTCATCATTTTTGTAGTTAATATTACCAGGCATGTACTTCTCTGTGCTGGGTGTTTGCAATGATGATAAACCAGTTATAGCAAGAATAACAAGTCCAATAGCAAGAATTTACTCTTCTCAGCCTGGCCATTTCCTAAACTATTCTTATGCTGAGGCATGTGATATAGTAGTTCCCCATTCCAGGACTCATAGCTGGTGGCTAGTTGTCCACAGGTAGTCCTGGCACAGCTGGTGTGCCCACTAGCATATGAAATGCATGCTTTGACACTGGCTGCACACTTTGCCCCAAAACTATAACTGTGAGACAGGAGCAGAGGGGATGATCATGAATTGCAAGCACAAGCTCTATGGTCACTAAGCTCTTTGGTCCTGGATAAATCATTCTGTTATCACTGGATTTTCACTCCAGGAACTCGAGTTGTAGACTTTTTGGTGGAATCATAATGCCATGAGGAGGTAGATGTTCATCTTTTGCTCCCTCTTGTCCTTTATTTTGAACTTTATTTCCCTATAGCGAACCTCCCACTAGGTACTTAGTAAGCCTTTCAAATTCACTTTCAGGAATCAAGATAATATCAGGAACACATACTTCAGTGTGAAGTTGATTCTGAGGGTTCCCTTCTGAAGAAGTGACCGTGGATTCTCATTAGTTGCAGTGGATATAGCCCACAAATTCACACAAACACTGAGTTAGGAATGAATGTCTGTTCCTGGGAGAAATACAGGGTGAGGTTCCTTTGAGTCTCTGGTCACAGCATTTACATAAAACACTGTATTTATTATAAGGCATAACCTTGTTTTATTTGTGTTTCTTATTTAATATATATTTCTTACAAATAATTAACTAAATGCAGTGCTTTTAGAATAATAAAAAAATTGCTGGGGCTGGGATTGTAGCTCAGTGATAGAGCACTGGCCTAGTACGTGTGAGGCACTGGGTTCAGTTCTCAGCACCACATATAAATAAATTAATTAAATAAAGGTCCATCAACAACTAAAAAAAAAAATTAGAAAAAAAAAATTGCTCCAGCAGGTGACATCTCTGAAGAAATTACATTCACAAGACATTTGCCAACTGTGCTGTCCACAGCCCAGTGGTCTAGGGAAGTGAGATAGGTTGCTGAGAGACCAAAGAAGACACTTGAAGATGGCACATGAGACATAAGGTTTACTAAAAACTGCTTATGGGGAAGGTCCAGTGGCGATGGGCTGGAAGAGTAGTACCTCCATCCCTCAGGATGCTTTGTCAGTGGTGACTCCCTTCCTTATGGCGCTACTCCCGAATGACAAATGGTACCTCTGTACTTCCTGGTACCTCATGGCACTTTGTGCAGTGGCAGCCAGTGGGAAAAACACTTGTCCTCTCCATAGTGCTCTGTTTCACATCACTTTTCAGGGAGAGGGTTTTATAGGTGTTAAGGTGTGAATGTGAGGTGTCCCCCAAAAGCACGTGTGAGACAATGCAAGAAGGTTCAGAGGAGAAATGATTGGGTTGTGAGAGTTACTCAGTCAGTGAATTAATCCCCTGATAGGAATTAACTGAATGGTAACTAAAGTGGTAGGATGTGGCTGGAGGAGATGGGAATTGGGGCGTGGCTTTGGGGTATATGTTTGTATCTGGCAAGTGGAGTCTCTCTCTTTGCTTCCTGATCATCATGTTAGCTGTTTCCCTCTGCCATAATCTTCCTGACATGATGTTCTGCCTCACCTGGAGCCTGGCGGAATGGACTAGGCTCTCTATGGACTGAGGCCTCTGAAACCTTAACTCTCCAAATAAACTTTTCCTCCTCTACAATTGTTCTGGTCAGATCTTTTAGTCACAGTGTCAAAAAGCTGACTAAACTAATAGGTTAGGTTACAGAAGAATGACATCATTAGTTTGCTTTGTCCAATTGTGTGACCAGCATTTGAAGGAACTTAGTATATGAGCAAGAAGGCAGTTTCTACAGATAACACTAGTTTGTCCTAGTTTCCAGCGTGTAAGAGAGAGTCAGTGTTCTTCAAGATATACTTATCTGGACATTCTGTTCCAGGCCTGCTTTCATTGTTCCCTTGACTTGGCTAGGTTCTTATAAATGGAAAGGGAGATTTAAGGAATGTGGTGTTTTACTGTTTTTTTTTTTTTTTTGCAAGGGTGACAAACAGAAATATAGACAAAGGGAACTTTGCTATTATCTGGGGCTCTGGCTTTCCATGTGGATGCTAGAGAGGTTCTTTCTCTGATAGGGAGGCCTGAATGGTCCTTAATCTGAGCAGACTGAAAGGCTGGCAGCCCCTATTTCCTCTAAACCCAAACTTGAGTCTTGAGTCTTGCCACTCTAATCTAAGGAGAGTCCTCAGGTCTGAAGGTGCACAAAGAGCACATGCACACACACACACATGCCAGTGAGCAGCAGAAGGGATGCAGAGGGGGGTTTCTCCCAATGTCAAGAGTAGATCTGGATTCTGCTTCAGTTGCAGTCATTTTGAGCCCAGGGCAGTAGCCTGACTTCAACTTGCACCGTGGTGAGAGGTGAGAGTATCCAGAGAGGGAAAAGGGAAACGGGCTGCTCAGGGTAGTCCAGAAACATCTACATTTCTGACTTCTAGGAAAAAGAGAAAAGGAAGTGATGTTTGAGCATACTCTACAGGAACAGAAGTATCTCATCTCTGCAGGCAGGTGATGGGAAGAGTCTTATGGGGAGGAGAACTTGAAAGGGCCAAATTCACAGGCATAGCAACATTTATTTCCATACAGTGACTCCATCTGCCAGCCCAGAGGCTGACAACATGTCCTTGACATACACTTCAGTTTTATCCCTTGGAGTGGAAGAAACTGGCAGACAATGAGGGTGAGGTCAATAGGAAGGGGAAAAGAGGCATAGGGTCTTGAGTTCATTGTAGGCCAAGGCAGATAGTATAGAACTGAACATTTAGAACTGGACAATGAAACCAAGTCAGGGCAGAGTTTGCTGGAAGACCTCTGGGAGTGGGCTGGGAGTTTGGTAGACATTAGACCTTTTTGTGGCCACTGGTTGTATCTTTGGAGCATTTGTCTTGTGTTTGGAGAATTTTCCACTCTATTAATCCTGCTTCCTCTAGACTGAAGCTAGAGCTCATTCTTTTAGCCTCTTGAATCCAGGCCACAGACACAGAATCTAGTAATCTCCACCTACCAGCTCTATGAAGTCCAAATCAGAAGTAAGCAATAAGAGAGAGCTGGGCTTGGTGGACTCAATCTTTGGATGAGGGGGTGGTGAAGGCACCATTGGTGCATATGTGGTGTCAGCTGCATGGTGGAGTTCAGCCTGATGGCCTGACCCCTTGGAAATTCTATGAGTTGCTAGATATCTTTTAGTAGATTAATTTTCTGTTTAAATTGGGAAGAGTGAACTCAGTGGTTTGCAACTACGAACCTGAGAAGTGGAGGATCAGAAAAACTGCTCCCATTTCAGAATTGCTCACTTGTTTTCACTGGAGGCTGAGCTATGAGGCATAGATAGATCAGGCTGGTGGAAGTGGACTTGAGATTGGGAAGGAGGAAATGACCAATAGCATGATTTTTAGCTTTGGCAGCACTGACATTTTGAACTAGATAATTCTTTGGCAGAGGCAAGGGACTACTGTATGGTGTTTAGAAACTTCTCCGGCCACTCCCAACTAGTTGCTAGTAGCACCCAGCCTCTACCCTGTGACAGTAAAAGAAATTTTCAAACACTGCCAAATGTACAGGGCATTGGCTGAAAACCAATTTAGCGTTATCACACCTAGTGGTAAAACTGAGTGGGAAGGACTGGTGTGGACTTCCAGAAGCACAGTGCTGTTAAATTTATATAGTATTTGTAACTTGTAAAGATATATTTATGCAAAAAACATAAGTAGATACATAGATGTGCATAAAGTTATTGCATAATATATATTCATAGTTTCTCAATTGAGTTAGAAGAACCCCTTTAGAGGAGATATCTCAGCTGATAGACAAATGATACGTCAGGCCTTACCCTTCTGGGCTCTGTTTGGGCTTTAAATACAGTGAGAACTTACAAATTTAGTGCCTTTTCATGGAATAGCCACAGACTCATCATTCACAAAATGGTACCCAAATATGAACCAGCTGTTGGGGTGTACAGGTAGACTTTCAAGGTCCAATGGTTCATGAGCATTTTTCTTTAAAGCAGTAAGCCTATCTTGATTCTCATCAGGAACATTATGATTTTCTAAATTTTAAGTGGGTAGAAAAGGCCTGCAGTTAAGGTCTCCCTTTTAAGCATGAACACTAAATTAACTCAGGTTGCATCTTTGGAAAACTCAGTTATAAGTAATAAATGCATCAGGCTACTGCTTTAGGGTTACATATTTCTTGTCTAAATTTTATTTTTTGACATATGCGGATAAAAGGCCACTTGGAAGGAGTGATTTATTGGTTTCCATTCCTTATCACCTCACCTTACTGAATTGGAGCTGTGGGCTAGCCACCCGCAGTAGCTTCTACATGGAAAGTCAGACCCTGTCAGCACTCCGCTCCTGCAATTGTAATACCCAGGCTTGCACTAAAGTGCACATTTTCCAGAAACCAAACCAGCATTGTTCAGGGGTATTCAAGCCATGATGGCAGGAGAGCTTTTCCTCATGTCATTTAGTTTCCTCATGTTATCTCAGTTTCCCAAAGGTAGTCATTTGTCTGCTTGCCTGTCACAAAGACCTCTTGTTAAATATCAGTTCAGGTTTATTCTTTTTTTTTGGTGTGACATTGTAGGATCTCAAAGTCAAGTTTTTCAAATACCCAAATGTCATTCCAAACATCTGCTTCAGATTTGATCAATGTCCAGTTAGTCATTTGTATTCATTTCCTGTGGCTACCATAACAAATAACCACAAACTGGGTGGTTAGGAAACAACAGATGTTTATTCTATCACAGTTCTGGAGGCCAGAATCTGAAATCAGATTTTTAGCAGATGTGGTTTTTCTCTAGAGGTTCTACAGAGAAGTCTGTTCCTTGCGTCCTCCTGGTTTCTGTGGCTCTAGGTGCTCTCTGGCCTGTGGTGCAGAACTCCAGGCTAGCCTCAATTTTCATATCCCCTTTTCTACTTGGGTTTGTGTCTTGCTCATCATTGGATTTAGAGTATTCCTGGAAAATCAAGATGCTTAATTTTATCTGCAAAAATCCTTTAGCCAAACAATGTCACATTTGCAAGCTCTGGGCACACATATCTATTCAACCCGCTACACCATTTTTGCTTTTTAAAGGGACAAAGAATTTTTTAAAAATTCCATAGCTATATATTATAATAAAAGCATAATAAACTAGAATTCATTTGTATTTCCATTCATAAACCTTGTAAGACTTTACCAAACATTTGTATATTAGGTCTCTCTTCCAATTCTCTATCCTGTGAGGTAGCCAGGGATGTGGTTGCCACTTTAGAAACAAAGAGTGGGGCCTCTGAGGGGTCACAGTAAGCCACAGAACATGCGAGCACCAGAGCCTAGCCCTGGAGTAGCCTTCCTAACCCTGCCACCCACCTGCCCTTTGCTCTTCCACATGGACACCTGGGCCTTGGCATTGAAAATGTCATATGCCCCCAGCTTCCATTGCTGCTCGTGTGCAAAGACCTTGCTCATATCCTCCTGATGAATTTGTGCCTGTTCTGCCAGTTGGCCTTCCCAAAGTGATGGTTGTGGAAAAGTGCAGGAAGGCTGATGGGTTGAAAATGTATTAGTTTTCATGGGCCAGACTGAAGCCAATGGACCCTGGAGGAAAAGCCTATGATTTTTGTTGTCTCAGCATAAACAGAGCAGATTATAAAATAAGCATTTAAAAAACATGAAAATTTTAAAATTGTTTTTGTAGTTGTAGATGGATAGCATACCTTTATTTTTTATGGGTTTATTTTTACGTGGTGCTGAAGATCGAGCCAGTGCCTCACAGGTGTGAGGCAAGTGCTCTGCCACTGAGCTACACCCCCAGCCCCACATGAAATGTTTTGATAGAGAAATATATGACTTTTTACTTGTAGATTTTTCTTCTTGCTCCTCTGTAAAATTTCATAATTTCCTTTATTGTGTATATTTATGGGGAACAACATGATGTTTATATATATTATATATGATATATTATATTATATATTATATCATCTATAATAGCATATTTTAACAAAATTAATACTTCTATAAACACAGATCTTTCTATTTTTATGTATTTTTATGATTTTTTATATGCTTCCTAATTATTATTCTTTAGTTGCTATTTTGAATAACTTTTAAATATGCTATAATAAAATAATAAAAATTTAAATATATAATAGAATATTTCTAATATATATTATATAAATATAATGTATATTTAAGATAATAATACAACATATATTATATAATATATTATATTTTATAAATTATATAGCATAGTATATATCATAGAATACATTAAATATATATTATAAATAATATATAATATATTAAGCAAATATATTATGATATATGATATATATAATATATAATAATGTATGTAATAATACATGTAACATTATATATTATATATAAAATATAATAATATATGAAATGTATAAATAATATAGAATTTATGTAATAATATATGTAAAATATATAATATCTATAATATGTAATTACATATTATATTATATATAATTTCATATCATACATAATATATAATTACATATAATATATAAAAAATATTAGAATATATTAATATGTATAGTTTAAATATATTATATTTAAATATATTATAAAGTATATAATAATTATACAATCTATAATATATAATAACTATATAATTATATAATCTATAATATATTAGATATTATATACTATGCTATATGTAATATATAAATATATAATTATAAATCATATAATATATTTAAATATATATTATATATTATATGTTTAAATTTTTTGAGAACAGTTCATACTGTTTTCTTTTTTTTTTTTTAATTTTTTTTTTTTATTGGTTGTTCAAAACATTACAAAGCTCATGACATATCATCTTTCATACATTTGATTCAGGTGAGTTATGAATTCCCATTTTTACCCCAAATACAAATTGCAGAATCCCATCAGTTACACATTCACAATTTTTACATAATGCCATATTAGTGACTGTTGTATTCTGCTGCCTTTCCTATCCCCTACTATCCCCCCTCCTCTCCCCTCCCATCTTCCCTCTCTACCTCATCTGCTGTTGTTCAATTCTCTCCCTTGTT
>NW_026000153.1:11511934-11599271 GCF_001458135.2 Marmota marmota marmota | reverse complement strand
TGTAATACTCCATTGTGTATAGATGCCACATTTTTTTTTAATCCATTCATCTATTGAAGGGCATCTGGGTTGGTTCCACAGTCTAGCTATTGTGAATTGTGCCGCTATGATCATTGATGTGGCAGTATCCCTATAGTACGCTCTTTTAAGATCCTCAGGGAATAGTCCCAGAAGGGCGATAGCTGGGTCAAATGGTGGTTCCATTCCCAGCTTTCCCAGGAATCTCCATACTGCTTTCCAAATTGGCATCACCAATTTGCAGTCCCACCAGCAATGTACAAGTGTACCCTTTTCCCCACATCCTCGCCAGCACTTATTGTTGTTTGACTTCATAATGGCTGTCAATCTTACTGGAGTGAGATGGTATCTTAGGGTGGTTTTGATTTGCATTTCTCTGACTGCTAGAGATGGTGAGCATTTTTTCATGAGCTTGTTGATTGACTGTATGTCCTCCTCTGTGAAGTGTCTGTTCAGGTCCTTGGCCCATTTGTTGATTGGGTTATTTGTTATCTTATGGTTTAATTTTTTGAGTTCTTTGTATATTCTGGATATTAGGGCTCTATCTGAAGTGTGAGGGGTAAAAATTTGTTCCCAGGATGTAGGCTCTCTATTTTCTTTATTGGGTATAATTTACATTCTCTACAGTGCACATGGGTTTATTTTTCTCTATGTCCTTGTGAAAACTTTCTATGTTTTTGTATTTTTAACAAGTAGTCCTAACAATAGGAGTTAATATCTTGTGGGTTTTTTTTTAAAAATATGTTTTTAGTTGTCAATGGACATTTATTTTTTTATTTATATGTGGTGCTGAGAATCAAACTCAGTTCCTCAGCATTTGAGACAAGCACTCTACCACTGAGCTACAACTCCAGCCCCAATATCTTGTGTTTTTAATTTGTATTTTTCTAGTGATTACTGAGGTTGAGCTTTTTTTTTTTTTTTTTTTAAATACTTCTGGGCCATTTGTATGTCTTCTTTGAAGAAAAGTCTTATGAAATCCTTTGTCTATTTAAAAATTTGTTTTCTCATATTCTTGGTATTCAATTGTTTGAAGTCTTTATATATTTTGGATATTAATTTCTTTTCAGATTATGATTTGAAATATTTTCTCCCATCTCTAAGTCTCTTCACTCTGCAGAAGCTTTGAATTTGATGCAATCCCACATGTCTCTTTTTGCCTTCATAGCCTGTGCCTTTGAAGCCACATCCAATATCTTTGCCAAGACCAATGTCACAATGCTTTTAAACCTGTGAGTCTTTCTAGGAGTTTTACAGTTTCAGGTCTTAATGTTGAAGCCTCTAATGCATTTTGAGTTGATTATTGTGTTTGGGGTGAAATGAAGACCCAATTTCAGTCTTTTGTACGTGGATATTCCATTTTCCCAACACCATTTATTGGGAAGAGTTGTGTTCTTGTCACCTTCATCAAAGATAAGTTGACTATGGATGTAAAGATTTATTTCTGAGCTCTCTGTTTTGGTGCCAGTGCCAAAGTGTTTTGATTATTATAGCTTTGTTGTAGGTTTTGAGGTGAGGTATTGACCTGCAGGGTATTTTATTTTATTTTTTGTTTTGGTAGGATCGCTTTAACTATCCAGGGTCCTTGAGGTCTCATATAAATTAGGATTATTTTCTGTTTCTGTGAAAAAAAATTGATAGGGACTGCATTGCACTTTTGGTAGTATGGGTCTTTTAGGAAAATTAATACTTCTATGAATACAGGTATCTTTCCAATTTTTTGTGTATTCTTATAATTTTCTTTATATGCTTCCTAATTATTACTTATTCTTTAGTTGCTATCATGATATCTTTTAAATAACATCTTTTAAAATATTCTTTTTCTTTCTGCATGCATTTATTCCTTCATTTGCAAATATTTACTGATCACCCACCACATTCCAGGCATTACAGTATTCTTTGTCCTCAGGGAAAGAAGTGAACAAGAAGAAATCTCTGGTTTTATGAACCTCACATTTGACTTAAGGAAACAAATTATCTATGGTAATACAGGTGGCAGAACCAAATACTATGGCAAAACCAAAAACAAAACCCACAACAAGGGATAGAATGGAATCTGGAAGGTGGGGTAGTTAAAATAGATAGGGAGGGCCTCTCTTTTTTGATTTTGTGTGTGTGTGTGTGTTTGTGTGTGTGTGTGTGTGTGTGTGCTGGGGATCAAATCCAGGGCCTCACAAATGCTAAGCAAGTGCTCTACAGCTGAGCTATACTCCCATCCCCTAAAAATGATATTTTCTATTTTGCTAATGTTGGTACATGACAGGTTTGTTTGTTTGTTCGTCTGTTTTAGTACCAGGCATTAAACTCAGGGCACTCTACCATTGAACCACATTCTCAGTCTTTTTTAAATTTTTTATTTGAGACAGGGCTTCACTAAATTGCTGAAGCTATCCTCAAAACTGTGATCCTCCTGAGTCACTGAGATTTCATAAGAAGTTGTTAATTAGAATATATTTAATTTATAATAAGACACTTTAAAAAACTCACATATCCATCTGAGTAGAATTTCAACTGTTCATCTTTGTTTTGACAAGTAGCTAATTAGAGTTCCTGTGAAATGTACAATGATTTCCTTTTTAAAAAAATTTTTTTTTACATAATTTATCATTACCTTATTATATCCTGAAATATAAGAAATGCAATTCATCTCTTTTCCTTTTAAAATGGACTTTAGTGAAAATAAACTTTTCTTTTTTAGGATAAGTAATATATAAAATAAAATGTAACAAATACCCATAGATCTTTCACCTACTGGAGATTTTAGTTTTTTTTTTTTTTTTTTTTACTATCAATATTAAGATAATATAGATTTCTGTATCATTAGAGTCCTGGTGTATGAGATCTTATTAAAATCAGGAAAGGATAGTGAATTTTATTAACTACTATATGGGCATCTATTGAGTCTTAGAGGTTAAAATCATATACTTTGGGTTTAACACTGATGTTCCTGTTTAGTAACTGTGTGACTTTGTGCAAGTTATTTAAACTTTGTCTCCAATAGCTTCATCTGTAAAGTAGGAAAATTATTTATTTCACTAAAGTCTTCTAGGATTAAATGATTTACTATGTGTACTAGCAATTATGCTTGGCACACTATATGATACGTGTGTTGATGTCTACCAAAAGATTATTCCTTTAATGTTATTGCTCTCATGAATTATATTAAGAGTTTCCTATTGCTGTCCTATTCTCGTATTTCTAGAATAAATCCTATTTGCTTATTGCATGAAGTTTGTTTCTTATGGTGCTTATGGTATTAATGTTGGGTGGATACTGACTGACTGAGGTCTAAAGGTTCATCTCATTATCCCCACAAAAGTATGCAGTTTGCATTTCCAAGTTCACTTGGTAGCATCTGGGAACTAGCTGTCTCTGCTACTCCCATGGACTTTGCTTCACAGTGGAAAGATGACTGCAGCAGCTCCAAGCTGCATTTCTCACAAGTATGTGCAAAACAGGAACACACAGAGTGGGCACATAAGGAACTTCCCTACATCTCTGTTAAATGTGGTTTCTTTCCCTAAATCCTCACGCACACTCTGTCTTCATGTCTCCTGGTCAGATCTGGTCCTACAGAGGCCCTGAGCCTCAAAAGAGGCAGCAAAAGTGGGAATCTGGCATTTTTAGCTTTTCGTGTGAGAAGTAGACAGGAATGGAAATAAAAATGGGAAGGGATTTTGAGGAGGAAAGAAGAGTCCCCACCACAACGTTTAATTTTTTTAGGACTTCTGAATTATAGTCATAAGTGACAATGTGTAGTGGTTTTCTTTTTATGCTATTTTTCTTTGCTATTGGGAATATGTTAACATCATTTGATGTTTTGGGATATTTTCCTTATTTTTCATGTCTTGGAAGGGTATGCTTGGGATTTTTTGGAGACCTTGCCTATCAGATCATGCTTTTATTTTTATATGTGGAAAAAAATGGCTAGATAAAAACTGCTTTCATAAGTTTACCTCAAAGTGTGTGTGTGTGTATCAATATAAGTTTGTGTATGTTTTTGAGCATCTAATACTAGATATATTTCTTTATCTGCATTTAAAGATTTTTTTAGGAGGTGAACATTAATTTTTCCTGGAAAAATCACAAATTCTTATAAGATGCATGATATTTTCTTCAATTTAGATGCATTTCTATTGAAAAAGTCTGTGTTCGTTATTTAGTTTTGTTTGTATTTATCGCTTTTAAAGAAATATCCACTTACATATTAGCTTTCTTTCTAATACTTCATATCAGTTATCTCCTCTCAAAGTTTTGTCTTGTGTTTATCTTTTTTCTTTTTGATATTCAAATAATTTATTTTCTCCAACTGATTCAATTTGCTCCAAACCTGTTCCTCTATTTCATGCTTCTAATGTGGATTTGAATTCCGGAATTGTAGTCTCCCTGCCCCCTTTTTAAAATCATATCTGATCTTCTTTTCATCCAATCCCTGGATCCATTTGAAGTCTGTGAAAGCATCTGAACCACTTGTTAGAATACTGTTTTAAAATGCATGACAAATACATAATACTTTTCTAAGGAAACATAGAATTAAAATATGTTTAGCAAAATATTTAATAAATATTGTGAATGGTTGGGTATGAGAGTTGAAGAAAAAGGATGTGGAGGTGACTCTAAGACATCTAGTGGAGACACTAAATGGATGACCTTTCCATTGATCACAATAGGGAGTACAAGAGACTGAGGACTCGAGACTAGTTTGTGAAGATGATGGGATGGTTTGTGCTGTATCTTCCAAACCTAGAGTTGATGTTTCCACACAACTACAAGAGCATGTCCTGCTCTCAGACAGGTGGCAGGTAGAACTCTCTTCATCTATTTCCAAAGGCCAGGTCATCAGCAGTATCTGTCCTACCTCCTGAATATGGACATTTGTCTAGGAGCTTCGTAGTGGATGTCTAGTTTCTGATTTTGTGTTATGTGTAGAGACTATGGAAACTTATCTTGGTAGATCTTCCAAAATGCAACCACATTTTAAATAAATCCCAGTTTTAGTTTTCTTTCCATCTGGTCTGCAAATGGCCCCTAAATGGAAAATGTGGCAAGTGCAGTGAACTCCTTTTGAGGAACCAGTGACAGGTTTGAGGGAGGACTGAATCCAATTAAATTGTAGCTACCAGAAAAGCAAAGTCACAGAATTCATCACCAAGACTAGAAAGATCTTGATTCTCTAGAACTGCAATTTCTGAAGCAAAGGAAAGTAAGCTTCATACTAATGAAAAGCACCAACACCCCATGAGGAATAACACGTGTTCCAACAATAAGAACAAGGGCAGAAGGAGGGCTAGGATCTCAAATGTTAGTCTGGATGTCTCTGTGAGGGTGGTTTTGATGAGGTTACTACTTTAATTGGTGGACTTTGAGTAAAATGGGTGCCCATCCTAATGTGGGTGGTAAAGGCTTGAATAGAGCAAAAGAAAGGAATTCTTCAACAGGAGGCCTTTGGACTTGGACTGCAATATCGGCTCTTCTCTGAGTCTCAGCTTGTTAGTTCACCTTGCACATTTTGGACTTGTCAGTTACTATGATTGTAAGAGTCAATTGATATACATAAATTTGTATGTATTTATAACATACATAATTTAAACATATATATTTATAATATATACTCACTAGAAATATAATTTATACACACATATATCTAAGTATCCTAATTGTTTTGCTGTTTCTCTGGAGAATCCTGATTGAGACACTTCTCCATTGGATGTTGTCTACCTCATGTTCAGAGGCTTATAGAGCAAGCACCAAAGTGCTGAGTTTGCTGAGAGTTTGCTTGGAGCCAGCACTTGACAGCCCTGAGAAGAAGGCAAAGGTGAGTGTGATCCATCCTGCCCAAGCTGACACCCACAAAGGGAACCTCCTCTAATCCCCAGGCAGTCTCTCCTCCTGCTTCAATATCCAATGTCAAGATGAAGCATGTGGCTCTATGGTCATGCCCACCTCCATGTGAGTCCCTCTGCCCCTGATGATCATTATCACTTCAGCCTCTGTTTCCTCATCTGTTAAACCGGCTTAATAATTCCCCAGTGTACCAATGAGGTTGCTGAAAATAGTAAAAGAGCTAATGTGTGCTAAGCAGCTACAATATCTTTTGTGTGTATATTTGAAAGGTATTATTATAATAAAATTCTATTATATATTTGTGAATAGTTTTAGCAAATTACTTAACCTCTAAAGTATTCAAGGTGCTATCTATAAAATTGTCTTAATGATAATAAATTACTAGTTAACTACCTGTCAGTTATTTTACTGCATTAAATTCACACCAGGAGAGCATATTGTAAAAATGCTCTCTTTCTGTGCAATGATGCATTTCTATGGCCTCTGTCTGCTGAAAAAATGGTCTCTGATAGCAAATCTCACAATAAATGTGCTTTTCTGGTTAATGTTATCTCCGTGACCCACTTGCAACTCCTTCCTTATTCATGAATTCAGGAAGGTGCACACAGTGGCTACTCTCTGGCAGGATCTGATAGGTGCTATGTGTGCCAATTTTATAAAACTTCAAATTCATGGATATTATTACCCCTGTCACAGAGATTAGAAAATAATGACTTAGATAAAAACAAAGCACCTTAGAGTGTGTTCAGAGAGGAAGGATATCCTTCTTGTCTCAGAGCTCATGATTTTCCTGAAAAAGACATGAGAGAATCCTTATTTGAATCCAAAGTGGTGGCAATTGGGGCAACTAATGGCCCTATCCTCCTTGTATACACTGCTGAGGCTGAGCCTTGAGTGTGTGAGCCTTTCTCCAGCCTCTGCAGCTCAGAGCTTCCTTGCCTCCCCCAAAGCTGTCCTGAAGGGCCAGATAAGCCCTGCAGGGAAAGTAATGGAGTTAGCTCATTGACAGCAGTCTTCTTGGCTAAAATAAGCTGTTTGGTTTCCTGCTCTTGGAAGTGGATCGACTTAGGGAAGATAGTGAGTGACAGGAGTATAGGCAGAGCTATCTGAATGTCCCTAAATTAGGCTGTAGCAAATTTTCAACCAGACACTGGCTTGCAAGGCTTTGAGAAATTCAGTCTTAGTAGAACTTGGCATGCTTCCTGCCTGAGACTGTTATTTTTAATAATCTGGTTATAGGATAAAACTGTTTCCTAATTCGTGCTGCATAAAATATCTCTAGCTTAAAACTATCTCGAGCATAACCCTCCACCCCCTAAAGAGTTTTGAGTTATGTGCATTCTCCTGAGTGGTATGTGAAGAGCTGATTCTCATGATGAGGACGTGAGGTCCCTGCAGGAAGCCTGACTTTAGTTTCTCTGAACACTTTGCGGGTGTTAGTGTCCTCTCTCAGCTACTGTTCTGGAGATGCTGTATCTGTACTTGCGGTTTCTTCTTGCAATATTCTCAAATTGAAGCAGGGAGGGAGATGGAAATTAACTTTTCTGGGGATTGACTAGAGCTTGCCACATATAGGCCACTCTCTCTCTCTTTTAACACTTGTGACAGCGCTGCAAGGTGACTATCAGTAGCCCTATTGTTTAGATGGGGAAACTGAGGCTCAGAAGTAAAGCATCTTGCTTAATATCTCTCAGTTAATAGTGGCAGAGCCTGTCTTCCCCCAAGCCTGTGATCCTGCCACTCCTCCCCCCATACATAGCAAAAGCTTCTATCTCAGAAAATTCTACCCTAGATACAGCAGTAGATAGTAGATCCCAGGAATTTTCTAAATTCCCAGTAAAAGCTCAAATATTTCTGCTCTGACATAGGGCTGAAACTGTAAACAAATAGAAAAATATGTGAAACAGATTTCTTGGCAGTAAGCAGTACAGTTTGGTGGAATGAAAAGACCAGGAATTTGGAATCAGACCTGAGGTGTTCAGATACTAACTCTGACTCTTAGCAGGTATGTGATAACAGGCAAGTTGCCTAAGTGCTCTGATTCTATTGTGTGACTATCAAGTGAAATTATTATGAAGATGAGATAGTTATTTTTTAAAATTTATACATATATATGTATATATTTATATATTTAGTTGTAGATGGACACAATACCTTCATTTTATTTATTTATTTTTATGTGGTGCTGAGGATCGAACCCAGTGTCCCACATGTGCAAGGCAAGCCCTCCAATGCTAAGCCACAACCCCAGCCCTGGGATAGTTTTATATTTATGAAACTCAGGGTCAGCATGCAAAAAGGCATGCATACATGATTTTCTTTCACTTACTCTCTCTCTCTCTTTTGCACCTTCCCTATTCCTCTCTCTGGAGTTCAACTTTCACTCCATGAGTGTGTGTGTGTGTGTGTGTGTGTGTGTGTGTTGTATTGTCAGTCTCTTCAGGGCAAAACCAAACCACTATCCTCAACACATGGATATATTTGCCAATGGAAGCTAATTCTTGCTGCATACCAGTTCCCACATCATAGACTTATTTTGTGTAGAGTGGAGCCCATGCAGACCACTTCATAGAGATTGTCACTTGATTTCTGCAATTTGTTTTTCAGGAAACCCAGAAGAGAAGCAGTGCCTTCTGCTGGTAGAAACATCTGCTGGGCACGTGGGACACAGGTCCAGCCTCCGATCCATGTCTGCTTCCGATAGAATCAAGAGTTCTCTCCTCCCTGTGGCCAAGAGAGTAATTGATGTGTCTCTCCGTATGGAAAGGGCAGATGAGGAGAGGGGGTTGCCCTCCCAGTCCCATGCCTGGTATTTGCCACCTCTGCACTTGGCTGTGTGATAATACGTCTTCATTCCTAAGCTCCTCTTCTCTATATATGGTTTTAGCAGTCCTAGGAGGCAGAGTTTGTGACGGGAAGAAGGCGGAAGTGCTTATAGACTTGGACTGTGATAATAACCCCAAGTCACAATTCTACTTAAAATGTCCCCCACGCTATTCTACTGGATTTTAATCAAAGTCCCTGCCCCATCCTGGCTGTGCTGTGTGTCTTCAGTCCACCATGTAAACCCTGTGTTTTAGAATACTCATGGCTCATCCTCTCCCCAGCAGATGCATAGGATCTGTGATTTCAATTCACTTCTATTTTTTTGATGCTGGATGTAGAGGGGAAAAAAAACCCAAAGAAACAAGACAGTCAGCAAGTGATAGATGCTCAGTGCTGACAGGGAGAAGGCCAACGTGGCCAAGGTGAGGTGAGGGTCACCGCGGCTGGCAGATGTCTCCCATTTCTCTTGATAATGTTTCCTCTACCGTTGTCATGGGTTGTGGTTGTTAAGTGTTGAGAGGGAGCTGAAAATGGGGGAGGATTTTGATATGCTTTGATGGGAGGAGAGTTTCCTTTTTATTTTTTTAAAGACTTGCTCAAAATGTCTGTCGGGGAGCTTGGGCCTTACCCTTACTTTGCCTCAGCTTTCTTGGGGTCCAGCCTGGAATGGGGAATCAGTAGAATTTCTATGATTGGGGAGTTATTCTAGTTTTGGTTTTATTTTAAATATTTCGAGGAATCCCAAAGGACGGTGCCACTCAATGATGCTGATGTCACCTCCATCTTGGATTGCTGGGTTCTGTGTGATTAGCCTGGCTTTGTGAAACTGGATGCCTCTTCCATTGCTCACACTCCTCTCTGTCCAGGAATCCTCTCTTGGCTAGAAGAGCACTGCTTACCAGCTCTTCTCCAGAAGCTATTCGGTGTGTCTGAGAATTTGGTCACTGTTCTCTCTCTCTCTGTTTCTGCCTGTGTCTCTGTCTCGCTCTCTCTCTCGAAGTGCTTTTCTTTCCACACAGGCTTTGCAATATAATTCAACTCCTTGTCATGATCTGCATGGCTTACCATGCTCTGGCCCCTGCCTACCTGCCCCCTTTACCCTCTGTTCCCTGATTCCTCACCTTCTACCTTAGCATGTCTCATACATCATGTGATTCGATATGGAATAACTTTTGCAGGAGCTGCTTATTTTGCTGGAAATGTCCTTTACTTCTTATGTCCATCTGGCAAGTGCTTGTTTGTTGGTCAAAACCCAGCTTGGACACCATCCCAGAAAAATCTCCCTTGAACTCTCCCTGAGAAGTCAATCACTGCCTGCTCAGGCTCAGCACCATGCCACATCTGCTGTGCACTTTTTTTCAATACCTAGGCATTATACCGTCCTATTTGTTTATATGCTCCCCTCTCTCCCAAGATGGTGAGATGCGTTTTTTCAGCCACTATCATAGTGTCTTATAAGGTGTATTTGCCACGAACAAGTTTATTGACATCAACTTAATGTGCATGTCTTTTTGTGTTTTCCCCATAGGACCTTTCATATACAAAGCAATGCAATTGGGTGGTACTATTTGCAGTCACAGGTCGAGTTACATGGGATCCAGTTATCCGTGATGTATCTGCTACACAGGAAAGTCTTCAGTCTGAGGCCTGGATTAGGCCCTGGGGGGAAGCCCAGAGCCTAAGACCTGACTGTCACATTCCAGATTCTTGGTAAATTCTTGTTGAATGAGTGAACCTCTCTGAGCCTCCAAAGAACAGGGAGGGATAAGATCAGACTGTATCTAAGCCTGCTCTTTGCTCCCACATTTACTGATTCTGATTTAATTATAGTCACAGATCATCTTGAAAGGAGTGGTACAACTGCTTGTCAGCAGAGAGATGGCTCTATCCATGATGGAATTCTCTAGTGGGGTTTCTATCTTAAACTTCATTATTATTTTTTGTTTGCAAAAATGATACATACTCATTAAATATCCTTAGTAGTTTGGTATATAATCTTTTAGACACTTCTCTATGTATATACCAATACACAGCGAGTATCTAATTTTATTGTCATAGATATATAACATAATACATCATGGATATTTTTCAGGGACAATTTTCTTTGTAGAAAAAGGCAGTAAATTCCTATGGTGGCTGTTGTCAGTGGCTTTGATTAAAAATAAGAACGATACTCCCTTCTCTCTGTCACAACCTTGGCCAAAAAGTGGGTCTAGTCTATTGAGGGATAGGGAGTTCCTAACCTGGAATTTTGTTTCAAATGCAGATTCCCATATCTTTCCTCATGACATTCCTGGCAATATTGGGAGCTCTATTTCCTTCTGGGGCACAGAAATGCCTTCATTGGCATCTTTCAGCTGCTGCTACGTTGAACAAACTGAGCTTTTCCATCCTCTGGGAAATTCCATAAGGGGGCACCTGGGACTCCCAAGTCCCTCCTGCAGGAAGAAAGCTTCTGTGCCCCTGACTTTGAGGCTGGGGCTTTTCCAGGGGCAGCCCAGCCAAGAAACTCCAATCAGCCCCCTGTGCCCCCATAGTCTCACTCTGGGGGCTGCTTGATATGCAGCCAGCATCCACTCAACATAATGTGCCTTACCTGCCAATGTGCTTTGAGGGATATTGTTAGCATTAAATTTGCCATTTACATTTTCATGTTTGACATAATTGAGGAATGAATGCTCTTATGAAAATTAAACTTGTGGTTCTCCTGGGCTGCTGTAACCCTGTTAAAATGTAATGTGATTTTTTGATGCTCCTTCTTGAGGTTTTATTAAATAGAATATCAGGATGACTAATTCCCTGGGCCTAAATGCAGGCTGGGAAGCAGCATTATTGATAGGGCTGTGTCCAAATGGTTCTCCGTGCTCAGCCTCTAATGGCCTAATAATGCATTATACTTGAATCAGAATTACTTTGGGTTGTAGTGCTTATTGCCATTAGTGAAAACACCTGGATGCTCCATTCATCAAGGTTACATCCAACAGGGCCCATTTGTTTATTAGGCTGTCAGTAAACATCTTTATTTGGTCCGGGTTCAGCCACATTTGGCCATACTGGAGAGAGCTCACATCCAGCCAGGAGATTTCCTGTGGTTTCTTGTGATTAGTTTTCTCATTAAAAAAAAAATGCAAGCTAATAAAAAATTGGGGGCGGCTTTATGAAGAACACATTTTACCTCATGTAATCTGTGGAGATGGTAGCAAAGATCAGAGAGGTGGCTCCCAGCTGCTGCTTCTTTCAGCAGCTGCCATCAGAGCTGCCCTGCCTCCTTCTAGCTGGTGCCAACACTGGCTAGCTCAGATCTCTCTGTCCCTCCCTGGAGCTGTCCGCAGTTGTCTATGCATGGAGGCAGGGACCAGGGCCCTGGATGGGCACATCTCTCCTGGCCATCATCTCCCCTGAAATGCAATCTAGTTCTCCTCCTAGTGTCCAGAGAGCTTGACCTTCCCTGTCCTAGACACATCCTGACTTCTGCACTCCTTCTCCTTTAACTGGCCTTGGTAGCAACTGCAGAGATTAAACTAAAAATGCTCAGGATTCCTTTTTTAAAAAGCTGTGCTTGAAAAAATATATATATAAAATATAGCAGACATCCCACAGTAAGCATAAAGCATAATTACACTTTAAGGAGATAGAAATGCTAATTGCTCTGAATTAATCATTACACATCGAATATATGCATTGAACTATCACACCGTACCCTCTAAATATGTGGAATTATTATTTCATTTAAAAAAATTATTATGTATCATTGTTAGAAAAACCCATAAAGAGACACGAATTTTTTCACTGTAAAAGGATGCTTGTGGGGACTCACCCAGTGCAAGATGAGGACTCTGGTACCCAGGAGTCTACCAGTGCTCCTCTTGGATCCCTTCTGCTGCAGTAAGAGTCACCCTGGAAGCCTCATGGCTCACCTCCTAGAAATCCACCATGAGATTTGAGTCTGTAGACCACCCAGAAATAGCCACAAAATTCACCCAACTTTTCCTTTCAGAAATGCCTTTGAACAGACTCTTTTTTTTTAAATTTATTTTTTTATTAGCTTGAACAGACTCTTAACCTTTGCTTTCCAGGCCCAATTGAAACACACTGAGAAGTGAGGAGGGAGGGGATGGACAGGACTGAACAAATGGCACAGGTAGATGTGTGTATGAAGTCTACCCAGTATCAAATGTTGCAGACTGTGTCTCAGGAGGCTGAGTCAGGAGGATCTCAAGTTCAAGCCAGCCTTGGCAACTTAGCAAGGCCCTAAGCAACTTAGCGAGACCCTATCTATCTCTAAATAAAATATAAAAAAGGGCTGGGAATGCCCCTGGGTTCAACCTCTTTGGGTGCTGATTTTGAGGCACCTGTTCAAGTACTATGTTATGTAAATATTTCTGTATCTCTAAAATTGTATTATGTGCTTCATGGAAAGATGCAGGGAAGGATGATTCTCATCAGTGAAAAATTACTCAAGGGCTATTCTATAGCTGTCACCCCAGAAATGGTGCAAATATCTGCCAGAGATGAGTCCTAGCTGGCCTTCAAAAAACAGTATGTGCCAGATGTCTTTTTTTAATATTTATTTTTAATTAACACAATATCTTTTTTAAAAAAAATTTTATGTGGTGCTGAGGATCAAACCCAGTGCCTCATGCAGGGTAGGCGAACATTCTACCTCTGAGCCACAACCCCAGCCCTCCAGATGTCTTTTTATTGTTCCCTTGGGAACTGTTCCTGTGCTCTTTTGAGGGCTAAGTGGCTTCCCTGGCTGTGATGGTCAGAGGTGTCTGAGAGGACCAGCTTCCAGGAAAAGGAAGGATCCTCCTACTCAGAGGAGAATCAGGTGGCTCATGTCATATGGACTGCAAGTAACCTCTCCTAGCAGTGTTTACTTTTCAAGTCTCTGGTGCTAGAAGGGGAACTGGATAGAATAAAAATTCCTCTCCAGAAGCATCTTTCTCACCTCAGAAGCTCTTTCTCAGTACTGCACCTGGGGGTGAGGGGTGAGGTGAAGGCTTTCCCACCTGCTGCTTTGGACCCCCTCATTGCTATGTAGGACAGGAACATTCACATCAAGCCCCATTTACTAGGGTCCCTGACTCTCATGTACCCACTAAATCCTGATATTACACAAAATAAGATTCTTTCTGGTCATTTCTAGGGAACCTACTTTCAAGACTTCATAGGCCACCATGAGTAGTATAGAGGCAGAGACGGTTCAGGGGATATGCCCATTCCTGGGTTGGAATCCCACCCTGACCTTTACTAGCTTTCTGAACTGGAACAACTTCCTCCAACTCTCTGGACCTCCGTTTACTCTGTACAATGAGGATGATAATGGAGTCTGGCCCATAGGTTAATTATGGGGAAAGAATGAGACAATATAGAAAGAGTGCTTAGTATGGAATTTAGCATGCATACAGCAGGTGCTCAATTTACATCAGTTCCCTCACTGGTTTGCCTACTGGAATCAAGCTGTTTGCTTTAGACCATGTTTTATGGAACCATATTGCCTTAGTGGCAAGAGTAGTTCTATGGTGAGGAATTTTCAGCTATACCTAAAATCAGAAATCCTGGACTTTCCTTTGAGGACATATAGTTGTTCTTTCCTTTAGGAGGGTATCCAAGAGTATAGTCAGTGGGCCCTCCTCACTTGCTTCAGAGGCTGCAAACTCTCATCAAAAAAAGGTGTGACTATGTCTGGGCTCTGGACATTCACAGGACACAGTGTCACCTGCTGTACTTCTCTGTATTTCCATCTGCCCTGCCCTGTACTCTGGCACTGGAGACTTTCTTAGCCCAACCCCTGGTCATGTCTTTGGGAGTCCCTGAAGTCTCCCCCACATGCTCCTAAAAGCCCATCTTGCCCTTCAGTGCTGGCTCCCACTAAGTATACTGCACCCTGCCTGAGTGTCTTCCAGTTTACCCAGATGGCAAAGCCCCTGGGTGCCAGCATGGGTGGTCTGTCTTCCTTCGGCCATGCTGGCTTGGAGTTTCACTGAGTCCCTGACACAAATGACATCTCCTCTCTTGCTTGTTCTGTGGATCCACAGTTTCTGTCCCAAGAAAGATGGAGAAGCCCTGCTCATGTCCCATACAGCATGGCCAATATCACTGAGTTAGAGAACACAGACAGACAACTGGCTTCTGAGTTCTCACAGCATAACTACAGAGAGCTTGTTTCCTAGACCCCAGGATTAGGTCTAGTAGCCTGGTGGTGGAGGAGAAGAGAAAAGAAGGGAATTAGAAGGAAAATGAAAATCTTAGGCATTTCGGGACTTCCTGAGAAGGGCTCAGGAGAACAATATTTAGGACCCTGTGGCACCCTTTTCAAAGGGAGTGTAGAAATATCAACACTGCAAAAGTTTTCCATGCCCAGCATGCACCAGGGGTGCGAGGGCATTTTTAAGAGCATTTCCAGGCAGCAGAACCTGAGACAACTTCACAGTGATGCCTGCGTGCAGCTCGGCTCAGGTTTTTCCATTTACGGAGAACAGCATCAACATGGCAGACTCAGATGGCAGCCCAGGGAGGCCTCAGAGATAGCACTAGGAGCTGCTGTAGCCTGAGAGCCTGTGGCCTGGAGGGAGCCACGTTTTTTCAACTGAAGCCCGGTTGTGGGGGTGGGGTGGGGCTGAATGTCACTTCCCTTATCCTTGGCACTATTCCATGGGGCTCATAATAGAAATGACAGTGACAGAAAAATACCGACAACTGAGCTCACAGACTGGGATTCCTACTTACTTCAATAGCATTCCCAAGACCCCCTACAGAGAAGCAGAGCATGGCAGGCACAGTGGTGGGTGGAGTAGGTGAGATGAGTTTTCTAGGAGGAATGGGGTGGGTGGATCGGGAGCTCCCTCACAGAATGTCTTTTCTAGCAGCAGGAACCTGCTTATTTTCAAAGCATGCAAGCTAAGACCATTGCTGGACCGCACGCTTCTTAGACATGGAGGACGTGTTGGACCCACTAGATCTGCTCTGCAGCCCTGTGTTCGCACAGCAGGGTTTTATCATTACAGGCACACAGCCAAAGCAGAATCCTGGTGAGAGAGCAGCTGGGGCTCTCCAAAACATGCACCCTGTGGGACATTCCTTCTACCAGTTCTAGATCTAGGTGTGTTTATTTTTAAGCAGGGCTGGGAGCAAGATTGTTGGCCCTGTATTTTGGGCCAGGGGCTGGACCTTATCTGAGGCAGAGGAGCAGTGATGGGAGGCAGGCAGGGGGAGATCACCGTCAGACCTGCAGCTAGGAAGTTAGGGGGCAGAGAGCAGGAAGATGCCTGGGAAGTGCAGTCACTGGAGGCCATTGTGGATGTCCAGATGGGAGATCACAGAGTGGAACTATGTAAACTGGATCAAGATGGCAGTGGGAAGGCAGTGTGGATTGCTGTGTTAACGGGGGTTGTTCTGAGGACAACGGAAATGCATGAATAATCTGGGCCCCAAGCCTCCAGTCATCAAAGAATGTCAAATGCACTAATATCTTGGAGGTAAGGAAAGGACAAAGTACCAGAAAGACAATGCATCCACCAGGATAGACTAGGTGATAATCTTAGAGCCTTTGTACCAGGAATATATTTCTGGCTCAAGCTGCCTATCCAAGGCAGGTTGGAAGGGAGGTGTTTGTCATGATAAGGCTCCACCCCAAGGTATGCTCCATGGCTACTGTGGCAGAAGGTATGTGTCTGATCATGACCTGCTTGTTAGAGCTTCTGTGCAGGGGAGCTTCTATACATTGCTTCTGTTCACAGCTGTGGGTCAGAGCAAGTCACCTGGCCAGCCCTACCCTACCCTTGAAGGCCAACTCTACCTTATGCCTGCAGTGGGAAGAACTTGGTGCACGGCAGTGTAGCACATGGCCTGAGGAGGGGACCAGAGATCAAGGCAAGGGAAGGAATGGGGACATCTGGGACTTTAAAACTCAGGAAGAAGAATTTTGATTTTATTTGGGAGGCACTTGGGGACATCTGTGAGATAGAAATGTTCTGAATCCATAGAAGCCCAAACTCAGGAGTCTGAGTCATGAAATCCTGCCACAGACCATCCAGGCCTCAGTCTCCTCATCTCTGACATGGGAATGCTAAGGTTGACTGTAGCTAGCTCCTCCTTTATTATTTATTTATTTATTTTGGGGGGGGGGGTGAAGATCAAGTGACATGATGCATGGGACAAGGCTTACACAAAAACGACAACAACAAAAACTTGTCCATATGACTATGATTTATACTTTATTTTCCATTGTGTAAAACAGATTATTCAGGACACAATCTTTACCTGTGTGCTTAGTAAATGGATTTCTTTGAAAACTGAGCCAAACTTGGATTTGTCAAGTTTCTAGGAATTTGCTGGAAGGGCTTCCCCGACATGTTGCATTTGGTGAAGATGATGGATGCTGAGGTTCTGTTATGAGGTATAGAGCATAGGGAGTCTGCTTATAGGTGTACCTGTGCCTACGTGTGTGGTGCCAAGGCACTATGGTGGCTGTACTACAGAAACATGGTCCTGTGCTGCCTCCAATGAGTAGGCTCTAGATAGGAAGATAAGCCAAGAACTCCTACTCTCCCATTCTGGATCCTGCACCCACACTTGGCTCTGAGCTGTCAACCCTTGTTGTAAGGAGGTGAGACCCTGGAGAGCAATATTTCCTAACATTGGACTTGAAGTCCTAGTGCCTCATGGGCTGATCCCCCACCAGCTGAGACCTTGACAAAGCATCTTGATTTCCTGCACCTGAATTTCCATCTTACAATGACTCCAAACTTTCTTGGGGTATTGTAAGCCTTAAAAGTGGGGTGCTCAAGAGATGCTGGTTACCTTCCCTTGCACAGAGGCTTCAGTCCAAACCCAGAAACCTAAGGGTGGTGCTCAAAGACAGTGTCCTTATTCTAGAATGTGGGCTTTTAGGGTATTCAGCAAAATACTTTTTTTTTTTAAAGAGAGAGAGAGAGAGAGAGAGAGAGAGAGAGAGAGAGAGAATTTTTTAATATTTTTTTTTTCAGTTTTCGGTGGACACAACATCTTTGTTTTATTTTTATGTGGTGCTGAGGATCAAACCTAGCGCCCCGCGCATGCCAGGTGAGTGTGTTACCGCTTGTGCCACATCCCCAGCCCCCAGCAAAATACTTTAATGTAGTTTTATTGTACACTTGTTAAAACACAGATTGCTGCCCTTACCTCCCAGTGCTTCTAATTTTGCAGATCTGGGTGGAGTCCAGGAATGTATTTCTAACAAATTCCCCAATGCTGCAGCTGGTCTCACACAGTGAGAACTATTACTATAAAGGCTGAGATGCCAGGGAAGTGGGAGCCCAGAAAGTCTCAAAGAGGACAACAACGTAAAAATAGAATACCTTCAGTCTTTAGGATGCACATATCTCAAGTCACATCCGCGAGAGAAGAATACAGCAAATGCTTTGTAAAAGAAAATATAAGTTTATGATATGGAGAGCTGACAGGATTGATTGGAAATAAAGCCATCCCCAAACAAATCCATTTATTTAGGAAATAAATGAAAGGAAGATCCTATGAAATGGATTGATTGCAAGGGCCTGTAATCATTCATCCTGTTCCTAGACTTTGCCGGGGAGAGAGGGCATTCCCTGAGAGAGGAAGCCATTTCTGCTTAATGGCCTCAGCCACTTCCTGCCTCTTTTCCTCATCCTGACCTTGTCAGGACCACAGCTTCTTGAGATGAGGGTTACTGAAGGTGAGCTCCCCTTCAGGGAACCTGCAGCACACACGCTGGGCATACCACGTCCCTTGGGGAGAAAGGAGTGGGATGCCCAAGTCCCATCTCTACCCCGTTTCTGAGGGTGGAGGTCTGGTCTTTTTGTGTTTTTCTAAGTCCTGCAAGGGGTTCTGCTGTGGATGCATGGCTGAGGATCTCTGTGGGAGGTCTGATTACAGCTTTCCCTTGATTTGTCCTGTTCATCCCTTGCCTGTCCCATGGCACTCTCCTGTCTTCTCCAAGCTTTCTTCCATTCTTGGTTCAGAGAGTGGCCCCGGAATTCAGCTGGGGGTGAGCTCAGCCCAGAGGCCTCTCTGACTTGGTGGCTCACCCTTCCACTGCAGCATTTTCCACACTGTTTTCGGAGACACCAGAGGAGTGGAGGGAGAGACAGAGAGAGAAAGGGAAATTTAAGTTTGTTAGGAACAACGTAGAATCAACAGGCAGGCTAGCGACCAGAGCTTGGGAAACAGGAACTAGGCAGAAACCACATAGGGCACAGTGGTAGGGAGGAGAGCAGGGCTACTACCTGGCTGGGAATCCAGTACCACACTGACCCTGGGACATCGGATGTCACCACCATGGCAGATAGGGTAATTTAAAACTATTTCTGAATCTTGTCAAAGTCCAGGCTACGTGGTGCATTGAACTGGCCGAGTCTTGGTCACTTGTTGGAACCCCAACTGTTGGTAAGCATTGTGGGGTTGAGTGGTGTATGTGTTATGGTGGTGTGTGTATGTGTGATGTGGAATGTTGTGGCGCGTGCGTGTATGTGTGGTGTACATGTGGGTTATGTTGTGTGTGCGTGTATGACAAGGATCTGGTCACTTTGACTTCTTCCATATTGGGAAGCAGGCTGTGCACCCCCTGAAGCTTATGCAGCAGGGGCTTCCCTACATAGGAGTGACGCTCACATCAATTTTGGCAATGTCTCCTCCAAGGGGTGCTGGTGGTGACACACATGGGCAGTACCTTTGGAGTCCATAAGGGCAACCTAAAGAGAAAGCGTACCGATTATCCCCCCACAAATGCTGTTAAAAGAGGTCTTGGGCACCTCAGGGAGCGGGGCTTAAGGTGACTGTGTTTTAGCCCCCTCCTCCCACCAGTAGTCAGTGGGCAGAATCAGGTGAACTTACTTCTACGGGCATCCCCTGCTCTTGGCACGAGCCGGTGATCACACAGTGATTCAGGAGAAAGCCCCTCCTGGGCCTCCACCTCACCTGCTGGGCGGAGGCAGCACTGGTGACAGGCCTTGCACCCTTCTTCTTCCTTCAGGGCTCCCTCTGCTAGGAGTCCTGCCTGTGTTCTGGCAAATACTTCTGTGCCCTTCACACTTCAGCTGAAGAGTCACTTCGTCAGAGACCTACCCAGAAGCCCTCCCCAGCCTAGGCTGGCCCCGTCTGTGCCCAGCATCCTGTACTTTACCTCCTATGACCCCAGCCAAATCCCTGGGCATGGTCCTGGCAGGTGGTAAGCAGACAATCAATATTTATTGAGTTAAGTTGAAATGCACACTGCTGGGGAGCCTGGGATTTTGCCGAAAGCCAGTAGTGATGGACTTGGGTAAAGGAACTGAGGTGAATTGACCTTTAATGTGAGGTTTTATATTTGCTTGTCTGTGTGTTCAGTTGTATCGACTATTTGCTGTAGATACAAAGGTATGATTTCCTTGGGTGCTCTTGTTTTTAATCTCCTTGTAACCTTTGTGTTCCCCCAAAGAATTCTCCTTAAATAGGGTCTGAGATGAGCGGTTCTTTCTGTTGTATTCCCCTGTTATAATACAGGAGCCCCATTAATGTGGGGGAAGGACAAACATCTCTAGTCTTATGATTAGGTCTCAGTCTTTTTGGTGAGTCCATCTCCCTGGACTGTGACCTTTATAAGTGCTTCTCACTGCCCACTCTGGCACCCTCTTGGATTAGGCAGGAAGGCTGAGGGGGATGAGTTGGGTATTTCTCTTTCCTCCCAGGACAGTGGGGCTCTGGTAAAACCCCAGCTAACCTCTTATAAGAGTTTCTCTTACCAGAAGTTGTTAAGAAGAAGAGAATGCTCTGGTGTATTTCAAAATAATTCCCTTTTTTTCTCTCCCCTATTAGAAACAGGAAGTCATATTTTTCTCCCCTCTGATCTTCATTGTCAGAATCTTGGTCGGGTTTCTGAGGGTAAAAAGTAGCAAAATATGGGGGCCTCCCTTAAACTGGGACCATGGGTGCTTTGATCCCTCAGTCTTGTCCACACTGAGCACTTTGTCAAGAACACTCAGGTTTCCCACCCTGGCTGGTTCCATGGAGGGTTCTGCTGGGGAGGTCCTGCTGAGGACGCTCATTCTTTGGATCAGCCTATTGGTTTCTCCAGTTTTCGGGGTAGCAGTCATCTGAGAAGAGTTATTGTTTTCATTTTGTCCAGCTTTTTTTTCTTGTTGTGTGGTTAGGAGTGACAACTTTGAAACTCCTTACATGCAGGACCAGAAGTCACTTGGGGATTTGGGGAGACTTGTAGACTCAGTGCATTTTCTGACATTTAAATCCTCACCCAGCAAAGATGTGGGAAAAGGATACACTCATACAATGTTGGTGGGACTTCAAATTAGTGCAATCATTCTGGAAAGCAGGTACTAGGAATGGAACCACCATATGACTCAGATACTCCACTCCTTGATATATATCCAAAAGATTTAAGATTAGCATACTATAGTGATGTGGTCCCTTCAATGATTATAGCAGCACAATTCATAATAGCCAAGCTGTGTAGCCAACCTAGGTGCCCTTCAACAGATGAGTGGATAAAGAAAATGTGGTATATGTGTACACAATGGAGTATTACTCTGCCATAAAGAAAATGACTTAGGCTTGGGAGGCTGAGGCAGGAGGATTGCAAGTTCAAAGCCAGCCTCAGCAACTTAGCAAGGCCCTAAGCAACTTCGTGAGACTCTGTCTCAAAAACCTAAAAAGGGTTGGGGATGTGGTTCAGTGTTTGAGTACCCCTGGTTCAATCTCTTATACCAAAAAGAAAAAGAAGAAGAAGGAAGAGGAGGAGGAAGAGGAAGAAGAAGTGTNGAGGAGGAGGAGGAGGAGGAGGAGGAGAAGAAGAAGGAAAAGGAATGGGAGAGGGGAGAGGGAGGAGGAGGAGGAGGACGACTTTATGGCATTTGACAGTAAATGAATGGAACTGAAGATTCTCATGCTAAAAGAAACAAGCCAGTCCCCAAAAATCTGATATGGAGAAGCTAATCCAAAATAAAGGGAGGGAGATTTGAAAAAAAAAATAAAAAACAGAGAAAGATCAGTGGAATAGACAAAGTGGAATGAAGGGAAGGGAGGAGCGATAGGACATATGAATCTGACCTTTTCTATGTACATATATGAATATACCACAGTGAATCTCAGCATCATGTACATCCACAAGACACTAATTAGAAAATATATAAGTAAACAACAGAGAGATCAGTAGAGTAGAGGAAAGGAACAGGAGGAGGGAGGAGGGGAGGGAAAGAGGAAGTACTAGGGACTGAATTAGAACAAATTATATTTCATGCTTTTATAATCATGTCAAAATGAATTTTATTGTTATGTATAACTCAAAAAAAAAAAAAAAAGACAATAAAAAATCCTTGCCCGGGAAGCTGTATTCAAACCATTATTAGAATAGATGAGTGCAGCTTGTCTCTTTAGTGAAGCAGATAATCCCAAGAGGACTGGGATAGGATATTCTGCCTGAAGATGGCATTTCTAATCCAGTGACCTGTGCGCCACCTAAAAGTAGGTGGTCAAAACCTTGGCCAAGTATTCAGAGACAAAATATTTATCACAGATAGGGACGGTGTAGGAGTGGGGTGGGAGACAGAGTTTGGGTGCTGGAGGTAGATTGGCATCTCCCTGGATTGGAGGCAGGGGGCATCCATTCTAACTTTCTTCCCCTTCCTTTCCCCTTCTGTTTCTTTCCATGGCTACATTCAGAAAATGTCCTTTAGAAGTAGATTTGGGTGAGGGAAGGTAAGTAAATAAATAGGAGCTAGGAGTAAGGGAATCTTATTGACTGTCCTAGCTTTTAAATTGAGTCTTGAATCTCTGTGGGCAGACTCCAAGAGTAGAATGCCCTTCCTAGAATATAGTTCAGAAATACTCTGAAAAGGGCCAGGGAAAAAGAGGTACTTAAAATATGTGTGTGTATGTGTGTGTGTGTGTGTGTACAACTTCTTTGAGAAGGTAATACATTAAAAGTTCAAAAGTTTTGATAAGCCATTATGATGAGGCTGAAATGTCTCCTTTCTCTCCCTGTTGTCTTCTTAATTATTGTTCTCTGAAGCAACCTACCACCATTATTTGTTTCTGCAGATCCTTCACATGTTGTTTTTAAAAAATGCATTTATATTTATGAGTACCGAATCTTCAGTTGTTCTGGGGACAGACACAAGGCTGGAGCCTTTGCCTCTCATTGTCAGTATTGCTGACCCACAGGCTGCCTGTTCCTAGGTCGGTCCTCCAGGTCCTCACAGCAGGGGACATCTTAAAGGGCTAAGAGCAATACACTACAGGATTTTATTTGTAGACCAAAAAGTATCAGAGAAGTAAAAGACACCTGAGCAAGCCAATTCAGACAGCATTTTTCTACCTTACACAAGAGACTGATGCTTAATATTCCCTGTTCTGTACTTAGTTTTTTTTTTTTTTTTTAACTGGGAATTGAACCCAGAAGTGCTCAGTGGAGCCACATGCCCAGACCTTTTTATTTTTTATTTAGAGACAAGCTCTTGCCTCATAGCTTAGGGCCTCACTAAGTTGCTGAGGCTGGCCTTGAACTGCAATCCTTCTGCCTCAGCCTTCTGAACTGCTGGGATTATAGGCATGTGCCACTGTACCTCACTGACTTCTTCACTCAACATAATCTCTTCAGAATTTAGAATGCAGTTTCTGTCTTATTTATAACTTTAGTTGTTATTAATGTTAAAAATAACACTTTTACCCTGATTCTGTCTTTGTGGCTGACTTCAGATCTTATGAGATTGTCATCACTTTTATATCATAATGTGACTGAGAATTCTTTGTGAGGTACAGAAGTGTCATGACCATACTAAGTGAAATAAGCCAGTCCCCAAAACTCAAAGGCAGACTATTCTCTCTGATATGTGGATGCTGACACACAGCAAGGGAGGGAAAGATTAGAAGTTCACTGGACTAGACAAAGGGGAAGGAAGGGAAGGGAGGGGGGATGGGAATGGGAAAGACAGTTGAATGAATGGGACATAACTTTCCTATGTTCATATATGAATACACAACCAGTGTAACTCCACATCATAGACAACCACAAGAATGAGATCCTACTTAGAATAAGTTATACTTATTCTATGTATGTGTAGTATGTCAAAATATACCCTATTGTCATGTATATCTAGAAAGAACAACAACAACAACAACTAAAAATCCAAAACAAAGAAGTGTCATGACCCACTTTCTCTTATTTGCTGCATCTACGTTTTTATTATCCTCATCATCTGCAATCTACCATGCATTGGCAGGAATCTTTTAGAACTTCTTGTCTATTACTTCAAGGTTAGTTTAAAGTGAACAATGAGCCTGCAAATTGGTGTAATTGGGCTCATGTAAACTGCAGCATGGCATGAGCCACTGAAAGTAGGTGGAAATGAGAGGTGAAGGCCATCACCTGGCAGGGAGCCCCACCAATTTCAGGATCCCTCAGGCAAGAGGTCACTCTGCCTGGATCGTTTGTGGATTTGGTCGGTGGCCAGTGTGAACATGAGCATTACACCTTACTAACATTTACCATCTTCCTTACTTCTTGGTAAAAATAATGAATATAGTCAGAATCACTAAAATCTCCTCCCCATGTTGCAATGGGTCATCTTCTGCAAGATGGAATTTCTTTGCTTGAGACAAAGGGATTCCAGAAGGGGAGTCTTTGACTTGAATCTTGGGTGTATGAGTGTATACATAAGGTGTGTGTATGTATGTACTTGCAGTCTGAAAATTGCAACATTTGGGCATATCCATCAAAAAGAAAAAATATAAAATGTAAAATTCTAATCCTATCATCTAGTGATAAGCACAATAATTATTTGGGTTATATTCTTTTTGACTGTCTTAAAGGCATGTACAAACTTTTTTCTTTTTACAAAATAGAATCATACGGGACACACTTCTTAAACTAATCTTAAGCCCATCCTTAGGGTAAATCTTTGAAGTAAAGTTGCTAAGTCAAAGGGCATGGACTTTGTAGAGATGCTTATACATATTTCCAAGTTGCTGTATGGAAAAGTTGTACTTCCCATACACCAGCAGGAAGTAGAGGATTTTTCCCTTTCTTGGAATCTTCACAAATATTTGTACTTTAAAAAACACAAACAAAACCAAACATTGTAAATGTAATAGGTCAGTGACTTTCAATTTAATTGGTGCCTCAGTGAAGCCTAGAGGACTTCAGCAGTCTTTTCATAGATACGCCCATTCATTTTAATTTTTTTGTAGATTGCCTTTTCATGGTACTTGCCTACTTTTCTGTTGGAGTGTCCTTTCACTAATTTGAATGAATTGATCTGATTATCAATCAATTTTTGTTAGTCAGCTTTGCATCACTCTAACAAAATACCTGAGATCATCAAATTAAAAGAAGTAAAGGTTTATATTGGCTCACTGTTACAGAGGTCCATCAGTCTACAATTGATTGCCCCATTGTTTTGTGGCCTGTGGCAAGGCAGCAAATCATGGCAGGAGCACATGATGAAGGAAGCTGCTTATCCCATGGTGGCTGAGAAGCAAAGAGAGACAGGAAGGAGCAAGGCCCCAAATCCTCTTCAAAATGTGCACCCCCAATGACTGTACTTCCTTTACTAGCCCCACATCTTAAAGATTTCACCACTTCCCAACAATGCCATGAGCTGGGACTAAACCTTTAACACATGGACCTTTGGGGAAATTTTATCCAAACTATAGCAATTTTGATTTGTTAATTTTCCTCCTTGGATAACTTTAGCTATATGGTCAGAGGTTATATTCTTTACTTCCATTTTAGTTGCATGAATGTGGCTGTATAGATGGAAAACAGGGCTAACTTGTGCTCCTGTGACCAGTCTTCTTGTATTTGGCCTGCTTTCAGGGTTCCCAAGATAAACCATGACCTACTGGAATAAAAGCTGCAGAGGATAGTAGGAATCAGGAATCGGAGAGAATAAACTCTGGATTAAGAAATCTTTCTTTGGTAGGAAAAAAAATTCTAAAAATAAAACTCCTTTCCCTAAAACATTAATGTTGGAGATAAAAAAAGGGGCTTGCTCATCAAATACTATTGCTTCCCTATAATTGATGTAATTATAACTGAAATCGCTTTCTGCCATATGTCAACGCAGCTGTGGACTGCACAGACTTTTGTTGGGGGACTCGGGACAGACAGACCAGGGTGGAGTCAGATGCTCCCATTTACAGTCGCATATCCTTAAACAAGTTATTTTATCTTTACAAACTTCACTTTCTTCCTCTGGGAAGTGGAGATGAACTTTTTAGCTAAAATCATAACAGTGTTTCAGGAATCAGATAAGAAAAGGAATACCTAGTAAACACCAATTACTATTTATTATCTATTATTATTAGATTTGATTATGGTTAACTGAGATTACCCCCAGGGAGTACATCCTAAGGTCCCAACAACAGATTCACAAGCCATTTATGAAGCACAATCCATTTGTTGACTCTTCTTAATATTCCTTAATATATTGTCCATGTACTTTATATTCATCAAATTGTATTAAATTCTCTCAAACTTTCAAAACAAAGAGCATAAGAAGCAACCAACCAGTATGTTGTACACAGAGCACTTAAAAACATCTGCTAGAAGGATACAAATGTTAACCATGTAAAAATAGTGGAACCTCAACTAAATGTGTCCTGAATGAATGAATAGATGCTATCAGAATCCTGTCTTGGATTCTTCCTTCACTGGGTCCAATATCAGAAAAGCCTGAAAGGCCCTTAACTGGCCAGTTGTCAGGCTTCTTTCCACCAAGGGCCACTGGAAATCTGTCTATGATTTCACAAAACCCAGATATCACCTTGATATTTCCTCACTTATGCTTCATTCAAGTCACTTTCCTGGTCTCATTGCTTCCCCTGAGGTGTTTACGGCCATGATAAATGGGAAGAGAGGCCCCTGGGGACTTTTGTATCACTAATTGTGGATCATCAAGAGAGTAAAGAGCCATGCTAAGAGGGGTGGCCACAGGAGCAGCTGTCATGTGAGTTTCTGACTGACATCAATCAGACTTGAAACCTAGAAAATATTGAGAGGGCCCTTGTAGCTGAGTGTTCTAGAATATTCAGTTGGTTATTAGATTTCCTACTGCTGAGCACAGGGGCCAGCACTGTCCTGTAGATGTGTGAGCTGATTTCATAAAGTCAAGAAGAACAGAGGCTGACCCTGTGCCTCGCATGGGGGTGAGCCAGAGAAGATGTCCTGGAGGAGTTGAGCTTGGAGCTTGAGCACGAAGCAGAGGAGGCAGTCCTGGGGAAAGAACATTCTAGTATCTCCAGCCTGAACACTAATCTAGAGCAGTGAAGCCTGCGTTTTCTGCATGGGTTCAGGCTGATTGTTCCCACCGAGGGAGGAGAGTGCCCAACAGTTGGGAATCACAGTTCACTGTCTTTTGGGAAGGGTAGCTGTCAGACCACCTCTTCTAAGACAAGTCTCCAGAGCTCATGTTTGGCTAGACTGTTCCCCGAGGGTCCTGAAATTTAAGGGAAGGACCTATGAGACTGAGAAAACAGCATCCATCTCTTTGAATACCAGCTCAGTTATGACTGGCCTATTAGTTACTAGTCACTAGTGATTGCAAAATAACTAATATCTGCATATAATTTACTCATTTTATATAGTGGCATACATGCAAAAGTAACTGCATAATAATCACACTTACTTTTCCTTCATTTTTTTTTTTTTTGTGACTGGAATTGAACTCAGGGACCCTCATCCACTGAGCCACATCCCCAGACTTATTTTGTATTTTATTTAGAGACAGGGTCTCACTGAGTTGCTTAGCACCTCCCTGCTGCTGAGGCTGGCTTTGAACCCTCGATCCTCCTGACTCAGCCTCCTGAGCCACTGGGATTATAGGCATGCATCACCATGCCTGGCTCGCCTTCATCTTTCTAGAACAAAAGACAAGGGAAGAGAAATGAGAACTCCCAGGACTGTGCATTCTTTGCAACTTTTAGATTTTCTGAGCCCTCAGGGACCCAACTTATTGCTGAAACATTGAATCGTGACCATTGCAATTAGGATTTGTGAGTTCTGATGTTGCAGGAAGTTTTATTTTCTTTTAAATTCTATTATTTTTAAAGTGTAACCTACAGACCTTTTTAATAGTTAGAAGGTAAGTGCAGCTGATGACCCCAGGGAGCACAGCAGACCAAAGCCTCTGCCTGAGTCAGACCTTGCCCATGAAGGTCACTCTTGTGTGGCAGCCTACGATACGGTCAAGAACCATGCTGTTCTGATGGGGCCTAGGGCTGGTGATCAGGAGACTGAGTTCTTGGGCCACTTCTGCCCTACCTTTGGAGAAATCACCTGTGCTCTCCAGGGTGAAAGGACACCTCAGAGGTCATGTGAATTCAGGTGATCATAGATCTGTTTCAGTAAAAAGGCCATTAAAACACTGTCAACACTAGGTGGCACCAGTGCCCAGCTAATCTGCAATTGAGCAACTGCCGCAAACAGCCAAGCGCCCCGGGCCAAATCTGTACAGAAAAGGGCAGCTCTTCATGGGAACCATGGGTGATGATGGCAGTGGTCCAAGCTTCTGTCTGTCCTGCTGCTGTTTTTACCCCTCTGGCAAGTTCTAGGCAGTGATGCTGCTCACTTGGCAGAGTCTACCAGGGGGCTGCCCCTGTGCTGAAATCCTAACCTTGGTCCAGAGTCAGCCTGGGCAGTCCTCCCCACTCCCAGACCTCTTTTTTCTTTCAGCTTGCATCCATGGGCATTGTCTCTTTCCCAGGAGTGTCTCAGTTTTCTAGTTCAGAAGGTGGGTGGCTCCCTGCACCTCAGTTAGAGTATTAATCTCCAGGATATGTGAAAAACTCAAAAAACTTAACACCATAAAACAAATAACCCAATCAAGAAACGGGCTAAGGAACTGAACAGACATTATACAGAAGAAGAAATACAACTGGTCAACAAATATATTAAAAAATATTCAAAATCTCTAGCAATTAGAGAAATGCAAATTAAAACCACACTGAGATTTCATCTCATTCTAGTCAGAATGGCAATTATCAAGAATACCAGTAACAATAAAAGTTGGTGAGGATGTAGGGGAAAAGGTACATTCATACATTGCTGGTGGGACTGCAAATTGGCACAAACACTCTGTAAGGCAGTATGGAGATTTCTCAGAAAACTTTGAATGGAACCAGCATTTAACCCAGTTATCCTACTCTTCAGCATATACCCAAAGGACTTAAAATCAGAATACTATAGTGATGTGGCCACATAAATGTTTATAGCAGCTGAATTCACAATAGCTCAGCTATGGAGCCAACCTAGGTGCTCTTCAATAGATGAATGGATAAAGAAAACGTGGTACTTATACACAATGGAATATTACTCAGCCATAAAGAACAACAAAATTATGGCATTTGCTGGTAAGTGGATGGAACCGGAGACCATCCTGCTAAGTGAAATAAGCCAATCTCTCAAACCCAAAGGCCCAATGTTCTCTTTGTTATGTGGATGCTGACTCACAATAGGCAGACAAGGGATGGGGAGATGCCGGGAGGGAGGAGTGGAGGTTCACTGGATCGGACAGGGGGAATAGAAGTAAGGGATAGGGGATGGAAACGGGAAAGATAGTAGAATGACTTGAACATAACTTTCCTATGTTCCTACACAACCAGTGTAACTCCACATCATGTACAACCCCAAGAATGGGAAGTTACACTCCACGTATATATAATATGCCAAAATACATTGTACTGTCATGTATAACTAAAAAGAACAAATAAAAAAAAAAGTGGGTGGCTCAGGGGAAATGACCTTGGCCTTCTAGGAGTCCATTTGACCAGTATCCTCAGCAGAAGATCATGTAGTTCCCCATCTATCAGTGCTCTTCATTCATGTGACCTTGCTATCTTGGGTAGGTTGTTTGGCCTTGTTTGGGGTGATAACATGTCTATTCTGCTGTGAGGATTTACCAAAGTGCCTTCCCAGGCCTAGAGTAGAGATCAGTGAATAACATTCATTTGTTCCAGAATAGGGGCAGCTCCTGCCCTTGCTCCAGGGTATGCAGGTAGGTGTCACCCTACCAGACTTTCCTTTAGTGCCCTGTGAGGCTCTCTGCTTCTTTGTCCATGGTTTGGGTTTTACACAAGAGGATGCCACAGTCTGTGCTTTGTCTTGGCAGTATTTGAGGCCTTCATGCCCTGAATATCGCTTTTTCTCTGATTTCTGTCTCAGGATGGTTGTCAGTCAATGGGGCCAGAGTCCTATTGGCTAGAAGACTTGTCTGTTTTCCATCTCCCCTTTACACATAGCTAATTGTGGAGGCAAATTCAGGAGGCAGCGCCAGAGTTCTCAAATCCCTGTGACCTCACTACAAGCATTTGTACAATGGGTTTGTATCAATTGGCCTTTCAGCCCAGTTGGTTTCGGAACTACAGATAATCTGAGTTTCTCATGATGAACTCTTCCCCATCACCCCCGCAGTTGACCTTGCTGTCTGTAACTGCAATGTGGATTTGGCCTAGAGGAGCCATCAGTTGGCAGAATACAATTAAGCTGCTGTGCATTCTTGGGGTGGAGGTTGAAGGAGAGCCCCTGACCACATGGCTCTAAGTCCTTGATGGGCCTTATGGCTTGGCTGCCCCAGGGCTGTGGGTCATGCTACAGGTGCATTCTGACCCACCCTGCCTAAACTTGGTGTCTCCTATATGTTGGGAGGATCAAAAGAGAAGATGCTTGCAATAGCTCCGGCTAGGCTGCTCACAGTCAGCTCCTCATCCTCCCTGCAGTGTACATCTGAGGAGGTGGTGCCCTGCAGAACAGCTTCTTCTCTAGAGACGCTTGAGATCTGTGCGTGATGCTCAAAAGCTGGCTTCACGGGTTTCATGCAAGGATCCCTGAGATAGGAGTTATATGACCTTTACTTGTTCCTGGCCTATTTGTTCCCTGCTAAAGTGACCATGGGTCAATCACAGATCCCAGCCTTAGTTCAGGCTTCCCATTTTTTCATGACCTCCAAATTCCCTGCCAATCCTGAGAATCTCATAAAAAAAGGGACCACTACCCCTCATAGCATGTCTTGATTCAGGTTGGTTCAGTGCAGCCCAGACTCCCTGGCAGGAAAAAAATCATTCAGTTTCCTGCTGTACTGAGTGTTCACAGGCAGGAACAAAAGAGCTGTAACAAGCTCATCTGCCCCCTCTAAACCCATGGCTGAGAATAGCAGGGAAGAGCTCCACTTTCTAAACCTGGATACATGCTAGTGATCTCTAGAAAGCTTTTTGAAAAAGAGAAATGCCTGGGCACCTAAGACCTGTTAAATTCTATTCTTTGGCATCATAGTTTTTAACATATCCTGGTTCTTGTAAGGAGAGGCCAGAAATGAGACTCACCTTAGATTAACTTCCCTGCTTCAAATTACATATATTTATTGTCACAGCTTCCTCACCCTTTCTCACTGCTCAGAGTAGCTTCACCTCCTGGATGTTTTATGCTGGAATTATCTGACCTGTTGGGGTATACACTTGCTTTTTTAGAATAAAACAGGTTAGGCTTTCTAAGACCTTGCTAGTTAAAGTGGGTCAGGAATAGGGTCAGGAATGTCAGCATACGTTCCCTGGGAGCTGCTGAGAAATGCCCTCTCCCCATCAGAATAGGTGTTTACCAAGACCCCCAAGTGATTCTCATTCAAATCAAAGACTAGGAAGCACTGGTTTATAAGACAGATCTTTCTCCTCTCTCCCACTTTTTTCTTTCTTCTCTCTCTCTCTCTCTTTTCTACCAGGGATTGAACTCAGGGGCACTTGACCACTGAGCCACATCCCCAGCCCTATTTTGTATTTTATTTAGAGATAGGGTCTCACTGAGTTGCTTAGCTCCTTGCTTTTGCTGAGGCTGGCTTTGAACTCCTCCTGCCTTAGCCTCCTGAGCTGCTGGGATTTCAGGCCTTCACCACTGCACTTGGCCCTCCTACTTTTTTTTTTTTTTTAAGAAAAAATTTCTAATATAGAGTGAAGCTGAAAGCATTTCACAGTGAACTCCCCAAGTGATTATTTTAGCTACCACCCAACTTCCATGGTGGTGGAGTTGCCACCTATTTGGAGGTCTCTGTGTGTGATGCCCCAGGAGGCCTGTGTTACCCTGACCATTTCAGGAATTCTGGGCCTCTGGCAGACTTTGTGTGTGTTAGGAAAATTCTTACAAATACATTTTAAAATTGTCCATGCAGCTCATTTCCATCACTGAAGGTGTTCTATGAGGGTCCCTATCCCAGTCCTCCTTGAGTATATGTTTCATCTTTGAATTTCCAGCTCTCTGACAATGCTTGGCACATAGTAGGCAAGCAAAACATATTTCTCGAATTGACACTCCATCCCCCATCATGAATAATGTGGCATGAGTAACTGATTCCAGGAGCAGAAAATTTGTTGGTTTTCCTGATAACAATATGAATTTAGTAAACTGGAGAGAAACAGAAATTGAGGAAGTCTATGCAATTTCATCTTCCTAATGAGCTGTCCAGGCCTTAATTTTTGAGAGGCAACTGGCGCATTCTTCCTGGCAGATTCAGTCATCACCAGGACATCAAAGACGAGTGGATGTGTTGTGCTTAGACACTGGGTTTGCAGATGAAGAAATCAGCTCTCTTTTCTAGAACCAGTCTTATGTTGTATTTCATAGGGGTCAGGAATGGGAGAGGGTTGAGAATTAAGAACCCTGGGAAGGGACTCTTCTCCACAATCCACTCTTTTGCATTATTCCCCCCCCCCTCCATGTTCAGCACTGGGGATGTGAATGGACCGTGGACATCATGGTCTTAATCTGGATGGTCCCTAAATTCTCTTGTGTACAATGGTTAGATTATGAGGGCTCTGATCCCATCAGAGGATCAATCCATTTAATGGACTGATTCATTGATAACTAAATGGACTACTGGGAGGTAGACTCTAGTTGATAGAGTTATGTCACTGGAGGTGTGCCCTAGAAGAGTCTGTCTTCTTCCTGGCTGCTCCCTCTTTCTCTCTTTCTCTGTTCCTGGCTGACTTGAACTGAGCAGCTTTCCTCTGCCATGCTCTTTTTTATTTATTTATTACATACATGACAATAGTGGAATGCATTACACTCATTATTACCCATTTACATCTGCCATGCTCTTCTATCACAATATTCTGCCTCACCTCAGGGCCAAAGCGATGGAGCCAGCTGATCATGGACCAAAACCTCTGTAACCATGGGACCATATAAATCTTTCCTCCTTTAGTTGTTGTATTGGGTATTTTGGTCACAGGGACTAAATACTGAGCAACACAGTGGCCTGAATATTGTGCTTGGTGATAGTGGTTGACTCTGTCTTCCCAGCCATGAAGGATGCCCTCGGCTTGGTAAAACCCTTTTCATCTTCTAATGCTCTTAGCACATGTCACCACTGCTGGAATCATCCTCCACGCCCCAACCCCCAGTCCTCTTTGTCATTCCCTCTGCTGGCTGCCTTGATTCCCTCCCCTTTCCTCCAGACCTTCCCAGTCTGCGTGCAGTTAGTATTCCTTGTCTGTGTTCCTTTTTCTAGAGCCAGAGCTTCTTGAAGCAGGGAGGGAGGCTTTTCTCTCTTGGAGTTTAGAAAAGGAGAAATGTGATCCAGTTACCTATCCCCTGCCTTAAGCATCCTATGTGTTCTCCCTCCTTGCCTGCCTGAGTCCCAGGCACCTGGGAACCCTACAAACAGGATGTGCTGAAGGCCTTCCCTCCCACAGCAGCATCTGCCCGGCCCATCTTCCCCTTCCGTAATTCCATCATCCATGTTTGGCATTTTCTTTTTTGTTCATTTTTGTGCAAACTAGTTCACAAAATTGTCTTAAGGACTGTCCATGAGTCAGGATCCACTGCAAGGAGTTTATGAGAGGGACAAGGACCGTGGGATCAACTTGTGGAAGGGCAGCCCTGCTTTCACCACACAAAGCTCCCGGGCTGACTTTCATCCTCTTCTCCATGGAATAGCCTAGATGTGACTAGAGAACGTGGGGATATCTTTTCTGATGTTGGTATTCTGGTGTTTATCTTGTTAGATCCACGTCTGTCTGTGAGTTACAGACATGTATTTTCTCTGTTTCTTTATGTGAGTACTCTAGGTAGATAAAGAGAATAGAGAATCAGCCGACCAAGTCTGCATAAGCAAGAAGCATACCAAGGTCAGGATGATGTGGTGGGCTCCATTTGTTCCTGTGGGCACAACAGTAGATGGGTTCAAAGAGGCTGAAGTCAGGGGGGCAAGATGGGGAACTGGCCAGAAGCCCAGGGAAGCTGCTTGGGCCTTCTTGGTCCCCATCTCCTGGCACATGAAGGCTCTGGATAACCCCTAACTATGATATGATGCTACTAAGACCCAGTAAAGAAAATTGCAGAGTGAGATGGGGCCTGAGCACAGAAAGGGCAATAGCTGGGGAGGAGTGTAGAGGAGGGAGGGATGAAGGCAAGGGACAGTCCTTCATTGCATGCAAATATGACATCCTCTCATACCCTTGAGGCTTGACAAGCATGTTGCTGGGTTTTTGTTTTTGTTTTTGGTACTAGGGATTAAACCCAGGAGTGCTTTATCATTGAGCTACCCATTTTATTTTGAGAAAGGGTCTTGCTAAGTTCCTGAGCTGGCCTAGAACTTGCAATCTTCCTGTCTCAGCCACCCAAAGGGCTGGGATAACCAGGGGTATGGGAATGGGGTAGAGTGTTGGAGACATTCCCTGCATGCTGCTTGGTCTCTGATTTCTGGCGAGGATTTAGAACAGAGAGCCAACAACATTCACTTATATTTTTCTTATCTCCTGGGTATGTTCTCATTTCCTTTCCTTCTAGTCCTAAAAGTAGCTACCTTTTGTGTTTATTATCTTTGGGAGACGTGTGGCAGGGCAGGAAGCAGAAATAAGCAGCAATTCTTTTTGACTTTTGTGTTTTCTAAAAGCCTCTGTTCTTAGGGAACCTGGATGGTTTTGCAGAGGAGCCACAAAATACTAGTAAGGAGGCTTGAGAAGGAAATAGGGAATTGGGTTGTTTTAGACTGGGAAAGGCTCTTGCAGCTTTGATGGTGGGCTAAGGGTTAGGCCTCCTGAGGGACTCTCCTGGGCTTCAGCAAAAATCCCTGGAGAGTGACATTCACCTGCCCTGGTGCTTAATGCTGGTGAATTACCACAGGGATCAGGAAGGTAGCATGAGTGTGAGTTGGGGCCTGCACACCGACCTGGACACTGGGGTTAGTGCTGTCAGCTCCATCTCAGCTGCTGAGCACCCTGCTGTAAACTGGCCTGGGCTGAACTTTCTGGTCCCAGGTCATGGTTGTTGTAGGAGTGTAAAGCCAGGGTTCCTTTCACCACAAAGGACCTTGGCAGCTTCAGAGCCCCCCAGGTGTGAGCTCAGGCCCTGTTGAGACTGTGTTGTTCCTCAACTTCTCTGTCTGCCCAGTTTGCACCTTCCTCTTTCCTTTCCCATGTATTGACCCCGAGAGTGCTTCCTGCATATAATCTCTTGCTCAGGTGGCTCCAGGGGAGGCCAATTGGTGCCAGGTATAGAAAACTCTTGCTTTCTTATGAGAAAATCAAAAGCACAGGGCGCTGATACAGGGGTGACAACAGCACTTGACATTGTTAGGACATCTTAGGAACTGAATGGCTTAGAGAATTCAGCTTCCCCTGACAGGGCAGCTGCTGCTCAGCCCATGAGAACACACACAGACCCAGGGCTGGTACATCTTACAGGTTTTAAGAGAAACTGGAAGTTTAGATTTTTTAAAAATGTGAAATCTCCTGTTTTGAAAAAGAAAAATCAGCATATGGACCAAAAAAGAAAAAATTGCCTCTACAGCTCACATGGGGTGTCTGGGCTTTTAGTTTGTGACCCCAAGTCCAGGCAGACAGGGCAAAAATAGCTTTAGAAGAATGTTCATATGCAGATACTACATGGACAAGGCTGACCACTGAACAACGGCAAGCCCTGTGGACGGTGGTCAAGGACGGTATGGGGGCCATGTCCCAGTGAGATCCTGTGGCATATGCTTGTGGTAGGGGGTGGCAAGACAAACTCCCAGAAAACCTGATGCTCAATGTTCTGCCAAGCCAGGAGGGTGGGACTGTGAGTCAGAAGTGAAGGGAAGTGGTGGCAATAAAGAAAGGCGTGTTCTTGTTCTCCTGAGTTCATGTCTCACTGCATAGATTGATGATACCAAGAGATATCCAAAAGCTGAAAGCTGTCTCAATTATGGGAGTTTCCACTCCCGTGGGGTTAAGTCACTATGTATAAAATATCAGGGTCTATTGAATCTTATTCAGTTAGATTTAATTACATTAATACTACCATTCAATTCTGCCAAAGGTATGTCTAAATTTTTTTTCTAATAACACAAAGAGCTCAAGTCTATATGAATTTAAAATAATAACCCTTTAAGAGAATATGATTGAATGTGGCCCTGCATAGCACCAAGATCTGGGATGGGGGAAAGTCAAAGTTTATGTTGATAGTTTTAGAAATGGAAATAAATGGTTTCTTTCTTCCTCCCCGACAATTCAGCATGGCATCTACATTTTTGTAAATGGTTAAAACCCAACTGTAGTCTAACCTGCTGACTTCAGTCTAACCACCCAGAAAGTCTGCTCTTGAAACTCTGTAACAGGCTCATCTGAAATGGCATGTTTCTGTCATTGAAAGGGTCACATGGGGCCTACCATTTACTCTTCTCCATCAAGTGGAACCTGGAATTAGGTAGTTCTGGCATGGGGTCATCCAATGACAGAGGATGCCCACGATACCCAAGTCATGGTAAGTCAGGTAAGAATCCAATCTGAATTCATCTTTGGGCCCTAGGGCCTAGCACAGAGCTCAGCACAGGTTAGGTTCCTCATTAACAGAATCCCAGAAGATTAAACTAAAACTAAGTGGTGCTCTTTCTCCCTCCTTCCCCTCATCTTCCACACCTAGCCACTCATCATGAAGTCCAGGGAGCCCACCTAAGGCAGGTTTCTTGGGTGTCCTCCCTCACTCCTGCTGTTCTGGTCAAGGTTCTGCTCATCCTATCTGGGTTGCCTTGTAACTGCAATAACTGCCAGTGGGATTTTTCTAGAACACAGATAGAGTTTGTTACCTTTCATGCTTTAAGGATCCTGACCTTTGGTCAGAAATCTAAACTTCCCAACAAAGCACTCAATGTTTTTCCCCAGCCAGCCTCAGTTTTGTCACTTACCATTCTGCTTCTCTGCACCCTGGCCACTCTGGGTCACCCTGGTTGCCTTGGAGCTGGAATAGGACTTGTGATCTGAGGAGGTCAAGAGCTGGGGCTCTAAAGTCAGATAGTCCAGGTCAAACGTGCTGCTGCATAGGCACCATCGCAGCCTGGGCAAGTGAATGATCTTTTCTAACCTCCCTGTCTCTTCACCTGTATAATGAAGTTGACACTCAGGCCAATCCTCTCTTCAATGCCACTCTTTCTAATCCTACCAGCCACACAGGTTCCTTGTGAGTATAAAGTGAGATCATTAGTCCTTAGTATGGTGCCAGACTAAAATTATTGAGCATGGGCTCAATAATGACTCAATGTCATTTGAGTAGGGAGATCTGGAAGGGGTAAGCAAGAGAGGTTAACAGTGGCTGTCCTGGGTGGCAAAACTCTTGAGGAGTTTTTAACTTCCTTCAACATATTTTTTGTTGGAATATGTTAGGATTTCCTACAACATACAGGTCTTATCAAGAAACCATTGAAAACAATTTCTTCTCTGGAGCCTCTCTAACTGTCCTAACGAAATCTCTCCCTTCCCTTAAATCCCCTTAGACCAGCCAGGCAAAGTAGGTGGTTATCCATTTGCCCCACCTACCCCCCCACATTGGATGGGACCTGTGGATATCTCTTTCCCCAGGACTTTGCAGAGCATGAGGTGCTGGATTTATGCTTGTTAATGTGACTTGAGATGTCCTCTTGCTGCAAGAATCACTGGGATACTGCCACCCCTAGCCTTTGGCACTCTATTTTTATGTAAATTTTTTAAATTTATATATGACAGCAGAATGCATTACAATTCTTACTACATATATAGAGCACAATTTTTCATATCTCTGGTTGTATACATAGTATATCCACACCAACTCGTGTCTTCATACATGTACTTTGGATAGTAATGAGCATTACATTCCACCATCATTAATTACCCCAAGCCCCCTCTCTTCCCCTCTAACCCCTCTGCCCTATCGAGTTTGTCTATTCCTCCCATGCCCCTCTCCCTACCCTTGAATCAGCCTCCTTATATCAAAGAAAACATTTGGCATTTGTTTTTTGGGATTGGCTAACTTCACTTAGCATTATCTCCTCTAACTCCATCCATTTACCTGCAAATGCCATGATTTTATTCTCTTTTATCCCTGAGTAATATTCCAGTGTATATACGCCACATATTTTTTATCCATTCATCTATTGAAGGGCATCTAGGTTGGTTCCACAGTTTAGCTACTGTGAATTGTGCTGCTATAAACATTGAGGTGGCTGTGTCCCTGTAGTATGCTGTTTTTAAGTCCTTTGGGTATAGATCAAGGAAAGGGATAGCTGGGTCAAATGGTGGTTCCATTCCCAATTTTCCAAGAAATCTCCATACTGCTTTCCATATTGGCTGCACCAATTTGCAGTCCCACCAGCAGTGTATGAGTGTGCCATTTTCCCTCACATCCTCACCGCCTTTGGCACTCTTACAGTGAAGTATCTAACACCTTAGGAAATACAGAGAAACTTAACCACTGAGCTACATCCTTAGCTCCACCGCCTTTTAAAAAATTTCGAGACAAGGTCTTGCTCAATTGCCAAGGCTAGCCTCAAACTTGCGATCTTCCTGCCTCCGTCTCCCAAGTTGCTGGGATTATAAGTGTGCACCACTCCACCTGGCTAGGTAGTACATATTTTTAAGAGATACTTTTTCTTCCATAAATCCACAGAAAATAAAGATGTTTATTGTTGAAAAGCCTTAAGGGAGTCCAGGAGAGTAGTAAAGGACACACAGCCAGCTGTGGCTCTTAGGGAGCTCTTGGAGGTAGCTCCTCTCTCCCTCTGGGTCTCTGGGGGGAATTCCCATGTACTTAAGGGACTTTCAGAACCCCCAAACACAAAGGTCTGACCTAGGGCTGTGGAGACACCTGCTGCTCCCCCTGCTGCCTAAGAGGAGGCCCCCACTCCTCTCTTCCATAGCCCAACTCCCCTAAGGCCTCATTGTCTGGCCTGGCCTGCTTGTTGAAAGCAAAGTCCTGGACCTTCTGGAAAGCCCCTGTGAAGACCCAGGGCCTTTTACTTGGGCAAGAAGTGTGCAGATTTCTTCCAAGCAGGTACATATTGATTTTATGGACACTTTAAAAAAATATTTATCCATTTTCCTACTTTTGCAAATATGGTCTAGGTAGAATATATGATTCAAATTTTAATCCCTTTAAAAATTCAATAAGATTTCTGAAGCTAAAATCCCACCTATGTGTTTTAATTTAATAAATATTAAGCTAAAACTTGGTAAAGGACATAGTTCAACTAAGAAAAAATTTTTATCAATTTAATTAAGGTCTAACATAGAAAATATGTCAAGTGCACCAGTCTTAGGGTGCAGCTTGATGCAATTTAACATAAGTAATCACTTGTAACTACCACCCAGATTGAGGTTTGGGATAGTGAGCATTCCAGAAGTTTTCCTCCTGTCCCTTTCCAACCTTTACTCCCAGCCCCAAACACAAGGCAACCATTATTCTGACATCTATTTATAGATGGTATGAGATGTTGAGACTTGAACATGATTCCCTCCACCCTCCGAAAGTCTCTTGTCCTCTGCAGTTGTCTTGCTTTACAGCCAAAATCATGCTGTGAGTTTTATGGCTTTTGCCACTAAGAACCACATTGCTTTCCCACAACTATAGGAATAAGTGGTACTTTGAGGTTTGGGGATTTGAGTGTTCTTTCCAACTTTTATTTGACTGTATCTGGATTACTGTTGATCCATCCCCTTGAGAATTCTGGAATTCAAGGCTTTTCTGTAGATTATTTAGCTAAATGATGCAAGCTAAAATAATGCCAGTAAACACTACTTTTTCACAATAGGTTTTAATATGAAAAGATATATTTAATTGATTTACTCCATAAAAGATTTAAGATAACTTACAAAGAAAAATAAGTCAGTGGAAAAAAAAAGTGTAAAAGAAAGAAGAAAGAGAAGGCATAGAATTGGCTAAGAGCATTTAAAATGATAAGCATCTTTTGGGGGTTCTTGGTATTTGGATTTTCAGATTACAATGCTACCTTTGTTCGTTTATTTAGTTATAAACTATCAATCCTAAAGATCATTGAAAATTTTCTTAAATGGGCAATGAATGAAGTTTGACTGAAGCTGCTTCGATAAAAAGTTCTTACAGAAAGAGACCAAACTTTCTCCATGGAGATTCTCAGGTGAAAATTATTCATAAAGCATTGATCTCACTTTCTGATGAATTGTTGGAAAAGGCAACCAGTATCTACCTTGTACAGGAGACTGCTTAACAAAATGCCACAGGCCTCTTCTCATTCCTTGGCCATTCTATGTCAAGTCTGCAAAGACCTCTTTATCAGAGTTTGTCAAGATAAACTTTTAGATCCTTTGTACATGGAAATGCTGCTCCCACTTTTGTTGGTTGGTGGGAACAAGGAGCATGTCTGTCACCCTCCCATGCTGCCCATCTGTAATCATGTCTGGTATGTTCCAGGCCTCTAGTAAATACTGTTGGGTGTTGGATGAAGGAATGATCATCATTTCTTGCACACAAGAGATTTGTTACACCACACTGCTCTCCTCCCTCTCCTGCCCTGAGAACTCTGGGAAGATTTTTCTCGCCAGCCTGAACACATCAGCACATCTGTTATCAACTGCACTAACACGCTCCACTTCCCATTTTGCTTTTAACACAAAGGTGGTTTAAAAGGCCGGGATTTTCGGATGTCAGGGCTATTGTCTGAACTCTTTTGGAAAAAGTTCTATTTTTCAAAAGGCTACACTAAAGACATATTTAGGAAACTATTGTGAGATTTTTACTTGCTATAATGAAGAGCTCTCAGGCCTTTGTGTAGAACATCTTGTAAACCATTGAGAAACACCTGTTATCCTGGTAAAAACAGTCTTACAACTGAACGACATCGTTATTGATAGACACTGAAAATTGGCTTGCTTTCGTGTGTAGTTTAGTGTATATTGAAGCCTGAAAAGGGAACATCTACTTTAAGTGCCCTCCCATTCTAACAGACATATGTCGTTACAGCATAAATTGTGGAGAAAGATCATATCCCTTCATCCACATCATCAAACAAAAATAAAATATTGGCTTGTAAGAACCATGCTCTTGCTGCTAAATCTCCCCCTTAGATAAAGAGAGGATAGAGCAATTCGTCCTAATCTTTGTAATGCTTCTTTTGGTCCCTTTGCCTGCGAGTTCCTCCTGTGCAGTACCACTAATCTCCTGTAGATGGCTCTACCTCTCTATCAGCTCCCTCTAGGGTGAAGCAGTTGCAAGTCTCAGCTTCAGGGGTAGTTCTGGAGCTTGAGCAGGGGCTCTGAGATGTAGATCCAAACCTCACTGACCTCAATGATAGTGGATGCTTTTATGCAGAAAGGAAAGCCATGGGACATTTAAATGAGAGGGCCCTGGAAATGTCAGTGCGGTGGGATGGAAAAGTGGGAAGCTAGTGGGCAGCCATTCATCTCAGCAGGGCTGTGGTGAGGTGAAATAAATTTCCGTAAAACTATGTTCTCTTTGGAACGTCACAGACTATTTTAGTATTTTTAAAGCTGTGAGAGGTTCTGCAGGAAAAAAAAAGTTTGGTGAACTTTGCTTAACATGAAATTTTGTGAACTCAGGATCTACTGACATTAAATCTGTTGCGTGGAATACACCTGGAGGTGAGGTTTACCAGGTGTCTGAGGGTGGAGCAAGAAATGAGTCCTCCATACTATTCTGGGAGAAGGGTGCTGCTGGCCTTTGGCAACTCTGCCAGGTGTCTAGGTATCTCAGGAGAATGTGTGTGTGCACTGCCGAATGCATTTTGAGGAAATTGCCCAAAACTTTCAAGAATGGGGAAGAAAAATCCCACTTAGTGGGTGCCTTATCTGTGCCAGGCATTGGGCTATATCCTTTGAATGCATTATTGATATTTTTTCCTGGCATTTCCTGAGCAGAAATGATCTTCACACCAGGTGAGAAGACTGACTAATAGAGAGAAACTCAGGCAAGGAGACTGCTTGAGTTTGCCTCTTAGTGGTAGAGTCAAGACTTAAACCTATCAGCCTATAATGTCCTAACTTTGTATCTTGTTTTGTTGTTGTTGTTTAGTTGTAGATAGACACAATACCTTAATTTTATTTATTTATTTTTATGCAGTACTAAGGCTCAAACCCTAGGCAAGCACTCTACCACTGAGCTACACCCTCAGCCCTTGTTTTGTTTTGATACACTACACCGAAGAATTATTGAGAGAATTCTAGTTAAGGAGGTAATTCAAATTGATTTAACTTTAATAGCTGCTTGAAATATAGAGACGGAACATCAGGAGACCCAGGTAAAAAAAATCCTAAAGTTATCATTTCCTGACAGTGACCTTGGGCAAGTTATTTAGCTTTTTGGAGCTCTTCCATAAAATTGGAATTATGAATGGAGGATTAAATTGAAACTAAAGATATGAACTAAATACATGCCCTGAAATGACAATGAAGTTCAGTGAGCCAGTTTTTGGTGCTTTCACCAGTCGGAGGAACTGGTGGCCACTCCCACTGTAGGGGTCCCTGAAGCATTAGGCTTGAAGCCAGTCCTGGAGGGACACAGCTCAGGTAGTCTCTTCTCAACCAGCCCTGGAGCCACAGAGTCTTGGATGTTCTCCAGAACCAGGTCAGAGAATAGACCCGAGAGCCAGGTCTTGGTTATCAGAAGTCAGAGCTAAATTTAGGGAGCAGCTGTGAACGTGAACACTCACAGTCTCTGTGAAGTAGGGCTACACAATTATCTGGCAAATTTGATTAATGTAGACAGCCTACGCTGATAATTTGTTCAGGTCTCAGCCACACAGCCCCTCCTTCTTCCCAACATGTTTTTCTCCAGATCACCTTTGTCCTCACTCCTGGAATCATTTTCCTATTCTTTGTCTTTAGTTTCATGGAGCTTCCTTTTGTGGGAATTGCTGTTGTTGTTATTATTATTATTTGCACTGAGCATTGCAAACTGGTAACCTTGGGATGCTATTCAGCCCTTGGCATGCCCCTTTGGCTTGCATGGGTTTAAAAAAAAAAAAAAGTTGAGCTTCAGTGGAACATTTGGAGATTCCACACAGAAAATTAAATTTCTGTCTCCCTCTTTAAAAAATAGGAAGATGGAGCTGCACAGATCCAAGTACTTCCAGGGCCACACAGGTAGCTGCTGCCTCTTCTCAGGATCCCTGCTTTCTTCCTGTCCCGTCATGTTCCTGCCCTCTTACCTCCCGTGTCTCTCATCTGTGTTCTGCTAGGCGATTTGCCAGCCTTGACTCTGATTGCATTCACACGAGTGAGGCCCAACATTTTCCTTTCTATGATATTGACGTGAAAACCTAGACTGACATATATTTTGTTAGTCCTCTTTCTGTTCCTGTAACAAGTACCTGAGAGAATCAACTTAAGGGAGGAAATGTTTATTTTGGCTCGTGGTTTCAGGCTGTGGTTACTTGTCCGTGTTGCTTGGGGCCTATGGTGGCACAGTACATTATGGCAAGAGCATCTGGCAGAGGAGGAGACTCACCTCACAGCAACCAGGAAGCACAAAGAGAGACACAGGAGGGGGCCATGGTTCCAATATCTCCTTCAAAGGCCTGCCCTTGATTACCTGACTTCCTTTCATTAGGCGCCGCCTCCTAAACCTTCCATTACCTCCCACATGGCTACGGACTGGTGACCAACTCTTTAACACATGGGCTTTAGGGGGCATTCAAGATCCAAAGATACGTCTATGGAATTTTTACTCATTTCCACAGGTCAGTGGTTAGTGATTCCCCTCTAGTGAGTGAAATACACAGTCCCCAAGTGACTGTCATGTCCTCAATGAGTTTATAGCCTTTAGACTCTAACTTGGACTGATCACACCCTCATGGCCACTCACCTTGTGAGAGAGAATCCTACCCATCTGGACATAAGATAATGCTTAGATGTAAAAACCTTTGCTCTTTGTCCAGTTTGTACCTTTTCTGATTGGGCATTTTTCCTCAGGACATCCAGATAAGACAGGAACCAGGAGCTCCTTGAGGAAAGGAACTGTTTCCTGGGGTCTTTAGAACGTTATTACCTGCAACTGTCACTGGTGTTTGCTGAAAGATACTTGAATTCAATTGATACGTTTTTTAGCTCATCAAATTGCAAATGGGCGCGGGGTGTGTTTTCAAATCCAAGAGAAACTCTACAATTCTATTTGGGGTTTGTGTGGGTAAATTAAAATACAGAATTGGAGACAGCTGGATGGGGGTTCTCAGTGTCATCCTCTTTGTTATTAAAGTAGTAACTCTTTGTGGCCTCTAATTATGATTTGAGGAGACTGTTGAATTTTGAGATAAAAATAAGGCAGGTTGTAGACGTCATTGTAGTTCTGGTCACTAAGATATTTCTTCTAGGCAAACAATTTACAAAGTATGGCTCCAGGACCAGCAGCATTAGCAACTAGGAACTTGTTTGAAATGCAAATTCTAGAGCTCCACTCCAGACCCACTGACACAGCAATCTGTGTTTTAACCAGATCTCTATGTGATTCTGACTCACACAGAAATTTGAAAATCACCTGTCTAGAGACATCCCTGGTGACCAACCCTTTAAATCAACAAATGGGATTTTGTTGTAGCTTTGCCCTTAGATGTCAGGCAGAACTTGAGCTCATCCATTCACCCATTCATTCATTTTCATGGGAATAGAGTTTCAATTTCTCAAGATGAAAAAATTTTCAATTTGGTTTATGGTGATGGTTGCACAACAATGTGAATATATCTAATGCCACTGAACAGAACACTTAAAAATAGCTAAAATAGTAAATTTGGTGTTAGGTACATTTACTATAATAATAATTTTTTGAAAAATCATCCTACAGTTTCCTATAGAAGCCAGTCTCCACTTTCTCCCCCTTCCCCTCTCTTTCCTCATTTTACTTTGTCTGCCTCCATCCAAACTTTTTCATGAAGGTTTCTATTTTTTTATTTAAAAAATAATTTATTACTGGCAAATCAATGCAAATTAAATAACCCCAGCTACTGAATGGATGAGACAAAATACTCCAGAGGTGACTGAGAACTGCAGATCATGCTGATGAATGATAAGACACCCATGTCTGATGTTTGTGTTGCTGAACTGGAGCGGAATGTGGGTATGATATAGAAGAGAAAATACTAAAGAAAATAATTGTAAACACAGACCGAGGTTGCAGATAGTTATAGCCTTCTACATTCTTAAGTATTTTCTCGTACAAAGTAGGGAGAATTGCTTTGCAATTTGTTAGACTCAGAAATGTGGTAGGTTGAAGAATTTAGCCTAGTGGTTCTCAAACTTTGAGGGGTATCAAGCTTATCTGGAAGGCTTTATTGTAGCACAGGGTGCTCTGCCACCCCCACAGAATTTCTGATTTACCTGGAGGTATAAAAATTGCAAATGACAAATTCTTGTATTTCTAGGTGATGTTAATGTGAGTCTGGGACCACACTGTGAGAATCACCACTACTTTAGAGGACTAGTTTATAGCTGAGAAAGAGTGATTTGGGGGCAAATGACTTAATTTCCTTATATTTAAATATGCAGAATTTTTGTGAGTGAGTGAGTGTGTGTGTGTGTGTGTGTGTGTGTGTGTGTGTGAGAGAGAGAGAGAGAGAGAGAGAGAGAGAGAGAGAGAGAGACTGACTCCTGGTACCATGTCCTGTTAACAATAATTAATAATTATCTGCTGCTGTGTTATATTACCCTAATAGGGAGCTTTTGGGACAACATAAACACATAGATGTGAGGGCAGAGGCACCCCAAAGAAGGGGATCCTTGGAAGGGGCTGGAAAGCAAGCAACAAAAATTAAATCCAAAGTTTTGCAAGGGCCTGGCTTTAGTCCAAGCTCAATAGGTTTAGAAGCCCCAGAAAAGCTGGTAATTGGACTCTTAAAGTGGTCCATCTAACCACAAATGAATCCCACTTGCTCTAAATCATCTTTAATGCTTTAGCTGGTCAGAGCACACGTTGAGTCATTCATAAGGGTGCTGAAATGCTGAGACTTCCCCAAAGACCCCAGCTTTGAGACAGACCCAAGGCACTCTTGGCTAATTGAAAGGAGGGGTATTGTGTTACCAAGTGTCATCCTGGTTCCTGTCATTCACCCAGCCACTATCTCCTTGGTCACTCTCATTCAGTATCACTGTCATGAAGAATTCACACATCTCTTGGGTTTGTATGAACACATAGGAGCAACTCCCATGTCTTTGTCCCTAGTCTGGTTTCCAAAGGAAAGCCAAACACCAACCAATTTCAACTATGTTGACACAAAGTCTAGTAAAAAGGCGTTGTCCTACAGCTTCCGGATGTGATTTGGGAGCCACTTAGTTAACAGTGCCTCATTCTTCACTGCCAGGACCCATGCTGACAGATCGTGGCAAGATTGTGCAGAAGTCACCAGCATGTCCTCAAAAAGAAATGTTCATAGATTTTAGGTCTGTGTCATTACACTAAGACTCATTTATTTTTAGCATTTTCTCTAAGGAGAGAAAATGGGCATAGCAACAAGAGTAATCATAAAATGGTAGAACAAACCATGTAGAATGTGAAATGATGAGGTCAAGGTCAACCTCACTGGGGGAAAGAAAATAAACTGCTCTACTGCTGAGTGAGGAAGGCCCCAGACTCAGCTGCTCTCTTCTGGGCGGTTACCTGTTTGCACTGGAGGAGCCAGGGAAATAGGAGCTTTTGGGGAACTTTGTGGTTTCCATATTTGTGCCCGGTGATGAGGCCATTGTTGCAATGAGTGCTTATAGAAAGAAAGTAGTTTGAGAAATGCTTTCCTCCAGCCTGCCATTTGCAAATGTGTTTCTTGGGAAAGCTTCTTTGTAAGATGTTACTAGAAGCATCACACAAAAGTGATTTCAAAAGCTTAGCAAACTTGCCTGAGGGTATAGCTCAGTGGGTAGAGTGCTTGCCTAGCATGCACAAGGCCCAGTTAAGCCCCAGCACCACAAAAAGATTAAAAATAAAAAAGTTTGGGAAACTTTTCTATGTTGGTCCACATATGGTCAGCAAACTCAAGCTGTACAAGGTCAGGTTAGGAAAGAGAAAACTTTCAAGGTGTCACTAAAGTAAGGAAGAAAAAATTTAACCCAGGTAGCTGAAAATCTACAACTGTGCTTAAATGTTCTTTCCTTTTTCCCCTCTCTGAGATGGGGAGAGGAGCCTTTTGTTCTTTTTCCATGGGTTAGTGACTGTCCTGCTACTTTGGTCTATTTTGTTCCATACACCCAGTATTTGGAGTTCTGAAGGGCCCTCCCTAGAGGCAGTATCTGCTCAGGACTTGACCTTGGGACAGCTACCCAGCCCCAGCTGGAGATGACCTGAGGAGGAGGCAGAGCTGGCCAGCACTTGGCCAGGAAGGGCATTTCAGGACTCCAAGCAGACGAGTGAGTCAATTTCATTTATTTTAGTTTCTTATTCTTGAAGTTTTATCCGGGAACAGATGACAAAGTTGAGTGGACCATCCATCACTTATGTCTCTACTAGACTGTAAATTCCTTGAGAGACCTGCCTTGCAGTCTGGTACATGATAGGATACACAACATGTAAGTTTTTTTGGGAAGGGGCAGTACTAGAGATTGAACCCACTCGACCACTGAGCCACATCCCCAGCCCTATTTTATATTTTATTTAGAAACAGGGTCTCATTGAGTTATTTAGTGCCTTGCTTTTTTGCTGAGCCTGGTTTTGAACTTTCGATCCTCCTGCCTCAGCCTCCCGAGCCATTGGGATCACAGGTGTATGCCACAGTGCCTGGCACAACATGCATGTTCTATGCATACTTGAAAATAATTATATTCTCTTTTGGGCATACTTTATATATGTATCCTGCTTTTCATTAAGATGTTCAAATTCTTTTTCTCTCCCTCCACATATATGCAATATATATCCTGCTTGTTTTATTTTTTCTGCAACAACTGTGTTAAAAACTCAATGGAAGAGGGCTGGGGTTGTGGCACAGTGGTAGAGGGCTCGCCTAGCACATGCAAGGCCCTGGGTTCAATACTCAGCACCACATAAAAATAAATAAATAAAATAGAGGCATTGTATCCATCCACAACTAAAAAAAAATTTTAAAAACCTCAATGGAAGAATTAAAGTCATCTTATTATAGCCATACATGCATACCCATGTTTATAGCAGCACAATTCACAATAGCCAAACTCTGAAACTAGCCTAGTTGTCCATCAACAGATGAATGGAGAAAGAAAATGTGATACATATCTACACAATAGATTTTTATTCTGCCATAAAGAAAAATGAAATTACATAATTTGCAGGAAAATGGATGGAACTTGAGACCATTATGTTGAGTGAAATAAGCCAAACTCAGAAGGTCAAGGGTCACATGCTTTCTCTCACATGTGGAAGCTAGAGAGCAAAAGAAAAAGAAAGGAAATTAAAGGGAGTTCAGTAGACTAAAGGGACCAGGAGAAGGGAGGACAGAAGGAAAGGGGACATACTGGGGAGTGCTACTGGCCAAATTATATTGTTATGTGCATGTGCAGAATATATAACAACAAATTGCACCATTATGTACAACCATAATGCACCAATAAAATAAGGAAAAAAATCAGAATACAAAAAAAGAATTTTCATTAACACTGGAAACAGTTTTTACAATTAAAAATTATTTTATCAAACTCTAAAAAAGAATCCTTAATGAAAGAGGCATCTGGTATTTCTTTTGTCTAACTTTGGGTACTTGTCAAAATGGGCTCAGTTTCCTCCTGATTGTCACTCTTTCAGATCTCCCCTACCTCTGTGGCTTTAGCTCATGTCTCTAGACTGATGACATCCCAAATGTATACCTTGAGTCCTGTCCTTTCTCCGAGATTGATGGCAAATATTAACTCCTATCTCTCACCCTGCATAAAATTCAACTCAATGTGGATCAAAGGAAGTGGAGTAGAAACTCTGCATGTACTAGAAGAAAATGTAGGCTCAACACTCCAAAATATGGGCTCAGGAACTGACTTCCTTAACAAGACTCCTAAATTGCAAGAAGTAAAATCAATAATCAATAAACAGAATAGCATCAAACTAAAAAGCTTTTTCACAGCAAAGGAAACAATCAAGAACATGAAGAGAGAGCCAACAAAATGGGAGAAAATCTTTGTCACCTGTACCACAGGGCATTAATTTCCAGGATATACAAAGAATTAAGAAAACTTAACACCCCCCAAACAAATAAATCAATAAGTGGGCAAAGGAACTGAACAACCCATTCTCAAAAGAAGAAGGATAAATCAACAAATATATGAAAAAAATGGTCAATGTCTCCAGCAATTAGAGAAATGCAAATTAAAACTACACTGAGATTTCATCTCACGTCAGTCAGAGTGGCGACTATCAGGAATATAATCAACTGTAAATATTGGTGAGGATGTCAGGAAAAGGGTAGTCATATATTGTCGGTGAAACTGCAGACTGGTGCAACCACTCTGAGAAGTAGTATGGAGAGTCCTCAGAAAACTAAAAATGGAACCACTGTTTGACCCAGCTATTCCACTCCTTGGTATATATCCAAAAGCCTTAAATCAGCACACTATAGTGATGCGGCCACATCAATGTTTATAGCAGCACAATTTATAATAGCTAAGCTATGGAGGCAACCTAGATGAATGGATAGAGAAAATGTGGTACATATACACAATGAAGTATTATTCAGACATTTAAAAAATGACTTTATGACATTTGCCAATAAATGGATGGATCTGGAGACTATCATGCTAAGTGCAATAAGTCAGTCCCCCAAAACCAAAGTTTGAATGTTGTCACTGATATGTGGAAGCTGAACCACAATAAGGGGTGGGGAGGGGAAGAACAGAGTTAGATTAGAAAAAGGAGACTAAAGGGAAGGGAGGGGGTTAGGAAAAGGAAAGACAATGGAATGAATCTGACATAATTTTTACATAATACATCACAGTGAATCCCACCATCATGTACAGCCATAGAAATGGGGTCTTAATAGAATAAGATACATTCCATGTTTGTATAATTATATCAAAATGGATTCTACTATCATGAAAATTTTCCAGTAGATGATCCTGATGGATGGTCAGCACAGAACACACTGTCTCAAATTTCACCCATCTTCATTCTCCACAAACCTATTCCTTTCTACCTATTATTTTTACCAAAGGCTCTACCATTTTTAAGTCACTCTGTCTTAAGAGGTCCCCTTATTTCAACCTCTTCCCACCATATACCAAGCTCTGTAGAGTTCTCCCTTTAAATCTTGCTTTTATCTGCTCCTGCTTCTCAGGTCTTTCTGCCTGGACCCTGCTCCAGATGTTCATTCCTGTGTCTGGGTCTTGTACCCCCCGTCTCCAGGCTGCTGTGGTGACCTATCCCAGGCACATCACTTCCTAACATCCCTCCTGGCTTCCTTTGCAGTTCTCTCTGGTGCTGCTTTCCACCCAGTCAGGCTGATTGTGCTGTGATCCAGAACCCTCATTCCCTCCTCTATGTTCATTCCTTTACCTGGACTCATCTCCCTCCATCAAGGGACAGATAAGTTACTCAGTGGATGTGGGCACTGACCCATTATAATGGACACCAACCACTCAGGATGGGATACAAACATCAGCTGTAAACAATGGCACTTCTCAGGATCAGCCATGCATCCTCCTAGACAAAATGTTACACTCAGCTTCAAGATCCAGTCTTCTCAGTGTTATGGCTTTCTGGCCTTCTGGCCTTCTGATCTTCACCGTTATCTTTCTCTTCTGGTTTCCTACTGCATCCATCATCTGAGTCTGACTTATAAATGCATAGAGAGGAAAGTTTGCAGTTCACTGGAGGGTCATGAGAGTTTTTCCTTATTTCCTTAATTAGACTAAGAGCTCCTTGGGACAGAGAACGTGTTGTCATTCGTGGTTCTCAAAATGTGGTACCCAAAACAGCAGCATCAGGACCACCTGGGAATTTAGAAAGGTAAATTCTCTGGTTTTACCCCTGATGTTTCAGAAGTTCCAGAGATGAGCTTGGCAATCTGTGTTTTTGATTCTAATCCCCACTCAAGTCTGACAACCGCCTTGTTTCACAACGTGGGGAGCCTGAGGGAAAGTTTTCATGGTAGAATCTCAATCAAGACTTATTCTGCTGATTGCTTGTTCCATCTTTGCACCTTCTATAGTGCATGATTCTTGGATTTGGATTCAACTAGCATCTAGTAATCACTTGGTATATTTTGGATTTAGGGCTAGATTTATATGGGCTGATAATTTCATCCTTATAACAATCTTATTTGGTAGATGTCATTACTCTCATTTGACAGATTGGAAAACTGAAACCTGGGAGTTTGCCAGCCTGGTTCAGTTTTCACTACAGGAAGTAGGGTTTGGTATCTAAACCAAGTCCTCCTAACTCCAAGTTCAGTGCTCTCTGCTTAATGAATTCTTAGGTCATTTGGGATACATGCCTATGCTGTGTATTTTTTTAAATATATCTTTAGTTGTAGACAGACACAATCATCACAGTGATGATTTCCATGTTTCTGTGAATACTGAAGACTGGAAGGTGTAATTTGGGATTTATTTTAGAGGAGGATTTACACAAAATATTATATTTCATTAATTGACATTTTAATATCCCTGAAATTATGATGCATTTTATAATCAGTAGCCCACCATAGTTTAATGTTGTATCTTGCAGTCAGGAGTATCTTAAATGTAATGAAACTCAGTAAAAACAAAATGTGTGATATTTTCCATCTGGATTAAACTTGTGTGTGTATTCATCGCCCTTTTATATTTACTTGTAACAAACATAACTGTTTAATACTGAACTCACCTGGTGCCAGCCCAGCCCAGACCAGAGGAGGAAGCTCGACCCTGCCCTGTGCTAGTCCAGAGGAAACCCATCAACCCTTAAAACCAATCAAAGAGGGCATGGCTACCAGCAGGGTTCTGTGGCTGATCCAGGTACCTGGTTTCCAACTCCCCCACCCTCAGCTGCGATAACTCAAATTATTTCCCACAAGCTTTTGGGGGGTTTAGCTATCAACGCAAAACAACATCTGTACAGGCACCTGGTTTCCACCTCAGAGACTAGAGTAGGGAGGATACAGGTGGAAGCTCATGTCCTTTCACACTGGCTACATCCACCACCCTGAACACAGAGGTTCAAGCTAGGAATAGACAACGCCTCCTACTGGAAGAAAGGAAAACAGAGTTCCAAGAGACATTTTTTTCTCTTTCTCTCTTTCACAACCTCAACATATGTGAAACCAAGAACTGTGCATGAACAACCAAATTACCAAAATACTATAATATAGAGGAATTGCATATACCCCACCTTCCCCCCATTTTTTTTCTTTATTTCTTTCTTACTTTCTTTTTCCTTATCTCTCTTTTCTCTTTTCTTCCTTGTTATTTTTTTTTCTTTTCTTCATTCGTATTCCCTCTATCCCACTTTCAACCCCCTAACTTTTACTATCTATACATAGGGTAACTATCTAAATACAGATAGGAGGTTGAGTCTATACATTCTTCCATAAATTACCAGTCTATTGGTTAGAGTTCTCCAAAGTTGCTAAGTTAGTTTAACCTCATACCCTCACTCCTTTCCCTCTAAGTATAACATCCTTCATCTGAAATTCAGTTTTCTATATGCCACCAGATATGGTATGCCTTTTATGAAACTAATGACTATTTTTAAATAATAATTGAAACCAATATCTGTAGACTTAGATTCTAACTATAAATGTATTAATAATGAAAACTTGTGCTTAGATGATGTACTATTGATATTGGGAACTGTTAATATTGTCTTTCTCTGCAAAAGAGGGATTTTGGAGCTATACAAGAACAATATAAATATATAAGGGGAAAACTATTAACACAACAGTTTCACAAAGCTAGAAAGAAACATGAGCAGTATGAAAAGACAAGGAAAGTAAGGACCACAAACAATGCAGGTCAATTCAACATTAGAAGAGGTAGTTTCTGCAGCTGATGGAATGTCAGATAAAGAGTTCAGGATATACATGCTTCAGATGATCTGGAGTCTCAAGGAAGACATTACACAGCAAATTCAGACAATGAAAAATCACTTCGACAATGAATTACATAAAAAAATTCAAGAAGCAAAAGATCAACTCTATAGAGAGATATAGGATATATATTAAAAAAACCCAGAAATCCTGGAAATGCAGGAAACAATAAACCAAATTAAAAACTCAAATGAGAGTATTACCAGCAGAGTAGAACACTTAGAAGATAGAACATCAGACAACGAAGACGAAGTTTTTCAACTTGAAAAGAACATAGACAGTTCAGCGAGAATGTTAAGAAATCATGAGCAGAACATCCAAGAATTATGGGATAATATAAAGAAACCAAACTTAAGAGTTATTGGGATACAAGAGGGTATAGAGGTCCAAACCAAAGGAATGAGCAACTATTCAATGAAATAATACTAGAAAACTTCCCAGACTTAAAGAATGAAAAAGAAATCCAAATACTAGAAGGCTACAGGACGCCTAATATACAAAATCATAAGAGATCCACACCAAGACACATAATAATGAAGATGCCCAACATACAGAATAAGGAGAGAATCTTAAAAGCCACAAGAGAGAGGAAGCAGATTACATTTAGAGGTAAACCAATCAGGATAATGGCTGATCTTTCAACACAGACTCTGAAAGCTAGAAGATCCTGGAACAACATATTTCAAACGCTGAAAGAAAAAGGGTTCCAACCAAGAATCATGTATCCAGCGAAATTAAGCTTCAGGATTGAAGATGAAATAAAAATTTTCCATGATAAACAAAAGTTAAAAGAATTTGCAGCTAGAAAAACGAGCTCTTCAGACCATCCTTGGCAAAACATTACAGGAAAGGAAATAAAAAATAACAATGAAAACCAACAGTGGGAGGTAGTACAGGAAAAACTAATCTAAGAGGAAAAAAAAATCATGTTAAGTAACATAAATAACCAAATATGGCTGGAAGTACAAACCATATCTCAATAGTAACCCTAAATGTTAATGGCTTAAATGCACCAATCAAAAGACATAGGCTAATAGACTGGATTAAAAAAAAGATCCAACAATATGCTGCCTGCAGGAGACTCATCTGATAGGAAAAGACATACACAGACTGAAGGTGAAAGGTTGGGAAAAATCATACCACTCATATGGACCTCGGAAGCAAGCAGGGGTGTCCATACTTGTATCAGATAAAGTAGACTTCAAGCCGAAGTTAATCAAAAGGGATAAACAAGGACACTACATACTGCTCAAGGGAACCATACACCAACAAGACTTGACGATCATTAATATATATGCCCCAAACAATGGTGCAGCTACGTTCATCAAACAAACTCTTCTCAAGTTCAAGAGTCAAATAGACCACAACACAATAATCATGGGAGATTTTAACACACCTCTCTCACCACTGGACAGCTCTTCCAAACAAAAGTTGTATAAAGAAACCAATAATACAATTAATAACTTAGACTTAATTGACATATACAGAATATACCACCCAACATCAAACGGATACACTTTCTTCTCAGCAGCACATGGATCCTTCTCAAAAATAGACCATATATTATGTCACAGGGGAAATCTTAGCAATTACAAAGGAGTAGAGATACTACCATGCATTTTATCTGATCATAATGGAATGAAATTGGAAATCAATAATAAAATAAGAAAGAAAAAAATCCTACATCACATGGAGAATAAACAATATGCTACTGAATGAACAAAGGGTTACAGAAGACATCAAAGAGGAAATTAAAAAATTCTTAGAGGTAAACGAAAACTCAGACACAACATATCGAAATCTCTGGGACACTATGAAAGCAGTACTAAGAGGAAAATTCATTTCATGGAGTTCATTCCTTAAAAGAAGGAAAAGCCAACAAATAAATGACCTCATACTACACCTCGAAGCCTTAGAAAAAGAAGAACAAATCAGCAGCAAATACAGTAGATGGCAATAAATAATTAAAATCAGAGCTGAAATCAATGAAATCGAAACAAAAGAAACAAACAAAAAATTTGACAAAACTAAAAGTTGGTTCTTTGAAAAAATAAATAAGATTGATAGACCACTAGCCACACTAACAAAGAGAAGAAGAGAGAGAAAAAGGCAACATCACAACAGACAATTCAGAAATACAGAAGATAATTAGAAATTATTTTGAAACCCTATACTCTAATAAAACAGAAGATAGTGAAGGCATCGATAAATTCCTTAAGGCATATGAGCTACCCAGACTGAGTCAGGAGGATATAAACAACCTAAACAGACCAATATCAAGTGAGGAAATAGAAGAAGCCATCAAAAGACTACCAACCAAGAAAAGCCCAGGACTGGACGGATATACAGCAGAGTTTTACAAGAACTTTAAAGAAGAACTAATACCAATACTCTACAATCTATTTCAGGAGATGGAAAAAGAGGGAGTACTTCCAAATTCATTCTATGAGGCCAATATCACCCTGATTCCCAAACCAGATAAAGACACCTCAAAGAAAGAAAACTACAGACCAATATCCCTAATGAATTTAGATGCAAAATCCTCAATAAAATTCTTGCAAATCAGATACAAAAACATATCAAAAAGATCGTGCACCATGACCAAGTGGGATTCATCCCTGGGATGCAAGGCTGGTTCAATATACAGAAATCAATAAATGTAATTCACCACATCAATAGACTTAAAGAACCATATGATCATCTCGATAGATGCTAAAAAAGCATTCGACAAAATACAGCATCCCTTTATGTTCAAAACTCTAGAAAAATTAGGGATAACAGGAAATTACCTCAAAATGGTAAATGCTATATACGCTAAGCCTCAGGCCAGCATAATTCTAAATGGAGAAAAATTGAAGGCATTCCCTTTAAAATCTGGAACAAGACAGGGATGCCCTCTCTCACCACTTCTATTCAATATAGTTCTTGAAACACTAGCCAGAGTGAAGGAAATTAGACGAAAGAAATTAAAGGCATAAATATAGGAAAAGAAGAACTTAAATTAGCACTATTTGCCGATAACATGATCCTATACCTAGCAGACCCAAAAAATTCAACCAAGAAACTTCTAGAACTAGTAAATGACTTCAGCAAAGTGGCAGGATATAAAATCAATATCAATAAATCAAAGGCATTCCTGTATATCAGTGACAAATTCTCTGAAATGGCAATTAGGACAACTATTCCATTCACAATATCCTCAAAAAAAATAAAATACCTGGGAATAAACTTAACAAAAGAGGTGAAAGAGCTATACAATGAAAACTACAGAACCCTGAAGAAAGAAATAGAAGAAGACCTTAGAAGATGGAAGGATTTACCTTGCTCATGGATTGGTAGAATTAATATTATTAAGATGGCCATACTACCAAAAACACTTTAAAGATTCAATGCAATTCACATCAAAATCCCAATGACATTACTTACAGAAATAGAAAAAGCAACCATGAAATTCATCTGGAAAAACAAGAGACCCAGAATAGCTAAAGCAATTCTAAGCAGGAAGTGTGAATCAGGTGGTATAGCGATACCAGATTTCAAATTATACTACAGAGCAATAGTAACAAAAACAGCATGGTACTGGTACCAAAACAGGTGGGTGGACCAATGGTACAGAATAGAGGACACAGAGACAAATCCACAAAATTACAACTACCTTATATTAGACAATGGTGCTAAAACCATGCAATGGAGAAAGGATAGCATCTTCAACAAATGGTGCTGGGAGAACTGGAAATCCATATGCAACAAAATGAAATTGAATCCCTTTCTCTCACCATGCACAAAAGTCAACTCAAAATGGATCAAGGAGCTAGGAATCAGACCAGAGACTCTGCGTCTAACAGAAGATAAAGTTGGTTCTAATCTTCATCACATGGGGGCAGGCCCAAAATTTCTTAATAAGACACCTATAGCAAGAGTCAACAAATGGGACGAATTCAAACTAAAAAGTTTTTTCTCAGCAAGAGAAATAATATGTGAGGTGAATAGGGAGCCTACATCCTGGGAACAAATTTTTACCCCTCAAACATCAGATAGAGCTCTAATCTCTGGAGTATACAAAGAACTCAAAAAGTTAAACAACAAAAAAGCAAATAACCCAATCAACAAATGGGCCAAGGACTTGAACAGAAACTTCTCAGAAGAGGATATACAATCAATCAACAAATACATGAAAAAATGCTCACCATCTCTAGCAATCAGAGAAATGCAAATTAAAACTACTCTAAGATACCATCTCACTCCAATAAGAATGGCAGCCATTATGAAGTCAAACAATAATAAGTGCTGGCGAGGATGCGGGGAAAAAGGTACACTCATACATTGCTGGCGGGACTGCAAATTGGTGCAGCCAATTTGGAAAGCAGTTTGGAGATTCCTTGGAAAGCTGGGAATGGAACCACCATTTGACCCATCTATTCCCCTTCTCGGACTATACCCAAAAAACCTAAGAAGAACATACTACAGGGACACAGCCACATCAATGTTTATAGCAGCACAATTCACAATAGCTAGAATGTGGAACCAACCTAGATGCCCTTCAATAGATAAATGGATTAAAAAAATGTGGCATTTGTACGCAATGGAATATTACTCAGCACTAAAAAATAATAAAATCATGGCATTTGCAGGCAAATGGATGGCATTAGAGCAGATTATGCTAAGTGAAGTTAGCCAATCCCTAAAAAACAAATGCCAAATGAGGGGGGTGACTCAAAATGGGATAGGGAGGGAAGAGCATGAGAAGAAGACTACCACTAAATAGGGAAGAGAGGTGGGAGGGAAAAAGAGGGAGAAGGGGAGTTGCACAGAAGATGGGAGGAGAACCTCATTGTTATACAGAATACATATATGATGTTGTAATGAGAAAAATAAAAAAAAGTGTGTCACATTAGATTGGATAGAGAGAAAGGATGGGAGAGGAGGAGAGGAGTAGGGGGGATAGGAAGGGCAGCAGAATAGAATAGACAATATGATTGATGTATATACATTCCATGTATGTATTATATATCAAAATGCATTCTACTATCATGTATGACTAAAAAAAATACTGAACTCAGGGATAAAAATGTTGAGAAATACTGTGGGCCTTTAAGATTTTCCTTGGACATATGTATGAGGCACTTTTATAAGAGTAGGAAGAGTAATAATTTACATTCTCCATATCCCACTGGGAAAAATCAATCCGACTTCTCAACTCCATTGTCCCCCACCTCAGAAATGTCAAAATATACAAGGAAAAATGTAAGGCAGTTCCACCTTTCCAAACAGTGGCCTGAATCTTGCCATACTTAGCCAATAAGAAAAATAAGAAGTTTATTTGTCTAGAACCTCTGACACTCTGTTATACACTTGCCACTTTGGCTATTTCTCTTTTGAGGTGAGCACATAATTTTGCACAGTGTTTTTGTAGAAGCAGAAATGAGAGAGGAGCAAATGAAGCTCATCCACCCCCACCCCCCACCCCATTACAACCCTGAAGAGAAGTACATGGCTTTCTGAATGCTGATCTTGGGGAAAAACATATTATCAGCCTCAGCGTATTCAATCCTTCTAGGATCATCTCACCAAGGTTAGAAAAGATGGTAAACAAAGTTTATTCTGAAGTGGGGATTTAGGTTGGCATTCATGACTCCAAATCTACCATTTTGCTTCACAAGCGCCCTTAATAGTCCCTTGGCTGGTGACTTAGATGCAAAAGCCCCAGCATTCAGGACCCTGTAGAGCCGGAGCCTTCTTTCTATTTCATTATTTCAGACCTCCACATGCTGACCTTATTTTTCAACCAATCTGGACAAGTTTCTATTTACCAGCTTTGCCTTGCCATGTCCTGACTATATAGTTTTAGAAGAGAATTTCAAATCTTCTGCCATTTGAAGTCTATTCATCCTTCTATGTCCGTGTCTCAGGCATCTATCTCTTCTCTCAGGAAACTCTCCCTTATTTCTTCATTTTGTCCAATTTGTCTAACTTTTGATTCTTTCTAACCATTTCTTTGTGCCTAGTGTTTATCTTTTGTCTCTTTCTTATTGATCTTTCCATAATAGTACACTGTTTCTTTTGAAATAGTGGGGATCAAATGCAGGGCCTCCTGCATGTTAGGCAAGTGTTCTACCACAAAGCTACATCCCCAGCCATTTTTATTTTTTGTCTTGACACAGGGTCTCACTAAGTTGTCCAGGCTGGCCTCAAACTTTCGATCCTCTTACCACAGCTTCCTGAGTAGCTGGGATTATAAGCATGTGTCTTTGTGCCCAGCTGTGTGGTGCTTCTTAAAGCATGGTCAATGACATTTTTATATCAGAATGCCCTGGAGCCCGTTCCAAGTCTACTGACTCAGGGCTTTCAGGGTTGGACTCAGGAATCTGCATATTTAATAAATTTTCTAGTAATTTGTGTATATTGGTTTTGAGGATCTCTAGTGGTAGAAAGGAATCTCCTACCTTTTTTTGCAAGTTAAAGAAAATCTCATCTCTATTCCAAAGCAGAGGAAATACATAATGTATCTCCGTGAAGTTGCCACTCAGGTTTAACAATGATTAAAGGAGAGCCAACAGGCTTTACCTAGGCCCTCACCCACTTTCCCCATGCCCTCACCCACTTTACCCAACCTTTCTTGTTATTAAGCAAATCTCAGTTTTTCTATAATTTCACTTCTCAATGGTTCTTAATGTAATCTAAAAAATAAGGGATATTTTGCTTTAAATCCCTATCCACAACTGCATGATCTCTCCTAAAAATAATCCTAATTCCTTGGTGTCATATCTAGTATAATGCCCTCCCTCCAAGATGTCCACAGCCTCATCCCTGGAAATTGTGAAAATAGGGCAAAAAGAACTTTGCAGATGTAGTTAAGATTAGAGGCTTAATGATGGGGAAATTATTCTGGATTATTTAGACATGCCCAAATTATGAGACCTGAAAATCCTACAGCTATTTCTACCTGGAAGAAGAAGAGCAAGGCAGGAGAGAGAGTTGAATATGAGAAGAGGTTGACATGAGTTGTAGCTGGCTCCATGATGGAGCATGCAAGGAGCAGAGACAGGCTTCAAAGAACTAAGGACAGTCATCTGCTGATGCCACAGGAAGTGGGGACACAGTCTCACTAGGAACTGAATGTAGCAAATGCTGGGAACCAGATTCTTTCCCAGAGCCTTCAGAAAGTAATACAACTCAGCTGAGACCTTGATGTTGGCCTCCTGAGACTCAAAGACAAAGCCCAGATGAGCTACACTGTACCTGAACTTCTGGCCTATAGAACTGTGAAGTAACAAATGGGAGCTGTTTTAAGGTGACAAATTAGCTATGGCAGCAATAGAAAATGAATATACTTGGTGTCACTAAATATCCATCCAATATTCAAATTCTCACTATTGTCATATCATATTTGTATATATTTGGTTTGGGTTTGGTATCTAAGCAAGATACACACATTTCATTTGAATAATGTATTTTTAAAGCCTCAATCTTTGCCCCTAAATCTCCACTTCCTCTTTTTTCCTCTATTGATTTATTTGTGGAAGAAACCACACCATTTTGAACTGAAAAATTGTTCATATTGTGGATTTTCCCATTTATAAACCATGGGAGAGTTTAGCATGTTCCTTTGTCCCTAGTACTTCCTCATAGGCTAGTGGTAGATTTAGCAGCCTGGTCTGATTCAGGCCTGATTTTTTAAAAAAATATATTTTAGTTGTAGACAGACACAATACCTTTATTCGATTTATTTGTTTTTCTTTTTTATGTGGTACTGAGGATGGAACCCAGTGTCTCTCACATATAAGGCAAATGCTCTACCAACTGAGCTATAACCCCAGCCCTCAGGCCTGAATTTTTGACAATTGAGGTTGTGTACACCTTCCTACCCTGTTACATTGGGAGTCACCTAATGTATGGTTGTCTCTTCTTTTGTGATATTAGGGTTGATACATCCTATGTATGGTTCCCTGTCAGTTTTTCTCCTAATGGTTTGTTTAGTCATCAATAATTATTGCCTAGAACTATTTCCAGAGCGACAATATTCTAAATTTATCACATTCATTAGCAAAAAATTTCTAAAATGCACCAAATATTCATACAGGGATATTAGGACAGCTGCTGGATTCTGCAAAGACATGGAAGATATGAAATTCTGGGTTTGAATTCCTCCTCTGCCACATAGTGATTACCTGCCTGACCTTCGTTGTCAGGTCAGCAGATTATTATACAGTTCCTTGTTATAAAATGGAGATAGTACTGTAGGTTTGTAACAAGAATTCCATAATTGAACTTGTGTAAAAGCCCAGTGCTTGCTACAGAGTAAATGGTCATGAAATGTCTGCAATGTCAATGTGGTTCTCCTAGATTGGCCCCAGAATCCTGGGCCCCTGGAGATCTCCAAGGGGCACACTGCCTCTGCCTTCCCCAAGGAGCCTCACTCTTGGTACATTTGCTACCTGAAGGGCTGCCCTTCCTCTCCCTAAAGGCCTTTTGTGCTCCTCAGAGGTACAGATTTGACAATGTACAGGTTCTCCCCAACTTTTCAGGGGCAGTCTGAAAGCTCTTGTTGACATCTCCCTGAAGTTTGTAGTTTGCAGTCAGGACGATGTTTCATTGCGGGTATTTCCAGGAGGGAGCCTCAAAGAGAAGTGGTGGGGTAGGAGTCAACAATCTCTTTTCAATTTATCATGAGCTGGAGGGTGGCTGTATACCAGTGGAGGTCTCTGAGTTCCCTTCCAGCTCCACCTCCCATCAGAGTATAACAAGCTCAGCAGCAGGGCAAGGAGGTTTCACCTGCCTCTGTCACTTCCGACAATCTGTTAGAAAGTTCTGCAATCTCAGAACTCTCCAAGAAGGGCTTGTATCCCTCCAGCCTGACTGGACTGAGTGACCATCTCTCTAATGGTTGTGACCCTCTCAGGCCTGTTCTGCATAATCAGAATAAATTGGAGGCTAAAATATTTGTCTGGACAACTCTGATCAAAACTGTCCCTTGCTTTGATCTTTCAGGCAAAACAAGGTCTTCTCCCTGAATTCTGACGATATTGACCTTGAGCCACTTGTTCAGCTGGGAAGGCGGGATTCTCAGGGCTCATTAAGGCCTTTTCTCAGCTGTGCAGGCCTGAGGAGGCTCTGCGCTTTGTGCTCTGCTTCAGTAATGGAAATAGTTATTGGCAAGTGTGGAGTTTGGCCTGGAAACCCAGACTTCAGTGGTGCCAAACTGCTACCTACCTCTGTCTGCACATTCAGGATTTGGTTGAGCACATCCCAAAGGGACAGCCAGAGCAAGGGGGCACCAAGGACAGGGTCAGCCATTGGAGTGACAACACTCTTTGGGAGAGATCGTGGAGATCAAGCAAACTTTCAGTTTTCATATAAAGAGAATTAACTCAGTGGTTCAAGCAACTGGGGTGTAGCTCTGTTAGGTAGGTGTTTCGTATCAGTTGATTGCTTAATTTTTTTTTGGTATCAAGCATTGAACCCAGGGCACTTAATCATTGAGCAACATCCATAGCCCTTTTTATAATTTATCTAAAGACTGGGTCTCATTAAGTTGTTTAGGGCCTTGCTTCCTTGCTGAGATTTACTTTGAACTTGTGATCCTCCTGCCTTAGTCTCCAGAGTTGCTGGGCTCAAAAGGTGTGTGCCACTATTCCTGGAAAAAAAGTGCAGAATTAATTGAAGCCATAGAGTAAGGCTTTTTTTTTTTTTTTAATTGGTACTGAGAATTGAACCCAGGGGTTGTATCTGCTGATTGTATTGCTCATAGGAGGCCAACCTTCCTTCCTGCTCTTTTTTGCTAGGGTTAAATAGGGACTCCTTCAAAAGTGCGTGATTATAAAATCCAGGGAAGAAACATATGCTAAAGTATCTTTCCTGTTTCTATGACAGAGCAGTGAAAGTGCTTTGAGGACCAATAAATTGATTTTTATTTTGGGTGTTATTTTTTTTTTAATCAGAACCGTTTTATTATACTGTGTCAACATTAGACCAAGACCAATTCAAATCACATCCTTCCTTGTCCACCATCAACAAACAGGTCACCCATCATTCAGTCAATCAGTATCACCTCTTTCTTTTTATTTATTTATTTATTTTTGCATTACAATTCTTAATACACCATTATACCATAATTTATCATATCTCTGATTATATATATAAGGTATATTGATACCGAATTCACATCTTCATACATGTATTTTGTATAATGATGAGGGTCTCCTTCCACCATCCATGCTATTCCCCTTCTCCCTCCCTTTCCCTCCCACCCCTATTCCCTATCTAGAGGTAATTTTCCTCCCTTGTCTCCCTCCCAACCCCATTTGAGTCACCCCCCTTATATCAGAGAAGACATTTGGCATTTATTTTTTGGGGGATTGGCTAACTTCACTTAGCATAATCTTCTCTAATGCCATCCATTTCCCTGCAAATGCCATGATCTTATTCTTTGTGTATAAATGCCACATTTTTTAATCCATTCATCCACTGAAGGGCATCTAGGTTGGTTCCACAGTTTAGCTATTGTGAATTGTGCTGCTATAAACATTGATGTCGCTATGTCCCTGTAATATGCTGTTTTTAGGTCCTTTGGGTATAGTCCGAGAAGAGGAATAGCTGGGTCAAATGGCGGTTCCATTTCCAGTTTTCCAAGGAATCTCCATAGTGCTTTCCAAATTGGCTGCACCAATTTGCAGTCCCACCAGCAGTGTATGAGTGTACCTTATTCCCCGCATCCTCGACAGCACTTGTTGTTTGTCTTCATAATGGCTGCCATTCTTACTGGAATGAGATGGTATCTTAGAGTAGTTTCAATTTGCATTTCTGATTGCTAGAGATAATGAGCATTTTTTTTATATATTTATTGATTGATTTTATATCCTCTTCTGAGAAGTGTCTGTTCAGGTCCTTGGCCCATTTATTGATTGGATTATTTAATTTTTTGGTGCTTATCTTGTTGAGCTCTTTATATATCCTACAGATTAGAGCTCTATCTGATGTGGGAGGAGTAAAAATTTTTTTCCAGGATGTAGGCTCCCTATTCACCTCACATATTATTTCTTTTGCTGAGAAATAATTTTTTAGTTTGACTCCTTCCTAATTGTTGATTCTTGGTTTTAATTCTTATGCTATAGGCGTCTTATTAAGGAAGTTGGAGCCTAGCCCCACGTGATGGAGATTAGTGCCAACTTTTTCTTCTATTAGACACAGAGTCTCTGGTTTAATCAATCCCTAGATCCTTGATCCATTTTGAGTTAACTTTTGTGCTTGGTGAGAAATAGGGATTCAATTTCATTTTGTTGCATATGGATTTCCAGTTTTCCCAGCACCATTTGTTGAAGATGCTATCCTTTCTCCAGTGCATGCTTTTGGCACCTTTGTCTAATATAAGGTAGTTGTAATTTTATGGGTTAGTCTCTGTGTCCTCTATCTGTACCATTGGTCTACTAGCCTGTTTTGGTGCCAGTACCATGCTGTTTTTGTTACTATTGCTCTGTAGTATAGCTTAAGTTCTAGTATAGCGATACCACCTGTTTCACTCTTCCTGCTTAGAATTGCTTTAGCTATTCTGGGTCTCTTATTTTTCCAGATGAATTTCATGATGGCTTTTTCTATTTCTATGAGGAATTCCATTGGGTTGGGTGTTATATTTGAGATAAGCTCGTCAGTTATCTTGAGGTGGTTGGAGAGGTCATCTGTTTTGTCTGCCAAGAATCCCTTCAACTGGATGGCATGCTCCTGCAATGTGCAGGCTGCTGATTTCATGACCACCTCCATCCCATCCTTATTCCAGCCACTAAGATGGTCACACGACCTGGGCAGGCCAGCCGTAGTTACCTCATCCTTTAGGCCTTGTGATTGGTCCTGAGATGGGTGTCGGCTGTGCCTGACTGAAAAGAATCTTTCAGTGCATTTTGAGGCTCTCCATTTCCCCTGGGCTTCTGAAGTGATTTAATATAAAATTGAACCAGCTGCTGCCCATTTCTTCATTATCCCCATCATTCAGAGGATGCCAGCTGCAGCAGGAAGGATCAAATGTGGAGATGTGTCACTGAGGCTGACTTTACCCATGGACTCTCCAGTGATGTGAGTTGAGTTTGGGGGCCTATATCACTTGTAAACAAATGAGTTTTGAATCAGACAAGGATTATAAATCCAGACAAGGATTCAAATTTCCAGTCTGTCACAAATTTACTGGTTTTGTGAACCTTGGCAACTTAATTTCTTTGAACCTGTTTTTTTTTTTAATATCTATAAATGGAGAAATGATATCTATCTCACATGACTGCCATGAAGATTGAATGAGATGATATTTATTGAGTGGCTGATCAAGCAACTGCTACACGGTAGGCTTTCAGAAAGTACTTGTTGAGTGCATAAAGAAATATTGATGAGTGATGTTATGATTTGGATCTAAAATGTGCCCCAGAGGCTCATGTGTTGACTGTGTGGCCCCCAGGACAGCAGTGCTCACAGGTGGGCCCTTTGGGAGGTGAATGGATCATCTGGGCTCTGATCTCATGAGTGTATTTATCCGTTGATGGGTTCATAGCTTAATGGGCTATTGGGTGGTAATAGAAATTTTAGTAGATAGGACCTAATTGGAGGAAGTAGGTCTCATTGGGGGTGTGCCCTCGAAGGGTATATTTTGTATCCAGCCCTGTCCTTCTCACCCTCCCTCCTTCCAGGCTGCCATGACATGACAGCTGTCCTCTGCCACGTGCCCATGATGTTCTGCTTCTTTACAGGCCTACCAGCAACCAGGCCATGTGACCATAGATGGAAACTTCTGAAACTGTGAGCTGAATAAGTCTTTCCCCCTTTTAAGTTGTTTATTTCAGGCATTTTGTTGCAGGGACTGAAAACTGATGAATACAAATGAATCTAAGGAATGTTTCCATTCTAAGGTTAACATTTGCTTCTCAAGATCGATCATGAGTATCATTGGAAGCGTGTGGTAGAGGGCTAGCAGCACCAGCAACAACAGAATCAACAAACATGCAGCTCTCCTTGGATCATCCATTTGGTTAATTATTTAAACCAACATATTTCATATTAAATGAAAGTATATTATGAAGTCGAATATAAAAATCATGTGACTTTTTAAAGTTAAAATGCAAGGCTCCCAAGGAAGTCCTTGTGTGTAGAGAGACACTGGGCTATTCCATAGAGTGGGTTCTGATGGCAGGGGTTTCAGGTTCTGAAGAGGGAGAGCATGGCCTGGGAGCTGGACATTGTGGCTCCAGGCTGTCTTGATGACTGCCTGAGATCTGGGCAAGCCACTTAACCTTTCTTATCCCTTTTTCTTGCCCAAAAAAATGAATTTATTAGTCTTCAAAATTTTCTCTTAATGTCTACCAGTTCTAATATCTTACCTTTGCCATATGAGTTTGTGAATTCCTTCTCAGTAGAAGTATTGGGGGACTAAATGGATTAATATATTTGTTGTAGGGGTTAACTAGTTTAATTTTAGTTCCAGTTTTATGATTCTGCTCTGAGCCTGAGCCCTATATAATGCAATGATAAATGATTGGAACAGACATTTTCCAGACGTATAGTATGTCTATATTTTTATGTTAGTAACTGGATATTGATACTCAAAATAGCAACTGAATGAATATTCAATCAGTACTGATTGTATTATTATATCTTATTATCATAACACTATCATAATATGTATATATGATAATACTGTCATTAACAGCATAGCATATAATACTGTATCTAGTTAAACATTGAGTTTAATACTAATTATATGGGTATATAAGGATGTATTTAAAGCCAGAGGAAAGTTGACTGGGCATATGCCCAAGCAGGGCAGCCCTCTGGGGACTTATAGGAAGAGGAAAAGGGGTTTATTAAACATGGAAGGTCAATGTAAAGCTTTGCCTGGCCACCTCTACTCCATGCCCTCCACCATGGGGAACCTGAGGGAGGTCCGCCCTTCGTCACTCCACAACAGGGATCCTTGGTCATACTCACTAAGCACCTTCTTTTTCTCATTCTAAAACTTACTCTAATTGTGATTTATCTGTGCAAATATTTGCTTGATGTCTGCTTTGTGCATCAACAGAGAATAGAGGCTTAAGCCATGTTAACCTTTCAGTAAGCAGTTGCCAAGTTGATATCTGAAAGGCTTTTCTGTACAGATCTGAAGCACTACTTTCCTCCTGTTAGGGGCAGTTCTAGGATAGCAGGACTCATGAAAGCACTGCCCCTTAGTCCCTGGGCCTGGCTTCCATGTTAGGGGCAGTTCTGGGACAGCAGGGCAAGGATAAATTCATTCACACTTCATAATAATAACATTAACATCAATGATAACAGTAATAGTTGACATTCTTTTTTTTTTTTTTTTTTTCCGGTACTGGGGATTGAACTCAGGGGCACTTGACCACTGAGCCACATGCCCATCCCTATTTTGTATTTTATTTAGAGACAGGGTCTCACTGAGTTTCTTAGCGCCTTGCTTTTGCTGAGGCTGGCTTTAAACTCATGATCCTCCTACCTCAGCCTCCCCAGCCGCTGGTACTACAGGCATGTAGCACTGCACCCAGTGTAATAGTTGACTTTTTTGGACATGGTTCAATGCTAAGACCTTTGTGCATTGTCCTCTTGATATATTAGATGGATTCCCTATTATCCCCATCTTATAGATAAACTAATTGAGGGATAGAGATCCTAAGCTCACCGCACCAATAAGTGGTGGTGCTGATGCTCTTACTCATGAAAGCACTGCCCCTTGGTCCCTGGGCCTCGCTTCTAGGAGGCTCTTGGTTTATCCTCCCTCCCTCTGGTTAGCTGGAGAAGGGTTGTGGCTGGGATGGATGGAAGGGGACTGATGGGGAGGGTGGGAAGTACCAGGCTGTAGCACACAGTAGGATGGACGGAAAGCAGCCTACTTGAAGCTCTGAGCCCCCTGCTGGATGCTGGGTTAGAACAGAAGCTTTGTATTTGTGTGTCATTTCAGAGTGTTTGAGATGGACTTAGAAGGCATCCAAGATGATTTTCCCATCATAAAACATGTCTTTGGTGACTTGGTGAGAGGTTTAGCCTAGCACCAAAGATGATTTTTCTTTTCTCCTAATTAATTTTATTTTCTGCCAAAGAAATTGTCCGTGTCTCTTTAAACGGCACCAACCCCAAAGCAAGGTGCCCCTGGAGGGAATCATGGGATCAATTTTTCATCCAGGGGCTATGCAGCTTGGCCTTACAGGCTTCCAAGCTTTTAATTTGCTTATACATAGAGTGGCTTGAGCTCTATACATCACGAAATCAATGCAAATACGTTTACTTGAAGCTGGTTCAATCTTAAAAGAATTTCATTAACCAGCAATAAAAAGCCTGGTTTAATATAATTACTGTAGGATCCCAAGCTCATCAGGAAGGATTCCTTTTCTATAATGATCTTAACATTTATATTAAGGCATTTTCTTGGGAAAAAAGCAGTCTGGAGAAAGATGCTGGAAATAATACTGTTTTACTTCTGGAATTCAGTGTGGGAAATACCATTAAGCAAACTTCTTTTCCCAAATGGCAAAGACCTTGGGGAGGAAATGCATTTACTTAGACATTTGTGTGTGGATGTGTGGAGACACGGGCCCCTAGACACATGTTCACTGCATTATCTAATCCACACAGAATCGTAGCCACTCAAAAGCAGAAGAGACCTCAGCGGCATTTAATGCAATTGCTTAATTTTTACAGAAGAACAAACTGACGCCCAGAGACCATAAATGGCAATAGAAGGTCAGCCATCTGGTTGGAGGGCCTGGAAATCAGGTCTGGGCTTCCCTCTCTGTTACTCCCCATTGGTGGCCTCTTGGTGCCCACTTCACAGCAGGCGTTGGGAGGTTTGGTGGGAAGTAACTGCCCTGGAAGTGCTTTCAATAAAAAAGGAATTCCTACAAAATGCAATAATAGGGATGAACCTGGAGGACATTAGTGAAATAAGCCAATCATGAAAGGACAAATGCTGCATGATTCCGCTTAAATGAGGTATCTAAAGTCGTCCAACTCATAGAAGCACCATTCTATGCTCTTATGAGTTTGGTTACTTGGCTCATAGGAGAGTAGAATGATGGTTGCCAGGGATCTCAGGAAGGGAAGTGAGATGTTGTTAGTCAATGGGCATGAAGTGTCAGTCATGCAAGATGGTAAGTTCTAGAGATCTGCTCTACAACATTGTGCCCCTAGACGGCAATACAGTATGGTGCACTTGCAAATCTGCTTAGAGGGTCAATGTCATGTTAAGTATTCTCACCACAATAAAATGAAATTTAAAACATTTTTGTAAAGGGCCATTTGAAAAGAAGGCATTTATATATTACATGGAGAAGTGGGCCATATCTTTGGGTGATTTGGAAAAAGAATTAGTCTGGTATTAAATGTAATATTTTTCTTTTTCCCTAATGGATTTATTTTCTGTCAAAAATGTTTAATGTGTCCTTCTAACAGCCAATCCCCAAAGCAAGGTGCTATGGGAGGGAACTATTAAGGAAAGAACTTCTACTCCCCCCCACCAAGTTTTCACATCCCACCCAGTTCCATCTTCTCCTGCAAGAGTGCTAATCTGAATTGGCTGAGACTTGAGTCCCTACCGAGTTCTCGTTCACTCCGGGGTGACTGGTGAGCCCTAAAGGCAAGATCCACACTCCCCCATTCTTACGGGTTTTGCTCCACTGTATCCCTGGGGAGGCCCAGCCACTTTTCTTTCTGTTCTTCTTCCTCCACTGGCACCTGCAACTTACTGGGTAAGGTAGCTTGGGCTCTGTTCTGCAGCCCATTCACCTTTGGGTCAGATGATAGGAAACGGGAACTGAATGAAGGGCCTTGCATCTGAGCATTAAGCTCGAATCCAGCTCTTATCAAAGAGCCCTGCTTGAGGGATATCAAAATCTCATGCTGATCCCCATTGAGCAGTTCTTATTTTTCCCATTTGGTAGGAAATGTGGAGGGGAAAAGGACAGAGGCAGGACAGAGCCCAGTTATCCCAGGTTTTCTGACCATAATCTCAGTCCATGATTCCTTACCCAAAATACTGAGGGCCAGAAGTGTTAGAGAGCTCAGAATCGTTTGGTGGTCAATAGGTTGGAGAGTAGTTCAAACATGTCAGGGTTAAAAATCAGTGTGCCCTGAAACAGGGAAAGTTTACTTAATATTGGGATGATACAGGGTGTATAGATTTGGTCCATTTAAATATCTTCATACAGAACCAGATGGCTTGAGTCTTGACCAATGATGAGCCCATCATTGTCAGGAACTTGGGTTGGGTGGCCTCATAGGGCAGCTGTGCTTACATCACTCTTAGAGTGTGAAGGTCATGATTATATGCTGTGGAAGTCTTGGGACAGTCTGAATCCCTAGTTACTGCCAATTTCTCACCACCTATGATAGCAACTTTTCTTTCTTTATTTCTTCAGCCCTATGTTGATAATGGTTTCCTGACATTGTCAGAACCTGACTGCCACACAATTTGTTTGAGGTCCCTTCACACTGCCACATCTCTTCACCTGGAATACTCTAAGTGGAACTGTTTTTCTTGCAAGGGTCCTGGCTAATATGACTATTTTTTTAAAGGGAGTTTAATGTACATCTATGGCTTATTTATAGCAGACCATTTTATGGTTTGAATGTAAGATGTCCTTCAAAAGCTCACATGTGAGACAATGCAAGAAGGTTTGGAGGAGAAATGACATCATTATAGCCTTAACCTAATCAGTGAATTTAATCCTTGATGGGTTAAATGTGTGGTAATTGGAGGCAGGTTGGGTGTGGCTGGAGGAAGTCTTTCATTGGGGGTATTGGTATGGGGTATATGTTTTGTATTTGGATAGTTGAATCTCTCCTTCTTTCTAATTCCCTCTGCCACACTCTTCTGCTATGATATTCTGCCTCACCTTGAGCCCCAAGGAATGGAGCCAGCCTTCTATGAACTAAGACTTCTGAAATAGTGAGCTCTCAAACTTTTCCTAAAACAGACGTAATACACCTTGGGAAAGAGAAAGCAAATGCCCAAAGTCTAGATAGGGTACTTTTTTGAATTATCTAGAAATTATAGTGACTCACATATTAATGTTCACAGAGAAGAAGATAAATAGACAATTTCTCGGAGTCTTTGGTGTGCACATTGACACAATGCTGAGTTAGCAACATGTGCATTTCACAGACAGGACAATGACGCTCTAAAGCACTGCCTTATGTTAGCTCCCAGGCTCAGCAAGGGCTGGGGCTGCATTCTACCCACTGGTGGAGTTTGTAAGAAGAAAGAAAGCCCAATAGGATGTCTTACTGGCTGGGAAGGCCAGTAAGAGCAGACTTGGGAGCTTTGATTGTAATATTTTTTCTCAACTCCACCAGACATTTCTGGCCATGGTAGTGTTCTGCTTTGGCAAGTGCTTCTTCAGTTTTCGAGTAGGAATGCATTTTCCTGAGGGCCAGCAAGAGTCATGGAAGGACATGGTCTCTCTGTTCCGAGTGAGCCCTTTGGAATCATCTTGGGATGCAGGCAGGATTCCAAACCAGGGGAGAATGATGCCTGGGCTGTGGAGGTCAGCCCTGATGTAGAGCAGATGTGGGGGTGGCGAGGGGCTGTCTGTCCTCAGCTCCTTTGGCCCCTCTGTTGTGTCTGCCTCAGCCCCACAGCCTGGGTTAGCACAACTCTATTTTTAGTTCACATTTCACCTTTCTGTCTGCGAGGCTGCTGTTCCCAGCTTAGGAAAACACAGTCATGCCATGGTCTCAAGTGCTGACCCTCTCACCTCTTTGAGCTCCCACTGACCTCAGTGGAGGGGAGGCCCCCATGTGGAGCCAAGTGGCGCTCCTCTGGAGCCTCAGAGGTAGGTTCTCATGGCTCGTTGTCATTCTTCAGGGTTGCTCCGTGACATCATTTGCCCAGAGTCTCCAGGACATTATCCTCACCATGCAGGAGAGGATAAGGGAAGCACTGGATTGGCCAATTGGTGGCCCAGCTTGGTGCAGGATGGCAGGCCTGGGCTTCCCCTGCCCCCAAGCAGAATCTGTTGGAAAACCCTGAAAAGTGTGGCTTCCTGAATCAATTTCATTCTTGATGTTTACCTTCATTCTGATGTGCTTGGCCATGCTAGAAAAGGGGGAGAGAATGTTAAATTTCCGTTATTTATTGCTATTATCGATAATAATATTTTCATGCTCATTAGAGAAAATTTTTAAATATGAAAAGAAAAAAAGGAAGAAAATGAGTTTAACTCACATGCTACCCCTTCCTACAAATAAGTGTTGTCAATACATTAGAGAATTTACTGCTAATCCTTTTGAGTTACATATATTTCTTATGCAGTAATAATCAATGGGTAAATATAACATTACAAATAGTAGTTTTTAAAAGCCTAATATTTTTCTTTTTTCTGATCATAATGGTAAATGCATATTGTGTATCCCATTTAGAAAATGTTCTAAAAGTAAAAAAGAAACAAAACATTTCCAATATTTTATCACTTGTGGATAATCACTGCTAATTTATTGACACATGTCTTGACAGCTTCTTTCTATCATTTTAAAAACATAATGAAAATCATCTTGCCTGCTTGAATTTGAAACACACTTCACTGATGAAGGAAATTCACAGGTCCTCAAAGGAAGATGATAGGAAGAGAATATCTGCCCCTGATCTTTACTAATTAAGCCCAGTGATTTGGTTAATTAAACAAATAACTTTGAAAGATGCAAAATCATTTCAGTTCTTGGGCAATAAGCATTGATAATCTATTGTGCTACACAAAGCTGCTTTTATGCACTTAATTGAGCAGTTCTCCTGGAAAAATATTCTAATTGTGCAAAACATTTTGCACAGTTAGCAAGTGATAGATAGAAGGGAATGGCACCCATGGTCATCAAATGCAGGAAGTTTTTCCCTAAACAAAGTGAAGGATGTGGAATAAGAAATATTTCCTATTATTGGAAAGAAGTAGATTTGTTAATAGGGCCAACTTTTTGCTAATTTATAGAATCTACATATAGCACACAACACAAATGATTGCCTGAGTCAAGTACCAAAATTGAATAAAGGAAATTTAGAGCTGTCAATTTGATTATTCTCTTTGTTATTGTATATCTTCAGTCAATTTTCTCAGTAAGAATGCAAGGATGCTGTGTAACTGGAAGGACTGCTTTCCCACATGAAAGATGCTTGGCTGCTGTTATGGCTTAGATATGAGGTGTCCCCCCAAAAGCTCATGTATGAGACAATGCAAGAATATTCAGAGATGAAATGATTAGATTACAGGAACTGTAACCTAATCCTCCACTGATGTGAATTATCTGGGTGGTAACTGTAGGCAGGTAGGGTGTAGCTAGAGGAGGTAGGTCACTGGGGGATGCCTTTGGGGTTGATATTTTGTCCCTGGTGAGCAGAGCTCTGTCTCTGTTTCCTGGATGCCATGTCCTGAGCTGCTTTTCTCTACCATACCCTTCCGCCATGATGTTCTGTCTCATGTCAGGCCAGAGCTATGGAGCTGGCTGACCAAAGATTGAACCTCTGAAACCGTGAAGCAAAATAAATGTTTCCTCCTTTTAGTTGTTTTTGTCAGGTCTTTTGGTCACAGTGATAAAAAAGTTGACCGAAACATATGCCTTCGACTTCTCTTTCTCCTTTCCCTTCCTGTCTCTCCTTCTCTGTCTGCCTCTGTTTACTGGGTGGATGATTTGTATACTTAGTCCAAATTCTACAATTCTTATTCATGGGGACTTGGCCAATGTCAGTTTTGGGTTTTTGTTAGGGCAGTTAGTTTTGCCTTATCTTATATATCCCAGATGAAATTGAGAGACTCAATGACGTGCTCTTGTTACAGAAGATGTTCAAGGTAGGACTGCTGTTACATGCTCAAGTCTTTGGCAGGTGGTTATGTACATGATCTCATTGACTTCTTTCAAGTTCCATTTCAGCTGAGCGTGGTGGCACATGTCTGTAATCTCAGCAGCTGGGGAGGCTGAGGCAGGAGAATCACGAGTTCAAAGCCAGCCTCAGCAAAAACAAGGCACTAAGCAACTCAGTAAAATCCTGTCTCTAAATAAAATACAAAATGGGGCTGGGGATGCAGCTCAGGGTTCGCATGCCCCTGAGTTCAATCCCTGGTATCATAAAAAAAAAAAAGTTCCTTTGAATCAGTATTATTATTCCTCTCACAGCTAAAGAAATATATTGAGACTAACCCACATAAATACAGTTATCTTATATTAGATAAAAGCACTGAAAACATACATTGGAGAAAAGATATTCTCTTCAACACATGGTGCTGGGAAAACTGGAAATCCATATGCAACAAAATGAAATTAAACCCCTATCTCTCACCATGCACAAAACTCAACTCAAAATGGATCAAGGACCTAGGAATTAAACCAGAGACACTGTGTCTATTAGAAGAAAAAGTAGGGCCTAATCTTCATCATGTCAAATTAGGCCCCAGCTTCCTTAATAAAACTCCTATAGTGCAAGAATTAAAACCAAGAATCAATAAATGAGATGGATTAAAACTAAAAAGTTTCTTCCAAAAGAAACAATCAGTGAGGTGAATAGAGAACCTACAATCTGGGAACAAATTTTTACCACACACACATCAGATACAGCACTAATCTCCAGGATATGTAAAGAACTCAAAAATCTTAACACCAAAATAATAAATGACCCAATCAATAAATGGGCCAAGGACCTGAACAGACATTTCTCAGAAGAGGATATACAAATTAATCAACAAATATATGAAAAAATGTTCAACATTTCTAGCAATTAGAGAAATGAAAATCAAAACTACTCCAAGATTTCATCTCACAGCAGTCAGAATGGCTGCTATTAAAAATACAAACAACCATAAGTGTTGGTGAGGATGTGAGGAAAAAGGCACACTCACATTGCTAGTGGTAATTCAAATTGGTACAGCCAGTATGGAAAGCAGTATGGAGATTCCTTGGAAAACTGGGAATAGAACAACCATTTGACCCAGCTATCCCACTCCTTGGTCTATACCCAAAGACTTAAAAACAGCATACTATAGGGACACAGCCACATCAATGTTTATAGCAGCACAATTCACAGTAGCTAAACTGTGGAACCAACCTAGATGCCCTTCAGTAGATAAAGAAACTGATACACACACACACACACACACACACACTCAGAATGGAATATTATTCAGCATGAAAAGAGAATAAAATCATGGCATTTGCAGGTAAATGGATGGAGTTGGAGAATATCATGCTAAGTCAGCCAATCCCCAAAAAACAAATGCTGAATATTTTCTCTGATTTTAGGTTTCAGATTCATAATGTGTTTGTGGGGAGCATGGGGAGGATTAGATGAACTCTAGATAGGGCAAAGGGGAGGGAGGGGAAGGGAGGGGGTATGAGGGTAGGAAAGACAGTGGAATGAGATGGACATCATTACCCTAAGGACATGTATGAAGACACGAATGGTGTGACTCTACTTTGTGTACAACCAGAGATCAGAAAAAAATGTGCTCTATATGTGTAATATGAATTGTAATGCATTCTGCTGTCATATATAACAAATTAAAATAAAAAATTTTTTAAACCATAAAAAACAGAAATACATTGTACCTTATGACAAAAACCAGGTATCTAGAAGGAATATCAAGTTGTTTAGGTTATAGAAAAATTAAGAATGAAATGTCTCATACTCAAAAGATATTTGTCAAAAAAGACACAAATGGATCTTTCAATGGTTTGGTGGTTTTACAGGAAAATAAAATATTTTCACCAACTAAGTGTCTAGAAACACAGACAAATGCAGAGGATTAATTATGAGCTAAATAACATAGCTATTGTAAATGGTGAGATGGGAATTTCTTTTAATACAGATTTAACAGAGATTTTTAGACTTTTGAAATAAAGTTAAATTAAAGTATAAATAAAGTTAAATTAAAGTATAATTGAAAAAAACATTACAGTTCAAAGTCAGAACTATTGTGGCCTTTCTTATGCACAGTCAAGGTGACACATACTTTTTAAAGGTGATGATGATGTAGAGTAGAGGCTTGAAAGAAATGTAGATAATTTATAGTAGGAACTCTCAGTGTGTCTTCACTCAACTACATGAAAAAAGATCCAGAGGTATAGCTTCTCTCAGCACCAAGAGACGGGCTGTGGTTCAAATGCTAGAAGATTCTGAGGTTCGCCCTATAACCTGGCCTAGGAGGGAAATTCAGGAACTGTTGAGCCCACTGGAAAACTCAGCTAAGGAGATGTAATGATCCTCTTCTTCCCAGTGGCAGGTCTCCTTTGAAGGCTTGGATCTCAAAGTCAAAAGCAGCACCACACTTTTCTGCGATGGTTTCACTGTGCATCAGTATCAAGATGCAGAGGGACAATAGCAGTGAGGGACAACCCTGCAGGAGCTGGGAGCCTGAATTCCCTGAAGTGAGGTGCTGATGCAGCATGGCAGGGAGGCGGTTCAGAGGTTCCTGTGGATGTGTTTGAACATACTGGGGTCTCAGGTCTGACAGTCATATCAGGTGTGGCCAGTGATAGACCATATTTAGCTGTAAATTCATTATACCACAACACTAGAATTCATTATACCATGATAAAAGCTGATATTCATTTACTCCATCTGATACATAAATGAATAATTTGTGATGTTGCGAATAAAGATTTTTAAAAACAATGTCATAGTTGTGACTCATAATGAGACACTACATTCTAGAATACCCAGTTACTGAAAAGGATTCCATGAAATCTGAGATACAAATTTTTAAGACACAATGATTGATGCCAAAGCTAAACCAAAGTGTGGGGACCAAATTAAAGTCTTTCGATTCTGCCTCAGAAGTTCTATAAGAGATAGGATCAGTAGGTTCACAGATTCCATGCTGTTATACAGAGGTATTAGATCAAATATTTGGAGGAGGTTTGCGGGAGCCATTATTTGCGCAAATGGAAACCACGCATGAAGACAGGTTGGCTTCTTTGTCCTAGTCCATGTCAATAATCTAGAGCCAACACAGACTGCTCCCAGGGTTAGTAGCCTCAGTGGCCAGTGGTAAGAGGTGGAGTGGGCAGGCTTCAACACTCGTAAGATCAGTGCACATGAGGGTTCTGAGATGCTGACAACCTGCTAGACTCTGTGCCTTCTGTTCTTCCCTCTAAGTGGGAGGGCCCACTGGGCTGTAGTAAAGGCCATGGAGTTCTCACTCATAGTTACAACCCTGGAACTGGTGGTGCACACATTGGGTGCAGGGATGAGGGTAGATGACTCTGAACCAGATAGTCCATCTATGGAGGGAGGATGAAGGACAGAATTTAAAGGAGCCAGGAATGCCATGGATCTGAGGAACACTAGTGTGACGGATGCCTGGAGGGGTCCCGAGGAAAGCAGTTGCTTGTAGCACTTTCTATCCTCAGCACTTTCTAATGCCATTCTTATGTTGTATCATGTAGACAGTGATGGGAATTGAAACCGACCAATGATAGAATCCAGAGACATGGACACTTTGCCATTTATGTTTTCAGCACCCACTTAATACCCAAGTCAGAATTCTCCAGCTTCAAAATATTCATGTCCTGACTACTCAGCCTCCACAAGCCAGCTAGTATGGGGGTAGTTGCATTATGCTGACCCTTGAAAGCCACAATCTCCCACCAACTTCTCTGCAAGCATTCCATCTTTGCAAGAATTTCCCTCCTTGATCCTCATCATTCCTGGGCGGTCTCAGGGATGCTTGCACCAGTCTGAGAATGAGTTATGGTCATTGTTTTCTACCATTCCTGGTAATCAGCCCTGGAGGGACCTCAGAGGTGCCCCTCTGAGCTGAATTGTGCCTTGCTGCCCAATCCACCACCTCAGGGCAGGGGAGCTATGCCATTGGGTCTCTTCAAGGGTCAGGGTCAGGAATAACTGACCACCCTTAGGAATACTGAGCTGGGAGGTGACTCCAAGTCTCAGCACTGGGAAGTGAAAACTCCGCTTGGCCTCTGGGTAGAACACACTTGGAAACCAAGTTTCTCTCCTAGAAGTGAGATCACCTGCCCTGCCTCAGTCCCACACATTCTTCCTTGGTGTTAACACCAGTTGGTGGTTAGAGTAAGGCTCCTTGAGCCTGAGAGAGGGACAGCTCTTTCAAGGCACACAGAGACTCTTTTCTCCTAGGGTATATACCTGCCACTTGAGTTAGAGATCTGGCATCGTTCTGGGCCCCAAATTTTACTCATTCATTGTGTGGGGGAGACCTAAGTTTGGGGCTGGGCTACAGTGTCAGATTCCTTGTCCCTTGTGGTAAGTTTTGCTCAGGGAATTCTCGTGCTCCTCCCACAGTTGCAGGCTCCATTGGAGCCATCTCAGCCTGTCAATATCTCACCTGATAAATAGAGCTGGATTATCAGGTCCCTGCGCACTGGCCCAGCCACTGGGTCTGGCCATGGGGATGTAGATGGGAACTACAGCACTAGAAGACCAGCACTAGAAGAGGAGACTGGATTGGGATGAAGAGGAGTTGTTATGTAGTGATGAAAAGTCTGGACAGTCTATGGTTCCAATCCCTACCACTTACTGGCTGTGTGACTTCAGGCAAGCCGCTTTGTCCTTCTGTGTTTCAGGTTCTTCCTCTACCAAAGAAGGATGTTATGAATGCCCAATTAGTATCCTTCAGGGGATCCCTGGATTTTTCTGGCTTTTGAATAACCTGTAAAGCAGAGCAGATAAGCAGCTCTGACTCATGCAGCTTTCTTGCCGGTATGGAATTTGGACAAGGATTCTGATCAGGCCTGAAACACCACACTTGGTCAAATTTTTCTATTCAATTCTTTTTGTTTGTTTTACTACCTGAATGACTTGGACTTGCAAAAACTGCTCCCACAAGGAAACCGAGGCGCCCAGTCCTGGTGGGAAAAGAGCAAATTGTCAAATGGGCATTTGGAGCATTTGACCTCCGACTTCTAATTATTTTTCCTGTTATTTATACAGCTGAGTCAGAGGTTCCAGGAGAGTGAGGCAATTCCAGAGGGGCTTGGGGGGAGGGAAAGAGCTCAAGGAGTGAGAGGAGGAGAGAAAGAAAGAATCAGAGAGAACATTCGCTGGGAGTAATCAATTGATTCAGTCGTTTTGGCAGCGAAATTCCAATTTACTGGACATGTTGTATGGACTTCCCAGTACCTTTATAAAAGGATGTCTTGTCCATAGCATTTTGGCAATTTTTACTCCTGGGTTTAGCCAAAATTTGAAAGTTTAGAGACATAGGAAAGTCATTAGGGGACTCACAAAGTGCTGAGGCTGTGATTGTAAGCTACAGGTTCCATTCACTCCTACTTTATTTTTTCTTTTTAAAACAAACTTCATTGTCAGCCTCCCAAAACAACCAGAAGTGAAGTGTGCTCATGCGGACTGAGAGGCGAGACTTCAAGGTCACGGATTTGCAGAACGGCCCTTAACTGCTTGAAAATGTCCAGGACTCCTATGGGTTAAAGGGGAACCTTCTTTGTTTTCTTTTATTCTTTCTTTGATTAAGGCCTTCTGTGTTGTTTAAGGAATTTAAAAAAATAAAAATCCTTTTCATGGCAGTTTCAGATCTCATTCTGTATTTTAGTACAATATTAGTAGCAGCGTTTGTGTTTCAAGTGGTCATTGATAACATCAATTATTTTTAAACTTTCTTCATGCATCCTTTTGGGAGAACTAGTGCTTATTATCATCTTATGTTCCTGGCTCTCTTCTAGGCAATTTACATGTCATATTATTAAAAAAAAAATCTTAAGGCTGGGGATATAGCTCAGTGGTAGAGCACTTGCCTAGCATTTGCAAAGGCCTGGTTTTGATTCCCAGCACCAAAAAAAAAAAAACAAAAACAAAAACAAACAAACAAACAAAAAAAAACAAAGCAAAACATTACATGGTAAATTCTGTTCCCTCATTTTACTATTAAGGAAATCGAGGCTTGGAGAGATCAAGTAATGTACTCAAGGTCACCAAGCAGGTGGAAGAGGAAGGATTCCAGCTAGGCTAGCTGCCTCCAGCTCACAAGTGGTTTCCCTCCCTCCTTGAAGCCCCGCTGCCCTTTCAAAGAACACTCCACCGCTCATTAATTCCCAGCCAGCATGCTGGTCCAGGGCTTCAGGGCCTTCAGCAGGTCCTGACAGTGGCCCCTCACTGTCTTCCAACTTCTGCTTTGCCTCCCTCCAGTCTATTCCCACAGCAGGCAGTGTCTTTTTTTAAACATATTATCATGAAATATTTAATCTATTGAAAGTCTTCACCTACTCATCCCCAGATTCAGTCATGAACATTTTACTGTACTTGTTTTTATCACAGATCTCTCTATTTGTTCCTTTATCCAGCCCTCAATCCATTTTATTTTTTGTTGCATTTCAAAGTAAGTTGTAGAAATCAGCACTCTTTCCCTTAAATACTTTAGTGTGGGTACAGACTAAAACAAAACAAGACAAAATGCAAACAAACAAACAACAGCATCATCAACAACAACAACCAAAACCAAAACCAAAATCAAGAATCAGATCATCTCATTCCTCTGCTCATAACCCCCAGGACTTTCCTTATCCTGGGGGTAAAAGCCTAATCCTACCGAGGAGTTCAAAGCCCTGCAGATCCCAGCCCCTGCTATCTTTCAGCCCAACTCCTCACTTGCTTCCCCTCAATCACTTGGCTCCAGATGTACTGGCCACCTTTTTGCTCCCCAAAGACAGAAGAATTCCCCTGCCTTAGGGCCTTGGTACTTGCTGTCCCGGCCATGCCTTCTTCTTACAGAGCCTTTCCTGATCCCTTCATCTGAAAGAATCTCCTGTGCTCCTCCCCATCTATCACCTTACTGTATTTTTCTTTCTGTCCCTCATTGCTGCCCAATATGATGTCACACATTCATTTCTTTATGGTATATTTCCTTGAGTAGAAGGTAAATTTTATGAGAGTTTGATAGATTTTGTCTTATTCTATGCCTAGGGGCCAGAATATTTCTGAGTTACAGTGGGTACATGATGAGTATTTGTTGAATAAACAAATGGATGGAGGAAGGAAGAAGAGAAGAAATGGACAAAGGAGAAAGGATGAAAGAAATAAAGGAAAGGAAGAAGGAAATAAAGAAAAGAAAAAGGAAGAAACAATTGTGTGTGATTCAGGTTCTCCAGAGACACAACCAATAGAAGACTAAATGGGAGACAGTCTTCTAGCGCTATGAGGGAGTTTATTAGGGCAATTGGTCCATGCAGTTTTAAAGGCAGAGGAGTCTCACGACAGGCTTTCTGCAGGATGAAGACCCTGAAATGCCAGTAGTATGCTTCAGTTCAAGTCCAAAGGCCTCAGAACTAGGGATGTTGATGGCATACCTCTCAGCCCGTGGTCCAAAGCCTGAGAACCTGGGGGGCTGCTGGTATAAATCCTAGAGACCAAAGGCCAATGAACCTGTGTAGTGGCACCCCCTCTCCCACCAAAGAATCTTAATTTAGCTTCTCCAGAGACCCTCACTATAATTGTTCTTATTAACATATCAGCAAAAATTTTTGTAAAAGAGCTCCAATGTGTTTAGACTTCCTATTTCTTGTTGCTCTGTCTTGCAAAAGCTAAGTTTGGTCTCAGACTTCTTGGTGTTACTTCTGCTTTTGTAGTAAGATGTGTAAAACCTCTGGCTAATCTAAAAAAATGGGACAAAAAAACACTTTCCATGAACTCAAAGAAAAAAAATACTTTTAGCTATACTTCTGCAAAAAAAAAAAATGTAAACCTCCAAGTCCCCCCATCCCTCCAACTGAGTATAAAGTCCAAAGAATTTCTAGTCTTGGGGTTCAGAGAAAATTTGAAGCATGAGCTACACTCTGAACTGGCCATCTGCAGCCAATAAACCTGCTTCCTGAGAATTCCTCGGGTATCCAGCCTCATCTGTCTTAGATCACCTAGAGTTCTGATGTTCAAGGCAACAGGAGAAAAGGTCTATCCTAGCTCTTGGAGAGAAGACCACTTCACCTTCTGTATTTATACTCTCCAGTGTAAATGGCCAATGGGATGATGCCTGTCCATACTGAGGGTGGCTCTCCCACCATCATCTGTTCAGACTCACATTCTAATCTTTAGAAACAGCCTCACCTTTTCCAGGTTTCTAGATATTCCTTAATCCAGTCAAGTTAACACCTAAAATGAACCATTTTAGACTTATTTTCTGCTGGAGAGTTCTGTCTTTTTTGATTGTTGCCCTGTATCACACCAATGAAGGGAACAGGGTCTTATCCACATGGCTCCTTCTGGAAGGCTCTCTCCAGAATCCAGACCTGAATGGAATGTGCATGGCAGGGCTGTGAGTGTTGGGAGCAAAGCAGCTGGCATCATCCCACATGACCATTTCCTGCTATCCTGCACCTTCTACCCTGAAGACAGATTTGGTCACTCTACAGATGAAGGCCTTGCAAGGGGCAGCTAGGAGTTCCCAGGAGAGTGGCAGTCCTGGCTTGAGGTCTTGAATTTCTACTCCTGTAACTTGTGAGGTAGAAAAACATTGTCTCTGAAAAACTTTGGATTGTCACAGGTTATGTTAAAAGTGCCATGTAATTCAAGGTCTCTGGAGACCCTTCTACTCTGTGGGGTTTGATGGATGTTCAATATTTGTAAAAAGCCCAAACTTGCCTAACTTCTTTGCTTCCTTGCTGCAAACAGGCCCTTGAGATCTGCTTAGTTTCACCCTGTTTGTTCCAGTCTCTGCATAGTGCTCAGTTAGGTGACCAGGGCACTGTTCTTAGGATGACCAATTGTTGAAGACAATGGATTTGACACTGTAGGAAAAGCATCCAGTGGGTTATCCACAGAAAAATGATTTGGTGGATTCGCTGATAAGCATGTATTTTTAGTATGGCTTTCCCCTGGATTTACACAGGGGAACACATGATCATCTCAGGGCAGATGCCTCTGAAGATCTTAATGTGGCCTTGACTCTGGGGGTGGCTGAGAGGAGTTTGCTAGCCCCTCTCTCCTGTCTATTATGTGTGCTCTGGTGATGCCCATGGCACACAAGGCCACTGAGAGTGGCACCATTTATCTGCTGCTGCTGCATGCTGAGTGGTGCCCTGTGCATCTTGGGTTCACAAAACTGCTCCCCTCGGGAGCCTGTTTGACCTATGTGTCCAGGAATTCTTGCTGAGTTCTTTGCTGGTGTGTAAGAAATTCCATGCTCCCCTACTTGGGACTTATCACAACCAGGGATGCTTGTGGGTTCCTTATCTTACCCAGTCCCTGCTTGAGGGCAAGTATCCATGGAGCTCAGATACAACCTATTAGTCCTTACTGTTTCACCCCGTACTCCCATGAGATGTCTCAGCCTCCACCTGGATCTCTTTCACTTGTCTGTATCCTACTTGAGGTCAGATTCTCATCTGGAAAAAGTACTGCAATGCAAATGAATTTGTGTAGGTGAGTTGTGGGGAGCCTGGATTAGCACACAGACCAGGTAGGGGAAGGCATTCATTGTAAGCCAAAGGAAAAACATGTACCCAGAGGAATTGGGGTGGTCAGAGTTTGGGATGGTTAAGAGAACCAGGAAGAGAGAAGGCCAGGTTGAAAAAAAACAAAAACAAAACAACTTGGGAATCAATTTAACAAAAGAAGTGAAAGACCTTTACAATGAAAACTATTGAAAGAAATTGAAAAAACTAAAGAAAGAAATTGAAGAAGAACTTAGAAGATGGAAAGATCTCCTATGCTCTTGGATAGGCAAAATTAATATTGTCAAAATGGCCATACTACAGATTCAATGCTATTCCAATTAAAATCTCAACATCATTCCTTATAGAAATAGAAAAAAAACAATCATGAAATTCATTTGGAAAAATAAAAGACCCAGAATAGACAAACCAATCCTTAGCAAGAAGAGTGAAGCAGGAGGCATCATAACACCAGACCTTAAACTATACTACAAATCTACAGTAACAAAAACGGCATGGTATTGGCACCAAAATAGACTTGTAGACAGAATAGAAGGTAGAGACAAACCCACATAAATACAGTTATTTCATGCTAGACAAAGGTGCCAAAAACATATTTTGGAGAAAAGATAGCCTCTTCAATAAATGGTGCTAGGAAAACCGGAAAGCCATATGCAGCAAAATGAAAATAAACTCCTATATCTCACCATGCACAAAACTCAACTCAAAGTGGATCAAGGACCTAGGAATTAAACCAGAAACACTGTGCCTATTAGAAGAAAAAGTAGGCCCAAATCTCCATCATGTCAGATTAGGCCCCAACTTCCTTAACAAAACTCCTAAAGCACAAGAAATAAAATCAAGAATCAATAAATGGAATGAACTCAAATTAAAAAGCTTTTTCTCAGCAAAAGAAACAATCAATGAGATGAAGAGAGAGCCTATATTTTGGAAGCAAATTTTGCCACATGCACATCAGATAGAGCACTAATCTCTAGGATACATAAATAACTCAAAAACCTTAACACTAAAGAAACAAACAACCCAATCAATAAATGAGCTAAGGAGCTGAACAGACGCTTCTCAGAGGAAGATACACATTCAATCAACAATTATATGAAAAAATGTTCAACATCTCTAGCAATTAGAGAAGTGCAACTCAAAACTACTCTAAGATTTCATCTCACACCAGTCAGAATGGCAGTTATCAAGAATACAGACAACAATAAATGTTGACAAGGATGTGGGGGAAAAGGCACACTCATACATTGCTGGTGGGACTGAAAATTGGTGCAGCCAATATGAAAAGCAGAATGGAGATTCCTTAGAAAACTTGGAATGGAACCACAATTTGACCCAGCTATCCCACTCCTTGGTCTATACCCAAAGGACTTAAAAACACCATACTACAGTGACACAGCCACATCCATGTTTATAGCAGCTCGATTCACAATAGCTAAACTGTGGAACCAACCTAGATGCCCTTCAGTAGATGAATGGATAAAGAAACTGTGGTATATAAACACAATGGAATATTATTCAGCATGAGAAGAGAATAAAATCATTGCATTTTCAGGTAAATGGATGGAGTTGGAGAATATCATGCAAATTTAAAGGCCAAACATTCTCTCTGATAAGTGGATGCTGATCCACAATGGGGTGGAAAGCATGGAAAGAATGGAGGAACTTTGATTTAGCAAAGGGGAGGGAGGAAGGGACAGGGGACATGGGGATAGGAAAGATGGTGGAATGAGATGGACATCATTACCCTAGGTACATGTATGACTGCACATATATAGTGATGCTACATCATGAGAAATAAAAAGTTGTGCTGCATTTGTGTATGATGAATCAAAATGCATTGTGCTGCCATATATACCTATTAGAATAAGTAAAGAAATTAATTAATTTCAAAAAAAGAGAAGAGGCAAGGGGAAGGTAGATCTGGAAGAGGTGAACTAGTAAGGTCTTAGCCGAGCACAGAGTAGGAGTCTGATGACTACTTTCTGCGCATAAGAAAAACGTGTTATTCCTGTGATTCTTTTGCAAGGCAGATGGAGGCCCTGCTCCGTGGCTTGCTGAAGCTCAATTTAGTGCAGAGCTCTCTTTGCAGGCCTGACTGAGCCATCCATCATGGTGAGAACATGTTCATGAATGCCCAGGAAGGACACAAAGGAGGAGAATAGAAGAAAGGGACAGTCACTGCCCACAGCACCTCCAGCAGAGAGCCAAGCTGCTCTTTCACTGGGACTCCATTCATCACTCTTGCCATGTATTCAATTTGTGAGTCTTGATTTGGCTATTATGGAGCTTTTCTCTTTCCCAACTTCAAAACTTGTATTTTGCTAAACCCTCTGAAACCATTTTTGCCCTCTGACTTCGGTTTCTTTCCATTGTTCTTTATCATTCTGGCAGAAGATGAGCTGTGCTTCCTCAATGTGAACCACAAAACTTCACTGGAAGCAGTGAAGTCCCTTGGCTTTGGTACATGCCACCAAGCTACTGTCAGGGCCTCTAGGAAAGTAGTCCACATGGGGAGCTAAGGTGACCTTAAATCTTGCAATGTGCAATTTTAATTCTATTCTGTGGGATATAACTATTATTAATTTCCCCACTCTTTAGAGCCCTATGCTGGGTCTTGCTATTATATCCACTATACAGAGGTGGAAGCTAGGCACAAATAAGCTAAGTAACTAGTCATAGATTCTTAACCTCTAGATCAGCACTGTTTAGCAGAACTTTCTCCAAAGGTGAAAATGTTCTGAAATCGGTGATGTCCAACACATGTGGAGGTTGAAATCTTAAAAGTGGCTGGCAGAGCAATGGTCCCCCATAAAATGTCCATGTCCTAATGCCTGAGACCTGTGACTATGTTTCGATGCATGACAAAAGGGACTTTGTGGTCATGATTAAGGATTTCAAGATGAGGAGATTATCTTGGATTATCTGAATGGGCCCACTGTAATTTGAAGGGCCTTAATAAGAGAAGCTATGGAGATCCGAAGATGCCACACTGTTAGCTTTGAAGATGAAGGAAGGCACCAAGAACCAAGGTATGTCAGCAGATTCTACAAGCTGGAAAAGACAAGAAAATGGACTCACTCTAGAACTTCCAAAAGGAACACAGCTCTCCTGACACCTTAGCTTAGCCAGGTAAGACCCATTTCCAAAGTCTTTGACCCCCATAACTCTAAAATGATAAACTTGTGCCATTTAAGATACCAATATTTTCAATTTGTTATAGCAGCAAGGGGAAGCTAATACACTCATGAACTGAATTTTTAATTTCATTTTATTTTGATTAATTTAAATGAAACTATAAATAGTCACATTTGTATTGTGGCTACCATATTGGACAGTGCAGTTGTAGATATTACATAGTAACCCATAGATGTGCAAAGATGTTGCTAACTGAAGGGGTAAAATAAGAAGTCATTTGGTATGGAAGATTCCAATTTTGCTCCCATCTACTCATCTATCTGGTTATGTAGACCTCAGACTGATGATGACAATGATGATTAATATTTCTTTTGATTTAGGTTTTGTAGGTTAATGACTCTCTAGAAATTTTTCCATTTCTTTTAGGTTATTCAATTGTCAACAGTTGTTCATATTTTGCTCTCTTATAATCCTTCTTATTTCTATAAAATTGATAATAAAATTCCTGATTTTATTTCTCCTTTTAGAATTTGAGTCTTCACATTAATGTTTTGGTCATTGTAAATAAAGGATGCTCAATTTTGCCATCTTTTCGAAGACTCAACTTTTGTCTTGTTTTCGTTTTCTTTCATTATTTCATTTTTTGCTGCCTTAACATTTATTTGCTCTGTCTGCCAGCTTTTGGGTTATTTCCCCCCCCCCCTTATTTTCTAAGTTTTATTTTTAAATCTTTTTTTCTAGTTCCTTATATTATATATTTAGATTGTTGGTTTGAGATAGTTTTCCTCCCCCTCCTCCCCCAGGGGGGTGAAGTGTTGGGGATCAAGCCCAGGGCCCATGCATGCCAGGCAAGGACTCTACCACTGAGCCTAATTCCTAACTCTTCCTCCTCCTCCTCCTCCTCCTCC
>NW_026000153.1:11463959-11511909 GCF_001458135.2 Marmota marmota marmota | reverse complement strand
CTCCTCCTCCTCCTCCTCCGTTTTTGGTACTGGAGATTGTACAAAGGGGCACTCGACTACTGAGCCACATCCCCAGCCCTGTTTTGTATTTTATTTAGAGACAGGGTCTCACTGAGTTGCTTAGTGCCTCACCATTGCTAAGGCTGGCTTTGAACTCACAATCCTCCCATCTCAGCCTTCTGAATCACTGGGATTACAGGCTGTGCCACCACACCAAGCAGCTTTTTCTTCTTTTTGTGATGGAAGTATTTGCAAATTTAAATGTGTCTCTTAGCTCGGCTTTTGTTGGATTCTGCAAGTTTCAGTGTGTTTTGTTTTCATTTTTGTGTCTCTCAAGATATTTTTTAATTTCCCTTGTGATTTCTTCTTTGGCTCATTGGGTTAAGAGTGTGTTTTTAAGACACCACATATTTGTGAATGTTCCAGTTTTCCTTCTGTGGTTGATTTCTAGTTTCATTCCTTCTTGATCAGGAAAGATACTTTGTATGATTTCAGTCTTTTAAAATGCATTGAGACTTGTGACCCAGCATATGGTCTATCCTGGAGAATGGTTCATATTTATTTCAGAAAAATATGTACTCTTCTCTTGTTGGGTGGAATGTTCTACATATGTCTGCTATATCCAATTGGTTTATAGTGTTGTTCAGGTATTCTATTTTGTTATTGAGCTTTTGTCTGGTATTCTAGCTATTATTGAGAGTGGAGTACTAGTAGTAATTACTTCAAGTATCATTATGTAGAGATTTATTTATTTATTTATTTCTCTACTGGAGATTGAACCCAGGTGTGCTTTAGCACCAAGAAACATCCCTGGTTCCCCTCCTCCTCCCCCTCTCCTTTATCCTTCTTCTTTTATTTTTATTTTGAGACAGGGTCTTTCCAAAGTGTTCAGGCTGGCATTAAACTTAACAATGCTCCTGGCTCAGTCTCCTAAACTGCTGGGATTACAGGTGTCTGCTATTGTGCCTGCCACTCTTATTTCTTCTAGTTCTGTCAATGATTGCATCATATATTTTGGAGCTTTGATGCTTAGTGCATGGTTTGTTAACTTATGTTTTCCTTGTGAATTTAGTCTTACCCCAGTTTTTGAGTTAAAGCCTATCTGGTTTTAGTATGTCCTCCTCTTCTCCCTTTTGCTTACTACAGTTTGAATATCTTTTATCCAAAATGCCTGGAACCAGAAGTGTTGCAGATTTCGAATTTTTTTCTTTCAGAGTTTAGAATATTTGAATATAAATAATGAGATATCTTGGGGATGGGAACCAAGTCTAAACATGAAATTCATTTTTGTTTCATATTGATCTTATATAAATAGCCTAAAATCATTTTATAGAATATTTTTAAATAAGTTTGTGCATGAAACAGTTTCATATTGTGGAGTTTTGTACTTGTGACATCATGCCAGTGCTCAAAAAGCTTCTCTTCTGGAGAATTTTAGATTTTGAATTTTCAGAATATGGGTTGAGGCTTTATTCATCCTTTTGCTTAGAACCAATGTGTATCCTTAGATCTAAAGTTAATATTTTGTAGATAGCATTCAGTTGGATTATTGTTTTTTCCCACTTTGCCAATCTATGCCTTTTGTATTTAAAGTAGTTGCAGACAGGGAAGGACTTATTTTTTTACACTTTATGATTTATTTTCTAAATGTCTTATAATTTTTTTTGTTCTTTATTTCCTCCTTTACTGCCTTCCTTGATGTGTAGTTCATTTTTTTTAGTGACATTTTAATTTCCTTCTCATTTCTTTTTGTGTATGTCCTATAGATATTTTCTTTCCTGTTTTCATGGAGATTATATACAATATCCTAAAATTATGACAATTTATTTTAAATTGATATGAACTTAACTTCAACTGCATATGAAATCTCTATCCCTATAATAGCTCCATCCTCCTATTTTTCAGTCTATGTAATGTTACAAATTACATCTTTATTTTTGTACCTATTAACAGGATTTATAACTACTTTCTAGGCATTTAACTTTTTAAAATCTGTAAAAGCAAAAAACAGAGTTACAAACAATTTATAATTCTAAAATTACAAAAATATTAGTTTTGATATTTGCCTATTTAACTTTTCTAGAGTTCATATGAAAAGATATTGGATAGTAATTCATATGACCATGAGTTATTGTCCAATATCTTTGCATTTCAAGCAGGGGTCCCTTTTGCATTTCTTCCAGGGCAAGTCTTATAGTAAGGAATTCTCTCTGAATTTTTGCTCATTTGGTAATGTCTTAATTTATTCCTTAGTTTTGAAGGATAATTTTTCTAATATAGGATTCTCTATATCATCCCACTGTCCTAAGGTCTCCAAGGTTTCTACTAAGGCTAATAATCTTACCATGGATTTCTTGTATATGATAAGTCACTTTTCTCTTGATTTCTTCATGATTTTTCTGTGTCTTAACATTTTTATTATAATGTGTCTCACCATGAGTCTTTTGGTTTATCATCCTTGGAATTCATTGGGCTCTTGGATTTGTAATTTGTATCTTCTTCATATCTTGACGATTACTGATTTGGAAGGACATTTGAAATTATCAAGCTTAAGAATTTTATGCCCACAAGTTTAACTGCCGTTATTCAATCTGCTCTCTCTGGTTCAACAGAGGTAATTATGGACTGAGTTGCTACCTTCTTCAGACCAAGAATGCACCATACTGGATATAGACTGTGCAAGTGTGAATAAAAACAGGATGAAATTTTCTACATTTTTAAAATGTCTTTTTTTAAAAGTACCTTTATTTTGTTTATTTCTATGTGGTGCTGAAGATCGATACCAGTGTCTTACATGTGTTACGCAAGCGCTCTACCATTGAGCCACAACCCCAGCCTCTAATATGTCTTTTTCTTAATTGAACATGTACTTGATTGCTATTGAGACTTAACTATTTTCCAAGGCTCCTCTAAGACTATTTTATCTGGTTGCTTTTTATTTTTTTAATGTTTCTGTGGAAATGAGGCTTAAAGTTTCTTCATCTGACTTTAAAAAAAAATAATACTTAAAATTTTCTTTTTGTTGATACCTCTATTCATATTTTTTACATAATGAACAGTTATTTCCCTTATAGTAATTAAAAGTAAAAATTACCAAGAGATTATTATGAGAAGAAATCTCACAATAGTAATACAGGAAATATGAAATATATATGTTATATATATATATTAGAACATAGCTTCTAATATATAAAAATAAATACAAACCAAATATTAGAAAAATTTGAGAAATTTTGAATTATATAACAGTTTTTTTGTAGTGGATGAATTTTTAACTTTAAAAGTAATCAAAGAAGGTGAAAAGGCATAACTGATTTTATGCCCACCATTTTAACTGCCATTAAAATGATGAACAAAATAAAAAGATAGAAACCACACAGGAAAATATTTTCAGTCAATTTTTTGACAAAGGCTTATTATCTTTATTATGCAAAGGACTAATTTGATGTTTAAATAATAAGAAAAATATGAAAAATTCAATAGGATAAATTATCAAGCAGCAATTGATAATTTATAAAATAGGCGAATTATCACTAGTTAATAAAAAAATTCGACCTAACAAATGATCTCAGCGAGACTAAATAAAATTGAGGAATAATATAACCTCTCCTTAATAAGTTAAAATAAGTATTTTTCACGGTGGTGCCAATTGCTAGAAAATATTAATGATAGCATTATAGAATTGTAGACATTAATCTGGATATGTTATATGATGCTATAACAAACCCAATGGCTATTTATTGTGATTCTCTTCCACTTTGTGATTCTGGGGTCCATGGTAGTATCTCAATGTATAGTATTGCCTTGATAAGTACAAAGGAGGATACCTCTCATATATTTTAGATGTATGCCATTTTTACTCCTAGCCCACTCACCAGAATTAGTTGCATGACCCCAAGCTAATTACAAGGGAATCTGAAATGTAGGAGAACATATGAAGTATTTAGCAAAACCACCTGACACAAGTCAGGCTGAACTTGACACATGATACAACTTTTTTTTCTGGAAATCAATTTACAGCATAAGTCAAATTCAAGAGTAATTTTTCTTCTGGGCATGTATACTCAGAAAAAGAAAAGTTAACTTAAAATCTAAATATGTGAAAATGATCTTCACTGTACAACCTCATTATTACCAAATGGTAATAATCACTGATTTGTTATACATAGGGCCATGAATTCAATTCGGTCTACAGAAAGACTAGAAGGTACACTTAGAACATAGCTTCATGCCAACTACATAGAATCTGTCAGAATTAAGTTGCTATTCACTAAACTGCCCCTCATAACCCATCACCTATCATCTCATGTAAATTGTTAATTCTAAACTTGACTCTGGATCCTGGGTGCATGGCATCTTCCACTGTAAATTTTGACTCTGATTCGCCTTTGACTCTTGCCTCATGGCCTGGATTTGGTGTTTGATTGAGATAATGGCAGTCTGAGGGTCACTGATGGCCTTTAGATTTGTTTCATTTGATTTACACAGTGTTTTTGAACATTTTAGAAATATAACCAACCCTTAAACATTTGAACTTGGGAGATTTCACATATCACATAATTCCTCATATATCTAGATGTCAGACTTTTTTGAAAATTAGAAAATCTGATGGCCTATAACATGCCACATTTAGGTGGCAGTTTATCGGGTGGAGCTCTCTCTGTCTTATTCTGTATCTGCTGTACTCTCTCACTGTGGGACCTGGAGACTGCCGCTCCTTGCTTAGGCTAATTACTTCACTTGCCAGTTTCCTCTCTTGCCAACCACTACATTGGGTAGATTTTCTTTCTCACTCTCCTGAAGAGCAACTTTATTATGATTAACATTGGCTTCATGATTTTCTAGCTTCTTCCCTCTACCCAGCCAGGGACCCTGAGGATCAGATCTTTGCATCTCTGGAGAAGGCTCTGAGGCCAGGAGAGCTGTCTCTTTCTAGAAGTTGGCAAATCTACACTTTCTTCCTTTGACCTCTCTACTGCTGGAGCCTGGTCTTCTATTGCTCAGGGTCACCTCTTGTACTGGAGCCCTAGACAAATGGCAGCTGGTTGACTTTCTCCTGGCAGGCATAAGTGGGTGCTAATGAATGGAAGAATGTGCTGCCCTTGCACCTGATAATGAGGTAATTGACCCTCACCTCTTCTCTCCCCACCTTCAGTATTTATATGTGTAGTAATCTGCATATGCAAGGCAGAGACCCTAGTTTAGATCCTAGTTTAGAAGCTAAACTCTGACTGAAAGTTCACAAAATGCTTAGATGTATTCCAAGGTGCAAACTTTCCTTAGTGATGCCGTGACCACATATATTTAAATAATACTCTAAGGTATTTGACACTTGTACTATGTGAGCAGAATAAATCAAATGGCTGAGATGTCTACCCATTTCTCTGTCCATTTGTCCATCTGTCCTTCCATGCATCTATCTGTCCATCCCTCCAGGCAGCCTTTATTTAATACCTACTGTCTGCCAGCCTTTTTATGAACTGTGATACAATGCTAAAAGGACAATCCCCCCACCTTTTTTTTTTTTTTGCTAGTGGGATTGTACTCAGGAGTGCCTAACCACTGAGCCACACCCTAGCCCTTTTTATATTTTATTTTAAGACAGAGTCTTGCTAAGTTGCTGAGGCTGGCTTTGAACTCACAATCCTACCTCAGCCTCTTGAGCCACTGGGATTAAGGTATGCATCACCATGCTTAGTAGGACAGCCCCATTTTATTAACAAGAAAACTGAAGCTCAGGGATTTAAAAATTGCCCAAAGTTATATCACTGGGAGAGGAAATTCAAACTCTACATTTCAAGACCATTATAATGAACAGTTCTGCCCTGAATTTCACTGCCTAGTGGAGAACTATTTTAGTTACCATTGTTATTAATTCTTAATATCAAGTTTAAAAATTCCTATTGTCACTTCAGTTAATTGGATTGTTTTTGCCAAAAACACTTGGGATGCTGCATTATTCTGATAATTATTTTGGCAGATGACCTCAGAATACAGACTGCCCTACTTTGTAATAATATCAAAGCCTTAAAAATGTACTGGAGAGGATACGCCATGGACATACTTATTTGTATTTTCTTTCCCTAGGATTGCTCTCTCTCACATCCCAAACTAGTTGTCAGGCCCTTAGAGTGTCTTTGTCTTGGGGATTTTTGCAGGACAGCATGTAAACAGAAGCTGCAGGAAGTCTAGGGTTTCTCTTGTATTTCAGAAAAGCTCATGGCAGATTAGGCTGTGTGTCCAGGAGGAAGAGGTGGAGGAGGAGGGGGATTTTCAGGGGCAAAGAAACACAAGAAAAGCTTCCTCCTAGCCTGGGGAGCGGTCTCTGGTCAGTGGGATTCACTCCCACCTCATGGCAGCCCCTGGAGAAGTGGCCAGATTTCTAGGAGCTAGCTTCGCAGGCCCCCTGGAGTTTGTCCCTGTGCAAGTCTCTGGAGACCATGTAGCATCCCAGATGGGAGCTGGAAGAGAGATGTCTCAATAATAGCTGAGGACCAATCTCTTGCCAGCCCCAGGTCATAGAGCCTTACTCTCAGGACGTGGGTGATTACAAAAATTCATTATTTGTACCAGTGTTTTCTTTCTAAGATACTTGGAAATTTTTTGCTATTTCAACTTTGTCTCCTGAACAAAGCTATATTTCTCAGGGTGGTTTTCAAATCTTTCTTCTCAAGCTAGCCTTTATTTCCAGTGGAAACTGCCTGCTGTCAGAGCTTTGGACCTCACATACCAGCCACCATGGACCTTGGGCAGAATTCCTCCCTATTCTCCTGCCACTGAGCCACACTGCACAAACTGTCCTCTCTGACACAGAACTCTTGTCTATTTTCTGAGTTGTTCATCTTTCAAGGTCCTGAAGGAGCCTTTCCAGACCCTTTTCCCCTGACACACACACACACACACACACTCACACAAATTAATTACTTCCACCTTTGTGCTTGATGGAATTGTATGGCATTTTATCACTCCATCAAAGTTAGAGACCATCACCAGAGGGCTGTGAACACCTTGAAGTTTGGTGCTCTGCCTGAGTCACCTTATTCCCTAGCACATAGACTTGCAGGATGAATGTCAGAGGGTGAATGAAGATACCGGAGGATGTGAGGAGTTACAGGGATGTAGAGTGGACATGAGTGTTTTGTGTTCAATGCTTGCCACAGCTGGACAGAGCAGAGCAGGGTTATCTTCTGACTATAAGACAGATATTCCCTATGAAATAGCATCACTTAGGCAGGGTCACACTGGCAGGAAAAGTATTTGGATAGCTTCAGTTTAATAATGATTCAAGGGTTCATTGTAGTCTTTCATTTCGCACTCTACAGATTTTGGTGGTTCACCTATCCTGAGTCTTTAATAAGCAAAGAAGTGGGTTTTAACTAAGCAACTACTAGGTATCTGGTTTGGGTTATGTCACAAGCTGTGGTTTTGCATCCTTATCTCCATTCTGCAGATAAGTGAATCCAGGTTCAGAGAAGCTAAGTAACTTTCTCACATCCTTACCATGCAAACTCAGGTGTACCCTGTTCATCAGGCACCAGTATCATGTCTCAATGGGAGGAAGTATCCTCAGTCTGGATGATTTGAGGGTGTTTATACAAAGACACTAGCTACAAAGCTGTGTGTGGATAGAGGGAAACCAGGAGAGGCAGTGCCAAAAACTGGAGGTAGCAGCAACAAAGAAACCTCAAAGGAAACTGTGGTGAGGTAGTCTCACTTAGGCAGCCCACAGCCCCCTTCCTCCCAGCTATTGGGGCTCCCCATTGACCAGACTTGAGTGACAGGGGGACCTGCGGCTGAGATCCACAGGACTCTAGTTCCATGACAAACAACAGGGTGGAGTGGAAGAAAGAATGGATCTAGAGGTGCCACCTGACGACAGCTACACCCCAGTGACATCTCCCACAAGCTGGCAAGGGTCACGGGACATGCAGGGGTGGAGACATCTACCTAGGCCCTCTGGATCCCAGGGGACATTCTTACTAAACTTTAATGGCCAAAGGCCTTTAACTGCAAGTCACACACCTACCCTGCCCAGCTGTCACTCTGCTTGGGAGGCCTCACAATTCCATGGCTCCTGATACCTGCAGGTCTGTCCAAGACCCAGGATGGAGACCATGCATCCTTCCTCCCTGTTTAAAACTGATAGTCACCATAGGAAAATATCTGGGGACCCTTGTGGGTCCCATCCCAGGACCCGATGCTCCTTTGTGTGAGAAGAGCAGCCTGCAGGCCCAGCTTTCCTTTCCTCTCCCCGCCCCTCCTCCCTCCCACATCCATCCCATCTGAGAAGGGCAGCGCTGTTTTTCCATCAATTTCTCTCATGGTTGCTTCCCTCACCTTTTCTCCTTCTTAATCTCCCTGTGGCTCCTAAAAGGATTAATTAGAAAGATGTGAGCAGGGGTTGGAACGTCAAAAAACAATCGTCACTTTCCTATCTGACCTCTCTCACCAGCTGCAGAATTAACAAATTGAATGTCCTCAGCAGACAGGGGTGGCACATGATAGGAGTTCATTACGAGCCTCGCTGGGCCGCCGCACGGAGCCCCCGGAGCCCCGTTTAAACAACTCTTGCTGATTAAATTCCTCCCAGGCACTCCCGCCAGATGCTGTTAGAAAATACTCACATCCAAGAGGTTTTTTAATTTTTTTTAAACATGTGCCAATTATTTGCTTGCTATCTGCAGGTGCTGGCAAGCGTCACAGGCCAGCCTGGCCGGGCTGTCTACACGCTTATCCACTCGGCGCCTGCCTGGGGGGCTCACGTCGTCAGGAACGGGATCCTGGGCTCTGCTCTGGGCTGTCAAAACTCTCCAGCCACCCTGCCTGGCTGTCCTTCCCTGCCCCCAACCCCCACCCCCAGCGCCTCACCTTCTGAAGCTCACAGCTCTCTAGAATGTTTCAAGGTGACAACACAAACCCGGGTGACCTGCTAGAAGTGGGGCCCCAGGGGGGCAGGCATGCAATCTTGCCTGGGCCTGTGCCAGCTGCTTCCCAGCCAGCCTGGGCTTCAGCCCTGAACCAAAGAGGGACATATAATTGCCACCTCAGAAAGCAGAAGGAAGGCACTTGGCATTTGCCCACAGGCTCCCTTACCAGTCCCAGAATGCACCTCCCTCATGCTCCCACTCCTGCAGTCTTCCTTGGTTTATTACTTGACTGATGCTTAATTAAAACCAAGGAGTTCTTACCAGTTGATTGGATGCCAATTAATAGCTAAAAGCAAAGATTCAAAATATAAACTAAACAATTTCTGTCAATGCTGATGTTTTAAAATGAAGGTAACTTGACTAGTGACAAACTCAGCACTGTTTTATCATAACCCTAACCCTTTGGACATAGATAGGGATAGTGACCTGCTCCTATTGTTACCAGCCCTTGGATGGCAATGTTCTTTGTGGTTTCCTTGCTCCCTGCTCACACCTTGGGAATTAGCTTCTGTACTGGACTTTCAATGTGAGTGGCCATCCCGCCCGTGTCAGTAACAGCCCTCAACGAGGAATGAACGTTGGTGGCTCATCCTGCAGGAAAGCCTGGTCTCTCTTCTGATGATGGCTAACTACCCCAGAGCTGGCAATGGGCAGTTTCTCCTTGGCACTTTCATCTTGTTCCTGCTCCCATTAACTGAACTAAGACTCCCATGAGTCAAATGACACATCTCAGTCATTACAGAGAATCGCAGGAGTGATCAAACAATCAAAACTACATATTTCAGAGAAGAGAGCATCTGGGGTGGGAAGGGAGCATAAAACCTGAGTTCAGGTGTCTGTCAGGTGCTCCTATGGAGACATGACAGACTCCTGTCCTACTGGTAGAACCAGAAACAAACAGAGGGGAGAAAGGAGAAATGCATTTCAGCTCAATATAGGATTTGGTGTTATCATGACCGGAGCTGTGCAGGGATGGAATCCACTGCCCCAGGAGGTAGTGAGCTTCCTGTTGCTGTGTTCAAACAGGACAAATTACCAGTTGGGTAAAACTTGCAGCCATGACTGGATTAGTCTTTCTTAACAAATTTCTACCCACTTGAGATTTTATTCCTCCTTTCCCAGAAATGAGCAGAGTCCTTTAAAGGCTTCACATGAAGGGCATAAGCAATGGCAGCCCCATTCAAAGATGAGGGAGGAGAGAGAAAACAAAAGATTTTTACCAGTGCGACAAGTTGGGGTCATTTAGTGTAAGAACACTGTCTTATATATCTAAAAATGGTCATTTTGTTAGATCCCTAAACAACTGTGTCTATAATGCCTGTTAAGTCAGGGAGAAAGGTTAAAAATAAAATTCAGTGAAATTTAAAGTTTGGAAGTAAGGACTTATGGTTTAGCTAAGTGTTGTAGTGTTTGTGTGTTTCCTTTGCCCCCCAAATTCCAGTTTGGAAATATAAACCAAAAACAGATAATACTATTTTAAAACCATATAAGAGAAGACTGTCAATTATGGGGACAATTGTTACTAATTACCACACCAATAGGAAAAGATTGAAAAAATAGTTTTGAAGCATGCAGTCTACAATTACATTAGCCCAAACCCTAAGAGAGATATGAAGTAACCTGAACACCTTCCTATTGATCACCTTCCTATTTTTCCTATCTCCAAGTCCCAGAAACAAGGGCTAAATAATGTTTTAGCTCTAAGGTTCCACATTATTTTAATTGCATATATTCTGTTCAGTGGTTTAAGGCAAATACTTATCAAGGAATGGACTAGAATACCTTCTATTTTAATACTCTCTTGGTTGATTGACCTCTTGATTGCAGAGAAAAATAACAAAATTCAAGCTCCTCTTTTCACTCTTCCAGTTGTATTAGTGGGTCAGTCATCATCATAGAGGGATTTAAGCTTTAAAGTTTGTATCTTACATCTTGGTGAAAATAGAAATTAAGATCAAACAATTAGACTCTATTTATAGTGGACTACCTATTCACTATCTTGATTGCCAGGGATAGAGTATAAAGGAATGTTTGATCATACAACAACCAGTCAGTTGACATTTATTGACACCTACTGTGGGGGCCACACCATGCTAGGGACTTCTTTTGCAAACCTCATCTTATATGGCACTTTCAATACACTTGATATCATTCAGTTCTCACTCTCCCTTCCTGGGAGTATGCTCCCACCAGAGAACAGCACAGACCACTTAAAAGTGCTGTGTTTGGGAAATCATTAGCGGGGCCTTCTCTGTGGCAATGGAAGATGTCAATCTGCCCCTAGAAGGTGTGACTCTGTAGCTCTCCACTGACCCAGAGGGCACCCTGAAGGACAGCTGCTTCTCCAGAAACCTTGAGTCTGCCCAAGACACAGCCTTAAGTCTCACAAGAATTGATCTTATGGGATTTTTCATCTTTCTAACTTTGATATGTCCACAAATATCCTGAGACCAGGCTTTTCAGCTAGATTTTAGCACTTCTGTCCCTGGCTTCAACAGCAGCACCAAAGGGTAAAGTGATGTGAGACACTAATAGTATTTCACCTGCACACCCTTAAAATAATCTAGGCCTCCTGGGAATGATCAGTGTTAGTTCTATTTAATTTCACACTGAGGTGAGTGGTGTTGAGTCTCCTCATTTTTCTCTTTTTCTGCACAGGAGCCCAAGTCAAAATTTGGATAGGACAAGAGTGCTAAGCATTTGAGAAACTAGGGAAAGAATCAGGAGATGTGGGTTTCTTCACTTACCCTTTAAAAAATCTTTTAAACATCTTTGTGGTGCTAGGGGGGGAATGGTTCCAAGATCTCTTTTCCTTTAAGGAATTCTTAGTTTGGAAAAATAAAGTGATGAATTATAATAACACAGTATGGTTAGTTGCTTACATGGTCATATTAACAGCTATTCTTCCTCCTTTTTTTTTTTCCCTAACAGAACTCCAGTTTTATTTCCCTTTAACTTGTTTTTCCATGATGGTCTGATTGTCTGTCCTCTGCCAGTGACCAGCCTAGGAATGTGTGTGTGAGCCAGTTCTGGCCATTAAACTTCAGGGAATTCTTCTGGACAATATCTGAAAAATGATATTTCTCCCTGATAAGGGAAACCACAAGGAGAAAATATTTTGTTTCTGCATCCATTCTTCCTGCTTGGAATGCTATTGTATAGGTATGTGATGCTTAAAATCAGAGAAGCCATTTTGTGACTCTGACAGCCATAGACAACAATGGTGAGTGGCAAAAAGATATTGAGAAACAAGGGAAAGAATCAGGAGATGTGGGTTTCTTCATTTACCCTTTAAAACATCTTTTAAACATCTTTGTGGTGCTAGGGGGAAAATGATTCCAAGATTAAAGAGACACAACCTCTGTTCCTTTAAGGAATTTTTAGTCTGGAAAAATAATTGTGCTGCCAAGAAAAACCTGAGACCACCTATCACCTGACTTATTGTTAAGGAAATAAGCATCCTTCACTTTAGCCACAGTAGGTTGGATTTTTTGTTGCTTGCAGCCCAAAACATTCCTAAATGTTCAAAATAAGGAAACGGTTTTAAAAACACATGTTACTAAATTCCAGGATGGAGTTTCTAAAAGGCTAAGCAGAAAAGGTGACATTTGGAGAAAGTTTTGAAAGACAAGTGGAGAACAATAAGTAGGGAAGGTGGGGAAGACATTGCAGGCAGAGGCATCAGCTTGAACAATGGAACTGGGCCATGGAAGGCACATTATATTTGGATATGGAAACAAGTCCCATGTAGTTGGGACATAAACTAAAGAGGACTGATGAGAGATGCTTTTGTTAAAGGTTAAGGTGCTTTAAACAAAAGCCAGTGACTTAAAGAATGGAAAAGCTTACTCTTGTGGAACAGTCTTAAGGAGAGTGAACCAGGCTGTCAGGGTAGGATTGTTCTGTTTGGTAGTTCAGGACCAGGTTCCTGCCTATTGCTCTGTCATTCTCTAGGGTTTGGCTCTCATTTGAATTTCTCAGGTAACCTTATTATTCCAGCTTCAAGGAACAGGACAAGAATGTAGAGAAATGTGTGCTCCTCGTATAAAAACCACCACCTGAGAAAGCAGTCACTAGGTGTGCAGGGACTTATCAAGCTACTCTTTGTTGATGGGGACACTTGAACCTTCTGTGGACAAACAGAAGCAGTAAAAAGCCGAGGAGTGACATAGTTAAGGTAGATCTTCACTCAGTGTAAGGATGAAGCTGTCTATGATCAGAATCCATCAAAAGTTAAATGACCTGTTTAATAATGCAGTTAGTTTTTCTTCATCAGAGACATTCAAGCAGATGCTGAACATTGTCCACCATCCAGATGCACTGTAAAGGGGATTGATGACAAAGTAGTGGACCATACTAGAGGAGCCCTGTGACATCCTAGACCCTTGAACTCGGCTCTTTCTCCGGCAGTGGTGTGATATGAATAGATTGGCGACTAGGCTTGGAGGCAAGATCAGTTAAGAGGAGGAGTCAAACTGAGATATAGTGCCAGTGGGGACCAAGAGAAAGGGATAGTTTCGAGGGTCATAGATAGAGAAAGAATCCCTAGGATTTAGTTTCTTATAGATTTGAGTGACAGACTTATGAAAACAGAAGGGTTACTGATGAGCAAGTTTTCAAGCCTACATAATTGTAAGATGTCATCAAGTCATCAACAGAGATAGGCAAGGTAAGAGGGGAAGGTGTCTTTGAGGCTTACGTGGAATGTTCATAAGGTAGCTGAAAATTCAGGTAAGGCACCTGTTAAAAACAAAAATCCAGGCTAGAGGTAAGAACCAGGAAAGAAGCAGCAGAGGTGGTTAACCTAGAATTTGCAGATTCCCATAGGGTTCATCACAGCCGTAGAAAGAGAATGTTCTGTCAGAGAAAAGAGGAAAAAAACTTGGAGAAAACATTTTGTAAAGGTGAAGAAAAGGACATGCACCCCAGAAAGAGGATGTTAGTAATTTTAGATATTACTCAGATGTCCCATGGGGAATAAGAATCGAGAAAGGGCCACTGGATTGGAAAACTGGGAGTCTTTATATCTGAACATGGTGTCAGCAGATGGGAAAGAGTATAGTTCAGATCCCAAAGAACTGAGAAATGAGTGTCGGTGAACAATAAGGACAAGAAGTGTGGGTGGCGCTCACCAGAAATTTATTTATAAGAGGAAGTGATGGATTGAATATCCAAGGAGTAGCCAGCTGTATTTTACCTCACAGCAAAAAAGTCGGGATGCGGACCAACAACTGTGGAGAATACCAACTGTGGAGGGGTGACGGGATGATTCTTGGAGCAGGCTGCGCAGAGTGAAGGTACAGTGAGTGTGCGCAAGGGAGGTGACAGAAACACGAGGAGAAGCAAACACGAAGCGTGTGGAAATAAAGATAAGGGCCGTCGAGGAAGCTTAAGACAAAGGGCCCTGAGCTCACCTGGAAGGAATGAGGGATCAGAGACAGACACGGGGGCGGATGGGGCGTGTTTGGAATTGCTGGTGTGAAGGGTTGCACCGGGGCAAAAGCATAAAAGTCAGCAGAACTGCAGCGAGGAGCTGTGATCTCGACTCCCTGGGCCCCGCCTGCGCCTGGAACAGGTGCCGCGCTCCTCCGCGGTGAGCTGTGCGGGCTTGCGACCGCGGCGGGGCTGGTCCCAGTGGGTCCCTGCACTGCAGCGCTGATTGGCCGGTGCAACATCGCGGCTGGTGCATTTCCTGCCGCCTGGCTGCGGAGGCGTCGCTTTGCCCAAAGGCTGTCGAGGTCGGCACACCAGTTTCTCGGTGCTTCTGCCCATGATGTGATTAGCCAAGACCTGCGCCTTTAAGGAGTGCCCCCTTCCTCGGCCCTTCCCCCTCCAATTACAGCACTAATTTCAGTAATGGAGCATTAATAGAGTAATGGGCGAGTGAGGCTGGCCTGAAGGAACTGTGGAGCTCAGCACAAATTGAGTAAATAAACCATATATTAGATTTCTAAACAATACTTTTAGTCTAGTCTCCAGGGAAAGAGAGTCGTCAAGACTTACTTAAGTCATCCCTGCAAAGTGTATGTAAAAGAAGCCTCCCTTCGGAGCTGGGTTGTTTGTAGAAGCAGGAAATATTTCTCCTTCTTTCCTTCAGTCCCTATCTCCAGGGAGGAGAGAGAAAACAGCTGCTGTTCCCACATTTTCTCTTTTCTCATTATTTCCCAGTTTCTTTTACTTGGACAGATGTATCTGAGGTGGGCATCTCCAAGGATGCTTCCCTGCTGGGGGTTGATAGGGTGGACAGCATTGGGACATGTCCCATAGAACAGTTGACAAAGTAGATTGTGGGGATGAGGAGGAACGACAAGGGTAGAGGTCAGAAAGGGGTGGTACTTGAGGGGAAAGAGGAAATTTATTAGCAGATGACCTTATTGGGGGAGGGTGGGAGAGAACGGCCCTGTCATTGCTACTACTTGGCAGTGTTTTAATAGAGATCTCTTAAGATGTCCCTTAGTCCATTAAGAAAACTAAAGAATAATGACAAATGTTAATAAGGACTGCATCTCTTGCCTCAATGGGTAATGGAAAAGAACAAGGGTCTAGGTATCAGAAACCCAAGGAGATGATCTCAGCTCTATTATGTACAACTTCCAGGACCTTGGACAAATAATATAACCTCCTTGTACCTCAGTTTCCTTGTCTGTAAATTGGGAAGAATGCTGTCTTTCTTCTTGTTCCTCAGGGCTATTTTGGGAGGTGAAGGAGACTGTTGGTTGGGTGGAGGTCCTGCCCACAGTTGCTAAGCAGGTAAATCCTCTGTTCTTCTGCATCTCATGTAGCCCCACCCCACCTCTGAGGGTAAGGAGAAGGTGTTTCTGGGCTGTGAGGGCTGACCAGTGGTAGCTTAGATTTACAAAGTGTGAACACATTCATCACCTGCTTCATTGCCAATGGGGGTGACACTCTGAAACCGTGAAATAGGATTTCAGCATAGTTGTTAAAAATTGGTCCTGATTTTGTTTGCTCCTCTTGCCTAAGCAAACCCTGAAGGTGGGCTGAAGGCCCAGGCTCCAAGTGCCTACAAAGAATTCCCTCTTCTCTATAAAGAGCTGCTAACTCCAGAAGGGCCTGTGAGGGCGAGATAGATGGCTGTGAAGATTCCTTAGGTAAGGGACCCATGGCCAATGGCTGCTTCTGCTGAGCCTTCCACATGTTCTAGGTGTTCTGAAGGAAGTTCTTCACCAAGTACTGACCTACATGGAGTGGAGGTGGGGAAGACAATTGGAAGGAAGCAAGGTGGATATTGGTGCCTTCTCAGTCTTAATGGGCTCTGCATTCAAAGTTTGGTTTGAATCCTTGTCCTTCCACTTTCTGGCTCTTGAGTCCCTGAGTGAATTTCCTCTTACTTCTGAGCAGTAGATTCTTACATATTCAATGACAAATACAAGACTTAACATACTTTTCGCCTTTCTGTTTTTCTTTTTTTTGTCTGTCTTTGAGCTGTATAAGGGCAGTTATCATGCCCACCCCCAACCCTAGCATTTATATAGAAGCAAGACAAGGAAGGAAGAGAAGGAGGAAGAGAGAGATGGTGTCCATCTGAGTTGGTGGGGTGGGGTCTGGACTTCTAGTAATCTCTAATGATTTACCGATTTTAGAGCTGAGCTCCTAGTTCATGAGGCCCAGGGCAATACCTGGATTCTTTTTTGTTGTTGTTGTGTAGTCCTGGGGATTGAACCTAGGGGCACTAAACCACTGAGCCACACCCCAGACCATTTTTATATTTTATTTTGAGTCAGGATCTCCTAAGTGGCTTAGGGCCGTGCTAAGTTGCTGAGGCTGTCTTTGAATTTGTAATGCCTCAGCCTCCCAAGCCAATGGGATGACAGGTGTGTGCCAGCACACCTAGTTCTTACCTGGATTCTTGAGAATAGTATCTGCTATAGGGAATATGGGTTCAACTGCATTCTCCTCCTTTCCCCACTCCATGCCCTCTCCAAGGATGCCTCATTTTGAGATAGTCGCTTCAACAGATGCATATCTTGTAAATAGACATGAGAAATAACCATCACTACACTAGAGCGACTGAATGCCTGCTGAGATCCTGGGGCCCAGGTAGGAGTTGGAATGCTGTACCCTGACAGCTGCTGGGTGGTGAAAATTTCTGGGGCATTGGTGACTAGTAGAGGGACCTGGCCTTGTCTGAGAAGCCACTTCAGTGAACTCAGCCTCGGAGACTTAAACATATGAACAAAGCACACAAAAAGAAAAAGGAATGAAAAAACAGGGTAAAAGTGAACATAAAAAATTGGGGCAGGGAGGCTGGTGTCTAAACTTTTAGCTGGCATCCTGACCTTGTTTCTAGTCTCACCATTACAAACTCAGTGACCTCAGACTAGTCACCTTCTGGAGTCTGTTTCTTCTTAGCACAGTTAGACAGTTGCATCTTTTGGATCCAACTTTGTATTCCATGCTTTGCATGCAAGAAGGTTAAGCTTTAAGTGCAAAGGATAACTAACTTGAGTTTTAAGTCTGATAAAGACCTAACATTTCTTAGAGGTCCTGCCTCTGACCTGGCATTGGGACATCTTCAGTCTTTCCTGTGGCTCTTTATGACTTATAAACATGGATTCAAGTTACTGGAGAATGGATATTATGCAAGTCAGTGGTCTTTTACTATAACAAGTACCTGAAATAATTAACTTACAACAACGTTTTATTTTGCATCACAGTTTTGGAGGTTTCATTCCACGATCCATAAGTCCCATTACTTTGGGCCTGTGGTAAGGCAGTGCATCATGGCAGGAGTGTGAGGTGGAACAAAACTGTTCACCTTCTGGAAGAGGAAGAGACCAGGGCCCCACTGTCCCCTTTAAGGGCATGTCCCCGATGACCTAAAGACCTCACAGTAAAAGCTCCACCACCTCCCAATAGCACCAATCTGGGGGCCAAGCATTTAATACATGGTCCTTTGGGGAACATTCCAGATGCACTGTAACAGATATCAAACCAGTTTCCTCTTAGTGGCTGATTTAGCACCAGTCCAGCAGGTGTCTCAGAGATCTTCAGACTTAAAAAAAAAATTATAACCCTAGAAGAAGATATTTTGCTATATGTATTACTTTAGCTAAAAAATCCAAACCTATGATATCTTCATCCTTTGTAAAACAATGAAACCTGAAGATACCTGCTCTAATTGGATTCCTACTGATAAGTCACGTGAAATAGAAAATGTATATAATAATTCACAAATACATATCATTTAGCAATTCTGGAGTTTTAATGTTTTGCCCAAATTTGTCTTAGTAGAATCAAAATGTCTAGTCTATCCAGCCTAGAATATGATATGCTTTACAAGTTATTGTGTATAATGTTGGCTTTGAGAGTTTTCATAAATAATTTTAGAACTTTCAGGAGCAGGTACAAAAAGCATTCTTTTAGAAACTTTTATATTCAAATTTTTTAAACTGTTCCTTTAGGAGAGAGGGAAAACATATCTAGCCATGCACTCTGGCTAACTGTCAAAAATTCTAATCACACCTAGACTCAGAGGTTTAAAACCTAGGAAGACATTTAAAAACTATTGATTTGTATGGAATCTGGAACATACTGACGTGTTATGGTTTGGATGTGAGGTGTCCCCCAAAAGCTCATATGTGAGACAATGCAAGAAGGTTTGGAGGAGAAATGATTGGGTTGTAGAGCCTTAACCTAATTGGTGAATTAATCCCTGATGGAATTAATTGAGTGGTAACTGGAGGCAGGTGGGGTGTGGCTGGAGGAAGTGGTTAATTGAGGGTGTGGCTTTTGGGTATATATTTGTATCTGGCAAGTGGAGACATCTTTCTCTGCTTTCTGATCTCCATGTGAGCTGGTTCTCTCTGCCACACTCTTCCACCATGATGTTCAGCCTCACCTGGAGTCCTGAGGAACGGAGCCTGCTGTCTGTGGATTAAGACCTCTGAAACTGTGAGCCCAAACTTTTCCTCTGCTAAAATTGTGCTGGTCAGGTCACAGCAGTGAAAAAGCTGACTAAAACATGATGCATGCAGGGTGAAAGCTGTTCAGGCTATGCTTATATTATTGGGGTAAAGAGGGAAGATCACCCTCCAGGCTTGTGACCCATGGGGCGATCTGAGGTGGTTGCCTAGATACTTGGGATCATTGTTTAAAAACCTCTGGCCTAGACAGGGTTTGGTGCTCCTCCCAAGATGAATATGCATGAAGTCCTATAGAATAAAACACCAAATAACTGGGGAGAGTTCTGTATTTCAGAATTGTGTGCAGGGGGCATTGTATAAAAGCAGCAAATTGGGGGATGAGGGTAACCACAAAATTCAGAGCTTGTCTGAGCATATCCCCAAAGCCTCCAGCCAAGATAGCAGAGGGACCTGCAATCCTCTGCCAACAGGCCTGGAGAATCAGCTCAGACTCCTCATAGGTCTCACTTCTGGCTGATGACCCCAGTTCCAATCTTTGGCCCCATACCTGCTCCTGCCCAGCCCTTCTGAGACGCTTCTTGATTGAATGGATGCCAGTTGATGGTTTCCATTTAATCCCTGGTCCTTGGCTCTCAACTTTCTTTGTGCTCCTCAATCTGCTTCTCAGGTCAGTCCCACATTTCCCCTCCACACACACCTCTAGACCTCTGCTCAACGACCCAGTCTCCACCAGAGTGATAGAAAGAGAGGTGGGGCAGGGAGGGAGGGGGGATCAGGGAAAAACAAACAAACCCAGATTTTAGGTTTGACAACTGAAAGCAGTAAGATTTATCATATTATTTTTTATGATTATATTACATTTTCCTACAAGTAATTTTTGTATAGCTTTAGTATTTTCCCCTCAAAATTAAATGGAAAAAAATCAAAAAGTTTAAAACTGAATCATTTGGCCCTTTCTCTTCTTGTCTCCTCCCAGTTCAGAATGCTTACATTTCTTGATGGTCAGCATCCTCTTGGATCTGCAGTTAGGCTCAATGCATCCAAGTCTTAGCACAGTCTTCTTTATAGTTTTAGCCTTCTTGTAGAAAAAATGGCTTTGTCTGCTCCCCTATAGCCACTCTGCTTCTGATCATAGTGTTTCTTTCCTTGGGCATAGGAGAAATCCTAGCTCTTCTTATACTGGGTCACTTTGTGAGGTCAATGCCTACCATACTTTTTATAGAAAGTCCTTTGGGTTTTAGGTGGATTGACCATCTTTACTGTAGAAGTGTCTACATGATGAAAATGAGAGATCTGTGAATGCAGTCCTTACCTCACCATTCTTGCACATAAAAGGAAAGGGAAGATGTATCATATTTTTAAGTGATGCCTAAAACTCAGTCTTGGTTGACTCTTATATTATTCCTATTTTTATTACTGTAATTAAATACTTCAGGCAGACTACTGTATTAAGAAAAGAGGTTTATTTTGGCTCCTGGTTCCGAAGCTGCAATGTCTAGGAGCTGCATTTGGTGATGGCCTTATTGCTGGCAGGTTCCTGATAGGGCAGGCATCAATGGCAAGAGACAGAGAGTGTTCATGTGTGTATAAATAAAACCACTAGTATTCAATCAGGAGGACTCTAATGACCTTATCTAATCCTGATCTCCTTTCTAGGTCCCAGCTCTAACTACCATAGTCAGATTGTTTACACATTCTTAATACCTAACAATGGGGACTGAATTTTAATACTTGAAATCTCAGGGCATGCCACGTCCAGATCATAGCAACTCCAGACTAAGAGAATATAGAGTGGAGATTAAAAATGTGCTCTATACTCAGATAGCCGAGGGGTTCAAATCCCAACTCAGCCACTTTATTAGCTCTGTGGCCTTAAACAGGCTGCCTCTCTTTTCTGAACTTCAGTTTCACAGTTTCAAAACGGAAAATATGAATCCCTACCTTACCTAACTTTCCTGTATATTAACTGAGATGAAACAGGCCTCTCACCTGATACATAGAAGAGACTTGGTAAATGTTCCTTTTCTTCCCTCTGTCAGACTAGTACTAAGAGATGGCCTTTTCACTTAACTTTAAATATCCATCAGGGAGAAAATAGCAACATCAACGTTTTCATTCCCATTAATCTTGTTGAACATACACAGCCTGATATGTAGAGGAGTCAGGGGTTTTAAATAATTGATTAGGCTTGCTTAAACTTTTTAGAGCTTTCCAGATTGCAGTGGCTTAACTGGCTGAATCTGTCCAACGTTGGACCTCCTTATTGACGACGAGAGCTCCAGAATTCTGTCCATGAGGTCAAGCACAATGCAGATGCATTGTCCTGAGGCTGAGCCCAGGACCCTGATGGTGTTGACTTTTTAATTTTATTGTGGAAAACATCAAGCATAGACAATAGTCATAGAATAGCATAATGAACCCACGTGCCCATGACCCAAGCCCATATCTTTACCCACTTTTCTCGCCCAGAACATTTTATAGAAACTCTCAAACTGCATGTTATTATATAAATAGTTCAATATGTAGTTCTAAAAGAGAACTGTTTTTCAAACAGAATCATAGTATTTTTTTAAATCTTCCCAAAATTCCAATACTGTCTTAATATCACTAAATGTACAGTCTGTTTTTCCTCTCAGCCTTCTCCCTCTCTTTCCCTCCTTGACCCCTATATATATTATTTGTTCAAATTAGAAGCCAAATCATGTCTGTGGTCTATGCATTATAGTTGATTGTTTTTTCACACAGATTGCTTTTTTAAAAAATAAATAAGCTTTATTTATTACAGCAGTTTTTTTTACAGCAAAATTGAATGGAGTACAGAGAAAATTTCCATGCACCCTCCACCCTTACACATGCACAGCCTCTCCTACTATCAACATTCTGCACCAGGGTGGGACATTTGTTACAATCAAGGAACCTGCACTAACAGAGACCATGGGTTCACTTTTGTGTGATAAATTCTATGAATTTTGACGTATGTCTAATGAAATTTGTATGCCATATGGAAGAATTTCACTAGACTAAAAATCCTCTATATTCTGCCTCTTCATCCCCCTCTGTCCCCTAATCCCTGACAGCCACTGATCTTTTTATTCTCTCCTTAGTTTTGTCTTTTCCAGAATGTTATATCATTGAACCAAAGACAAAGTAGCCTTTTCAGATTGACCTCTGCATTGGTTAGCTTTTTGTTACGGTGACAAAAAAGACCTGACAAGAACAACTTAGAAGAGGAAAAGTTTATTTTGGCTCACAGTTTCAGAGGTTCAGTTCATGGGTGGCCCACTCCACAGCTCTGGGCTGGAGATGAAGCAAAACATCATGGCAGAAGGACATGCCAGGGGCAAGTTGCTCAATTCATGACAACCAGGAAGCAGAGAGAGTTTGAGTGTAAGGAGCCAGAGGTAATATAATCTCTAAGAGCACACCCCCAGTGACCTACTTCCTCCCACCGTGCCCTATCCACCTACAGTTACCACCTACTAATCTACTCAAGTTATTAGCCCATCAAATGGATTAATCCACTGATCAGGTTACAGCTCTCATAATCTATCTATTTTACCTCTGAACATTCCTGCATTGCCTCACACATGAGCTTTTGGAGGACACCTCATATCCAAACCCTAACTGCATCTTTCACATAAGAGCGAGCACTCAAGCTTCCTCCGCATCTTTTCATGGCTTGACTCAGGACAGTTCCTGAGTCCTTTTGATTTGATTCCTGCAAAAATTGTGGGCTTCCCTGACATCTGATATGACAAGAAGCACAAGGGATATCCTGTGCCTTTCCTGCCCCAGACCTGAAATCAGCCTTCTCCAGGGATACTGGTTACTTACAGGGGGTGACTGTTGCTTTTTGTATTAAGTTCTTCAGTGTCAAAAAAGGGCAGACAATTAGCTAAACATATAATTTTATGGGATTTATCAGATGTTTTGCATTTGAGGTAACCAAGGGTTTCTTGATATTTTGAGAAGTATTCTCTGCCTTGGCTTCTACAGAGATCTGCTTGAAAATATTTCTCAGGTACAGATGATCATTTGAGTTTTCTTTTATCATAATATTATGAGAATAATAACAATAACTATACTTCCTACCAAGCTCTCCCTATCAAGCACTTGGCATAATTTTTCTTTTCTTCCCTTTTTTTTTTTTCCAGATCCAGGATGTGCATGCTAGGATACTAGGCAAGTGAAGTGCTTTACCACTGAGCTCCAACTCTAGACCTTTGGTATATGTTTTATTCTCCCCCCAGAAAAACATAAGGTAAAATTTTTCATTGATTTTTCCCTCTTTACATATCGAGAAACCAAAACTGAGTGATTAAGTATCCCACCTAAGTTATACACCTTGAATACACAGTGCTGAGGATTAACTTGGATAGAAGTAACTATGGCAATGTATCCATAGTGGTGGCAAACTGGCTTGACCTGGCCAGGTGTGACTATAAGGAAAGCTGTACTTATTTGTTATTAAGGAGATTGAAAATAGAAAATGTGCATTTAAGACATGGTGGCAGCAGAGGGAGAAGGACCATAATTTCAGAAGCAAATTAATTGTAGCAATTTATTTCTAAATCCTCAGTGGCAAGTTGTCCTAGCTAGTTCTTTGGTCCAGGAACTTTCTCAGCCTTGACTCTTAGCTAGTTTCAGATCCCCGAAGGAGGAAAGCACAGAAAGAAACAAATGGTCATGGGAGAAGTTATACAAGCCTTGCTCCAGCCGAAGGGTCATGTTTTAATTTAATTGATGGCTACTGTCCCAGAGGAGTCCATGGCAGTGTCAGAATGGCATTTGTTGACCCTGGCAAACAGACAGACCACGCTTATGTGCATCCCTTAGTCTTTGAAGCCAGCACTGTTTTCTTTAATGACCCTTTGATGTGTTACAAGATCCTAATTAGGGCTGTTTAATAAATCAGACCCTTGGGCATTGACACTTCAACACAAGCCTAATTTGCTAAGCACTGGTGGACATTAACCAGTTGTTGGATATTTGCTGTGACATTCCTCAAAGACTCATGTAGGGATGGTCCTCCCACGTGAGGCCCTAGATACCAGATTCTGTCCCTGAGTGTATGTTCCTAAAGGTTGATCTCAGATATTCCATGACTAATAATACCTCCCCCGGGTCTTTAGTGGATTAAGCTATTGTTTGCCTAACACTCCAGGATAGACAGAGATATGCGAGTGTTAAGTGCTGGCCTCATGGCTCCAAGTTTCCTGTGGTTAGGCCCAGCCTTCAGGATTAATTTGAGGCCTATCTCTCTGGAGAGTTAACTGTCCTGTGCAATCCTCATTCATAACTTCCTGCTACATTTGGCAAGGTGCCAGAACTCTCATTCTTTGTCTACTAGGCTGAAAGGAGACAAATGAGGGGGTGGAGATGATGGATGAAGGAAGGGAATTAGGGATGTCTTATCTTCAGAGACTTAGTCCATTCCTCCTCTGCACAGGATAAGAATGGCAAGATTCAGCCCCATGGCATCCTGTCCATCCAGGCTGGGCTCCGAGGGTGCAGGAAGGATGTGACACATTTGGGGATGAGACATTCCCCTCTGATATGGGCACTGGAACTAGCACCTGGGCAAGGAAAATGATAATACTAACAATTTTTGAGGCTTTTCTAAATGCCAGGCCCTGTGCCCATGACTTAAAAGACCGTGTTTTATTTAAATTTCCCTATTGCCCTTGGTTCTTATGGAATAGAAATTATTATCATTTACATTTTACAGAAGATGACATTGAGGCCAGGAAGTTTGACCTCTCCCCTGCACCCTCTTCATCACACAGCTAGCAAGAGGGTGACATAGGCTCCTCTGAATCTTGAACGATCCGAGTTGGAGAAGCAGTTCCAATCTATCCTGGGCCAGGCATCTGTACGTACGTACGATGCCTGTATTATAGACGCTGGGCCATGAACAAGCCCTGGAACACCTGTTAGGGTACTGGCTCAACAAAGTCCAATGAAATGAAGGGATTCGGGAAGAAGTTATGACTCCACAGGAAAAAGTCTGGATCCCTTCTAACTTATGTGTAAAAGTAGACAGCTTTCCAACTTTAGAACTCTTAATCATCAGCCAGATCCTCTTCCTGCCTGATGATGGTACACCTGTGGGTCTCTTCATCCTGCCTCCTGTATAGAGGGCTTGGCTCTTTTCTGTGTCATTAGACGTTGCTTTGGTTTTATTCCCTGCCATCCTTGCTTATCTTGGGGTTCTACCTATGCAACAGGCCCCGTGTTGCATGGGAGGGGACCAGACAATGGTTCCTGTGGTTGATGTGAGCCAGGCTGGGCCTGGGCCAAATTGTCCAGGTATAACCCCGAACGCTGCCAAGTCTTGTTGGTTCACTCAACTATAATATTAGGACCTACTTCACTTGGAATCACAAAGATTAGATGAGATAATTCATGTAAAAACTTGACCCAGGCCTCAGTATGTTGTAAGCTCAAATAAATATCAGCTGTTAGTATTTTCTGACTTTTGGGGCTTACCCTCTTTTCATGACAGCCAGGGCTTCCTGATTTAGTGGCCCTGACTCTTGAATCTGTGTTTCATTGTTGATTCTCTGATAAAATGATCTCAGTTTTTTTTTTTAATTTTTTATTGTTGGTTGTTCAAAACATTACAAATTTCTTGATATATCATATTTCACACTTTGATTCAAGTGGGTTATGAACTCCCATTTTTACCCCATATACAGATTGCAGAATCACATCAGTTACACATCCATTGATTTACATATTGCCATACTAGTGTCTGTTGTGTTCTGCTGCCTTTCCTATCCTCTACTATCCCCCCTCCCCTCCCCTCCCCTCCCCTCTTCTCTCTCTACCCCCTCTACTGTCATTCATTTCTCCCCCTTGTATTATTTTTCCCTTTCCCCTCACTTCCTCTTGTATGTACTTTTGTATAACCCTGAGGGTGATCTCAGTTTTAAACTGGTTACAACTTACAAGACTTGACAGTAAGTATCCCCCTGCCTCACCCCAAGCTAATGCACAACTTGTTAGAGCAAACCTGGGTACTTCTGCCTCTAAACTGGTGGTCCCTGGGCTCTATCCACTGCTGGTCCTCATCAGGCATCATTGTTGTTCCCATCTCAAATAATATTTTTTTTTTGCAGTTTTATTCAGGATTGATTACATATTTTTTACTTCAACTAGAATAATTTTGCTATTTCTTTGATTTTCTCTTTCAAAATAGAAATGTCACTTTTTATTATCTGAGATAGTGAGCAGGACAAAATGCCTGCTTTTACACACTGCTTCTGACCAGGCTTCAGTGACATTTGTCTGTGTATGAAGAACACATGTGAGGACGGCCCTATATGAACTTGTAGTATAGTAGTCTTCTCTGCTTTTCTCACAAGCTCCACTCACTCTTTCTTCTAAGCCTGGTCATTTTCCTCACCTGGGCCACCTTCCTATGTCCATCTGTTTTCATTCTTCAAGGAGTATCTCAAGGTTATGCACTGGATGCTAGAATAAGCTGTGGAGTCTTCAGGCAATGCTTGGTTTCTTTCCTCCCTGAATGAGTGAAGAATTTGTTGTCTGCCCACATCTGTCACTTTTCATGCAATTTCTTACATTTAGATTATTCAATAAACCTTCCAATACTTTCCAAACCCTGTGCTAAGTCTAAGAGTAGATGTTATCACTTCCCCGACGATGTATATGCCACAATTGAGGTTAGATTCAAGTAGCTTAAATAACTTATCCATTAAGAAAATGAAAAGACTAGACACTGTTAGAAGATATTTACAAATCATATATCTGATATGGCACTTGTATCCAGAACCTATTAACAACTTTTTAAATTCAGTAGTAAGAAGACATCCCAATTTAAGATGGGCTAGATTTGAATAGACATTTTGCCCAAGAAGATGTCTGCATAGCTAATTAGTTGATGAAAATATGTTCAACCTCATTCACCAGTAGGAAAATGCAAATCAAAACCACAATGAAATACCCTTCATTCCTACTAGTATGCCTACCATCAAAAAGACAGACATAACAAATGTTGTTGAGGATGTAGAGACTATGCAATGTTGGTGGGAATGATCAACGGTAACACCATTTTGGAACAGAGTATCAATTTCTTAAAAAGTTAGACAGATACTTACCATGTGATTCAACAAGTCCACTCTTAAGTATCTATCTATCCAAGAGAAAGGAAACTACATGTTCATATAAAGATTTGTATGTTAATGTCCACAGAAATATTATTTATAATAGACTAAAACTGAAAGTCTAAATATCCATCATCCCATGAATTGATAAACAAAAGTTGATATATCCATATACTGGAATATAATTCAGCCATCAAAAGGAATGAATACTTGCTAATCTATGCTACAACATGGATGAAGCTCAAAAATACTATAAGTAAACCAAGCCAGTTACAAACAACTGGCTACCTATTGAGTGCTTCTATTTATATGAAGTTTTCAGAAAAGATAAAAGTGGAGAATCAGAAGGCAGGTCTGTGGTGGTCAGGGCCTTAAGTGAGAATGAGAACTGCCTGCTAGTGCTCATGAGGGTACTCATTAAGGGTAATGGAAATGATCAAAACTAGATTGAGATGAGGTGTACGAAGCTCTATAAGTTTACTAAAAAGTAACTTTACTGAGCGAACTACATGCTTCTAATGTGTAGATTTCAGTCTACAAATTATACCATGATACCAAAAAACAAATAATTCATCATGATGCTTAAAACCCTAAACTCATTTGCTAAATCAACTCAGTGATTTACAATAGTTATTAGTATAATATTTACAGTGCTATATCATGCATTATTTTTAATTAGGACTATCCTTATCCTCTGATTACTTAATAACTTCTTGGTTTTACATGTAAACTATTTTTTCTGGAAAAAAAAAGGTAGTTGTGTAAGACCACATGAGGATTTAGACAGGGTGTCCTTTCCCTGCTCTTCTTGCTGTCCTTTTAACCAGGTGCTTCTTGAGCATGACTTGTCTCCCCAACAAACAGAGAACTCTTTGAGAAGAAGGAACATGCCATTGCATCTGTTGGACTTTCCCAAGGGTGTTCTCAACAAATGCATGGGACTCGATTGATAGTACGTCCTAGTGTAAAGGATTATTCTGTAATAGAAGTAACACCCTGGGGCTGCAGTTTCTCCAAATGCTGCCCAGAGTGTTGAGACGGGAGGAGCAGATACTCCATCAAAGGCATGCCGACGGGAGAACAATGTAGTGACAGGGCTGGCTGACAACAGGAGACAAAGAGCTGTGCTGTCCAACACTGCCCAGAGCAACCTGTCTCTTCCTGCTCAGCCCAGCAGACTGTTAAAAGGCCCACAAAAGGCTGCTGGGGAGATGACAAGAGCATAAGAATTTGCTGAATGTGTTACCCTTGATAGCTAGAGTAAACCCCGAATGACCTTCCTGGGACACACAGTAGAGAGGGCTAGAATATAGGCCAGACCTGAATTGAGGCAGGAAAGTTGGACATACCAATTTAAAGATCTTGGAGTGGTCCACTCAAGAGAGTTACTTTGTCAGAAAAATTATTTTTCATAATTAAAAAAAAAAGTGTTAGGAAATTTTTCTAAACCTTGGTAAGAGACGATTAGGAGTCCTTTCAGTGGTGTGCTGGGTGTTGGCTGGCATACCCTTTCTATTGATTAGGATGTCGTATAACCACAGGGGTAGAAGTTAGCTTGCAAAAAAAAACTCGGTAATAATGCAAAAGAATCTTGTACATAGCAAGTAAATGGATTTCATCCAGTAGACATAGAAAAGATGACCCCCAATCATTATATCTTATTGCCTTTTCAGACATTAACTAGTTTTTTTTAAATTTGTTAGCAAATTTATTTCAGCATTTCTGACTGCCTGAACATATTTCTATTTTCTTCAAATTCTCTTTTAAACTAGTCAATATCTTGCAGGGTCTCCTATTAACTATTAAATAAAATCTTTGACCCACTTTCTGTCCATATGTGCACAGCAGTCATATTTTTAACCATTTGCCTTTTATATTTTAGCAGTGTGCACATGTATGGTTCAGGTTTGATGCTATGGTAACTACGATTTCTAAAGTAAAAATTGTCGCCTGGCTTCTGATCAGACAATTGGAGGAGTCTCCCTTTGCCCCCACCTTGAAATGCCTTAGTTCCTTCTGTATCAGTCTAGCAGGAAATTTTCTCCATCAGGAAGCTCTTTCTACCCTTCAGACTGGGCTCAAAGTCTTTATTCTGTGGCCTCACAGAATACTCTCAGCACTTGTTTTGTTTGTAATGCTTTACTGTAGGCTCACCCACCTGAACATGGTAAAAATTCAAACAGGCAACACTTAGAACAGTTATGGAGGAACCAGTGAGCACAGCAGGCCCTGCTGCCGGTTCAGACCTGGGATTAGGGGGTTTCTCTTAATGGGGTCTAGGCAAGTTTAAGGATCTGGTAGGAAGATGCGGGTTGGGCTCCAAGATGGAGCCCATCTGCTGCCTCTATAGCTTTTCTGTGCAGACCATTTCCTCCTTCAGTCAAACCATCCAAGTGAAGGTCAGTTGCCCACAACTGATCCAAAGAGCACAGAAACCAGTTGTTTGTAACTGGCTTGGTTTACTTATCATAGTAGAGTGTTAACTTCTTATGTCAAGGTTAATATTTGAAATATGGTTAAATAGCCAAGGGTACCAGTCCTAGGTGGAGAAGAGTTGCTAAACCAATTTGAAAAATATTTTATAAGTGAAAACAATTGTTAATTCTTACACAGGAATAAATGGACACATTTTAATTTTAATCTCAACAATATGCTATTTAATCTCAATACAATATGCTATATTATGATTTTAAAGACATGGAAAAGCACATGCATAAGTCTATACATATATAACAGAAAAATGACCATAGTGACAAGAACATTAAACTCAGAGTAACTGTTGATGATTTTAAAACTCTCATCACAAAAGATAAAGATATTTAGATTTTGTAATCAATAATTTTGTAATCAATAATCAATACAAACAAAATTTGTATTTTGTTTACAAGAGACATAAAATGACACAGAAAGTTTGAAAATAACTTTTTAAAGGGGACAGGCAAAAGTATACATAATAAAGGCAAAAGGACATATTGACAATATTAATATCAGACAAGGAAAATTCAAGAGAAAAATTAAGTGGAGAAAATGCTTGTTTCTTAGAACATAAAAAAAAATGGTTTATTGCAAAGGCTAAGACATGCCTTGGGGCATATCTGGAGGTCAAATGCTGCCATCATAGTGTAATTATCTGTTGTGCACTTGGGAGAGGAAACTTAAGAAGTCATTTTATGAAGTTCTAAATACTGAGTGAACATCAAAACCTCTAACTAGAGGCTGTAAGAAATATAGGGAAGAACTAAAATTTTTATTATAATCTGATTCAGTCCACTCAGTTCAGTATGGACAGGAGACAAAAATAAATAAGGATCTGAATACTATGATAAGCATCTTTGCTTAATAGATCCCTGTGGAAATTATAAAATTAGAGAAAATATTACTTTCACTGTCAAAGAAATATTTAACAGAAATGAGTCACTTTTGGGTGAGGATCTTGAGTTTTCTTTAGTGTCTTACAAAGAGTGAAAGTTGTATGAGCTATGTTCTCTATGATGCAATAAAATTAGAAATAAAAAGTGAAATATTTAAAACAACAAAAAAAAGTTTTTCAAAAATTAAAAATAAGCATTTCCAAAAATAAGCAAATAAAAAATATCATAGTTGCAGACTATTTCTAAAAGAGCAATATGAACATTATCTCTCAAACAATGTGCTTGGGCATATTATACCAAACTTTTGTGGTAGATTGTATTATTCTCTCAGTTATTTGCTATCTCCGTGTGATGGGAGTACACCCTTCCCCATCCCCATTTGAAAATGTCATTAGTTTGCCCATTAGAATATGACTGGGAAAGATGTCTACCCTGTCTGAGTAATTGCTTTATGTATGATTCTTGTCCATATGTTGCGAGAGCAGCATGTCTCTCATATGAGGCTGCTTGTTCAGCTTGGATATCAGAATGAAGAAGACATTGGTTGGAACTGTGGCCCACATGCAAAGAACATGTAATGTGAAAAGAGAAATAAACTTTGGCTTCTGCAAATCAGTGATATTTGGGGATTATTTGTTCATGCATCATAATCTAGCAAAAATTGATGAATGCTTTTATATACAGTAATGAAAATCTTAGTCTAAAATCTATTTATTATTAAAGAAAAGCAACAAAAATAATCCAAGCATTTAATTCAACCCAGAAGATGTATAGAAGCAAATGGGAGGTAGCATAAAATTTAAAGCAAAACTAATTAGAAAAGTGCAGACAGGATAGTAAATCCAAAATCTATGCTTTGAAAAGGGCCAGTTATATTGGCAAACTCCTCACAAGTCTAATCAAAATAAAAAGAAGGGGGAAATCAAAACCAAAAACTTCAACATAAAAAAAAATCAATAATGAGAAGTGGATTTAGGCAAAGCTACAAAACAATTTGTGAAAAATTTTAAAAACCTATAATGTACACTTATCTCTATGTTGATAAATTTAAAAATCCTGATTAAATCAAAACTTCAAAAAAATGAAAATACAATTATCAAGTTTTAAAAAAGAAATCAAGAGTCTGAAAAGAGAACAGAAAGCACAGAAAGGGTAGGAAATATTGTGGAAGATCTATTGCTAAAGGTATTGAATGCCAAGAAATTTACTCACAAATTCTTTCATATTGTCAATAAACACAAGTCCTATGTTATTAAAACTAATTCAAAGAAAAGGGAAGGAAATAGAAATCTTCAAAATTTATTTTAGAAAACCAGCATAACCCTGATACCCAAATCTTACATATTAGAACTTAAAAGGGAAACAAAGATGAAATGTGAAACTATACAAATTTAATAATCTTATGTGAAATATTACCAAATCAAAGCTAGCACTATGTTTAAAATAATATACTATAGCCAAATAAGTTTATTAAAGAAATAAAATAATTTACTTAAAAGTAATTTATAATATACTCAATAATACTATTAGAACAAAGGAAAATATTAGTACATTAGTATCAAATGTTTGATAAAGGCCAATATCTACTCCTGATTTTTAAAAAGATTCTCTTAAAGAAAAATAAGATATTTTTTAACCAATTAAGAATCTCAAAATCAGTACCCTAAAATTAATAGCACAAAACTAGAAGTCAAAACCCTTCAAGAAAAAAAACCATTTTGATCTTTAAATGAAAAACAAGTCAGATACTTAGAGTAACTATTAATATTGAACATTGTTTGAGAAGTTTAAAGAATGAAATTAAAAATCAAAATGGAAGGTATAAATATTTAAAAAAGACAAAAGATATTGTTAGCCAAAGACTATCTGAAAAGAGAAGGAAATCAAATGTGAAAATATTAAATGACTTATTAAAAAGTAATGTGTACAGAACAATAGCTTTTCTGCATTAGAGCAACGACCAGTGAGAAAATAAATATAAATGGAAGGAAAAAATCCTATTTTAATGATAATTAAACATGTAAAATATCTAGGAATAAGTTCAATAGGAAATGTTCAGGACATATATAATATAAGAAGCTATAAAGTAGATTTCTAAATTCTTGACATATGATTTACCTATATAGGAAATTTTTAGAAAAATTAGTTTTGTTACTAAATTAATCTACAAGTATTATGTAATGTCAAATAACACCTGAATGGGATGTTAAAGAAAATGTGGACACATGACTCTCAAGTATTCTTGAAAAAAGAAATACTGAAAAGTGATTGCAATTTTTTAAAAAGAATGTATATGGGATTTCCTATCCTGTTATCAAATCGTTCCTTATAGCAGTGCTGTGCTGGTGTAGACAGACAGTCCTGACAAGTGGGAGTTCAGAAACAGATCCAAGTTCAGATAAGGAGAGACATTTCAAATCAATAGAAACTACACTTCAATCAAACTGAGAAAGGGCAAATCATTCCACAACTTCTTTTAGAAAAATTGCTAACTATATGGGAAAAAAATAAAATGTTTTCTAGTTCACACTTAAGAGTAAAATCAGGTCCACATTTAAAAAAAAACAAAAAAACATTTTTTTAAAAGATAAAAATTTAGGAAAAATAATGTACACACAAAGTTAGGAAATAAGTGTACACATACAAACAGACACACAGAATCTAGGTGTATATAACATCACCAATTCTCACACAGGGGAAGGAAAACATTGATTTGATTTTTAAAAACTTCTATGTAACAGTCACTAAATTAATCTACAAATGTTATGTAATGTCAAATAGCACTTTAATGGGATGTTAAAGAACAGTAAATAACAAATAAACATGATAAATGGAGAAAAGTATTAATTAGTTAATACTTTTAATTAATTTCTTTGATAGAAAAGGAACTTTTACAAATCATTGGACATCTTCATTTGTTCAGTAATTAATAAGTATTACTTTTTGCAAGGTTTTCTTGAGGTGCTTGGGAGACCTAAATTATCATTCAGATATAAATCTGCACTATCTTGGAGTTTACTTTCTCAGGCAATTTATTATTATTATTATTTTTTAATGAAAAGACTAAGCCAGGACCAGTGGTGCATACCTGTAATCCTAAAGACTCAAGAGAGTGAAGCAGGAGGATCACAAGTTTGAGACCAGCCTCAGCAACTTAGCAAGACCCTGTCTATAACATATCAAAAAAAAAAGGGGGGGGCCTGGGGATGTGGCTCAGTTGTTGAGCACCTCTAGGTTCAATCCCCAGTACCAAAATAGTTAATAATAATAATAATGATAATAATGTTATTATAATTATAAAACCAAAAAGGGTTGGAAAAGCAGCTTAGTGGTAAAATGCCCCTGGGTTTAAAAAAGAGAAAATTCATTAAAAAATGAAAAAAAAAAAAAAAACAACCCTCCATTAGCAGTCAAAGTACTGTGGGTGAAAATGTTTTTTCAGCATTTAAATCAGTAGAGTTTTTAAAAAAATATTTTTATTTATTTATTTATTTTTATGTGGTGCTGAGAATCTAACCCAGTGCCTCACACTCTACCACTGAGCTATAACTGTAACCCATAAATCAGCTGAGTTTTAAAAAATTAATTATTCTCATTGTCAAGGGGATGGAAACATGAACTCTTAGATGCTTCTGGGAAAGATATAAGTTGGTAGAACTTTCCAGAAGACTGGCAATCTTAAGAGATTGCAATTGACTTGCAATTTTTCTAGGAATTTCTACTAAATACACAGATAATTACAAAACAATTTAACTGTGGGTATTTATGGCAGAGTTCTTTATAAGAGCAATGCTAATGTTGTTGATGTAGTATACACACAATGAGTAACATAAAATTACATTTACAAAGAAGAACATTTAATGACAGAAGACAGAAATACTGTTAAATGCAAATGCAGATTACAGTTTATACTATCTGGTTGCAACTTTAAGTGAAAATATATACTGCTTTTAAAAGCTAGGGAGAGAGAGAGATGAAAATACTAACAAAATACTAACAAAAGCTGTGTCTTACTGTTATAATTTCAGATGCTCTTCATTTCTTGTGATTTCGATATAAGTTTTATAACTTTAAAAAGGTGTTGTTTTCTTTAAAGTTAATGTACAGATTAAAGATATTAATGTAACCAACAGCTTTTATATATCATTGGGTCTTATTTATTGTGCATACAATTTGCAGGTTCTAAATTATTCCCTTTTCAACACTGCATTAATTCTTAGGCCTAAGTAAAGCTGCCAGATAGGATTTGGCAGGGTTTGGACTAGGTGAGGGGAATGAGGTGAGTCATGTAAGAACAGATGCTGTCAGTATTTAAATTTTAATACTTTGTTTGTAATGGATTTTTTGCATTAATTTTGATTTTTTAAAATTATTTTTCCTGACTATTGCATTTTTTGGCATCCCTGTAAAATCTGCACCCACGGCAAATACCAAACTTACCTTCCCTATCCTTAGCCCTGCTCCCTATTAGTTTTCCGTACCCTCCATCCTCCACAGAGAATCTCTACAAGTCCTGCTTCTGCCCCTATTTAGCCCAGTGCCCTCCTGATAACACAGAGGCAAGCACTGGTGCTGGGAGTGGAGAGAGGGATGGCAGTGATCCCAGCCCTCCCTTTTCATGGAGCATGTCTACCTTCTCTGTGCAAAGCACTTTACCAGCATTATCTCATTTAATCTTGGTAATAGCCACACAGGTTGGGTGGCAGAGAATCCTGGGCATCCCCTAATATCATTCTTTGCTCCCAGTCATTCCTATTTGCAGCTGGGAGTATGGACATTCCTTGGCTCTTTTACCACCAGGTATGGCCATGTTACTTAGCCCGAGGCAAAAGTAAGTAGGGGTACTCTGCGGTTTGCAACCTTACCTATTGTTTTAGTCAGTTTTTCACTGCTGCACCCAAAAGACCATTTTAGAAAAGAACCATTTTAGAGGAGGAAAAGTTTATTTGAGGCTCACAATTTCAGAGGTCTCAGTTCATAGATGGCTGGCTCCATTCTTCAGGGCTTGCAGTGAGGTAGAACAACATGAAGGAAGGATGGGACAGAGGACAGTAGCTCAGGACATCATACCAGGAAGTAGAGAGAGAGACTTCTCCTCTAACCAAGGATAAAATATATATCCCCAAATCACGTTCCAATGGCCCACCTCTCCAGCCACATCCCACCTGCCTATAGTTACCATACAGTTAATCCTTATTGAGATTAAAACACTGATTAGGTTGAACCTTTCATAACTCCAATCATTTCACTTCTCAGCTTTCTTACATTGTTTCACACATGAGCTTTTGCGGGATACCTCATTATCTAAACCATAACACCTATGAAGGTGAAGTCTGCTGACTTCTTTTCCGTTTTCCTGCTTCCTCTGTGAGTACTGGAACCAAAGTGTCCAAGATAGACTGGAATATGAAAGATACGAATCCAAAATGGTGGAGCAAGAAGTGGGGGAAGATAGTCTTTCATGTGGAGTTTCCATATCAGGTCTGGATTGCTATATTTACATGAGAGAGAAACTTGTTAAAACTTGTTAAAATCACTCTTTCTTAGTTTTTTTTGGAACTGACAAACCTACCATGTCCTAATTCATTCAAATACATATTACTATTATGTTCAGTTGGAGGACACTGAGTCTCAGAAGTTAAGCATTTTTCATAAGATTGCATAGCTATTTAGTGACATAGCTTTTAATCCTAGGCTGTTTGTTCTTGTTCAAGGAAGATTTCACAGTCTGAGTAAGAAGTTTGAGGTTGTAGATTTTGGATACTTATGTTTTTCTCCTGCCGAAGCCCTCAACCCTGCTGTGGCTTCAGCAATTGGATCAGGAGCCATTTTCTGGGCAGACAATGGAGCTCCCTTGCAGATGTCTTCCCATACTTTGCTCTGTCTTCAGACTACCTTGTGGCACCAGTACTGTTGATTTGCATTGGTCCTTGAGCATCATCCATCATTGTCCATCGTTACCAGGACAAAAAGTGCTCTGCTCTTCCTACAGTGGGTGGTGGGGCAGGAGATGCATTAATGCTAAGACATTGGTTACTCACAGGGGAGGCAGGGATGGCGAAAGCTTTCTTGCCTATAGATCTGGAGAAACTGCTTATAAGCCTGAAATTCACTTTTCTACAGCTATTTCAATCAGAAATTCCGCTATTTGAAGACAGACTCATGGAAACCTAGTCCAGCTTTGGATCACAGGGTAGCTCTGTGGCATTTGGATACCGGGGGTCTACATTGCAGTAATTCAGCATGTTGCCATACATTTATCCCCTCAGGTCAGATCAAAGCTACGGGAAGTTCATTGCTTCTGCGCTTCAGTAACTGATGTCTGATGCATACACTCAATGAATTTCAGGCTTATAAGCAGTTTCTCCAGGCAAGAAAGCTTTCACCATCCGTGCCTCCCCCATAAGTGACCAATGTCTTAGCATTAATGCATTTGATGGCACCAAGCCTTAGTGACCAGAGGAAGGACAGTCACCCAGCAGATTGAAGTCACATTTTTATTTACATTTTTACTTTTCCACATCTTAGTTCTTGCAGACCATTTTTGTTTTGTTTTGTTTTTTGGATGGCAATTGGACCCAGGGGAACTTTATCACTGAGCTAAATCCCCAGCCCTTTTATTCTATTTTTTTTTTTAATTTTGAGACAGCATCTTTCTAAATTTCTTAGAGCCTCACTAAATTGCAAAGGCTGGCCTCAAACTGGCAATCCTCCTGCCTTAGCTTCTAGAATCACTGAGATTACAGGCATGTGCACTGCACATGGCTCTTGAAGACTTTTGAGGTATTCAGTCCACACTATTTAGTCTGGACTGAATCCTTGAAGTTACTTTTTTTCTTGCAAGACTCTCAAGGAACTTGATAAACTTGTTCTAATGAATTAACATATTAAATAGTGTTGAAATACCAAGTTTAAAAATGAAACATTGCTTAATGGACACTACTTAGAAGACAGTCTGTACATTCTTAAGTGTAGGGTTTTTTATGATTATTTCGTAAAGAATAATCATATGATTAGTTTAGGAAGACCCTGAGTTTATCCAACTGCTGTTAGAACTGAATAAGTCTGGATCCCCACAACAAAAGAGACAGAAGTGTGAAACCCATCCCCTCTTGTAAAGTACACATATTTATATGTGTCCAGTCATGGAATTAGAAAAAATACTCTGTCTTGGATAAGACACATGGGTAGATTTTGCAATAGACTTGAAAATGGAGTTATAGATAATTGATCTTTTATTTTATTTTCTTTTTAACTGTGACCATGAGATTGTGTTTAATGCCAAATGATTTTGACAACTTTCAGGGAGTAAATTGTAAGTGTATTGCTATTATTCTCTAAGTCCAAGGTGCCCCTTCAGTTTCACAGCATTTCTCCTCCACACACTAATGAAATATATGAAAACAGGAGTAATCAAAGTCAAACCAGAAGGGCTTAATTCATTTATGTGATTTTCACTTATTGTTGGACAGTACATATTGGCCCAGTGTTTGTTTTTTTCTTTGGATGGACAAAATGGAACAATTTTTTTGATGGCTTAGATTTGGAAGCACAGCCCTTTTAAATGTACTACTAAATGGTAAACTCTAATTTGCATTCTGTGTATTTCAATAGTGAGGGACAAGAGAAAGACAGAGAGAGAGAGAGAGAGTGAGCGAGCGCGCTAGGCATCCCCTGGACTTGAGGAGGAGATCAAGGAGGGCAGGAGTGTAAGTCAGCATTGTCCCTTTGGGACCAGCTGGGATAGTTGGGTGTTGTACAGAATTGCCTGGAATTCCTTTTTCTTTGTAGTTCTGAGTTAGGATGGGCCTGAGAGACATTCATGGCAGTGACATAGAAGCCATTCTGCCTCAAAGGCAGCTCAATGCACCTTGTTGGTGATCAGCTGGCTCACCCTGTTAGCAGGCAACAGCCAAGATGGGAGAGCCACCAGCTCCTGCTGAGTCTCCACCCTCAGCTTCTCTGGGCCCAGGGCTAGGGCATATGTAGTTCTGAGTCAAAGGATACTTCAAGTCTCTCATGTAATCAAAAGTGAATGTGCGGAGAGATAGACATGGATCCATACGTCTCCTTGTGGGTTCCAGTATGTCCTCCCCACTTTCACAGTTACCTTTACTTTCCTATGAGTGGTCCTGAGCCGTCTGCAGACTTCCTCACTAGTCCCCACCAGTGGGTGAGAGCTGGTCCTATGCTGTCTTACACAGCAGCCACTAGTCATGTGTAACTGCTAAAATTAAAATGAATTAAAATGAAATATGGTTATTCCTTAATATCCAAGAAGAATATGTTCACCTAAACAATACTAATATCTACAGATATAAAATATATAATAGTATAGTATGTGCATATAACCTGTTTATTTTTTAATTAATTAATTTTGATTTTAATTAATTTTAATTAGACATATAAGTACTGCGTGCTGATTGCACCACTTGAGCTCCACAACTTTACATTTCTATAGTTGTACACAATGTAGCATCACAGATATGTACCTAGAGTAATGATGTCAATCTCATTCCATCATCTTTCCTGCCCCCATGCACTACCTGCCCTTCCTCCCCTTTGCCCAATCAAAGTTCTTCAATTTTTCCCATGCCTTACCCCTCGCTATTCATCCACTTATCAGAGAGAACATCCGGCCTTTGGTTTTTAGGGATTGGCTAACTTCGCTTAGCATGATATCCTCCAACTCCATCCATTGACTTGCAAATGTCATGATTTTATTCTCTTTTAATGCTGAGTAATATTCCATTGTGTATATATAACAGTTTCTTTATCTATTCATCTATTGAAGGGCATCTAGGTTGGTTCCAGTTTAGCTATTGTGAAATGAGCTGCTATGAACATTGATGTGGCTTTGTCCCTGTAGTATGCTGATTTTAAGTTCTTTGGGTATAGACCGAGGAGTGGGATAGCCGAGTGAAATGGTGGTTCCATTCCAAGTTTTCTAAGAAATCTCCATACTGCTTTCCAGATTGGCTGCACCAATTTGCAGTCCCACCAGCAATGCATATAACCTATTTATATCTCCTAAATCCTTTAAATCATCTCTAGATTTCGTATGCTACCTAGAACAATTTAAATGAAATGGAAATAGTTCATTGTATTATTGAGAGAATAATGACAAGAAAAAGTCTATACATGTTCAGTACAACTTTTAAAAATTATTTTCAATCTACATTTAGTTAAATGCAGAAATGTAGAACTTATGGAATTGGAGGGCTGATTATAAAATGAAAGAAAGTTCAGTTCCTTTGTTGTGCTCACCACCTTTCACATGTGTTTCTAGTGTCTGTGTTATTGAAAATACAGATATAGAACATTTTCCATCACAGATAGGTATATTGAACAGTATTGGTAGAATCCCTTGAACATATTCCTTATTTAACATTACTCATAGGAATTCTGTTTTCCCAATGAAACCCTAATAGATAACTATGTTGTTTTCTTTGCTAGTATTCTTTATGCCTTAATTTATATTTGAGTTATTTTTTAGTGTTCTTTTCATTATGGTTTGAAAGACTCCCTTTGTGGAACAGATTTTCTTGTAGCCATTTCTCTTAATTTTTGTTCTTCTGCATATGTTTTAATTTCTTTTAGTTTTGAAGGACAGTTTTGCAGAATATAGAATTTTTGGTTGACGGTTAAAATATTTTCTCTACTATGTTGTTCCACTGACTTTGGGCCCTCAAGGTTTCTAATGAGATATTAACTGTTAGTCTCATTGAGCATCCCTTGTATGACGAGTCACTTTTTTCTTGTTTCTTTCAAGATTTCTTTCTTTCTTTCTTTCTTTTTCTTTCTTTCTTTTTTGTTGTTGTCTTTATCTTGCAGTGGTTTGATTATGAAGTGTCTAGGTGTGGATCTTTGAGTTTAGCCTACTCCGAGTTCACTGAGCTTCTTGGATGTGTTGGTTAATATTTTCATCTCATTTGGAAAGTTTTTCTTATTTCTTGAAATATTCTTGCCTACCCCTTCTTTTTCTTCTGTCTGAATGGGACTCCTTTTATACATATATTGACATACTTAATGACATCTCATAGGCCTCTGCCACTCTGCATTTTTATTTTTCCTTTCTGTTCATCAGACTAAATAATCTCAATTGATGTATCCCCGACATACCGATATTTTTCTTCAGATTAATCAGATCTGCTTTTAATACTCTTTTACTAAAGTAAAATTTTATTAGTAAAAACTTTAATCGGTTTCTTGTGATTTTTGAGCTCCATAATTTCTATTTGTTCTTTATAATTTCTCTTTATTAATATTTCCCATTGATGATACATGGCTTTCACCTTCCTTTAGTTTTTTTTTAAATAATGTTATTGTACTTTTATACCTTTATTTTATTTATTTATTTTTATGTGGTGCTAAAGATCAAACCCAGTGCTTCACAGATGCTAGACAAGTGTTCTACCACTGAGATACAATTGCAGCCCTACTTTCCTTTAGTTTTTCAGATATATTCTCCCTTAGTTTTTTGAATATATATAAAATATCTGGCTTAAAAATTTTGTTTGTTTGGTGCCAGGTGCAGTGGTACATACCTGTAATTCCAGCTTCTCAGGAGGCTGAGGCAGGAGGATCGCGAATTCAAAGCCAGCCTCAGCAATGGCCCTGAGTTCAATCACCAGTTCCCTCCATCCCCCCCCAAATTTTTGTTCGGTAAGTCTACCATCTGGGTTTCTTCAGGGGTCATTTGTATTGATTGGTACTCCAACTACCTGTGTGTGGGCTATATTCTCTAATTCATATGATGTAATTTTTGTTGTTGTTGTAATTGAAATTCAGACTTTTAAAATAATATAATGTAGCAATTCTGAAAATCGAATTCCCATGGCCCCGTAAAGTCAATTATTGTCTATTTTTTTTTGTTATTTAGCGACTTTCCTGAACTAATTCTATAAAGTTTGTATTCTTTATCACCTGTAACTTGTAAAGTATTTGCTCTGCTGGGCACAACGGCAAAGACATGAGAAGGCCCTAAATTCTCCTCTTTGGATGAACTTTGGATGAACAAGCAGGAAGTGAAGGTTAAGGCAGAATTATCAATAGTCTGGCCTAGAGTTGAAGATGTGCTTCAATACATACAGAGAGCCCTTTGATAAAAATTGAGACTTATCAAATTAAGAAACCTAAGAAAATCTCTGTCCTATAATTAGCTGACCACTAAGTCAACTCCTAGTAATGCGGGAGGCTGAGGCAGGAGGATCACAAGTTTGAGGTCAGCCCCAGAAATTTAGTAAGACCCTCAAAAACTTAATAAGACCCTGTCTCAAAACAAAGATTAAAAAAGACTAGGGATGCAGCTCAGTGGTAAAATGCCCTGGGATTCAATCCCCAATACAAAACTAAACAAATAAAAAAAAAAAATTGTCTCTTGCCAGTTGACAGCCAGTTATAGGACAGGGATTGTCTTAGTTTCTTAATTTGATGTGTCTCATTTTTTTCCTAGGGGCTCTGAATATGTGTGTTGGGGCACACCTTCAACTTTCAGCCAGGCAGCTGACAATTCTGCTTTAATCTTTACTTCCTGCTTGTGAAAATCTCAAGTCCATCTAAAGATGATAATTTGGAGCCTTTGCCTGTGTTTCTTGAGAGTGCACAGGGCCCTGCGTATGTGCACAGCCTTACAACACACACAGTATGTGTGTTGGCCTTCTAGAATTCCATTCTTTAGGAATGATGCTTTGAAAGAGAGCTCCTGCCTCCATCTGGTGACTACCAGGATGTCGATTTTCACCATATTTGGGGTTGTTACTTTGTGAAGTTGCTGTAGAGCAGGGAGAGATGGGAATAGGAAGGATAGAATGCCGGAAACTTGCTGTTATTACTGAAATTTAGATGTTTTTCTCTAACAAATATTTTGTTGACTGCTATAAGTTTTTGATTAATTTCCAGAGTTCTGAAAAAGTAGTTTTGATATTTCTCAACATTTTATTTTGTTTTACTGCTTTTATGAAGGGGGAGAATTTTTTTACAAATGCTTACTCTGCCATGTTCACTGAGATTATTCTGAGAAAGAAGCTTTGAAGAAGCTCTACCCATTTTCTGCCTCTGTGTTGATTGCCAGGCTATTGGTTTTCACCAAAAAAAAAATATGAGCTGTTGGTTTTCAAGGGTACCACAGAGCTGGGGAGAGGCAAGTGGGAATAAAGTAGGTTAAAACTTCCTAAGGCTTATTGCTCTTATTGACATTCAGTCATTTTTTTCCCTGAATAAAAAACAGCCTGGATGGATCTGTGTCTTGGGTTTATTTCCCAAGTTCTGAAAAAGTTGACACTGATCATTTTCTAGTTTTCTCCTTTCTTTGATAGAGGAAAATTTTTTTCAGAGGTCCCAAATCCACCATTTTTGAAGATGTCACCCAAGAGTGATAATTTATATAGATAATCACAAATCATACCTTTCCAAATGAAAACAGAAGAAAAATGTAAAGAGCAAGAAAATCACTCAATTACCAATTTAGGTGCCCCAACTTTAGTAACCTTAGTGAAATAAAGGATTTTAGTCATGACACATAATATTGCATAACCACATGGACATTGAGGAGTGCTAATCTAGACGTTTTCTTAATTATTTAAATTTAATGAGGGCTGCTTTCCTAGGATCAAAGTGGATGACTCTTGAAAAAATAATTAAGACACAGAAACAAAGATGGTCAGTCCTTTCTTTGAACAGAGATAGACACCTTGTAAAAGCCGATATCGGGCCCTCTTCAGTGTTTACTCCTCCTATCAGGTGCATTCTTCCCTGGACCAAAGGCCTGGGCAGTGGGGGTCAGGGATACTGTTCTTTCCTTCTCTAGTCTTTCTCCTGTACTGTGCCATCTCCTCCTTTCTGTGTCACCCAAGGACCTAATACCCCATTCTGTCCTCCAACTGACTACACCTAGTCTCTGGAAAGCTTTCTCTATTCTGTATATCAGCTTTACAAAATCAACTCCACTTTGTCCTATTGTAGTGGAGTTTGTTTTTACAAATTTCAGCTGTTCCTTAGTAATCTACTGGTAGTCAATTGTCCTGCCTAGATGATTTCTTTAGACAAAAGTAATTATCAGACATGGTTGTGAAAGGTATTTTTAATGGCAAGAAAACTTACTTATATCTTCTTTGATAGCCTTTGATTTACTTCAATTGGTCCCATATAAAAACATGCTCGGTGGTAAGCACATGTATAGACTAAGTCAATAATACTTCTGAGGCCTCCTTTCTTTTTTCTTTTTCTTTTTTTGTGTGGTGCTGGGGATTGAACCCAGGGCCTTATGCATGCAAGAACTCTACCAACTGAGCTATATCCCCAGCCCTTTGAAAGTATCTTTTATTTGTTCCTTGAATAACAGGTGCTGAGGTAGATTAAATGTAGTAATTCCCTGGAATTAGTGGAATAAATTAGAATTCCTTAGATGCCCTAGAAATACAAATTATTTTGCTCTTTTTATTTTAAAAGGAATAGTGAGTGTCTTTTTTGTGTGGCATCTGTGGGTCTTCTCAAAGAACAAGATACAGATAAACTTGAATGCTGCCTTCTCCATTTTACTCCTAAAAACATAAATATTGAAGACTTTTAAAGGCAGTCAATTGAGAGCAATAATTTGGTGTTGTTTTAGTCAACTTTTTAATGTTGTGACCAGAAAACCTGATAAGAACAATTTGTGTAGTGGAAAAGTTGATTTGGTGTCCACAGTTTCAGTGGTCTCAGTCTATAAATGGCCGATTCCATAGCTCTGGACCCAAGGTGAGACAGAACATCATGGCGGAAGGGTGTGGAGGAGCAAAGCAGCTCAGGAATGACAATCAGGAAGCAGAAGGAGCCTCCACTCAACAAGGACAAAACATAAGCCCCCAGTGACCCATGTCCTCCAGCTATACCATACATGTCTACAGTTAACACCCAGTTAATCCATTCAAGTGGATTAATGCACTAATTGCTTTAGGTTCTCATACCCAATCATTTCACACATGAGCTTTTGGGGGAAAGCTCATTCTACACCATAATGTATTGTACTGGTGTATGTTGTTAGAATATGTAAAATATCTGAATGAACTTTAATTTTTCCCCAAGGTTGGAGGGAAAAACTATCACTTTTATATTAGTGTTGATGTTTTAAGGAAAAAAACAAAAAGCACTTTAACAACACCAGAGTTTTAAAATGAAAACAAACAAGAACTGAACAAAAGGAAACAATCACACCCCCCACACCCACCCACAGAAATGCTGGTGCCAGAGCTGTGGACTCAGGCCCCCTGAGGGCACCCGCTGCAGCTGCTGGCCTGTGCACTGTGCTGCCCTCTGCTGGGCGGGCTGCTCAGATAGTTATCATTTATGTATTTATAATGGTAGGAGATAACATGAGATTTACCTCCTTAATAGATTTTTAAATGCTTGACACCATTATTATCTGAAGGCACAGTGTTGTTAACAGATATCTAGAATGTATTCATCTTGCATAGCTGAAACTTTGTATTAGATGAACAACAGTGTCTCATTTTCCTCTCTTCCCACCCCTGGCAACCACATTCTACTCTGTTTCTATGAGTTGGATGATTTTTAGATATTTTATATCTAAAATGTTGATTTTAGATATTGTATGAAGTATTTGTCCTATAGCTAGCTTGTTTTATTTAGCACCATGTCCCATTTATGAGGTAGCATGCACAGGATTTCCATTTCTATGGATGAAATATTTCACTGATGTGTATCACATTTTCTTTGTACATTTATCCCTTTATGGGCATTTGGGTTGTTCCCCACCTTGGCTATTGTGAATAGTGCTGCAGTGAATATATGGGTTTATATTTTAACTCCATCTCTTCAAAGTGTCCCAAGAGCAAGGGAGACCAGTAAATGCATCTCTAGCTTCTGTACTGGGAGACATGGATCTGGTCAGCCAATAAAAGGAGATTTCTTATAAGTTGATGGACAGGAAAAAATACATCCAATGTCTGCTACAGGTTTGGAATTCTCCATTACTACTACCATACTGTGATTTTTTTTTGATGTCCAAATCTTTAAAATGGCCAAATTCATCTAGAAAAATATAAATTTCATGATAATCAAAGATGATTAGTCAAAGTTTATTCATTTATCAAAGTTTCACTAAAGTTTTACATAAAATTTCCAAAACTGGTACATGTTTGATATTCTCTGAACATTCGATAAGTGTTTGTTAATGAGTGAATAAATGTTATCAGGTAAGGTGTTTGCTTTCCTTAATGGGGACACCAAACACTATTAGAACCCAAATTGTTGATTGTGTTTCTAACTTCCCATTATCATGCCCCACATAGTGTCTACCTTCTTGCCCCAGAAGATGTTTTTTTTTTTCCTGTTGCTCTAGTGACCTTGGTTTTCAATGGGAAAATTGGAACATACGGTTCTTACAAAAAACCTTGGCAATTGCTTTTGGGAACAAAAATCAAGAAGATCATAGATGGAGGCTCAAATACTGAAATGGTCCTTTTGATGATTGATGGGGACAAGCAAACAGAATGCTTTTCAGAATATTTTCTGGAATTTCAGAATATTTTCTGGAATAATAAAGGTTATTCCAGAAAAGTATAACAGGTACATGCTACCTACTCTTGGTTCAGTGTGTATAAAATTTGCTTCAAAAACATAGGTTTTGCAAGCATTAATTCATTTATTCATATATTCACTGTTTTGTTTTAACAAACATTTCTTAAGCACCTACTATTTGACAGACACTTAACTAAGCCCTTGAGATATATTCCACAAGGATTTTATAGTGCTATAGCATGAGACAGACAGGTAAGCAAAAGAGTGTAATAAAAGTTATAGGTTCTAGGACAAAAATCTAGAAATCAGCACAACTACATGCTACCTTGTAATTACAATAAAAAGTGAATATAACTTTTCCTTTATTGAACACAGAGTATAACTACAAAGCAGTCATATTTTAATATCTTGTCCCTAATGCATGCCAGATCTCTGTTCATTGTGATTTTAAGTTCGCTGTATCTGCCCTTCTATTTGAAGACTTTGTTGACTTTGACTTTGCAAGCAGTAAAACATCAGTAGGCATCTGGAGCTCACTGGATAGACAATTTCACATAAATACAAAAGGATGTAGCACGATTTCATGAGCTAATATACAGAACAGGCTTTAATGAGAATTTCTCATAACTCAGTCCTTTCTCCATTCTCTCTCTCTTAGCATCTACTAATTTACAAAGATTTTTTTTAAACCAAATTCTTCAAGAAAGATGCCTTTCCAATATTCCTGCTACACTTTATCTCTCTATGGAACAGGTGTTTATTGATTAAATATATTGTTGTTGTTTTTCTTGATCTGCTTTGTGCTTTATTTCTATCCTTGGCAACTAGGGCCTGAAAAATGAGGAATCATCTTGTAATGAATTCAGACATAACTGAATAAATGAATGACCTTTTATCAGCCAGCAGATGTGTGAAGAGCAGGTTTTTAGTTAGGACTACAAGTTCAGGATTTACACAGGCAGGATTTACATTGGCACCTGGCTCTGCCATTTATTGGTTCAGGTATGTTCAACAAATCATATCATTTCTCTGCACCTCAGTGGTTTTATCTGTAATGTGGGAATAATTCATACAATAGGCCTCATGGACTTGCTGGTAAGGAGTAAATGGGATCATGTGCATGAAGAGCCTAGCATCTATTCTACTTGCAGTGCCACACACACAGCAGATGCTCAGGAAAGAGTGGAAATAGTGCCTCTGGTATTAGTACCATGACTGGTGATGTCCTTCGAGGCAGCAGGCAGCCTAGGATACACTGGCACCGAGCTTTCTGGGAGGGACAGTTATACCTTCAGCCCTTGGTGTGGTCTCACACCCCTTCATAATACAAATTCAACACCTCTCTGTGTCCCAAACCTCAGTGCATTGTTGACTCTTTGAATCTTAGTTACATTTTTTCTTGCTGCCATAGTTCAATTTTTTTCTTTCTCTGCCTCCCTATAAATGCCCCAACCTAATTTAAAAGCCCAATCTTAATTCTCATGAAACATAGAATCCTGGAAGTCTGGCCTCATTAAATTCACAACTCAATCTCACTGCATCCCAGGGCTTGGGGAGTGGAAGAAGTGCAGGCAGGTTGGGTGGGGGGTGGGGAACGGCAGACCGTGTTCCCAGACCACCCCAAGTGAAAAACATGTTCAATGTGCTAAAATAATCAGGTTCTATTTTTTCTCCTTTGCTTTTCCTCAACTGGAGGCTCATTCTGAAATTAGACCAAGGGGAAAAACTCAAAGCCCTTCCGATTTGTCCCGCTTTGTAACATTAAATTGGGATGGAGTGTGTGATGGGGGCAGGGACTGGCTTCATAATATAGTAAGTGGAACCTTTTAGCTTCAGTAAGTGAGTCTGACTCAGGAATGTAGGCGATTGTATCTCAAAAAAAAATCAATATTAAGATGCACAATTGCTCCCTTGGTATCGAAAGAATGAGTTGATCTACATGCTAAATGACAAGCCTCTTGATAACAGGGATTATGTGACCTGCCTTTCCAGCCAGGGCTGCTGGGGACTGTCCTTTAGGTCCCCAAGGCTGAGATAATCTAATTAGAACAACAAAGACCAGGTCCATTTGAGGAGAAGGCCACCGTGGGGGTGGGTGGGGGTCGGGGAGGTGACAGTGATTG
>NW_026000153.1:11457965-11463532 GCF_001458135.2 Marmota marmota marmota | reverse complement strand
GCTCCTGCAGAACAAAAAGCATGTGTGGGGGGGGCTGCTAGGGAGGGAGGCCCAGAGTGGAGGGGATGCCTGTAGAAAGCGGTGGACAGAGGTCACCTCTAAAACATGACTTAATCTCCACTTTGGCTCCACAAACACTGCCACTCTGGCTCCCAGAGTCTGGCCAGACTTAACAGCACCAGTGATCAAGGCTCCAGACATCCAGACACTCAGAAGTCCCCAGCCTAGCCCAGGAGAGAAAAGGGGCCTATGCAGCACTTGACCCATTGGACCAGACGGCCCCCTTCCTCTGGGAGTTCCCCACCATGCCAGGCCCAGGCCCTGTTGGGAGATCTGCCTTGACCCTGACAAAGCAAGAGCAACAGGCCCAGGTGTTGCTCCTTCATGAAGCTGAACATTATCGGAAAAGCTGTCCCCTCCTCTATCCTGATAGCATGTCCTGCCTGTGTTTGGAGTAGTAAATATTCCCTTCTAAAAGATGATGATGGTGATAGTAGCCAGAAGGGTTTTGTAACTTCGGGGCACTTGACTTGTTCCTACCTGCCATAATAAGAAGCTTTTATTGATTCCAAAAATGCTTCTGAAATTGTATCAGAATTTGAAAAACAATAATTTCTGAAACTGCTTTGTTAAACACACTTCTCCTCAAATGGTTTTAAGTTTTATCCTCAAAAGTTCCTTTTTCTTTGGAGGAAGAAAAAAAAAAGAGCTTCAGAAAGATTTGCTCTTAGTTCCTGTATCTGCCCCCCAACACACACACAACTTCTCACTCCCAAGGTGTTTCAGCAAATGCTTTTTGAAAAAGCTGTTTTGAGTACCATGGAATCCTAAGCAAAGGAGGCCTTCAAAAGATCAGCAGGTGTCCTGTTTTAAAAAGCAAAATGGCTTTGCTATTGTAATCATTTCACAGTGTGCACCCCAGTAGGCATAAGGCAAGGGCCCTGACCTGGGGGCAAGGTGCAGAGAGGGCTCAGACACTTCACATTGACCTCTGTGGACACCTGGGGTCTCAGAACACACAGAGGGACAGGATTGGCCAGGAATAGTCCTTTGCGGTCCCCTGAACCACGGGGCGCAGGGTATACAGGAGACGTGTCTTTCATTAGCCAGGCCAGTTCTGCTCAGTGGAGACTCCTTTCCACTTAGTAGTTCTCTATGGTGTTGAGGAGGCTGAACGAGCCCATCACTTAAAAATGAAGAAGAGCGTGCACAAGGTCAACTCTCCCCACCCAGGGCAGTGGAGCTGCTCTGCTTGAGGCTTCCCTTCTCCTCTAGGAGTTGCTGGGGAAGGGTGATGAGGGAGTGGAGAGGGCTTCAACTATCTTCCAGCCAACACTACGGATCCTATCTAAAGAGAAATTGGAAAAATCTGTGAAGAAATTTTAACATTAAAACGTCCCTATTCCTTTTTTCCCCTGTTCTCTATTCCCTCTAGGACAAACTCTTGAGTTTCTTAGGGACAGCCTCTGGATAATAATAGTACTTAATTTTGGCATTATTTTTATCATCATAATACCAGGGATAATAATTGTTAGGTGTGTGTGCACGTACATACATGCATGTTTGGTTAGAAAAGTGTTGCAGGTTTTTGCTAAAGAGGAAGAAATTAGGAACATTTTTTGCATTTTTTTTAATTTAAAGAGCTAAACAAAATCTTTAGAGATGTTATCTGTATTTGACTTCCTTTCTAAGTTTTGAGGACCAAATCCTACAGTAAATGATAGTTAACATCTGCTCAGCTTGAGTTAAGATGGTACATGGAAGGCTTAGCAATCTCTTTCCTTGATTTATTCAGGTGCCAAGAATTTCTATTAAAATAATTTGCTTTGCTACGTAATTGAGTTTGGTTTTTAGAAAATGCTGCCTTCATCTGAATTTCACTATGACCTACAGTTGGATTTTAGAAGGAGGTTTTGGTTGAGTGAATGAGAAGGGAGAAGGTGAAGGAAGGGAATCCCCAAGTCCTCCTTTTATAACTGTAATAAAATATACATGCAGATTTTAAAAAGTTAAAATTAAATTCACTGCTCATGTTGACTCTAATGTTAATTACTGACAACTTATTACATCCTCTTTATTACTGGGGTTGCCAAGAAATGCTTCCTAGTTAGGGAGAAAAGCCTAGTCCAGTGAAACACACTGGGCACATGGCCAGACTGTGATTCAGGGCTAGGTCGTGAGGGCTGGTCACAGCTTGACTGCTCTCTGTATGGGCTCTGGTAGTCAAGAAGGTAATATAGAGACTTAGGCCTAATGGCTTGACTGGATGGATGGAGAGAATCCTGGAGAACATTCTGGGCAGAAGGACACACAGAGGAAGAAAATTCAGATGCAAAAGAAAGGCACAGTTTGGGTCATTAGCAGGTTTAGCCAGATTCTGACTTCAGCAGAACACCTTTATTTGGTGACAGGAAATGAGGCTAGGTGAGTAAGAAGAGGCCAGATTGTGGTAACCTTCATGTTTAAGACCAGAGTGGCCACTGGCACTTCTTCACCAAGACATCACCATTCAGTGATGGGGCTTCATGTTCTTCTCTGTAGCTCACCAGGCAGCCACTGCCAATTGATCAGATTTGAATTTTGAGATGAAATCTGTTGTCTATTTCCATTCCAAGCCAACATATTTAGATTTGATATATAGGAAATGGGGGGGGGGTACTAAATGAAGAAAAGATGAATGGATACATAAATTCCAAACTCCCAGTTACCATTGATTTCAACCTTTTCTAACCCAATCAGGTTTTAGGCTAGAGCTCAGTATGATGAGGATAACTCTAGACTGGAGATCCTAGGCCTTATGGATGGCAAGTGGTGACAGAAAATGGGAGAGCATTGTCTGAGATTGGGATCTCTGGTGACCTCATGGTGGTGGCAAGCCTAGTGTCTGGGAATGTTCCTGTGCAACAGTGCAGGATGCCTAGCTGCTGTGGCAATGCCCTGCATGAGAATGCTCTATGGAAGAGTCTTAGCCTCCACCTTGATCTCAGGAACATAGTTCCTAGGAATAGAGGAACTCTCCTGCTAGACAACCACAATGTTTCACCAGCTCCACTACTTCCAAAACTGTCTACTAAACAGTAATTTAAACAATGAACTTTCTTGAGAGCTACACAAAGCTCCTAACATTGCACATTTCAACTGTAAACTGCAACTGGGGAAAAGCTACATATATGTTTCTAGCCCTATAACTTTCTGAGTACAAAGAATAATGCTTGCATAGTCTTTAACTTGATAATGAGGCATATACAAATAATAATTGGTGTAAACTCTTTAGATCTGCTTCTCCATCAGAGAGCAGCACTCCATCTGATCTCAGCTATTATATTTTCAACATGTGCTCTGTGAGTCTTAATTTTCTAATCCTCCATAGCCCCTCACTGGAACCTGCTTGATTGGCTGTGCTGGTTGCGGCACCTTTGCTTGAGGTGCAGTACAGCCTCTAACTCCCCCCATCTGTGCCTTATTTTCTTCATTGGTAAAATAAAATGAAATGGATGAAGGGTAAGGTCTGTCCTGACATTGACTTTTTAGATGCCTATGAGTGCCAACAGAAAAGCAACCAGGCTGAGACTTGCAGGGGTCTCCTCTGGGGGTATCAAGCTGCGGAGGGGAGGAAGAAACCTAGGTTCCAGCTAGCCCACACCCTTAGTTTATGGCTCCTGTACAAGTGAGAGTTGGTGGAAGTAGATGCTGTTTGTGTTGGATGATCCACATGGTACAGAACACATTGTTTAGGCGCCTTGTGGTCTCTCGGTAGAGAGTCGATGAAAGGCTTCATCTGAAAACAGATTTCTTCAAGGATCAAGGCTAGTGGAAAAAATCTGCATATCGTTGTTTGCCTCCCTCTGGATCACCCTGGCTTTGTCCTCATCTTCACATGGCCAGTTTGGCAGATGTCCCCACCCAAAGGGACTTCCCAACAAAGCAGCCTTTCTTACTGATGACTTCCCCTGCCTCTCTGTTTGTCTACTTCTTTGGCCTCTGAGGGATGCATTTTGGAGACATGAGACAAGGCAGGATGAAGTCATGGCTCTACTCAAGAGGGCTAGAAAACTGTGCTGTCTTTCATGCATGGAGCTGCGTGTCCTTTATCCAGGGAGCAGAACCAGAGTTGTTACCCCATTCGCCATGTTGCTATCAAGCTCTTGGGAGCCAGCTTTCCAGTGGCTCTGGTGAAACTTCAAGAATGCAGATAAGGCTCAGAAACTTGGAGCCATGGTATTTGAATGTCCCAAGAGGCATTTTTCAGGCCTTAGCTTAATTTAATAATTTATTTGTACTTCTTAAGGAACACAACAAGACTCTGCTTTTCTCCTGAGATGGGCCTTTTCTCCAGGTCCCTACCTGTCCATTCAGGGGCCAAGTATGCCAGGGCCCCAGATGAAAAATTCCATGGGGCAGGAATGATGTCTTTAATTTGCTTCTTTTTAAGAAGCTTTTCGACTAGACGCTAAACAAAATAAACTTCCCTCTCTATTGTTACATTTTAAAGCATCTGGGAAATACATGAGCAAAAACAATAAGGAGAAAACTAAGCATTTTACTGACGTTTTGCATTTCATAGTTCTAGTCCATGGCCGGAAATGAGGAACTGGGATTGGAAGGAGCTGGGCTTGTTTTTGACCCTTGAGTTGGGCTTTGTTGCTTCCATCTATCCCAAAATCTGTCCATCCATTCTCCTGTCTATCTGTCCAACCTTCTGTCCATCTATCCATGCATTCATTCATTCACTCATTCAAATAAGGACCTCCTCTTGCCTAGCATTGAGGTTACCATGGTGAACAAGACAAATAGATCTGGGCTGCATTTTTCCCAGTCCACAGATGAAGGGGATAGAGTTTGGGGATGGGTATGTAAATGAACTTTTGCAAGCCCAGATCGTTTTCTGTAGGTAGGATAGATTGTATGTGCACTATTTTCTGCTCAGATATTCTAATCTTTTAAAAACAGGAAAATTTTCTTTTGGTCATAGAACTTTTGACTTTAGAATTTGTATATCTCAATTGGGGAAAAGGCTAAAAAATAATGAACTTAGCTGATCTTCTTGGTCTATGTGTCTTCTTGATCTGTCTGTCCAACCAAGTATTTTGCTCTGATCATTCAGGCCCTGATTTTTCTATTTTTATTTTATTTTATTTTATTTTTATTTTTTTTAATTTTTTATTGTTGGCTGTTCAAAACATTACATAGTTCTTGATATATCATATTTCACACTTTGATTCAAGTGGGTTATGAGCTCCCATTTTTACCCCATATACAGATTGCAGAATCACATCAGTTACACATCCATTGATTTACATATTGCCATACTAGTGTCTGTTGTGTTCTGCTGCCTTTCCTATCCTCTACTATCCCCCCTCCCCTCCCCTCCCCTCCCCTCTTCTCTCTCTGCCCCCTCTACTGACATTCATTTGTCCCCCTTGTATTATTTTTCCCTTTCCCCTCACTTCCTCTTGTATGTACTTTTGTATAACTCTGAGGGTCTCCTTCCATTTCCATGCAATTTCCCTTCTCTCTCCCTTCCCTTCCACCTCTCATCCCTGTTTAATGTTAATCTTCTTCTCAAT
>NW_026000153.1:11449809-11455788 GCF_001458135.2 Marmota marmota marmota | reverse complement strand
ACTGCCCCTCTGCAGGCCTCTGGGGCTGTTCTGCCAGTGGGTCGCAGGTCCGCCTACCTTGCAGGCGCGGGGGTGGGGGGCGGCTCTACCCTTCCTCAGGCCACTGGGCCTGTTCTGTCTGTCGGTTGCAGGTCTGGCCTGTTCTGATGGTGGTCACAGTTCCGACTACCTTGCAGGCGCAGGGGGAGGGGGCGGCTCTGCCTCTCAGCAGGCCGCTGCTCCTCTTCTGCCGGTGGGTCGCAGGCCCGCCTACCTTGCAGGAGTGATTGGAAGCTCTGTCCCGCCGCGGGCCACTGGGCCTTTTCTGTCGGTGGTCACAGTTCTGCCTACCTGGCAGGCGCGGGGGGTGGGGGGCGGCTCTGCCCCTCAGCAGGCCGCTGGGCCTGCTCTGTGGGTGGTCACAGTTCCCTCTACGTTGCCGGCACCCCTGATTTTTCTTTTCCTCAATGGCAAATGATAGTACAGTCAGCCCTCTGTAACGTTGGGATCTTCATCCATGGATTCAACCCAACTTAGGTTAAAACTTTTTATTGGGAAAAAAATTCTGCCTGTACTGAATATATACAAATTGTTTTATCTTGTTATTCCCCAAACAACATAGTGGTATACCTGTTTATGTAGCATTTGCGTTGTATTTGATACTGCAAGTAGTCTAGAGATTATTTAAAATATACAGGAGAGTGGGTGTAGGTTATGGTCAAATATTAAATCATTTTATATCAGGGACTTAAGTAACTGCAGATTTTGGTATCTATAGTGGGTCCTGGGATCACCCCCATGACACAGAGGGGTGACGGTAGTGGCTCTTCTCTGTCATTGTTGTGAGGATCGCTACTGCTTAGCACAGGGCCTGTCATGCCATAATTCTTGAGCAACTGGGAATGGTTTTTTTTCCCACTGAACCTCAGAGTGGGTTGAAACAGAGCTCTCTAGCTTCTGTGAGGATGATTAGTTGCTATCAGTAACCAAGATTTGAATGTGGTGCAGTTTACAATTTCTTACCAAAAATTGAGTTCCTCAACATATTTTCCTATGATAGCAAGCAATTGAATAGGGTTTTAAGTGAGGTAATGATGATCTTTTACATAATAACTTACAGAAAGCACTCCAATTACTCTGTAATGAAAATTAGCATTTTCTTTCTGTGTGAGTTTCCACAACATAAATGTGGCTACCTTCCCCTTAAAATTTTACCTGAAATAGTACTGAATTATACCTGGAGAGTTGAAAAACTCTTATTTCTAAGTATAAGGGAGAGGGAAAGGAGAAAAAAAACAGAAGGGTTTTCTTTCCAGGTATATACAGCTTTGGAAGAGACTGGGAAGGATCCTGGGACAAAAGGAGACAAAAATAACTGTCCAGTAAGCAGAAAAGACAAAAGTGTGGGTTGCTCTGGGCAGAGTGGTTTCTGCTACCTCAGGGACCTAATTAGTTTCTCTGCCATGGTGTGGCATTTCCCCCAGGGAGCAGATGCTGCACCTATAGGGTAAATGTTACATTACCCCATGAAAATATTGTCCCCATTCCATCTGCTTGCTTTTTAGGGAGACTATGAGATGGTCTTTCATTCCATGAGAAGCCCCAAGGTACCCCAGAAAGTAGCTGGAAAGTGAACAGATGTGCAGGTCTCTTCTGGCCCAGAATTGGCTGGCCTACAGAACCAGCCTTCTTCTACCACTACAGGAGAGACCTCTGTGACTGCTTCTTTTTTTTTTTTTTCCTCCTCCTTTCTTCCTAGTCCTTAAAACCTCTAAGGGTAACTGTGTTTTTCTTCTGAGCACCGACCACAGTGTGATTGTATTAGTTTCCTCTTGCTGTTATAACAAATGACCACAAACTTAATGGCTTCCAGAATATATTTATTATCTCATAGTTTCCGTGGGTCAAGAGTCTGGATGTGGCTTGGTTGGGTTTCTGCTCTGGGTCTCATGAAACTGTAGTCAAAGAATCTGTTGGGCCAAGTTCTCATCTGGAGGCTAGATTGGGGAAGAATCCATTGCCAAGCTCATTCAGGTTGTTGGCAGAGTTCATTTCCTTCCAGTTGCAGGATGGAGGGAAAAGGCTTCTTGCTGACTCTCAACTGAAGATTCCTCAGTTACTACAGGCTGCTGGCAAGTCCTTGCCATGGAGCTTCTCAACATGGCCACTATGTCATTACCCCACGTAGGAAAGTCCCAGTGTGGATGTAAGGCAGGACCTTTTTTAGACAGTCATGGGAAAGACATCCCATCATCTTCATCCCATTCTATTGGGATGAATGCAGCCCCCACCCACTCACACTCAAGGGAAGGCCATTAGGGGTGTGGATCATGGGGGTCTATGGTCTGCCTACTACTGTGACCATCACTGTTTTCATTTACAACAGATGTTTTAGTGGTGAAGGAGAGTTATGGGCTCTCACTTCAGGTTCTCTGCCACTAAACAGGCCCCTTCTAGATGGTTTCCTCATTTATTTCAGGCCCCTCTTCTCCAGGACCAGGCCCTCAGTCTCACCTCTCATGTATTGTCCCCTATGGACAGTCTAAGCCACCCTTCTGTTGCTATCTCCTATCTAGTCAGATGCACACAAGACCTCTGACATCCCCTCCATCTCTGAATCATGCAGTCATCTTCACATCCTGTCAGTCTAGCTCCTAGTTGTCTCTCAAATCTTTCTTTCCTTTCATTAGCACTGAGAGCTGCTTAATGTAACCTTTCCTTCTTTCTTGCTTTGAGAGCCCCCAACCAACTTCTCCGCCTGCAATTTCACTTTTTCAAATCCATTTTCATGTCCTATCTCTCCCCCTATCTCCTTTTCACATATTTCAGCAAATCCAAACCATCTGTGGCTTTCCTCTGGCACCCTGTTGTTTCATACCTCTGTGGCTTTGTACACCCTGTCTTATGTTTCCATAATGCTCTGCTGTTACCCAAGTTCTCCCATATGCCTGTCTGGAAAACACCTACTCATCCTTGAGACCTAGTCAAGATCCTGGGAAAATTTTCTTGACTGCAGACAGAATTAAAACCCACCCCTGACTCTCTCTTTTGATTTACTTCTGATTATATTTTTGTTTTTGTTTTGTATATACCTAACTAAATGCACCATATCGTATACTTCTGGCTTGTTGACTGCTCTCTAGCCTACTATGCTTGAGGAAAGAAGGTGTAAGTTACTTGTCTTCATCTTCCCAGCACCCAGCCCAGAAATTCAGTGCATAATAATCAAAAAATATTGCTGAACTGAACTAATATTTTTGAAATTATATGGCTACCTTTGGAAAAGTTATCAAATCCGATGCAACATAGTGTCTATTTAAAATATGTTTTAGACTCTTACTTACCTTCATCACTTTGGGACTCAATTTGATGAAATTCTTAACTTCTTTCCCTCCCCCCAATATTCCTTTGGTTAGTTTGCAATTATTATCCCTTCCCCTTGGTAGAGCTTAGCAGGAACTATATGTCATTAAATGAGGAGTTTTTATTATTTTTCTTTTTTTTTAAATTTTTTTATTGGTTGTTCAAAACATTACAAAGCTCATGACATATCATCTTTCATACATTTGATTCAAGTGAGTTATGAATTCCCATTTTTACCCCAAATACAAATTGCAGAATCTCATCAGTTGAGTTTTTATTATTTTTCTTCCCAAGAATTATTTCAGTTCTGTGACCATAGAGTGCATTCTACAACAAAATCAAACTTTTCAAATAAACATTCAGCCTGAAAAGCAAGCATTCAACTCTCCAAATCCTGGTGTTTCCCCTCTCACTCCCTGCCTTTTTTGTAAGCAACCGGGTTCCAGAAGAAAGGACATCTTTTCTCATTTGTTCGTCTATGATAACATAAAACTTGCTTCCCCAAAGTGGCATGGCAGTCAGGCCCAGACACTGTCCTTGTAGGAAGCTGCCTGGCTCAGTAATGAGGACAGGCTCCCTGGATGGTGATGGAGGGCACACCTTGGTCACTGTCCATGGCAGCCTGGTTCATTGTTTGGTTCTAAACCCTGACTCCTGGCTTCCCATGCTAGCTTCATTATTTTCAACTCTTGTGACCCAGAACAAGTTATTCAGCCCATCTGGGCCTTGATCTCCTCATCTGTGAAACACAGTTATTGTGAGAATGGAATAAGATGGGGCAGATGTAACAGAATTGTTCACATTCTAACATTGCAAACATTCACCAAACATTAGCTAATTATGATCATTATCCCAGAACTTAATTTCTACTTTTGTACATCAAATGAGGTACCATGTTTTCTGAAATTGGTCCTCTTCAGTTTTAAGATATAGATTTTTTTTTTTCAGAAAAGATGTCAAGGTGAAAAAGATTGGTTTCTCTCATACAACTTTTTCTAAAGGGACTTTCATTTTTCCTAATAGTATAGACAGTGTCTCCTGCTTTGGGTATTTCTGTCTGTAAAAACAAAACAAAAAAATGATTTTCCAGAATTCTGAAGGTTTATTTACTTGAAGTTTCTCTCTGTCTTCCTTATGCTAGATTATTTTTTGATTTAAATGAATATATTCAAACACAACCAACTTCTTCCACCTGCTATAGGAGGCTTGATGTTTGTATTTCTTTGTTCCTTTCTAGATGGTGTTCGATGGGCTGACTGGGGTATCTCCTTCTGTAGCACTCCTTGTCAAGACATCCATGGGAAGAGTCAGGGTTGTGGCCATGTGTGCATCTGAGCAGAGGAGTGGGAGTGACAGCGTGCTGTGTTGCAGGAGGATACATGGGGGAGCATGAAGAGAAGCAATCAGAGGACTGTCCCCTAAAGACAGAGCCACGAACAGCACTGATAGGTTTGAGACTGAGTGTGCCAGGCCGTGTCTGATTCTCTCCATTCACCTCCGATTCTCAATAGAAAAAAGAAGCAGGGAGGAACTACCTCAGAGCTCCTGGAGGGCCCATCACATGACAGGTGTTGGGTGGGGCCTGCCCATAAACCGCATCTCCCATCAACTCTGAGAGGTGGACACAGGTAGTCCTGCTTGACCAATGAGAAATGTGTGACCTTTCAAAAGTCACACCATTAGCAAAGTGCAGAAACAGGATTAAATCCAGGCATCTCTCTCAGCAGTCTGTTTTCCATTATCTTGAATTCATTGTAGCTGAAATAAAAGAGTTAAAGATCACCTAATTGATACAGATCATCAAGTGTGGGAACACACAGACATTGTAATGGTCTTTCTGGAAATACGGGGCTGTCACTTTCCCAGGCCATCAAGATAATTTCCTGAGTACTTGGTAGTTGTTAAAAGGATTTTTTAAAAAAATCTATCAGATAACATTTCCAAGGAAATGCCTATCAGCTAAAATGATTTGAGATAAAGGTAAGCAGATGCTCAAACAGACCACCAAGGAGCCGAAAGCCTGAAGAAATCTAGAAGGATTCTGACAGGTAATAGAAGGGGCAGAGGGACAGATGGCTCAGATCTAGGAAGCCACAGGCAGTACTGGCATCTGTCAGAAATGTGTAATTGTCCATGTCTCTATTCTTTCATTGGAGTTGGAGACTCTCAGGATGTTGCATGGAAAATAGCTGCTCTGTAAAAAGGAGGAGCATATTCTTCTACTATGGGTTTGCATTATTCTTCACTTTCAAACAGAGAAAGGAAGAAATGGCAGACCTGAGAGTGCAGGCTAATTTGCTTCCTTATGGTATGTGCTGCTTGGTCAAGAAGTGTGGGCCAGTAGGCCGACGTGGAGAGGGACACATGCAGCAGCTTAGGAAGTAGTGGGGAGCTTCCAGCTACTCCTCAGTTGTCAGAACAGGGCAGAAAGTCTAAGTTCAGAATTTTCAAGCAAATCTCACTCATATTTTTAAAAGTTCATTAATTACACCAGTTTCTGCAACTAATTTTAAATGATTACCGTTTCACACGGAAGATTTGAATCATGTATATTTTTCCCTGAAGTCTACTTAGAGAGGGACCAACATGATCAATGACATTGTATGTCCATCATAACCAAGGACCTAGTTGTCAATG
>NW_026000153.1:11402430-11449453 GCF_001458135.2 Marmota marmota marmota | reverse complement strand
TATATATATATATATATATATATATATATATATATATATATATACACACACACACACACACACACACACACACACATGTGTTTACATATACATGTATATGTAGATTAATATTTATGTACAGACCTGAAAATATAGCTAGGAATTAATCACTTCTAAGCTTTGCATAAATGTTTTTAAAAAGTTACATTTAATTTCCAATTAATACTATGAAAGAGTGGAAGCAATTTGCCTAATGTAGCTCAGAGAGTCACAGCTTGTCATTGGTTGAACAGTGGGTGGTGACTCTGATCAAATGGTCTCTGCTGTCTTGTCTTAGAAAAGCCTATTATTTTAAGACTTGTTCAGACTGGAGTATTGCTGAGCTGAGGAATTGGGTGGTGTGGAAAGAACTGTTTGAGAGGACATGAAATATTTGACTTCAACCACATTTCTAAAATGTGATGGTGTTGATGGCTCTTTTTGTTAAGCTTTGGCCCTGCATCTTTCCTTCATTTATTTACTTATTTATTTTGAGGACAGAAATGGCTAAGTGATGATGACTCTTCATTAAAAACTCAGAATTTGCTGGCATTATACACATAGATTGCATTGTGAGCCGTTCCATTGATTCCAAATAACATACATTAAGAGGTTTGTTGTCAAGCATCCAAAGGGAGGAAGATGACAGGAGGTTTGTCTGTTTTAATTTGATTGATTAGTGACCTACATTCTAGGTGGCACACCTCTAAAAATGTGGAAAATCACCCCCTCTCGGGTTAGAGAGTATCAGAGAACAACTATGCTAGAAGGAAGTTATAGCTAATATTAACTGAACTGTTTTCATATCCAGCACATCTCGTTAGATCCTCACCACCATTCTCCAAGGTAGGCTTCATTCTGGTCATCTTTGTTGTACAACAATTTACACCAAACTTTGTGGCTTCAAAGAACACCCCCCTATTACTTTTTGTTCAGTTAAGGCCCTTTCTAGTGATTTCTCATTGACCTATAACTGAAAAAAATCATAGGTAGAGATGTGAATGTACTCTGAGCTCTTTCTAGCCCCCTTATCATCATCAATCCCTTCATTGAGTTGTGATTTCCAAGTGCCACAGACCAATGCAGGAGGATGACATCCAGCTCAGAGTTCAAGTCAGAGCGTGCAGAGGCGGCTCCTGGATGGAACCATGACCCTTTCCTTCCTCCCTTGGGAAACCCAAAGCTTTGCCTCAGGAGTGAAGCAGACCTGTGGGCTGCAGCTGATCCTGATGATCTTGATTTGTGCCTCACCATCCATGACGCCCAAATACTCTTGGCCTGCTCATGTGAGGATCCATGTTGAGGAAGGGGAAAATGGGATGGAAAGGATAGGATTAGTGACCAAGGTCCGTGGGGTTTTCCATGGCAAGTACACATTATCCCTGAAACTAAACAGATGAACACCTTTTAGTTAAACACTAAATTCATGTTATCCGATTCGTGTTCTTTTGTCTTCCTTTGTGGCATGTGTCAGTCTGTTTTCTACTGTTAAAACAAAGTATCTATGACTATACTGAACAGAAATTCTTGGCTCATAGTTCTGGAGGCTGGGAAGTCCAGGTTAATGGGCCTCATCTGGTGAGGGCATTCTTGATGGATCATCCTGTGGCAGAAGAGCAAAAGTGAGAGGGAGGGGGAGAGGGAGAGAGAAGGGCAGAGGGAGAGAGAGGGAGGGAGAGGGAAGCCAGGAATGAATTTGTCCTTTTATTAGGAATCCACTCTCAAGATAATGGCATTAATCCACTCATGAGGATGGATCCCTCAAGGTCTAATTTCCTTCTAAAGGTCCCATCTCCAAACATCTCTGCATTGGAGATCCACTCTCCAACATATGACTTTGAGGGACACATTTAAACTATAGCAGGAAGGGAAAAAAAAAGGAGAGGTTTCTTTTTCTTTCTTACTCCCCTCCCCAACCATTCTCCCTCCTCTTTCTCTTATTCTTTACTATTTAGGAGATTGGATTTTGTTATGATTTGATTTCTGATATTTTAAAGAAAAAACAACAACAAAAAAAAAACAAATAAAATCTCTTGATGGAAAGGAAAGAAATGTCACTACCACCCTGTGCACCTCACCCCCACACTGAACCACTCCCAACTCCTTGATCTGGCCTCCATTCATTTGGGTACCATTTCCAGCTTAGAGAAAATGCAGGGCCATCCTCAGGTACTCAACCTTGATCCACCTGTATCAACAGTTGCCACTGGTAAGAGATCCAAGACATCTGCCAAGGGTCTTCTCTGGGTTACAGGTCTGTACGAGCAGAATGAGCTGTGGTTGTGTTCTCCCTGGGGGTAAAGGGGGTTGGAAAATGGAAGCAAATCTCTGTCATATTCATATTTAACACTTATTCTGAATCTCCACAGGCAAATGAGTCTGGGAGAGCTTAAGTTCAAAGGTAATGCACCTTCATCCCTGTGCTTTTGTTTGTTGCTTTTACATAGAATTGATGCTTTTCTCACCCGGGGAAGAGCCCTTGTCATCTAGTCTGTTCTGACAGCTCTTAAAAAGTACCACAGATTGGGTGGCTCATACATAACAGAAATTCATCTCTTGAAGGTGTAGAGGCTGGAAATCCCAGATCAGGATCAGCATAAGTGGGTTCTGGTGAGGGCCCCTTCCAGGTTGTACACCCCTGAGTTCTGCTTTCATCCTCCCATGGAGCTCTTGGGGGTCCCTCTTATAAGGGCAACTAATGTCACTCATGAGAGCTCCACCCTCCTGACCTACTCACCTCTCAAAGTCTCCACCTCCAAATGTTATCATTGAGGGTTAGGACTTTAGCATGTGAATTGTCTGAAAGCCCCTACCTCAAAGCCTCAGGCCCTTGCCCAGGAAGGCTGAGAATAGAAACCTCCTTTCCACAAGGCACAGGAGACAAAGGCCAAGGATATTACCATTAAATGCTGCCTGGCAATGTGGTTGCCCAGCCCTGACCTCTGTCTGGCAGGCAATGTGGGCTCAGGTCTCCACCTCCCCTGCAGACACTGTTATTCAGCCTGGGACCCAGGCCTTTTGGGTAAACTGGGATGAGTCTCTGCAAGGGACTTCCATGAACATGTCTGTCCAGGTCTCAGGCTCCATTTCTCTCTCCCCACCTCTTCTCTCTCTTCTCCTCCTCATGCTGGAGTGCCAGGTCTAGCAGTCAATACTATGGAACCAAAGCACATGCGGCCACATGTGTTCCATTCAAGGTGGTCAGGGCAGCTGTATGCTGTTGACCAGCTATGTTCAATTAGGGTGGAGAGGACAGGCAATCGAAGAAAAACTGCCAATTTCCAGACTGTGTTGAATTTGTCTTATAGTTTTCAAGTCCATAGCACGTTTTTATTTGCAGAAGGTGAGGACAGATGACAAAAACAGACCCTAAACACAAACAAAAGTCAAGTTGATCTAGAAAAAAAAAATCAGAATATAAAGGGGGAAATAAGCTGACTTTTCTTGTGTCATTTGAAAGGGCTTTGACAGTAATATCAGTCCTGGTGAAATAAGACTAGTATTTTTAAAAATAGGTGCTCCCTATTTTAAAAGAATATTTCAAAGTTTTATCTCATGACTCTGCAGATGTAATGGGGGAATATGTATTATGGTCCCTTCCCCTGCAGCTTGGAGGCAATGGTCAAGGGCTGGTGGAGAGATCTCAAGGGATTGTTTGCATGAAGAATTGAAGAGTCTTATGAGTGAAGCTCTCAAGATGTCACACGTGGAGGAGGTACAAGAAGTCTGGGTCAGCAGGGAGAAATATGTTGATAATGTTTTGTCTGGCTCCTTTTTTTTTTTTTTTTTACCAAGGAAGACACTGGGGGAAAGGAGGGATGAGAATATATTTCTTTTCTCCATTCCTTTTTTCTTCTTTCTCTTATTCAATGTGTATTTATCAAGTCATGGTACAGAATGTCACAAAAGGTGGGAGGTGGCATCAAGGAAGTGGGCAGGGAGTCTCTGATGACCAGGAAGCCCATCAGTCTGTACCTGAGGGCATCTCAGAAAACTCCCAGGGGGAGGAAATGGAGTCACGGAATCCAAAGTTGCATTCTCAAGTCAACATCCATCTAGATGATGAGACGGATGTCTACGCCAGAACCTAGGAGAGGTGCTCCTGTGGCCCCATGGAGGGTGGGGGGAGTGGGTAGAGGAAAATGGGATGAACTCCTGGGTGAGTCAAGAGGGGATCGTATTAAACCAGGCTACAAAGTTTGTGTAGGAGGCAGATGAAGGAGGGCAGAGAAGTGTTCCAGGGAGAAGGACTCAACTGTGCAAAAGCACAGAAGACTAAAGAGGCAGTGGTCAGGGGCTGCCTAGGTAAAAGTAGGAAGAGAGGCTGGGAGAAGCACTGGGGTCATCCGTGCCAGAACTGTGATGCCAGAGGCTTAAGAATGCATAGGTTCAAGCCTTGGCTTGAAGAAGTGAGATGAGGCAGGAGATTTGAGGAAAGGGATTTTTCCTTTCTCCAGGGTGAGAAATCAGAGAAGGAGACTTGAAGCCCAGGTGAGGTGGAGTAAAAAAGAGGCAAGGGCCCTGGGTAAGGAAGGAAGGGGCCCAGATAGGGAGCTGGACCTTAGGAAGTATCGTTGAGGGTTGGATGGAAGTAGCCACCTGGGCAGGTGGGAGAACTATTAGGGCCCACTCACTAATAGCATCTGAGGAAACTATAACTACACATTTAAAATACTTCTCATCTGAAAAGTTAGCCAAGGTTTTGCATCATCCTCAGCAACAGATCCTGGGCTTGTGGCTTTGTATTGAGCATCAAGTCAGATGTGTGAGGCACTCTGCCTGTGTGACTTCCGACCTTCACAGCAGGCTGGGAAGGAGAGATCTTCCACTTACACTTGCAAGTTCATAGACTGAGACTCAAAGCAACAACCCCAGGGTCACGTCATCATTAAGCTGTCGAGCTGGGAGTCGAACTCCCCTGTCCTTCTCCAAGTGTCCCCAGGCTTCTTCCCTTGGGCTGGAAGCTGGTATAGGACAGTTTTCTTTTGTAGCCACCGATTTGCTACTGACCCATGAAAACACTTTCTTACAGTGGAAGTTCCCAGAGTGTCTCCTGCTCCCTGGGGCCCCATTTCTACTTTTTACCCACTTCAAAACATTTGACAAATCCTCCAATCTAACAAACTCAGTTTCATCACCTGAAACATGAACAAAGGTAGCTTCTTACAAGAGGAAGACTTTGCAAGGTCAAATGAGAACACAGAATTTTTTTGTACATTGTGAACTGCCCTATGTGTGTTAATGAAAACATCTTCTTTTGTATTCTTCCATAAACCAGCATGAACCAGGGAAAACCGAGAAGGACAAGTCTTTCTTCTAACACACAGTGCACATGCATGCATATAAGAGTGCTCTCTCTCTCTTACACACACACATACACACACACAGACACACACATACACATACTAGGAAAAAAATTTTCCTTTTGAGTTGATCTTTTTCCTTTCAAAGTCATTACTGATGCTGATTTGAGTCTGCTCTTGCACACGTGGAATAAAAGAGAGACAAAGACTTATAAAATAAATGCTAAGGAGAAAAATAAAAAAACAGGGTAGGGGATAGAGGGGGAGGGGGATGGAGGTGCTAGTCTGTGTGGGGTGGCCCAGGAAGGCCTTTCCAAAAAACTGCCATTTGGGCCCAAGACCTGCATGAAATGAAGGAGCTGCCCTGTCACTTTCTGGGGAATTGACAGGCAGAGGGAAGAGTGAGCTCTGGTGCCCTGAGGTGGTGCTTGCTCCGCCTGCAGCAAGCTCTCACTAATGGGTGGTTTGCTCAACTGGAAGTCTATACAACACAGACCGATGGCACATGATATAATTTTTGAGTAAAAATGTATGTGCGGGTTCATTTAGGTAGAACGGAACACAGACTGATGTCCTCACTGTGAAGTCCTACTCAGATGGCAGGTCTCAGTGTTGCTATGGTTGGTCCAGTGTCACAGGTTCATTCATGCCTCCGGGCTGCTGGTGGGGCCTGCCTAGTTCTTTGGAAATGGACCTTCTGTTTTCAGGTATATTCAGAACATCTCTGAAGCAGTTAGAGCCACTTTCCACCCCGGCCTTCAACCCTTGGCTATGAGAGCAATGTTGTCAACAAAAGTTCCCCTCCTGATGGTGATCCATATGTTTAATTTTTTAACCCAGCCTATCCATTGGGTTCTCTGTGGCCATTCTATTGAAAGTCCCAAATTGAATTTGTATAGATCGCTCACGCAAAAAGCCTTTTAGAGAGAGTGGTGGGCAGACTCGTAGGGGCGGGAGGGGCTTTGGCCTGTGATGGGTCTGACTTTGAATATACTCTCTCATCTTTCTGTCTGTCTCTCTCTCTCTGTCTCCCTCTCCCTCTCTCATTTCTCTTCACTCCCTTCCATGAATACTAGAGGTGAAATGAAAGTGGATTCTTTCTGTAAAGGGGATTTCAAGAAGCAGGATGCACAACTATGGACTTGCGTAACATCAGGGAATTTAGGACACATCTCTTTGCTTTTGATTATGGAAGATAATAGACAATAGAAAAGTACAAGCATCCCAGCATTTCTTTCTCTCTCTACCAACACGCACACTGGAGAATCACCTCGATTTGGATTTACTCCCTCACCAAAATGTCCAGGGCTCAAAACTGTTTAGCCTTATTCCCTGTGACTGCTGGAGGTTCAGGTGGGGTCTGGTGAAAAGGCAGGGGACAGGACAGTGAGGCCCTGAGCTCCCAGCAGGGTGGGAGGATGAGTCTCCATGGGGAGATGTTGACAGCCCGACCCAGCCCAGGAAAGTGGAAGTTCTATTTCATTAGATGGCTCCCTGAAGGGAAATTCTGGTGCTTGGGGCAAGACAACATTTGTCATCTTGACACCTTCCCACTGCCTGTCAAACCTTAAGAGCCCTCCTGGGCCTCTTCCTGTGGCCTCCTACCTCAGAGTATATTTGCCTCTGGTGAAAGCATTATTGCGGGAAATTGTTAAGAAAGCGTCAGAGCAGCTCAGGTTCTGTTTCTGGAAAATGCATGTTCTGTCATCATGGAACACGAGGGGAAGAGCGCACACGGTCATCTATAAGCGTTTACTTCCTTGCTCTTCATCTCAGTCTGCTTGGGCAGTTTCATGGACCGTAAAATGGAGAAGGCCACACTAGCCCATTAGCACTGTCATGAGGATTGACGGACGAGTCGTGCCACACACAAGGCACAAGTCAGAGTCGACACCGGGCAGCTATCAGTCATAGATATTCCAGTTCCTTTACTCATTGGGTTGCCTGTCTGTTGTGTCAGATCAAAACACTCCTTTAAAGAAGGCAGCAAACCTGAGTTCATACACAAGGATGCAACGCCTAAACCCACTTTCCTTCTTGAGCTCTAAAGAAGAGGCAAAGGTCCCAGGTACATAACTGATGACTTCTCAGTGGACCCCAAGAAGGATCGTCACATTTAATAAAAAAGAAAGAAAACAGAAAGACTAGGACAGTATGGGGACATACTCGAAAATCAAATTTAAATGGGCATCCTGTAATCCTTTGTTTTATTTGATGACCCTAATCCCAGGGACTCCCATATCCTCATATTTGGATTTTGGGGGTCTGCACATTAATGTCTATCTTCTGTTTAATTCTGTGTGACTCATTCTGGAAGAATTTCATAATGTGGCACAACTGGGGTGGGTCTGTGTCACCAGCTGCAGGTGTATAAGCACTGCAGCTTGACCAGCCTCTCTGAATCTTGGTTTCCTCATTTGTAAAACTCCTGTCCTGCCTATTTAATGGAGCTGTTAGACAAGCAAATGAGATGTAAGATATGGCCCCTTTCATCTGAGTGTTGATGCATGCATTTTGCACAGAAGTTCTCTGGGCCTAAACAGTTGTGCTATCTCTCCATCTACTGAGGCTATGATGTATAAGACACGCTATAAAACTTTCAGAGTCAAGACAGATTGAACAATAAATCTAACCCAACTCTTAAGCCTGTCATATGAAAGTTTATAAGGTTGGTCCAACAGAAACTTTATTTTTATAACACCATGCTGGTTGTCTTTGCATTTAAAAGTGTTTTGCATGCATTATTATCTTCAATAAATATTTGTTGAATGAGTGAATAAATAAGGAAACAAGTGTCACCCGATTTCCTGGTCATTTCTAAGTGCTTGTAAAGCCAATTCATGATCATGTTTGCCTTGGAGGGAACCTGCTGGCCTAAGGACTGAGTTTAAAGAAGCTTACCTCAAATTACTCCATACCCCACTGTTTTGCTATGCTTCCCACCTGGCGAGATCCCTGGGCATTTCTCTTTGTAGTCTGGCTCACACCCCTCAGATTGTGTAAGTTGAACTCTGCATTAATTACTGGCACTTATGAGAAGCATGAGCATCTGAACATTTTCTTCTCCCTCTGATTTACCATTCTTCAAAATCTTTCTGTTAACTTGCAAGGTGGATCAAATAAGGTGACATCAATTTTTTCTTTTTTTTTTTCTTTTTTGAAAAGCATAAAGCCTCTTTTTAAAGAAAGCTCATTCTTATATTTCTCAGGTCCAGTTTGCATTCTCAGGCTAAATGAGCCTTCCAGACCCCCACACTTTGGGGAGAGGTAGCCTGAGAGCCCCTCTTCCCTTTCTCTTCCACCTAATAAAGGGACAGCCTCTCCCTTTAGTCTTCTTTTGTGCCTCTTGAAAACTGTATCTCATCTCCTGCTTTGGATTTCCTGAATTCCTCAGCATGTGGGATTTCCCCCTGATGTCTTTGTCATCTTCCTGGGAATGAGTCAGTTTTATAATTTCTTGACCACCTTGGTGAATGAGTCTGGTTCCTATAGAGACTGGGGTTTGCTTACTAGACCACTTTTCACCTTCTGTGTACTTTTTTTGATAACAATGCAAGAGCTTTGTGAGAAATATTTCCTACAAAAACACCTGGCTCTCTCAGGGGCCCTATTTGACTCTAGATCTCCTTTCTGTGGATGTTTTTTTTTTTTTAATGAATCCCTTAAGCCTGCTAAAAATCTCTTTTCTTAAAACCCACTTACTTAATTTGACCACCCTCTCTTTTCTGATGCCTCTAACTTGGTCAATGGGGCATGCTCATTTTGAGACATTCTTTCAGTTTTAAATTTCTTGTTGCCCAACTGCCTACTACTACTCTTCACAGAAAGTCTCAGAGTAGAAGAAACACACAACTTAAACCCTTCATTTGCACAGACTTGAAAATGTCCTTGTCTTCACTGTTTTTTCAAGGGTCCAGGAATGGCAAGTCCTCACACTTTCTGGTCATACTTTCAAACCTCTAACATAGGAGGCCAGACATTTGGGTTCGAGACACCACAGAAGCATTTCCAAAATGAATTTTATTTATTAAACATCTTCAATTCACCCAAGAGATGATGCTCCTGTGATTTAGAGTTTTTGATTTCAATAAAGAGGACATGCAATGAACAGATTGCCTTCTTCTTTCACGAAGAAAAGATGTGAGCAATAACCCAAGCAGTTTCAGTTTGGTGCAAACTTGCAATTTTATAATTTACCATAATTTCCGGTCCTGTCTGTGACTTCCTTTTCTATAGCCATCACCTTCTCACATATGCACTCCTCCATAGGTTCACGAGATGCCCATAAAATGGTGCTGACACAGGATAGATGAAGTTTTCACATCAATTTGTTCTTCATGCACCCTACACTTGGCTTTCTTGAGATGTATCATTTGGCCTAAATCTCCTTACTCTGAGATGCCAAGAGCCAGGAAACTGTCCAAATGAAAATCTTATACTGAAAGCTATACAAATTTCACATACAGCAATACCTGGAAAGTTTACAGGGACTTGTCCTCACTGGAAGCAATCAATTTGTAAAATGCATAGCAAAACCCCACCTTGAGAAGCAAATATCATCTGCATTTGCATAATGTTCCATCACTTTTGAACCCTGGCAGCTAATAGTCAGGTTGGCAAATGAAAGAACAAATGAATTAAGCTAAGGCAATCACCCAACATCTTTCATCAATACCATATTCATCTGTTTTCTGTTGCTATAACAAAATACCTGAGGCTGAGTACTTTGTAAAGAAAATAATTTTGTTTAACTTGATTTTAGAAGCAGAAAGCCAAGATTGGGCAGTTCAGTACTGCTCTGCTAAGGACCAAGCTTCCAGCACACAAAACTTTGATGGATACATTCAAACCACATGTAAATCATAGTGAATACCAATGGCATCTCGGAGATTTTAGTCCTTTGAATTTTTCTCATTTAGGTAAAATGATCACACTAGAATTGAAGGGGATAGTAAGAACATATTAAATTTTTCTGAAAATGTTTAGAAATGAATTATGTTATTTATTTCTTCATCAGTTTTTCCCTTGTGTAAGGAAAATCATGATTACCTTGAATGAGTCTCCTCCCTTTTTCCTTTCTTCCCCTAAATAAATTACTATTATTTCACAAGTTAGGTACATTGGGGCACTTTACCACTTTCTGGACTATTAAGCAATTGGTCCAGACTATTAAGTGTTGGCTTTAATTGTACAGCATGCTGTACACTATCTATTTTCTGCTGAGGATTCAGTATATCTGTGTTCATATTTCCATCTCATTTCTCCTACATACTGCAAGGTGACAGGTAGTAACCAGTTATTTCTCCTAATTTTCCAAGTCAGGAAACAGGATGCAAAAGGATTAGTTATTTTACCTGAAATCGCCTGGGAAGTCAATGGCACAAACTCTTAACAGGGCTCATTTTGTGCTTATTCTGACAAAAATAAGAACTTGTGGTAATTGCACTCTTTCCTTTGCCCTGCGGACCTGACATGAACCACAGAATTATACACAGAGGAGTGAAAGCCAAGAGCCTTGGGTCCTGGACTGGGAAGGAGAGACTGGCTTCCAGTCTGACTTTAGGCACCACCTAGCTGCGTGGCATCGGGCAGTTCTGAAGCTCTCTGGCCCGAGCATTCTCTTCTATAAAGTAAAAGAGTTAAAGACAATGACCTCTAAGGTTGTTTTCTGCTTCAGCCATCTCCTTTTCTATCATTGACGTGTGACAGCTGCAGGTTAAGTAGATGCTGAGAAGGATGGCCAGATATCCCACATCCCAGACACAACGCCATTTACACCCGTCATCGTGATGTCATTGTCAACAGCATCCCCTTCACTTTCAGAGGTATTCCAGTGTGGTGAGGGCTATGAGCAAACCAAAATAGATCAGAAGAACCCCAAGTGCTTGTCAGTCTGATGTCAGCAGAACTGCTGAAGCTGTCACCTGGGCAATGGATTCTGCAGAAGAGTGTGTGTGTCAGAGGCCCACCCTTTGGAAGAAGTGCAGGCTCTATGACTTCACCCAAGGTTTGAAATCTGTTATGTCAACTCTACAACTGGGACAGAAATGTATGACATTCACTCAATGGTGTTTATGGAGCATCTATTAAATATGTCCCTAAATTGAAGTGTGTGTCAGAAGAAATGTGTGTTTTTCGGTTCCTTCTGCTGACAAGCAGTAGTTTTATGGATTGCCTCTTGGTTTTGTCATCCAAAGTGAAAATATAATTAGATCTCCTTACAAACAGAAGTTAGCACTATGGAACAGGGAGTTGGTTTTGTTTAAAAAAAAAAAAAGCAGAAGAGGTTCCCACATCTCCAAGGAGTAGATGAGGCACCGACTTGGTACAGGATTTGATTATTCTCCTGCCCCTTATGTGGACAGACCCTTTTCTCCCTGACTGAAGCTTCCTTTCTGCAGGGCCATGACAGTTTGATGTTTACCAAGTGGCTTGGTGGGTGGTGTGTGAGTGAGGTGGTGATCTCATCCCAGGACTGACTGTGGCATATGCAAGATGGTGGGGTTTATGTCTTCTTTTAACCTGGTACATTAACATAAACCAGCCAGGTGGCTGCAAGGAAGAGGTCTTCAGCAACCATGTCACTTTCCTACCCACCATGATGCACCCTCGGCAAACCTGTGTGGAATTGTGTTGCTTAATTAGCACAGAAATTCCCTCTAGGATCTCTGACAGGAACTCAGTCTTCTGTCTCCCTCACACAGTAGCCCTGTCTCCAATTGTTGCGCCAGATAATGTATAGGCCCCCAAACCTGAGAAAGTCACCTTTTAAAATCATGGATTCTGGGTGGACCAGCTCCATTGTTCTAGGATAGTATGAGGAGTTCGGGACGCCCCTCGGCCCTTTTGTCCACACAGAGCAAGGGAGAGTGGGGCTCTTCTGTGTAGATCCATTCATCTTCTCAAAATGAAAAAGCATACTGGGCATAAATCCAAAGCTAGAACAGAAGAGTGTCCAGAAAAACCCACATCAGGTTTTCTTTGGGATGAACGTGGCCTCTCTGGGTGCCCCAAATGCCAAGTCCCCGCACCTTGAAGGGTGGCATCTTCACCTGCTGCCATGGACTTGGACTCCACTCTCTCAAAGCACAAGCTAGTTTCCGTGCTACAGATGTCCTGCTGCTGTCCTGTGTTCTTCGGTAAACATTTAACTGTGACTAATACGCTGATTTACAAGTTGTAAGCAACCCTTAGCCAAGGAGAAAGGCTGGTGAGAGTCTCTGCGGAACAGCTTAGCACTGTGCTATGCCACAGGATGCCCAAAAGCCATTAACAAGCTGAGGTGACAGGCACATGGTTAAAAGGTGAAAAGAGAGCCTTGGGGGAAAGGAGCCATTAACATCAGAGAGAGGAGAGAAAGCAAGTGCGAAGTGTAATAGCTGAGCAGGGTTCAGTGGTTCAGCCTCTGGGCAAGGTCTGGGGCCAGTGTGCTGCCTATTGAACTTCTTTGGGCATTAAGTTGTTTGGGTAGCATGGCTATAGGAGCCCAGAAATTCTTAGACTGATCACAACTTGACCAATAAAAACTTTATGGATTTAAGAATATGTAAGTCAAGAAAACTGGGAATGGAACCACCATTTGACCCAGCTATCCCACTCCTTGGTTTATACCCAAAGAACTTAAAATCAGCATACGATAGTGATGCAGCCACATCAATGTTCATAGCAGCTCAATTCACAATAGCTAGACTATGGAACCAACCTAGGTGTCCCTTAATAGATGAATGGATAAAAAGCTGTGGGTATATACACACAATGGAATATTGCTCAGCATTAAAAGAGAATAAAATCATGGCATTTGCAGGCAAATGGACAGAGGTGGACAATATCATGCTAAATGAAGGGAGCCAATTCCAAATAACCAAAGGCTGAATGTTCTCTCTGATAAATGGATGCTGATCCATAATGGGGGCAGGCGTGGGAAGAATGGAGGAATTTTGATTGGGCAAAGGGGAGGCTGAAGAGGGGAGGGTGCATAGGGGCAAGAAAGAAGGTGGAATGTGATGGACATCACTACCCTAGGTACATGTATGACTGCTCATATGGTACGACTATGTCCTGTACAACCAGAGAAATTCAAAGTTGTGCTGCATTTGTGTATAATGAATTGAAATGCATTCTGCTGTCATGTATAACTAATTAGAACAAATTTTAAAAAAAGAAAATATCCTCCAACTTGGAAGTTGCCATCCAGCGTGGACAAGCAGGAGAGATAATTTTGGAGTCTGCCTGAAGTTAATCCACAGGCCCTTCCTTATGCGCCAATGTCCAACATCACTGGCACTTGAGAAATTCTTCCTCACTCCAATCCTAGATTACCCCAATCCCGTTTTTGACAGATATATTTTATTAGAGAATAGTGAGAAGTGTTCAAAAGAGTACTCAACTTGGGTAGTTATAAATTCCTGGGATTTACAGTTGTGCAATGTGGGACAGAATAATTAACCTATCAATTTCCTTGTGTATAAAACATAGAAAATAAAGAGCTTCACACAGGGTGCTGTGAGAATTAAAGTCCAAGGGAATAACTGGGGCAGTGTCTGACCCCAACGGAACCCTTAACAAGTGGCAATTAACTTGGAATCTCTTTCTGACTCCTCAACATGAGTATATATTAAATTAGATGCATAGTCATGGTATAGTAGAGGGTAAGAGATGATTTTCTTGGATCTATGGCTGGGGCAAAGTAAGAGTGACCATGGAACACTGTCCTCGGTGCCTGGTAGATGGACCCTCCATTTGCCTACTCAGTTCCCTACACCTCATAAACACTCAGAGCTACCGGGGCCCAAAGTCTTCACCTCTAATTGCTCTGTTGTTGGCCCTGGATGTTACTGTCCAAGGTCAGTCAGAAGAGATGGTACCTGGGTGCCTCTGATTGCTCTTCTTTTTCTCCAGACTGAGACTGAGCAGGGAAATGGAACTTGAGGTCAATAGTTGGTTTCTATGTCTGTGAAAACAGCACACGGGTAGTTTGGGTCTGGGGAAATCAACATTTACAAGCCACGATAGAATTTCCACATTCCACTCTAGGAAGGGCAAACGATCTCTCTCCCTGCCTTCTCTTAGTCCACTGATACTCTGGCATATTGAATAGAGCTGCACATTCTTTTCTTTAGAATTTCCTACAGCACTTAAATGAAACATCCTATAGTTTTTCATTACAAATAGATTTTCTTAAAAGAAGTTCTGGGAATTCTCACCTGGTATATTACCTCAATACTGTGCAAGAATTTGAAAGTGACTTTCCTTAGAAATATTATTGAGAACAAAGCCAGAAAACAAAGTAAGCATAAAAATTAACTTCTTCTGAGGTACTGCCAATAAAAGAGCAAAGGGAGCTGGCAAGCAACTGGTCATGGAGCATCTCACACAAAATTTGGTATTTGCGGCAAAGGAAAGAGTTCTCAGCTGGATGTGTTGGCAAATGCCAGTAATCCCAGTGACTTGGGAGGCTGAGGTAAGAGGATCACAAGTTGGAGGCCTGCCTTAGCAATTTGACAAAACCCTGTCTCAAAAAAAAAAAAATACTGGAGATATAGCTTAGAGTTAAAAAAAAAAAAAAAAAGAAGAAGCTCAAATGAGTACAATGAGTATTCATACCACAAATGCAGTTTCATAATTTTGTGTGGGGAGTACCAGGGATTGAACCTTGTGTGCTTAACCACTGAGCATCATCCCCAGCCCTTTTTGTTTTATTTTTTGAGACAGGGTCTTGCTAAGTTGCTGAGGCTGACTTTGAACTTGCGATCCTCTTGCCTCAGCCTCCTGAATGATAAATTATTTGATTTTCACAGTCATTTCTCTCTTCCTGAAGCAACCAGGTCTCTGACAGTGCAATTTGTATTTGCACAGGACATTATATCATGTCCTGTCATGATGTCGTGTGTCTTCAAGGACATGATGTCACCCTTTAGAATCAATATTTCTTAATGGGCATTTCAACAGCTCTTGGAGGTATATCTTTTGAAGGAAAGGATGGTAGAGGGATTAGAAAGGATCTATACCTCATGGGGATGAGACATCTGATTCTCTTTGGGATCAATCACATTGAGAACCTTGTTTATAATCCCATTCTTTCCCAAGTTCCCAAGTCATTCCTTTGTGAAGTGGTATGAAAATATATATATATATATATATATATATATATATATATATATATATTTGTTAAAGAAAAGATTTCTAAAAATTCTCTAGCTCAGAGGTCAGCATACACTTCCTGTAAAGGTCCAAATGGCAAATATTTTTGGTTTGAGCTTGCCGGAGTAGCATCAAAGCAGCTGTAGGTGTTAAGTAAATGAATGGCCATACTTGTGTTCCAAAAATGCTTACAGACTCTGAAGTTGGATTTCATATAATTTTCATGTGACATGCAATAATTTTCTTATTTTGATTTTTACAATATAACTGTTGCAAAATTTTAAAACATACTGTAAATGTATAGTTCACCTAAGACATACAGGCTTGAGAGAATTTTTCCGTAGTCTGTGGTTGTTTGACTTTTGCAGTAAGGAAGGAAAATCTTTCTGTATCAGAAAATGTATAAGCAATGTTTTTTATTTTTTCAGTTTGAAGCTTGTATAGTATGAATCCTGAAAACTTTTATTCTTTTCCATAATTTGCCACTGACAACCCAATGGAGGATCATAAAATTGGGATGGGATTTTCTCTGTCTCTAGAGGCACTGAGACCCTCTGAAAGGAGAGAATAGAATGTGCATTTGTGCACATGCTTGGTAGACAGAAGAGCTCCACATACCCAGAAGCCATAACATATACATGGTAGGAAGGAAGATTCCTGTAAGAGAGAGGGTTCTTTTAAAAATTATCAGCAGCAGAGTTACACTCCCTCTCTTTAATAATCACAAAGCTGGACTTACAACTCTTATCAAGCCATTTTGGTGGGGTCTGCATCATTTCACCAATTTCAACAAACTGTCCCAGTGAGGAGAAAGATTAGACTGTGTATGTTTATTCTCTGTGGAGTTATGACTGTGTTCTTTTCAAGAGAATGAGATATGGAAATAGAAGTTTACTTAGTCCAGTCTCTGATGGGTTCCCGTGACAGGAAGAAGTCATGCCTCTGTGCTCATGTGCTCAGGTGACTGGAAGTGAAACTGCGTGGTGCCCTTCCCTCTGGAGATGCACATTCTTATAAGGGAAAAGGGGCCTTATGCTCTCTGGCCTTATGTGGTGGGACTGGAGAGAGGCCTCAGGCAGAGGCCTGCAAAACAGGGAGAGGGAAGGAACCATGCACAAGAATCCTTCCACGCTGAAACTGAAAGAGGTCTTAAAATTGTTTCTTCCTACCTAGAGGGGTGAAACAGAGGTCACCCAAGGCCTCCTAGGATTAGGAGAATAGGGGCAGACAGACAGGCTGAAACAAGATAAACTAGCCCAGGGTGCCTTTGCTACTCTGCACTGCAGTGGGGGATAAGAGACTGGCATGGCCCCCTTCGGCCACCAACGATGACAGAAGTGACTCCTCAAGTTCCTCACTCAGTAACTGGTCTCCAGTTGGCTCTGTCCCAGTGGGGTATGTATTGAGCCTGTTCACCAACCAGGACTTAAAGCCAGGTAAAGTGTGGCCACCCAGCCACAGGTCAAAGGGCATGGAGACCCACCCCATATTTCTACACAGATACTTTAGCAGAAATCTTCCCTGGACACTCCAGCAGAGACTCAGCCTTCATGAGAATTTTTTCTGAAGCCTTGAGAGACCCAATAGGAGTACTCTAAAACCTGGGCAAGATGGACAACCTCCACCCCGTACACAGGGTACTGCCAGAACAAAGCGCAAATGACTTGGCTTGGGGTCAAGACTCCTCCCTTTCCCTCCTTAGGTCTCAGTCTCCTCACCTGCCACAGGCCCTGTGCTGGGGAAGCTGCCCTGAGCTTTACTACACCCTGGGTACATGGATTTGGATTTGGGACAGCTTTGTTATTAATGTCATAAAACATCAGCCATTTAGATACATATAGATACATACATAAAGCTAAGGCTTCAAAACTCACTTCATATGGACAAAACCAAACCAAACTAAAAGAACAGAACAAAACAAAAAAAACCCCAAATCTTGCATTTGCTGAGTACTTAAATCCAAGCCGTGGATTTACATAGGATTTTTCTCACTGAATCATTACAAGGACCACATTATAAAATTGAAACTGAGAGAGGTAAACTTACCCCAAGTTATAGGGCCAGGAAGCAACACAGCCAGTGTTTGAAGCTGGGTCTATTTGGCCCCAAATTCCTTATTATGTTCAAGACAAAGATAAGATAAATCAATCTTTCACTTAACAATGATAATAATAATAAAACCACCAGCCACAAACTCTGTGTTCTCTTTCCCACTGATAATGTGTCTTTCTTTTCATCTCAGGAGCTAGGGACCAACTTAGTAGCAAAATCTCCTTTGCAAACATATACATACTTGAGGGCTATGCCAAGGAAACTTAACACCCTCGGGGAGCTCAAGCGGCATAGGAACTGGTGGAAGGGGCACAGGAAGTGGGAGAAGACCAGCTCACTGAGCCTCATCAAAGATGCTTCCCTGAGATTTGGGCTCTGTGTGTGCTTCTTGCCGCACCCTTGCCTGAGGGGGCCATAGGTGGCCAGGGTGCCTTGCTTCTCGGGTTCACAGGCCATCTCCCAATTGCTGTCATTGAAATATGTTATCATGAGGAGCCTGTTGCCAGCAAACACCAGATGGGCGCTTTCAATGTTGATGTCAAGTTTTGTGGGGGAGCCACAGAGGAAGAGAGAGGGAGTGACAGTCCCAGCCTTAAGGGTTCATGTATGCACGTCCATTGACACTGAATGCCTGGTGCCTCCAATCTGCTTCCCGCTGTCACAGGGAGCTGGTGAAGACCTGCAGCTGCACTGGGGTGAGTGTCAGTGAGGCCCAAGAAGCAGCCTTAGTTCTAGCTCTGAGCACTCCGTGGACCAGGAAGATGGGAGTGGTGGGAGAATGTGGCTGCGGGGATCCTATGGGAATGGCTCTCTCCCCAGATTTCAATTTATCTTGGGTGGAAAAGGAGTTCCCTTCTAATAGTGTAGCCAAGAATGTTGATGTCACCAGGAAAGGGAATAGAGTTTGATTGTGTGTCACATGGAACTGGGAACAGGCTGCGTAGAGGGACGCCCTTATCAATTAGGTAATGTCTGCTAATGATTGAGGAACTGTGTTGTGCAGTGCTCCAGCTGTTGATGTGTTCACAACATCTGCAAAGGGCACGATACCTTGTGGGAAAAGGTTTCTTAGCCTGCATCCTAGAGGCCTGAGCCCTAAAAGACTGGCATGCTTCACACCATCAGAGACAGCCAAAGCCGAACAACATGGCAGAAATGTGAACAGGCAGAGAAGGCAGCAGGAGCTGGGATTTTGATTTCAATTCCAGGAAATAAAACTATGCTTGTACCTCAATGATGCCTAAAACCAGATGTTCTTCCCCTTCCTTACTGACTGTCTTCCTTTCTCTGGTCTTTCCCTCCTGTCCTCTTCTCCGTCCTTCTCTCCCTCTCCTTTCTTTCTCTCTTCCTTTTCTCACTCCTCCTTTTCTTCCCCCTCCCTCCCTCTCTTTTTTCCTTTTCCCCTTTCTCCTTTCTGCCCGGATCTTCCTTCCCTCCACTTCTTCTCTCTTCTCCCTTCCACGCTGGGCAAAACGAACGTATAAAAAATGTGTGACAGGAATACACGGTTCTACATGGCTAGTGCATGTATTTCTTTTTTTAATTTTTATTTTTTTTTAAATATTTATTTATTTATTTTTTTAGCTTTAGGTGGACACAATATCTTTATTTTATTTTTATGTGGTGCTGAGGATCGAACCCAGTGCCTCACGCATGCCAAGTGAGCGTGCTACTACTTGAGCCATATCCCCAGCCCCAGTGCATGTACTTTTAAAAAATGTTCTCTAATTGCTGGAGATGTCGAACATTTTTTCATGTTTGTTGGTTGATTGTGTATCCTCTTCTGAGAAGTGTCTTTCCTTTCATCTCAGGAGCTAGGGACCAACTTAGTAACAAAATCTGTTCAAGTTCTTTGGCCCATTTATTGATTGGGTTATTTGATTTCATGGTGTTAAGGTTTTGAGTGCTTTATATATCCTAAAGATTAGTGCTCTATCTGATGTGCCTATAGGTTCTCTATTCACCTCATGGATTGTTTCTTTTGCTGAGCAGAAGATTTTTAGTTTGAATCTATCCCATTATAGATTCTTGGTTTTAATTCTTACACTATAGGAATCTTATAAAGGAAGTTGGGGCCTAATCCAACATGATGGAGGTTTGGGCTTACTTTTTCTTCAGTTAGGCGCAAAGTCTCTGGTTTAGTTCATTAAAGAAATGCAAATCTAATATACCATCTCATTCCAGTCAGAATGGCAGCTATCAGGAATACAAACAAACAACAATAATTGTTGGCGAGGATGTGGGGGGAAAGGCACACTCATACACTGCTGGTGGGACTGCAAATTGGTGCAGCCAATATGGAAAGCAGTATGGAGAAACTAGGAAAACTGGGAATGAAACCACTATTTAAACCAGTTTGGTTTATACCCAAACAGCATATTACAGGGACACAGTCACATCAATGTTCATAGCAGTTCAATTCACAATAGGTAGACTATGGCACCAACCTAGGTGTCCCTCAATAGATGAATGGATAAAGAATCTGTGGGTATATATACACAATGGAATATTGCTCAGCATTAAAAGAGAATAAAATCATGGCATTTACAGGTACATGGATGGAGTTGGAGAATACAATGCTAAGTGAAGTAAGCCAATCCCAAAAAACCAAAGGCCAAATGTTTTCTCTGATAAGTGGCTGCTAATCCATAATGGGGGTCGGGGGCATGGGAGGAACTGAGGAACTTTAGATAGGGAAAAGGGGAGGGAGGGGAAGGGAGGGGGGCAATGGGTAGGAAAAAGGTGGGATGAGTTAGACATGATTACCCTAAGTACATGTATGAAGACACGAATGGTGTGAAAATATTTTGTGTACAATCAGTGACTTGAAAATTGTGCTCTATATGTGTGCTATGAAATGAATTGCATGCTGCCATCATGTATAACAAATTAGAATAAATAAATAATTTAATAAAAAAAGAAAATCCCCAAAGGAAAAAAATAAATAAAAAATGTTCTCGTAGGTTTTAATTAATGTTCTCTCTCTTTCTTTCTTTTTTAAAGTAACGCATCATGTTTCCGATAGGAAAACATAGAAGATCAACAGAGTAATTCTCAATTTCGCCAACTAGTAATGGACATATCTAAAGAAAATACACATGTATACCTCCATATGTAGTTATGTATATATTTTTAAACAAAAATAGGATTTTACTCTTTATACCATAATGTGCTCTTTTCACTGAATATACTTTGTCAACTTTCAGGGTTAATAAATTTAGATACAGCACATCATTATTTATTGAATACATAGCAGTCCATCAATTAGAGGACCCAGAACTAAGTGTATCAATCCTCTGTTAAGAACCAATATTCCACTGGTGAGGTGGCTCATGCCTATCATCCCAGTGGCTCAGAAGACTGAGACAGGATGATCACAAGTTCAAATCCAGCCTCAGCAACTCAGAAAGATGCTGTCTCTAAATAAAACAAAGAAAAAAAGTGCTGGGGATGTGACTTAGTGGTTAAGCACCCCGGGTTCAATCCTGGTACAAAAACAAAACAAAACCCACAATATTCCCAATTAGGGAATCTGATTTTTTAAAAAAACAAAAACAAAGCAATCATGATTATAACTAAATATTTACATATTTGTCAAATTCTTTCCTTATAATTTTCTAGCATAAAATTCCTGTAGAATTATGTTCACATTTTTTAAGACTTGTTGATATATAATACCAACTACATTCCAGTTTATATAAAAAATGTTCTCTTAATGTTCTCTATTTCAACATTTAAAATATATAGCATTAACTTCATATATCAACTACAACTAAAAAACTAAATATTTTAAATTTATGTGTTTGACTTTTATTAATTTTAATTCTACTTATGGTTCTAATCATATATTTTATATGTAAGATTCAGTGATATTTTGTCACATAGAAATGTTTTCTCAATTTATCATTTACCTTTCTAGGTTTTTATTTTCTTTGGTATAGTTTTGGCTTAAAATGTGATACCATTGATCAGTTGTTCCCTTTATGGTTGCTGTTTTTGATTCAGGTTTATAATATACCTATTATAAGTTAATATAATATTTACATATTTTTTACTCTTATACATCAATATGGGTAGAATTAATTAGGTGTTTCGTATCTAAGAATGTTTTTACCAAGTGGTTAGCCAGTAGTAAGATATTATGATCAAATCTAAGTTTAAAATTTAAAAAACTATATTTATATTAAATATTATTTATTTCTCTTAAGTTATATTACACGTTTGTCCATATTGGTCTTTTCAAAGAAGCAGTCCAGTTTTACATCTTCATTATGTTATTTTTTAAATTTTAATTTCTGCTCCTATATTTATTGAATTTTTCCTTTTTCATATATAAATTTTTTTTTAGTTTCATAATTTGAAGTCATTATTATTTTAATTCTGTGTTCAATAATAAGAAACAAGGGCTATGAATATTCCTTTCATTCTAGCTTTGACCAAGTTCTAAATATTTTGTATGGCACATTTTATAGATATTACTTTCTAAATAATTTTTTGGGGGAGTACTGGGGATTGAACCCAGGGCCTTGTGCATGCAAGGCAAGCACTCTACCAAATGTAAATAATTTTTATTGACATTTTGTTTGTTCTTTGGCAGGAGTATTTTAGGGGAAAAAAAAAGATAATTTAGGGGAAAAAATAATTGACCATTTGTAAATAGTTTGTTATTTACTTTGAGTAACTTTTTAATTTGAGGTTTTTTTACATGGTGGCCAGGAAAATGACCTGTAGATTTTAATTTTGGGAAAACTTCAAGGTCCTTTGTAAATTCTAGTCCCTAACTGGAATTTCATTTTTAAAAAAGAAGAAGAAAAAGGTCACATTTAGCATTCTAATTTGACTCATTTCCTTCTCGCCTACATACTGTAATATTATTTATTTACTGTAATTGACAGTATAAATTTCCCAAACAGGCGTTCTCCTACTCCAACAGAACCCTCTCAACTACAGTGTCCTCTCCCTTTCATCTTGGTGCCTCTGTCTGCCTGCCCTTTCTCTTCCTCCTCTTTTTCTTTGTTGTGTTTTATAAAATGCATAACATTATATTTATCCTCTAAGCCATTTTTAAGTGTACTGTTCAGCAATATTAAGTATATTCACATTGTTGTGCAACAGATCCCCAGAATTTTCTCTCTTGCAACATGGAAACTCCATAGTTGCTAAACAGTAACTCCTCCTGGCCCTTGGTCATCACCCTTCTACTTTCTGTTTCTATGATGACTGTATTGGTATGACATAATTTTAAAGTAATTTGTCCTCCTGTGACTGACTCATTTCTCTTAGCATATGTCTTTGAAGTTCAACCCTATTGACACATGTGACAGGATTTCCTTTTTAAGACTGCATAATATTTCATTGTGTGTATATACCACCTTTTTGCCTTTCTTCTTCTTGTCCCATATAATATGGCACTACATTTTCTGACATATCAGGTCTTACCATGTTCTGTCCATGTGGGATACAGTGCTTTAACTTTAATTTTCCTTAAAGCTGTTATCACCATCAGAAAGTGATGGAGGGGAAAGAAACAAAGCAGATTGAGAGCAGGGGAAAGAGTGTGTAACCTCATACACTGTTACTTTTCAACTCTTCACAGTAAAGTCATGAGTACTACTTGTTGCTTGTTGGTAATCATATGCCTATGCTTTGATTGCTGAAGTTTTACCCTAATGTATCTTCATGTCTATCCCTGAGGTTTCAATTGTTTTTTTGACTCCACATGAAACTACTGACCTATTATTATGTAAGTTAAACCTACTTATATTTGTTGTTATAACTTCTGTGTTTCATCTTAAATCTGTCTTAATCTTTTGTGATTTCTGATTTTCATACTTCAACTTTGCCTTTTATTTTCAAGTGAAGAATATATGTTCTTTTTATCATCCTTAGTATACATTTCATCTCAAATTGCTATTGTTCTTACCATTATGTTGTTTAAAAACACTATTCATTTTCAAAAAGGTGAGTGCAGTTAAAGCCCAGTGTTGTGCACAGATAGCGTGTGTGGAATGTCCTAGGCTATATACTTTGTCTACTACTGATGGTTGGTTCCTGTATGTGGTTGAAAGGGAGATTGATATTCACAGCTTCTAGTACTTTGCAGGCTTTCACCAATGTATCATTATCTTCTTGGGATGTGGGAGGCATTCTTTCCTTTCTGGCTCTGTAAGATTTGGTAGAATAAGGAAAAGCCACAGCTTTATGAATACATTGCTTCCAAGCTTCTTGCCATCATCATCCCAGCTATCCCTGTTTCTAGTGGCCGTCATCTCCCAGAAAGCCCTAAGCCCCCAAGAGTCCTCCCTTTGGCTTTCTGATTCTTCTTCTTCTTCTTCTTCTTTTTTTTTCTTATTGGTTGTTCAAAACATTACAAAGCTCTTGACATATCATATTTCATACATCAGATTCAAGTGGGTTATGAACTCCCATTTTTACCCCAAATACAGACTGCAGACTGATTCTTCTTTTCTAAAAGTTTGTAGAGGAAGAAACATTGACTGAGAACAGCACTGATGCTTCACAGGTCAACAGCCATGTGGGAAGAGGAAGGTTCTGGCAAGACAGGTTTGCACAGGAGCTCAGAAGCTGGGAGAGCCCTTGACAGCTATCTGGAGTAAAGGTCAAAGAATGCCTCCCACATCCACTGGATGTGGACTACCCTGGAAAGGAGGCATGACCTTGGGTGAACAGCTGTCTTGTACTGAGGCCATCCCGAGGAAGGTCCAGCTGAAGTCTGTGTCCTGGCAGAACTGCCAGCAGCCAGAGGGTGCTTCCTCCCATCCTGAAGGGGGAGCTGGGCAGCACACCACAGTATGCACCTCCTAATCCTGTCATTATTCCTGTAAGTCTTTCATGTTTTCTGTGCTCTTCAAGAGAGCTGAGACTGTGCCTGTCTTCTTCAGTGCACATCTCCAAGTCCCGCACAACTAATAGGCTCATCCTAAACATTATATGGATAAATAAATGAGTGATCTTTAGATATGAAAAAGAACCTAGGTCAAGAGTAGAGAGAGAATGGCCAAGAGGAAGGGAATTCCCCATCTCATATAAAAAGTTACAAGATACAAGAAAACTATGTAAATGATCCTCAACTGCACACGTACAAAAAGACAAATTAGAGAGCACAGAGTAATTCTGCACATCTTATTTGAGGAATACAGCTGGAAATGTGGAAAGAATATTTACTGCCTTTAAATCCAAAGTATGATCTAAAACAGTTGCCTGACGCAGAGATATCTGGTCTTGTGGGGTTGTAGCATGTTCTCACAATTTCCTGACGGATTCTGCATCCAAATAAGCCCTGCTACATTGCATGTGTATATGTGTTTATTATGGTGAATTAAAACGAATTATATATATATATATATATATATATATATATATATATATATAGAGAGAGAGAGAGAGAGAGAGAGAGAGAGAGAGCTGTACCTCAACAGATCTCAATATTTTATGCTGTTGGTATATTTGGAAATGCTTTGGAGCATCCAGAAAATATGACTATGGGAGTCTGTCCTAGATGTTTAATCAGACAAGCCCATGAAGAGGTCCAATTTAGCTCCACTGTCTTTTGTCCCATCATTAGTGGCTCCCTCTGCCTGTGAGAGGCTCTGGTAGTCTCAGCTGCTCCTGGTCCTGGGTCCAGATACATTTGCTTCCTTCTTTGCTCCCAGCGTTATCCCATGCTCCCAAAAGACTAACTCAGTGGCCCTGTGGGTGGTGATGGTTGTCTTCATTTTATGCAGGAGGAAGCTAAAGTAATAAAAAGGGTATGTGACTTACCCAGGGCTGTTAGCCAATAAGTGGCTGAATTGGAACTGACTGTTATTTTTTTGGTCATTATTTTAGTAACTCTTTTAGCAGTCACTTTGTCCTGGCACAATGCTCTGGCATGGCTACACAGTCTCTCTGGAAGAGAATCTATAACCATATCACCATCAGCTGCTAGGAACTTCCTGCCCATGGCCTTTAACACAGTATTAAGAGTTAACACTTTTGCAACCATCATCAACTGTAGGGCCATGTAAGGATTAAATATTAAACCAAATTAGAGATTCAACACATACGATGTCTTTCTTCTCACAGGGTCAGAGGCCCCAAGGCAGGGGAATCAAGGAAGCCTTGGTTGGTCTCTTTGGGTGTCTGTGGACTTTGTATTTTAATGTGGAACCAGGAGGAACGGAGCTTGAGAAAGTCTGTGAGGAAGATGTTTTCAGTTAAGAAAAGCCATTTCATCCATTGCCCTGTGGGGGACCCGTGTTACCCACAGCATACCCTGAAACTTCTGTGGGGAAAAGGGAAGGACGAAGGAGTGGAAAGGCCGGTGTTCTGAGAGCTCTGCAGCATCATAACCCAGGGCCCTGAAGGAACTACCATGTACCCACAGGGTCTCTCTGAGAGTGTCCTTCTGCAGACCCAATGCAGACCCTGGCATATTCTGCAATTCACACTGTGGCATCTTGATATGTAGACCAAGCTGCTAGGAACTTCCTAAGCCAGGGGTCAGTTGGGTGTTAGCTAAGCCACGGAAATTGTGCCAGTGTCTATGGAAGCTTGTTTTGAGATTATGCACCAAAACACTCCTGGGGTAATCCATGCACTGGCCTAGGTTGGTCTATATACACCTGCATGTGCTTGGTGCTGTGTATGCCTAGTGTGTCTGAGGAATTCCCTAATATGGAAACCATCCATCCTTTTGGGAAGGATTGGGAGTTAGTGATCCAACCCAGGGCTTTGAGCATGCTAAGCAAGTGTTCTCCCACTGAGCCAACCCCCTCCCCCAAACTGATCATCTTAATAGCCATATTTGGAAAACCATTTATGTCTATCCTTCTCTAGGCAATAAAAAAAGTTCCCAAGGTTCTACTACCCCTTGTTGTTTCCTAGTGACTTTGAAATTATCATAATAATCGCTAACATAACAATAGCTAATTGATCTTTTGGTCTTTCAAGTAGTGCCCTAAGCAATTTTACGAAAGTGTTAACTCTTAATTCTCAGGATAACACTATGCAGCTTGAACTATTATTACCACCCCTTTAAAGGTGAGGACGCTGAGGCCAGCACAGCCCATGCTCAGGTCCCACTGTGTGCACACTGGGGAGCTGTGTTGTAGTCCAGGCCCTCTGGACTCAGAGGATCCTCCCCCAACCCAGACTGCTGCCTGTCCCCTAGCTTTGTCAGTGCTTCCTCATCTGTTATGGCTTAAAGGGTCAGGGACATTTTTCAGGTTTTAACTTCCCATGGTAAAGAAATGGTACCAAGGCAGCTGTGGAAAGTTATTCATGGCAATGGGTCCATTCAGAACTCCCAGTGTTTCCTCTGCTTGCTTTTCTGCTGTCTGCTGAGACAGCAGGTAGCATTGAACAGGAGTAGAGCTGAAGCATCCCTTCACTCTGGAGTAAGGGAACCCCAACGGCCAGATCAGAACTGAACAAGAACGCGATCATGGAGGGCCAAGTGGAGACCTGGGGAACCTAACTGTCGGGGGGAACCAAGCCAGGTGTCAGGGGCAGAAGAGAAGCAGGACCCAGGGGCTCTACAGAACCACCGCCTATGAAAGTGGACTTCTCCCCTCACAGCCCCTCCTTCTCTCTACCTCTTGTAGTAAATGGTTATTTCTGGAAGCTTCTTCTGGTCAGCTTGTAGGGAAATCGGGGTTCAAGACAGGGGTTAGACTGCTGAGAGAACAGAAAAGGGAAAACTGAATGAACATTCCGATGCTTTTGTTTTAGAGAAAACTAAGTTGAAACAGTTGAAAATATTTTTTTTTTTCTCTCATTTCACAGAGAAACTTTTTCCATTGGCTCACACTAGTAAATTGTGAGTTGCAAACACACACACACACACACACACACACACACCCATTCCTCAGCCCAAGCTAATTATGAAAGGGGCCTTGTACTCAGGGGCCTTGTACCCCTCTTCTGCCCTGCCGTGAGGCTGGGGGATTGGAAGGGGCTTCTCCTTCAGGAGTCTCCACCAGGCCCGCTTGTTCAGGACTCCACTGAGGCAACCATCCTCAGCTGCCCCTCGTGAGATGCTTTCTTGATGGCTGTCTGTACAGCAAATGAAAACACAGGTCCTTGCCTGTGCAGATTTATTCATGTTTGCTATGTCAGTAAGGAGAGGGAACTCTAGCACATTAAATATTTACAATTAGCAGAGAGAAGACAGCACACAGCCCCAAACCAAGATAAGAATACAGTTTTAAAATATTTATAATGCACATGGCCTGCTCCTTCTGGTTCTTCTCCTGGGCCTGGCATTTTAGGTCTCTGATCTCTATGTTGTATTTTCTTTCCAGATCCCCTATAGTTTTGAAAATATCTGTCAGAGCCTCACAGCTAAGTCTAAAGATGACTATCCCATAGGTGAGAGACATTTGGGGAATCTGACACCTGGGCCTCCATGCGAGGGGGAGTTTCTTACAGTCTCTAGCTGATGCACGTGCTCCTGTGTATGCCTGTGTCAAGTGTGTGGGCGATCTACCTATGGTGCTGCTGGGAACAGGACTGGGAGAAGGGCATGGAGGCTGCTGAACCTGTCCTAACCACAGAAACTGATTTGCATTGCTCTCTTGACTATTTAAAGTTATTTTGGATACCAGAGTTAATATGGCACAATGATCATACTAGATTTTGACTCCTTTCATTAATTCAGTTCCAAAGTATCAGGCATTATTACACACAGATACACGACTTCATTGTGTTTGATTTTAATCTCAATTCTTTAAAAGATCCCACTCTGTCCTTTTAGGTCTTCATGTAGACAGTGATCAAAAATAAGGCAAGTTTAACCTGAAGATGCTATGTTAGCTGCAGCAAGGAGAGAAAAGTGTTAAAAAAAAAAAAAGATAGGAAAGATCATTTGACCCTTTGTTTAATTATAAAGATTGCTAAAGAAACATCAACAACAGTAAAGCATATGGTAATCCAAAGAGATTAAAGACCTCCAGCATCTGGGATGGGGTGTCAGGGAATTATCAGGGATCACAGGCATTGTATCTGATGGGTGCCAAGTTTGACCTTGAAGCGGCCAGGCTGGCACTCCTTCCCATCCTGGGGATCTCCTGATGTCCTTGCTCCCTGGTGGTGTCTGCCTCAGGGCCTCTGAAGGCTCAGCTTCGAGTATGAGGCTCTGCACATTTCTGGTGTGTATTTATATCGAGGTGGCTGTGTTGCCAAGGAGCTCTGAGAGAAAGCAGAGCGGAGATAACTTCTAATCCACCTTTCTGTGATAATGTGGCGTAAAGTGAAGAGACCCAGGGCTCCATCCTCTGGTCTGGCATTGCCTGGGAGGGGTGGGCCCTTGGGGTATTTTCAGCAAACCCAGCAGGCTCTGGAGTGAGCTTCTGCACTGGAAAATGCCTGTGGCCCCACCAGAGTGAAACTGCAAATAGAGACGAGTCTGACAGAAGAGGAGGACAAGAGCAAAATGGGGTTTGTAGGGAACGAGAAAAAAATATTAAGGGACCGTTCATGGGATTTGGACAGCTGCAGAATTAGAATCAGCAAGGGCTGAAATTGCCAAGGAGCCAAGATGGTACTGGGAGCAGAAAGAGGAAGCTCCTTGCGTAGGATCACAGGGGCAGCTGGCAGGAGAGGAGCTATGGAGTCCAATCAGGGCCTTTGGCATCACAGTGAGCCCCTAAATGGAAGCATGGTGGTTTTCCTGTCTTTGTGAAGTTGACACACCAGAGTCCCCTATGACTCTGTCCCAGTGGACTTTGAGTTCTACCATCAGAAGATGGATAGAAGAATCTGGAGCTCTGCATAGGTGGAAGTCAGAGAAGGGGGCAGTCTACCCTGTGCCCATGGGTAGTGTATCTAGAGAAAATGTGTGGTGGACACAATCATGTATCTGGTGACAGACAGACCTGGCTTTGCACCCGAGGCTCACACTTATTTGAATCTGGCAGATTCAAGTTTAGGCACCTCTATTTCCTCATCTTTAAAATGGGAAAAAATGGTCATGATCTGAATGTTTGTGTTCCCTCCAAATTCTTATGTGGAAACCTAATCACCAATGTGGTGATATCAGGGAGTGGGGCCTTTGGAAGATGATTAGATAGTCAACATGGAGCTCTCAATATGGGATTAGGGTCCTTATAAAAGTGGCCCTAGAGAATGGCTTTGTCTCTTCCTTCATGCAAAGATGCAGCAAGAAGATACTATGAAATAGAAAAGGGGCCCTCATCAGACACTGAATTTGCCAGCATCTTGATTTAGGACCTCCCCACCTCCAAAACTGTGAGGAATAAATTTCTACTTATAAGCTAACCACTCTGTGGTATTTTGTCATAGTAGCTTGGATGGACTAAGATAATTATCTTCTTTATAGACTTGTGAGACTCCCATAAAAAAATAGACATGAAAATCCCTTGTGATTCAAAATGTACTTTACAACCAAGGAACTGGTTTTCCACTAAGAAACATCATCCACTGATAGCTGATCATTTTAAATCCTTGCAAACATTTTCTTACTTCCCAAGATAATTTCTCCATTTCAGTCATTCCTGAGATGGGAATGAGGGATATGGGCAGAGATTTGTTAATGTAGAGAGTTGATTAGTGAGACTGCCTGGTCCTGGGTGTATTCCCACCAGACACTGGCTTGTGTGCCTGTACAAAGTGTCCCAGACCATACCTCCCAGGACAGGTCTTCTTTATTGGGACATAAACAGGCTGCTCCTCAAGGTAGACTGGAGAGCTGAGAGGGGTCCAGGCCTTTGTCTTAAATCTCCGATGTCTCAATTGGCACAAAATTCTCTGGGACAGAATAACCTTTTCACAAGGAATTTTAATCAAGGTCAATGAAATAAGAAAAAAAAAATACAGAAACTTTCCCAACATTAAAGTAGTCACACTAATATATCAGTCCTGAGACAGCTGAGCTCCTCTGGGCTCAGAATCCCAGAATCTGGAGTCATCCTTCTCGGTAGTGTTGAACTTGTAAGATCTTGTATGGATTGGACTGATAATCATTCGGTTCAGATCAAACTATTCAAAATGATCCTTCACAGCCCTGGGGGGCTTTGTGTGTTGTTTTGTATGAAAGATCTTTTCTGAGTGTTCGGCCTTGACAGGCCCCTGAGATGTTCTCGGTTCTGGAATTTGTAGGATTCCTGTAGTGCATCTGGCTGATGGCCAAGGGCAGACTGTGTACCAGCAGGATGTCCCTCCTGATCTGTGGACATCACCAGCACCTTCCCATAGAAAGGTGGACTGAAGAGTCCATCACTGGGGCTTCTGGATGACAAAGTGGCCAAAGGCCTTGAAGAGCTGACTCTGAGCCTGGTAGGCAATTGGGGTTAAAATTTGGCTATCAAGAATGAATAATAAAAAAGAAAGAGAGAATCAAAGGAGACAAACTATTATTCTCTGAACACCAACATTGCAATCCCAGTTGTGAAATTTCCCTTTTATGGAGGATGCCTTCCCCCTTCTAAGCATTTGTCTAAAAGTTCCCATGATGAAGACTTGATTTCACATGCGTCCCCCACGAACCCATTTTAGTGGATAAATATTTAAGAAATACTTTATATGTATTGATAAGGGTCTTACTTTATGTTGACCTATTATAAAGCTGAGTAAAGGTCTTGGTTTGCATTAGTTTCTGTACTAAAGGTAAATATAAAGAGGATAGCAATGTCATGGTTCCTGGTTCTCAGTCCAATTAGCAAGACTTCAGTTTGGAACTTGGGAATGAGGTAATGTATGTGAGACCTTACTCACACCATCTGGAGAAGAATTGGAAACACCAGGCAACTCAGGGCCATAGCCAGGGTCTGCTGCAGGATTAGTATATCAAAGGAGGTTTTGAATGTGGGACAGAAAGTTGGTCAGTAGCTCCGTTGTACATGTGGACCATCTCTGAGGAGCTCTAAGATAGTGCATGGGCAAATCAGTCCTTAAAGAAAGCAATACAGGTCTGGAGTGGCAGAACTATTATAGTCTCCACCAGGAATGACCTTGGAACAGGGCACATCTGGGTCTGCAAGTGGAAGTACAGAGACTATCAGCCATAAGACCAATGCCTGAATCTCTTCGTCTATTAAGCCTTTCTAGATGCCATCTTCTTTTAAGTTTCAAGTTTCCCTGATTTCCTAAATAATTTTCCTCTGTGTTAATTATATGCACCCAGAATATCCTATTCCATTTCTTCTTTCCCGTCATCTGAACCAAAGCTACTCACAGGAGGGATAGTAGTTCCTCATAGTTAAGTTGCAAACACAGTCAAGTGATAACTAGAACACTCATGAAACACATTTTGCATATCACACCTCACCCAAAATTACTCCACATCTAGTAGAATAGCTCCCAGATGCTCACCACCACCCACAACAAACTGTGGGTCTCCCAGGTGCTGCCTCAGACTCTGGCTCAATGGGACTACCCATTCCAGAGGCCCATCAATTCAGCCAATAGATGAGACAGGCTGAGCTCCTCCAGGAAATCGATCAGGAGGAAACTTTGCTCTTTTATATAAGAGGACTCTTCTGAATTGACTTATTTTTAAAAGTATAGTTTGCTGCTGAGACAAGAGGATCCCAAGTTCAAGGCCATCCTCAGCAACTCAGTGAGCCCTAAGCAACATAGCAAGACCTCATCTCAAAATTTTTTTAAAAAATTAAAAGGGCTGGGTTGTAGCTCAGTGTTAAAACACCCGGGTTCAATCCTTAGTACCAAAATATAGATAGTTTCCTTAGTGACTGTTAGAAAGTTAACTAAAAAGGGTAGAAAAGAATTCAGAAGCAGAGGAAAAAAAAAGATTCCACTTGGGACTATTGCTTATGATTGACATCTGCCTCTCCTCCAGGTTCATTCTTGACTTTGGATTCTATCTTGGAAGTGATACTCTGCCAACCAGACATTGTCACCTGCTGAGCAGCTCACTGGGGGGCTCCTTGTCTCTGTCTGGAAAATCTCTCCCTCTCTCCCATCCTTGCCTCCCATCCCCCTCTCCCAGCTCAGAGTCTTTGTTGACATTGACAGCTCATCCCTAGGCCATCATTCATCCTGCCCATGGCAAACTTTGGAGAAAATAAAAAACCCTGCTCCCCTAATCTCATTAGAAGGGCTGCAAATTGAATTTAGCCCCTCTCAGTGTCCCCTCAGCTGGCTGTCATTAGGAGCAGAGGCTGGGCCTTGGCTGAGACCCAAAGACCAGCTAACTGAATTTGAGATGCTGTGGTCTTGACAGGCCAAGGGAGGTAATTGAAGAGCCGTGGAGCTCCTGGTAACATTTCAGGCCCAGATTACACTGGGGATCCAAAAACCCCATCTGCATTGGTGTCAGGGGCACTCAAAAGTCACCCGCTGGACTTCTGGGGTCGGATTATTGATAAAGAGATCATTCCCAATGGAAGGTGGGAGGGTGATGGGGAGGCTGCTTTTGGTTATAGTGCATGGTGGGTGTCGGAGGTGGGAAGAAAGGGAGACTATAGTCAGTGGGAGTTAGAACAATCACCCAAAATTAGACAGATTTGCAGGAAGTGTTGTCAAGTGAAAAGAAAAAGCAGTTTGGGGAGACAAACAGATGAACCCACAGAATATGAGGAAAAGAAATATTGATCTTGAATCCACTGGGCATTGTTCACATGTTTTTATGTCTTCATTTTTTACTTCCTGAATCATTTTGGCTTTAGTTTTTCACCTCAACACGAAACCCTAAGTAAAAGAAAGTCTCTTTGTGATCAGAAACTTGTAGTTTTGTGGAAAAGAAATGTACAAAAAAGAAGGAAAAAAAAAAAAAAAACAGCTCATGTAATTAAGCACACTATCTGCAAGAGATTGGTACCAGGAATTTCTACAGATCTTAAAATCTGAGGATGCTCAAGTATTTTCTATAAAATGCTGAAGTATTTGCTATAACCCGTGTACATCCTCCTACATACTTTAAATTGTCTCTAGATTAATTATAATGCCTAAGACAAGGTAAATGCTATATAAATAATTCTTATACCGTATTGTTTGGGGAACAATGACAAGAAAAAAAGTCAACATATTCAGTACAGATGCAATTTTTTCTTTTTCAAATATTTTCAATCTGTACTTGACTTAATCTGTGGATGCAGAACCCACAAATACAGAGGGTCAACTATACATGGATTATAGAGACTGATTTCAATATCTAGGACCTCTTTAGATCCCAGATCTATTTTAAGAATCTTTTTTTTTTTTAAGAGAGAGAGAGAGAGAGAGGAGAGAGAGAAATTTTAATATGTATTTTTTAGTTTTCGGCAGATACAACATCTTTGTATGTGGTGTTGAGGATTGAACTCGGGCCTCACACATGCCAGGCAAGCGTGCTACCGCTTGAGCCACATCCCCAGCCCTATTTTAAGAATCTTAATGAGGCTGAAAATTCAGTAAAACTCTGTTTACAGGGGAGGAAATGGGCAATAATTAATCACCTATTGTGTTCAAGGCATGGCACCAGGCTTATTATATGCATCAGCTAATTCAGTCTCCATAACCACAGAACAAGATAGGCATTCCTGTTATTAGTATGCCCACTATTTGATGAGGAGGCTAACACATAGGTTAGTCAGCCTCTTGCCCAAGGTCATGGGGATAGAAGGGCTGGGGCTGAAATTTGACTCTAGAATTGCCTGGTCCCAACATTCCTCAGACCTCTTTGGCATAGGAGCATGTGGTTTTCCAGTATGTGTCATTTCCCTAAAAAGTCACATTGACAGGGTATGTCACTGAGAGGCAATGTAGTAAGGAATGTGGTCTCTGAAGTCAGACAGGCTCAATTCTACCACATATTAGCTGTGTGATTTTGGTCTTTTCCAAATCTCTCTCTATACCCCTTGAAAATTATGGTGTTACAGATACTCCTTTATTTACAAGGGGGTTATGTTCTGATAAACTCATCATAAGTTTAAAATGCAAATTGAAAATGTGCTAATACATCCAACCTACCAAACTTCATAGCTTAGCCTGGCCTTGCCTTAAATATGCTTAGAACACCACATTAGCTATGATTGTGCAAATATCTATCACGTAGCTTATGTTACAATAAAGTATCAAATCTTATGTAAATTATTGCATACTGCACTGAAAGTGAAAACCAGAATGAGCCTATGTGTATGCTTTGATACCATCACAAAGTTGTTGATACCATCACAAAGTTGAAAAATCATAAATTGAACCATCATAAGTCAGCAACCCTCTGTATGTAATAGGACTTGCCTCATGGGTTAACTGTGTGGATTAAAGATGGTAACGCACATCCAAAGGGCATTGCCAAGCACCTGCCACATCATAAGAGCTCACAACATAGTATTATGTTATAATTGTTGTTGTAGCATAATAAGGAATGTACATACACTTGCAGATTTAACGGTCTGAATTTGAAAACTCATCATTCAAATAGTAGGTATTAATATTCAGACTCCAGTTTCCCTTGCCTGATATTTTCAAATTTAGGATTATATTTACATTCATGGAACTTGCTCAGAGATGCAATTTCTCATGATGAGTGATGGATAAACTTGAGGTTTTTCTTCTGTTGATTCTATTCATGGATTTTTTTTTCCTCTTTCCAGTTTGAATTCTCTACCTGGGGGAGAGTTACGTAGCTTCAATCTTTCTTATGTCTATTATTATCAAGTACTCCCTATGCGCTAGGGACTATACAAATTTTACCTCCTAAAATGCATATGCATTTTCTTGTTAGTAGTTATCATTCCCATTTTTTAAAAAAAATGAGATTAAGTGCATTTTCTTTCTATTTTCCATATTGCCTCATGTCTATAGCATCAACTACAGCCTTAAAGTTTACTAAAATGTCACAGACTATACACATGGACTTTGCTGCCTTTCAAAGGAATTATTTATGGAACTAAAGCCCTCCTCATCTGTCACAGTGTGCCCCAGTGGTGTGAGTTGTCAGATTCAATGACCATGTTTTAGTGCTTACTGTGTACCTGGCTCTGGGTTGATAGATGTTATAGTTTGCACATGAAGTGCCAAAATGATTAGATGATGAGAGCTATAACCTAATCAAGTCCATCCTAGTTTAGATGGACTAACCAGGTGGTAACCATAGGCAGGTGGGAATGACAGGAAGAGTCAGGTCACTGGAGATGTGCCCCAGAGGGTTCATCTTCCCTACCTCCCCTTCTCCTCTCTCTCTGCTTCCTGGCCACCATGAGTGGGGCAGCACTCCTCTGCCACACCCTTCCACCATGATGTTCTGCTTCACTTGGGCTTAGAGCATTGAAGTTGGCTAACTATGGATTGAACCTCTGAAACTGTGAATTAAAATATTTTTTTTCCTCTAAATTGTTCTTATCAAGTATTTTGGTTATAGTGACAAAAAGATGACTGACGCAATAGGCTAGTGCATGTTGAATCATTTAAATCATTCATCGACTATATGAAGAAAAGTGTTATGATTGCTGCTTTGCAGGTGGAAAGGTAGCTTCAGAAAATTTAGCTGAAATTTCAAGGATCACCAAATTGCTAAATGGAGGACCTGGAATTTGAACATAGGTCTTATCTCTTACTAACTCCATCTCCAGGGAGCTTTCGCCACACTATACTGACTCAGTGCAGTATGAAGACCCTCAACACCAGCCCCTCTGGGAAGGTACTTCCAATCAGCCCAAGTGGACATTGATGATGACGCCTGTTCTCCTGGGCTTAGTCAAATTCCTTTATTTGTGGATGAGGAGACTGGGCTACAGGACTTTAAATGTTTTGCCCAGAGTCACATAGGTCACATCTTGTTTGAGCCAAGACTACTCTCAAATTCCTGGACTGTTCTATCGCATGATCCCTTCACCCAACTACCAGCCCTGCAACCTCATTCCTCAGGGGCCTGATCAGCTTGGATTTTTGGCAGCCTAAAACCATCAAGACAATTTCTCCCCTGCAGAAGTGACCCATTAATGTTCATTCCTTCTCTTAATCAGACTCTAAACATGTCCATGGGTAGTTTCAAGGTTGTCAATCACAGCCTGATAGAGGTTGAGGAATTACCTATCTTGGGGGTGCTAGAAGGTCTATACGGAGGACTTAGCCCTGCTCACAGGTACTCCTGCTGTTCCTGGATTTCTTCCAATGACTCCCTTAATGTTGACTTGGTTACTTACAAATCGGCTTCCTCTTGATTTTACTTTTCTGAGGAATCTGGACCTTGAAAAGGGAATTTTAGGAGACCACAGTCCAACCCCCTTATAGGAGCCAAAACCTACAGAGAGGAGCACATTCCTCATTGATTAAAGCAGGCCTGTAGCAATTAAGAGCTCAAGAGCAGGCTGCCAGAGTCCCAAGTCTATTACCACCTCTCACCAACTAAGTGGCCCTCCCTGGGCAAGTTAGTTACTCTCTCTCCTTGGGCCCTGGTTTTCTTATCTGATTTTGGAAATAATCATGGTATCTGGTAGATTAGAGGTGACTCTTGATATTTTATTCATTTAAGAGGCATCACTCTTTTTTCCTATCCTTAAATCTAAGCTAGCTTATGATTGACTTACCAATAACCTAGTGAAGTGTCATTGTGCTGGTGCCAGACCTAGTCTTTAAGAGGATAGTCAGCTTCTGCCTTGGTCACATGGAGCACTAACCTACTACAAAAAAGGTTTGTATCTGAGGCCACCTTACTGTGAGGAAGTGCAAGCTAGTCAAGCTAGACTGTGTGAAGAGACTGTGCATGGGAGACAGAGGCAGCTCTAGCTGTTCCAGCCACTAGCCCTTCAAGTGATCCTAACCAAGATCCCAGACATTATATGACTGAGAGAAGCTTCATTCCAATCTATAACCCATGCAATTGTGACATATAGTGACAACAATTTTTTTTTTTTTCACACACTGAGGACAGTAATAGATAACCAGAACAGGACTTCTCAGAAAGTTGTGGGAATTAAATCTATTGATACACTTGTGATGTTTAGGGCTGTACCTGTCACATTTGGTGGTCAGTAAAAGTGAGTTATTATTCATTCAACAAATATATATAAAACACCAAGTCGTTCAGCACCCTGAACCAGCTTGGAGGACTGCAGCAGTGCACACGACAATCTGGCCTTACAGAAATTAGGAGTAATTAGAAACTATCGTATACTCCCTGCTGAGTGAAGAATGTATTTTCCCCCACTCTGGTGGGCCTGGAGGGGTTAAGCCCAAGGATATTGTCCTATTGGCTGCTGATGAAACTTCAGCTGCTATCGATTCCTGGCAGCATAGATGCCCTTCCCAGGTCAGAAGAGAAACCCCAACCATTGTTGAGAAAATCCAGTATTCTGTTCACTACATCAATTAGGCTGACCCCAGGGCTCCCAGAGTCCCCTCACTCCCCCATTTGCAATGACAGCTGCCATGCTAATGAATCCACATTGACATGATAATTAAACCATTACACAAAGTGGGGCTTTCCTAGTCACAGGGGCTTTTACTGAGGAGCTGGGGTAGCCAAGGGCTGGGGGAAGTAAGGGGGACAATTCCAGGGCCAGGAGGTGATAGGCAGTGCCTGGGTTATTCCCTGACTCACCTCCCAGGGGTAGATTGTCTGGAGCACTGCAGCTGCTACCTCTGGTGCTGGTGACAGAGGTGGGGCAGGCCAGGCCTGGAGAAGGGTGCTGCCTGAATGCTGCTATTGCTATTAGAAATCTTTAACTGGGTGAAAGGAGTCTCCCACACTGGACACCCTGTTGATTCCCATTAGCCTCGCCCTTTCTTTCTGGGAGGTTTAGAAAAACTGAAGGGAGGTTTGTGTAAATGGGTCCCCAAAGGCCAAGGAGCCTTGTCTTGTGGCATCAGTGGAAAGATCCAAGTAACAATCCTGGTCATCTTTGAAGAAGGTGACTCCTTCTGTAAGCAGATGATCACAAACTGCAGAAATCCCTGGCTTCTTGGTGCCGCCCCACTGTTTACTCTGATGTATGTGTGGACCCCCACCAAAATGGCAGTCCCCTCACCCAGAGCCCAGGCTCTGGAGTCATGTGCCCTGGGCTCCCATCTCCACTCTGCAACTTATATTAATAAGTTGGATCTCAGGCAATCAGATGACCTTCGGAGTTTCCATTTCCTCAATTATAAAATGGGCTCAGAATAAACCTCTGTGCCACAGTGTACTTCGAATTCAATGAGACAGTGTCCTAGACAGAGGTCTAAGGCAGCATTTTACATAGATAACAGAGACAGGACCTTACTGACCATAGGAGGGTCCTTAATAAAGATAAGTTCTATTGACAGGAACAATCACTGTGCTTGATTGGGCGGGAGTCTAGAAACAGATTAAGATACTTCTAGAAGTGCTTCTAGACAAAGTGAATGCTGCCCTTGGCGACCCCTTGGAGGTGAAGCTGTCACCAGAGGAGTTGTGGGGGGGAGACTTTGACTCAGGACAAGTGGGGTCCAGGGCATATGTGACAAAAAATAATTTCAGCACGTGCCAGTCAGAGACACAGACAGATTTATTTAGGAAAGCAGATTACATATTCAGGGAGAATGCAGAATATCTTAAGGGAAAGACGTTCTTTGGGGTAAAGTAAGAAATCCACATTCAAGGGAGATTGTGGGCCTCCCCGCCACCCGAGGGGGGTCAGACAGTAACCCCTTGGCATGGGTGTTAAGATTTATGAAGGGACAGTAGTTAGAAACTGGACTAGAGGTGGAGCCAGTGTGGAGTAACACAATTTTCCACCAATTTTCCCTGCTCTGAAGGACTTTAGCCAAAGACATGGGCTGAATTCCTCAAGAATGCTTGTTTTGCATTTCAAAGGTTCATGAGCATTTCCTGCATTCCAACAGCTCAAAGGTGCTTCTCTTGAGACTCAGTCTATCTTTCTTATTCTGAATCCCCAAATTCTTACCTCAAGACTACATGCAGCATGCTCAATACAAAAAGAAAGAGGGACAGAAATGAAACATTTGGGGCATAAAATGGCTGATTTGGCTCAGGTATCACCTTATGAGAGATGACTTTTCAGATCTTTTCCTGTCCACCCCCACCCCCACCCATCCACCCTTTATACAAGCATAAACATATACACAGGGGTTTATTATTTAGAAGTGAGTACAGGCCAAGTCAGTCCTGGTTCTTATAAAGATCTGGTTAATAAATGACTGAAGCTAGAAGCAATCCCTGTCCTGAGGATACCCTGCACATATGTGTTGTGCTCTCTCTCTTCCTTTAAACCCAACACAACTCAGGCTGGACTGTGATCTATAAGATGCAAAGGGACCTCAGGCATAAAGTTTCACAAAAGAACTACAAAGCAAGTGACAATCTGGCAAGTACATTTTCAGACAGGCATGCTTAAAGCTTAAGAGTTCTCCAGTGGTGAAGGAGACTCCAGTGAAGGTGAAGTAACTCCAGTGTTGGACTCAAAGTTGAAGATTTTGAAGTTACTCCTGAGTGTTGTGAGTAACTGGTAATGTCTGTCATAGATACAGCAGTGGAAAGAAATGACTCTTTACTCAATGTCAAGTATTTGTCATCTGAGGTTTAGGCAAGGGCTAAATTTCCAATTGTGGAATTTTTTTTCTCTGTTACTTGTTGTGTGTGTGTGTGTGTGTGTGTGTGTGTGTGTTTTAATCATTCAGGATAATTCAATCCTGTTCACCTCAGACTCTGAGCAACTGGTATTACAATTTGCTCCATGAACCACATGGTTCTTTTCTTCTCTCTGCCAGTTAGTTACCTCAAGTTAAACCACTCAAGTTCACAAAACATGGGCTGTCATGCAAAAGAAATTTGGCTGCCTGAAGAGAATTCTCTTAAGAGAATCTGATTTAATTTGTCAAAGTAGCCAAAAAAGTCAAACTTTGTGTTAATGAATTGAGCAAATATTTATCAAATATCTACTATGCCAAAAGCTGTAGGGATAAAGGAATACCCTACCCTTTGACCTTTTCTCAAAGGTCAGTGTCTGGTGTTGATGGGTGTTGGGGTGGGATTGAAAGGAAAGAGGCAGAAACACCTGCAGGCACACTTTCACTTCTCTTGTTTAGAAGGCACAATAGCCAGTGAAATTTAATTTGGGGGACTTAGGCATTCCTTGGAAGGAAGCTTGCTGCCTCCACTTAAGCTATGAGAACAGACACAGTTCAAGCCAGACCAGGCTGCCTGGAGGAGTCTGCCCTGTGCTTTGAGAATGTCCAGGCAGAGGGTGTAAGATGAGAGATGGAAGGTGTGGCGAGGGGACCCCTTTAGACACTGGGATGTTCAGAGTTCTTTAATTCTTGTCAGGGTGGACTATCCACATTTTCAAAAAGATAAGATGGAACATGACAGGAAGCCTCTTGGGTGCTTTTTGCACTAAGCCCTTGCTACTCAATGGGTATGGGTAGCTAACCAACATGCATGGACTACCCTCATCAGCATCACCTGGGAGCTTGATAGAAAGGCAGCGTCTTGGACTCCTTCCCAGACCTACGACAGCAGAATCTGAATTTTAGCAGGAAACTCAGGTACTCCTGTGTGCACTGCAGTTGGGAAGCACTGGTTTGTATTACAGAGTGCCATTTGTGCCCCTCTCGGTTGTTCACAATAGACTCTCTGCGGTAACAGCCTTTCTATTTCTCCTCTTTTCTTTATATTAACTTTCCCAAGTGCTCTCTGTAATTAGGCTTCACCCTTTGCTTCTGGGCTTGCCACAGGTGTGTACCCTCTTGTCCCACTCTGCTACTTTGCTCCTTTACCATCAAGAAGAACCTTCAATTGCCACAACCAACAGATCCCACCTGCTGTGACCCAGTGACATGAGGACATTGCCTTTACCCTACTGTGTTATTATCCACTACCGGTCACTGCCATGCCCTTTATATTCTCTCTCTGTGTAGGTTTTCTAAGAGAGACAAAGAGACATCTGCTCTTCCTGGGAGAGTGGCAAATAGAGTGGGGGACACAAACAGGACAAGAAGAGCAAGGGGCGGATGTGGAGGGAGGCCAGGTAGGGGCACCAGGAAAAACACAAAAAGAAGAAAAGATTGTTGATCTAAATCTTGAAGAATAACAGAAGCTATACTTGAACAGGGGAGTTATGTTTTCTTCTTCTTTCTTGTTTTCTGTCATTCATTTTTTTCAATGACTCATTCAGCACATATCCATTGAGCTGCCAGCTATGTGCTGGGTTCTGTTCTGGGTACTGGTGATACCAAGGGAAGCAAGCCACATATAAGGGAAGACCTTCACTAGGAGGCAGGCTGGAGAAGGCCAGGTGGAGGCCATGGCCATGCCAAACGACTCCTCCTCCTCATTACTGTGGCATTGGATGACTGAATTCTAAACTACCTCCTGCATGAAAATACTCTCTCTGAGCAGATGAAGCGATCTAGGGATTCTCTGCCTTACCAGATCTGTTCCTTGGGATTGATTTAATGAGGTTCACACATTCCTGGGTATGTTATGTGCACTGTCGCATGGACTATCACAATCCTGTGAAATTGGTAAGGGATGAGAAGAAAACTGTGTGACACTATGTGTAGGCCACTGAGCCAGGCTCTGAACCCAAATCTTCTGGCAAAGTCCATGTTCCTGCCCTTCTAGTGCACTAAAGGGTAAAGGACAGTTGGAGGTGGGAGAGATACATATTGGACATTTGGGCTCTGAATTAAATTTCTGGAACCAAATTGAATTCATTTCAAACAGAAATACTTTGCTGGTCACTTTGCTTGGATCCCTTCCCTCGTGGTAGGCACTCAACAAACTTTGGCTGGGATGAATGACAAGAGCCTGGAGATAGCCAGGATAGTGAAGGGCTCATGCACATCCTGGGGCCCCAAGAACAGCAAACTCCACACTTGACGCTATCGGGAACACTCTGTTGGGCATTTAGCTTTATTTGTCCCTCCCCAACCCTAAAATCCTGGGGACTGTCAAATAAATGACAAGACTCATTTTACAAGTAGACCAGAAGTCTGCAGTGGCGAGTCCGAGCTGATTGCCTATCTTATCTTGAGTCATCAGTCTCTCATTCAGCCTTCCACAAACAACTCTCAGTTGCAAGGCTTGCTCGAAGGCCTGATGAACTGGGCATTTCCCAGGGCCCTGGTTTGTCATGAGCCTCCATGATGCAAGGGCTGAGGGGAGCTTGGCTAGCTGGGCCAGAGCAGCAGGAAGGCTCAGGCATTGAGGTACAGCAGATGGCCTCCAGGATGTAAGAGCGATAGTGACAATGACCACCCAGACAATAATGATGACAGGTACATGCAATCTGTGCTGTGTGCTGAATTCTGTATTATGTACTATTCATGCATTTCCTCATCTAGCCTTGACAATCCCTTTTTGGAGAAAAAAGGTGAGGTTCAGAGAGGCTGAATAACTCTCCTGGGTTCATATATCTCTACTAGGTGGCTGAGCTGAGATTTGAACCTCAGGGTGTTGGATCCTAGAGTTGCGCTTCCCACACCCCCACCCCCAAATCCCTGTTCAGGGCAGGAAATCACCTTTCTTTTGTTTTTTTTCAGTACCAGGGATTGAACCCAGGGGCACTTAACCATTGAGCACCATCACAGCTGTTTTTTTTTTTATTTTTATTTGGAGACAGGGTCTCACTAAGTTACTGAGGGGCTCACTAAGTTGCGGAAGCTGACCCTGAACTTGTGCTCCTGAGTTGCTGGGATTGCAGGCATATGTTACCACACCCAGCTAAATCACTTTTCTTACCAAACCTAATTATAAGGCCTTCAAGGATTAGCTCCAGAGCAGACTTTTTTGAGCAAGCATGAGGCTCCCAGTTCTGCCTCATTATGTCATCTCATCTTCCCCTTGGGCTCCTCTCACCTTTTTTCTTTCTACCCAGTTCTCTGCTGCTTAGCACCAAAGATACAGACTGGAACTTAAAAAAAACAAAACAAAACAAAACAAAACAAAAAAACATAATTAGATGAAAGCAGAATAGAATGTAAGAAACACAAATCAGCCAAGTGTATATCCAGTAATTTAGTCTTCAGATGAGCAGAACGAATTCTTCATTCCTAAGGAGCAATAGGGTATCAAGGGACAGGGTTTCAGGACTATATCCCACTTACATGTCAGAGATTTTTCAGTACAGTCAAGAGCCCAGGTCCTGGGGTCAGGCATTTCTGGGTTAAAATCCAACTCTAGGACATTCTGATCCTCAGATCCTGAACAGAGAATCTCAGCCATCCATGGTGTTTGCATGTGTAAAGCAAGAATTATAGTAATCCCTGCTTTGCTGAGTATTGAAGGGTTTAATGAGGCAATGTGCATGACGTCTTGGCTGGATGTTTGGCATAAGTGCTTCATAAATGGTATCTGTTATCTGTTTGCACAACAAATATTAGCATCTATTTTATATATCGGGCTTCAGCATAAGATTTCATTTTAACCATCTTCTTTAAAACTCTTCAGTAGGTATTCTGGCTTTCTTCATAGAGATCTTGCACATTTCTTATAAAGCTTATTACCAGGCTTTTGAAGTTCCTGGTTGCTATTTTGAATTGAAGCTTTTCAATTGTCACTTCTTTAAAATTTGTTCAGCTATGAAATATTTTAAATATACTATTAAAAATAACTTGAAAAATAGTAGTTTAATCCAAACTACATTCGTTAACTCCAGTTATTTGTCCATGCAGAACATATCACTAGGCAAAAGGACGCCTCTGTAACAAACCAAGGGTCATTCTCCCTCTGGAATTGGTTGAGGTCGACCCATTTCACTGTCTGGCAGGCATGGGTGCCCCCTTCCCAGCGATGAGCAGGATCATCATGACTGACACTCTAAAAAGTTCTCATCCTTCAATCCTATGCATGCAACAATAGAGGCACCACCATAGAAATGCAAACTGGGAAAAGAATGATTACTGCCTTGTATGCTTTCTTTGAAAAGGAAAAAGAAAAATTTATTGATGCCAATAAATATCAATACTGCATACTCTTCCATTTTAAGATGTACCTAGATAGACAAAAAATACTGACACTTTTGTTTCTGATTCCCTTACCATTAAAAACTGCACAGTGATTATCCATGTACTTGACGTGCATCTTTGAGTTATTTTCTGATTATTTTTAAGCTATTTCATCTCTTGGGCCCAAAGGGTTAGCATGCTTTAGGGGTTTTTAATACTGACCAATAGTCCTTCAATTAATTTGAACTAACTTATTCTCCTACTTTTCCACCAGCACTGATTAATATCCAGTTTTTGGAAAGTTAAAATTTTTGAAAATTTTCTCATAATCACTTCCCTAGAGATAGTAATTATTTCCTCCACATTTATTATTTGTATTTTTGAAAAGTCTCTTGTTCCCTTCTAGCTCATATTTTTCTTATTGATTTATAAGTACTCTTTATTTAAAAAAAAAAACTAATAATACCCTTTTTATCATAGTTTGAAAATTTTTTTTTCTGTCTGCATTTGTACTTTAATTTTGTTTCAAAATCTTTCAAACTTTTGTTTGAAATAATTCAGATATGAATTATTTTTACTTTTTTCAATCTCTATTGATTTGAGATACTGCCAATTCTTCATTTTTCCATGGTAGAATTTTCTACTGTGTGAATATGCTTTAATTTATTTGTTCATCTTTTGGTTTATGAATATTGATGAATAACCAATATTTCATTATAACAATGTTTCACTGCACATACATAATTTTGATATACTCCTCTGAGAGTTTCTCTAGATATGTACCTCTGAGTGGAATTGCTTAGTTATAAGGTAGATTATTTGGCTAAGGTTGCCAATAACAAAGTACAGCAAAATAGTCATCTTAAACAACAGAAATTTATTTGCCTCAAAATTTTGAAGGCTGAAAGTTCAAAATCAAGGGATTGACAGAGTCATCAGCCTTGACCCTATTTACAGATTTATACCATTTTATTGGATGAAGACCCACCTAAGTGGAAAACTCACCTAAGTGGAAAAATATAATTCACCAATTATATTTACTATTACCCTCTTTTCAAATAAGCTTCCATTTTGAGGTATTAGAGGTTAGAACTTTAACATATGAATTTGGAGGGACACACTTCAACTTGTATTGGAAGGTATATATATCAAGATGTTGTCAAAGTGGTATACTAGTTTACGGTTTCTACCATGGTACCTGTAACCTCAGCTTTCTTTACTTCTTTCCCACCAATAATATTCTGTTTTAGGATATTTAGTTAAATAATATTTATTTAAGTAATAGTAGTAATAGTATATAGAACTTTAGGTTGTTTCTGATTTTTCTATAGAGTTTTCTGATTGTTTCTATAGACCTGTTTGCTTTGTTATTGTTGCTATTAAAAACTGCACCGTGCCTGTGATCATGCACATGATGTGAACTCAGTGTTGTCAGATTTCATATGGGTCTATCTTATAAGAACAAAAATGGTATCTCATTTCTATTTTGATTTGCATTTTCCTGAAGTTAAGCATTTTATTTTCCATTCAAATTTCATTTTCCTGACCATGTTAGTAGGGATGTAGGTAAATTTGTTGTAACAAAGAACCCCAAATACAAGGGCTCCAATGCTCAAAGTCCATTGCTCTCTTGGATTATAATGCAAAGATCATTGAGCAGACCAGGGTGGTGGGGGGGTGGCTTTCCATCAGGAAGTAACCCAGGATCCACATTATTCTACCTGACATTTATACCATCCTCTAGGGCCTAAACTTACTTTATTAGATGACTCACAGACCTGAGTTAAGTCTGCATTCTAGCCCTTAATAAGTGGGTGGGGAGAACAGAAGTGGTATGCAAACAATGATCTTTTTTTATTTCTTTCTTTTGGTATTAGGGATTGAACCCAGGGGGACTTAACCACTAAGCCACATTCCCAGCCCTTTTTATTTTTATTTACTTTTTTAAATTTTGAGACAGTCTTGCTAAGTTGCTTAGGGCCATGTTCAGTTGATGAGGCTGGCCTTGAACTTTCTATCCTCCTGCCTTAGCCTCCCAATCTGCTGGGATTACAGATATGCATCACCATGCACATCTACAATGATCTGTTTAAAATGTGTGGTTGCAAGATGCACATGTTATTTTCATAAACATCTGGTCCAAATTTACTCACATGGAAAAACTACAAGAAAGCTAGAAAATTTAGTCCTCAGCAGGGCAGACATTTGTACAAGCAAAACTCCAAGTGTTTTATTATTATATGAAATAAAAAGAAAAAGATGCTAATATAATGTTAAGCATTTGTATCACAATATTCCTTACCTATTTTTTTTTTTTTTAATTTTTTTTTATTGGTTGTTCAAAACATTATAAAGCTCTTGACATATCATATTTCATACATTAGATTCAAGTTGGTTATGAACTCCCAATTTTACCCCAAATACAGATTGCAGAATCACATCGGTTACACATCCACATTTTTACATAATGCCCTATTAGTAACTGTTGTATTCTGCTACCTTTCCTATCCTCTACCATCCCCCCTCCCTCCCCTCCCATCTTCTCTCTCTACCCCATCCACTGTAATTCATATCTCTCCTTGTTTATTTTCCCATTCCCCTCACAACCTCTTATATGTAATTTTGTATAACAATGAGGGTCTCCCTCCATTACCATGCAATTTCCCTTTTCTCTCCCTTTC
>NW_026000153.1:11255047-11400208 GCF_001458135.2 Marmota marmota marmota | reverse complement strand
CGGCCCCTGGGGCCCAAGCGGCTGCCGCCGCGGCTCTCCGTCCCCCTCCTCCGGAGCACGGGTTCCCTGGCAGGGGGGTGCAGAAAGACCCCAGAGCAGGCTCTGCCAGAAGGTGCGGCGGCGAACAGGCCACCGAGACGCTCGAGGCTGCAGTCCAGCCTTCGGAGGACAGGGCTCGGCACGCAGCCCAGCTCCAACCTCTAGGTGCGGCTGCCAGACAGTGTATACAGAGCCACCAAGACAGCAAGCAGAAAGCAAATGGCGGCTCCCGCGGAGTGGATTTTCGGCACAGAAACCACAGCCCCGCCAACAATCCCAATCCACAAACTCTCCCTGTATAAAAAATATTCAAAAAAAAAAAAGGCGGGGCGCACTGAGCTTTCTTTGCCTCGGGTACTTACAATCCACTGCTGATTACACATTCAGCTTCTCCGCCCGGAGCGAAGCGAAAGAGGAAGCAGATCCCTTACCTATTTTTTAAGAAAATATTTATTACTTTTTTTTAGTTGTAGATGGATACAAACCTTTATTTTATTTGTTTATTTTTATGTGGTGCCAGGGATCCAACCCAGTGCCTCACACATGCTAGGCAAGCACTCTGCCACTGAGCTACAACCCCAGCCCACCCTTGCCTATATTTTTATACAACTGTTTGTTTTGCATTTATTAATTTTGGGGTTCTTTAAATGATTTATAAACTAATGTTTTAAAGATTGTATGCATACAAATATACTTTACCATTTCTATTTTCCTTATACTATCTTTCATTATATTCATTGTACAGTTCTCTGTGCAACAATATTTTAATTTAATGTACTGAAATATATCAAACATTTTTTGTGGTTCCTGCTAATTATGTTTTATCCAAGGATTCTTATGTCAAAATATTTCTCCTTATTTTTGTTCTCAATCTTTTCTTTTCACATTTAGTTCTTTAATTTATTTAAAGTAGGGATCTGAGTTCCTCTCATATGGATAACCAGCTGGTCCAGCAATATTCATTGAGTAGAATATCCTTTCCTTGTATCATAAAGATCTAGGGAAGATCAGTGCAGTACAAATAGAAGAATGAGAGGGAGAGGGGGAGGGAGGAAAGGAAAGGGAAAGAAATATGCAATGAATCTAACAAAATCATGTTACACACATATATATAAGTATACCAAAGGGAATTTTAACCTTTATCAATATGTAGAAAGTATCTATCAAAAATAAATAAATAAAAGGATGAAAGGAAGATCAGGAGAGTTGAGGAAGGAGAACAAAGAGGAAAAAGGGGAGAAAAAGCAGTGGGGGGCAGGAAATGGGGATTGAAATAAAGTTCCTTACGTGTATCATTTTGTCAACATGAACCCAAATACTATGTATAATTATGATTCTCTAATTAAAAAAAGAACATCCTTTCCCTGGTGATTTGTAATGCTGCATGTTTCATAGACAATGTTTCTATGCATTTGTATGGGTTTTATGGCTCTCTAGCACAATCAGTACTAATACTACCCTGTCTCTACCCTGTCTTTATTATAGCTTTATAATAAGTCTTAATAATTTTGTGGGGGAAAACTCCTACACTTTCTTCTTCAAAAATGCCTGGCAGGGGCTGGGGTTGTGGCTCAGTGGTAGAGCACTCTCCTTGCATGTATGAGGCACTGGGTTCGATCCTCAGCACCACATAAAAAATAAATAAAGACATTATGTCCCTCTATAACTAAAAACTATTTTTCAAAAAATGCCTGGTGATTCTAGGCCTTTTTTTTTTTCCTTCTGCTTTTCCTTTATTACTTTTAGGATCAACTGGCATGTTATGGAGGAAAATATATTGGTGTTTTGCTTGGAATTTCACTGAATTCGCAGATTAACTTGAGGGAAAATTTGCATCTTCATATTAATTTCTCTTGTCCATAAAATTAGCATGCCTCTTCCATTTATTTGAATTATCATCTATGTCATCCAATAACATTTTATATTTTCTTTATAGAATATTCTCATATCTTTTATTACATTTACTTTAATGAACTTTTGTAGGTACAATGCATTTTCTGCTACATTTTCTGATTTGTTGCTTTAGGTATACATGGATATCTAACCTGCCGGTTGTGGTATGTTGATTTTATATCAAGTGATCTATGAAAATCTTAGAGGTTCTAATAGTTTATAATCCTATGAATTATCTGTAATCCAATAGTAATCCTTTTATATTTTCTACTTAATCTATAAATGATGATAACTAGTCTGTTTATTTCCTTTCTTATACCTTTATTTTTTCCCCCTGTCTTATTGCATTGGCAAGAATATCCAGTATAATAGTATAATACAAAATAGGAGATGTATTCACAGGCTTCCTTGTTTGTTGCCCCACCTTAATGTGAATATCTGAAGCTTCACCACCAAGTAGAATATTTGCTCTTCATTTTTGACAGGTTAAGGAAGTTCAATTCATAGGTATTTCATATCATAAATATCAGTTGAGTTTTATCAGGTGCTTTCCCTATATCTATGGAGGCAATTATAAGCTTTTATCCAATACTCTGTGATTAGTTTTTTGTTACAGTTAAACTCTCCCTGTTTTTCTTGAGATATTTTTAAGACACTACTCAGTTTAATTTACTGATGTTATTCAGAATTTTTTACTTATATATTCATAAGTGAATATTTTCCTATAATTATTTCTTGGCATTTTTTGTCCAATTTTTGTAAGATTATGAAATTACTTGTCTATGGAATGACGATGGTTCACTTGCCTTCTCCCTTTGCAAACTCAGCACATAGATCGCCTGGATGTGGCAGCCACAAAAGCATTTTTGCCTACATGGGGCTCCTTAAGTTTCTAAGGCCTGGCCTCTGCCATGCCATTGTAGTCTTGTGGTGTAAGAGAAAGACCTAAGAAACAAGCAACACAACCTTTCCTCAAGTGCAATCTCAAGCAAGGCATTTCCTGTTCTGTTCTCTTTCAATACTTCTGATTATATCCAGAAGGAAAATTATAGCCCGAGTCTAATAGGTCCCTCACATCTCTCCAACACTTGTTAACCTCTCTTTGTAACAAGGAGAAAACAAATCTATGCCTTAGACTCAGGCAGTAGTATTTTTTCTCATGACATTTGTCTTTATGATGACTAAGAGAGGTTGGCTTTCAATCTATTTTTTATGTTTCTTCTTAAATACACTTCTTTTTTTTGAGGGGTTGGGTATGTACCAGGGATTGAACTCAGGGGCACTTTACCACTGAGCCACATCCCCATCCCTATTTTGTATTTTATTTAGAGACAGGGTCTCACTGAGTTGCCTAGCATCTTGCTTTTGCTGAGGCTGGCTTTGAACTCACAATTTTCCTGCCTCAGCCTCCCAAGCCATTGGGATTATAGGTGTGCGCCACTGCACCCAGCGTTAAATACACTTTTTTAAACTTTCAAAAAAAATTTTAAAGTTAGTTCACAAAATGTTCTAAGAAAGTAATAGTTGTATGAGAATTATCCCCAAACTGAAGAAATGATAATAAAATAACTGAGGTCTTGTTTGGAAGAAAATGTTCCAATAACACCTCATTTTCTTCTTGAGAAAAATCACAATGGGGCAGGACTTGGACTCAGGCAGTCTGCAACCAGAGACTGTCTTCTACATGCTTACCCAACACCACCAGCTGTGTAACCTTAAACATAAACCACATGAAGTTTCTGGGCCTTGGTTTAATCATCTGTAAAATGGGCTAATAATGGTACTTCGAGGGTTTTTGTGAAGACTAGATAGGTAAGAACATGCACATATCTTCAAACAGCACCAGTGACTTAACATGAACTGTTCCTTTATCACTCTTGATGGGGTCAGCATTCACCCTGAGTCCAGGTCTCTCCACTGATGTCTCCCTTTTGCAGATTGGGTCTTGGCTCCTGAAAGAAGCACTTAAGATTTGTGGTTTTTTCTGTTTTTACACATTGAAGGCAAATGTGTTCCCTGAAAATTAAGTAATTAAGTTAGTGATCCACCAACCAGGTCACACTAGGTCTGCCTCCTTTGCAATGAGTCACCCCAAGACCAGTGAATGTTTAAAAACAGGCAACTTTCCTGATGCCTCGCCCCAGGCCCTGTTTTCTCTATCCATTTCTTTATTCATGGGTCTGTTTTCCCTGGTCACCTCCAGGTGGGAGTGGCTGACTGCCTGGCTGCAGCAGCTCCTCTCTGTTAATCTAGAGAGGCCAGAGGGCCTGTGATGGGGGGGCGGGAGGGATGAAGTACAGCAGGCTAATTGCTGGATCAGACGTGTGATGTCCCAGGCCCCACGAAAGAGTAGAGATAGACACCAAAGCTGTTGCCCAGGAGCATGGCAGTCAGAGGCGACTGACCATCTGTAGCAGCACTCCATGGCTCCTGGCTTCCTCGGGACTCTAGCTAAGATCTCACAGTCTTTCAGGGGCCCAAGCTTCCCACTGTATTTTCTGGGAAGAACAATATAATGGTTAATGAGCAGGACTCTTGAGTCAACAAATGTGGTGTTTGTTAGCTTGTTAGCTGTGTGACTGTTGGCAAATGATCAAATCCTGAGCCTCAGTTACTTCATCTGTACTATGGGGAGATAATGTCTACCTCACAGAGCTGTTGTAGAGGTAAAGTGAGACAGCTAATGTAAAAGAGTCAGCACAGAATATTTTGCTTTGTGTTCATCTGTTTTCCCTGTATCACCTCCAGGTGGGAGTGGCTGAAGACAGAAAATTGAAATAGCTGATGAAACATCTCTATGCTTTTTCATCCATTCTCCTCTTGGCCAAACACAGCTGCCTACACCACATTGCCACTTTTTCCCCCTTACAGATTGCTTTTGTCTTCCCTTTCTTACTTTAATGCTTTCCCCTTACTTTAATATTTTTCATTTTTATAATATTGGTGCGCTTAAAATGACAGTGCCATCTATGACCTTAAGGTAATGATAAATAATTGGCCCCAGCAGTCTTCGGTGCATTTCCTTTACCTATTTTTGGTGCATACATGGCAGTTAGGGATTCCTCCAGCTACTCTATGGCACTTTGAAAGAACTACTGCTGGTATAATTAGTTCTCACCAATCACCAGAGACTGAATGGGAGCTGAGTTAGAAAGGTAGAGGAAAAGAGTGAAGGTCCTGGATCCTCTTGCAGAAAAGCAAAGAAACCCTCAGCAAATACCTCCTCCCTTCCTGGGGGTCCACACTGGATCCCATAACCATAACTGTACCAATTGCTAAGACAAATGGATATTACCAGGTCAGCCCAGGCTGACTCTGAAATGAGTTATTTTCCAAGCTTGGGAAATATGGAGAGTAAAGGATCTTTAATACCTAAACACTGAGGACAGCTCCAGAGTTGCTGAGTTCAGTGGAGCTAAGGTAATGTTTCAGGCACATCTCAGGCTCATGGTGCCAGGCCTGTGTCCCCTACTAGGAAACAACAAATGAGCTCAACTAGCCTCTATTGGGTCAAGCTGACACAGTGGCAGGGATGAGAATCACGGGATCAAACGAGTGCACATCACTGCTTAGGCTCTTGCGCATGCTCAAAGTGCACCAGTGGAGAAGCCTGACCTCTCTGGAAGCTCCTTCGGCCTCTGTCCTCTCTGAACATCGCCATTCGCTTCCTTGGCCTAGCCTCCCCCCACTCATATCTACCTTGGGCATCATTTCGAAGATAGCATGGCCAAGGCCATAAATCCGTGCCCTTGTTTAGTGTGGCATGTCCTCTACCTCTAATCCAATCTCCCCTCTGTGTGTTCTCGGCGCTCGCTCATTCGGTTTGACAGCTATTTAATAAACCTATTTGCTTTCCTTTGACATGAGGCAGAAGTGGTGGGTGTTGAAGAGCCGTGAGGCCCTCGTGGACAATGAAACCCTTTCCCACTCAACACTCTTCCAGCTCAGTACAGATAAATTGTGGAGAACTGGAAATTAACCCAGGCTATCTTCTTTTCTTAAGGAAAAAAAAAAAAAAAATCATCGGAGACCCAAGACACAGAGCAAGCAAGTGCTGTAAGTGAAAGGGATGGCAGAAGAAATCACATTTCCTGGCTGCAAGGGCAGGGGTGAGCCCCGATCAGGGGCCTGGGAGCCTTCCCTCAATCTAGCTTTTATCACTTCAAAGCAGAAGGTCTTAAAGGAATGCCCTTTATGACGGATTCTGTCTTCAAAAACATGAAAGAAAAAGCATATTTTCTTAAGCCTCGTTGCTGGAAGTCAAACGATTCTCTGAGGTCCCTAGTCTACAGATCACAACCAGGATGCCGTGTGGTGTGCAGAAACGGCACTGGCCCCAATCAACAGACCAGACTGGAATTCTAACTCTGCCCCTCACAAGCTTTATGACTTTGATTCTTTTCCCTCTGCTCTCTCAGCCTCCGTTTTCTTCTTTATAAAGAGGGCATGCCATTCCCCTCATAGAGTTGTCGTTAATATTAAATGAGAAAGCAGAGGTGAATGTTTTAGTCTATAGCAGTTACTCAACAAGTTGTCATTAATATTATCATTGTTATTAGTAATAATGAGCAAATATGCTATCCATTCTGTCTCCAAATAATTATATACTCCTGTGTTTCATTGGTATATGATGTAAAATCTGTTTATTTGATTGTTTTACTTGCATTGGTGGCACCCAAGATCTATTTCCTCTATGTATTCAGCATAATTTCAACATAATTTCTCACATTCAATACCTCTAACATAAATGGAAGATGTATAGAGGCTGAGGTTGTGGCTCAGCGGCAGATGGCTCGCCTAGCATGTGTGAGGCTCTGGGTTCGATCCTCAGCACTACATAAAAATAAATAAATAAAGTAAAGGTATTGTGTCCAACTACAACTAAAAAATAAATATTATTATTTTTTTAAATGGAAGATGTTCAAGCCAGGTCTTGATTGTCTTTGAATAGGAGCACTGGGTGCAACCTCCATTGGGAGCAGGTGAGTCTACTTGTGTTGGCCAGGGTGAGAGTTGGGATCTCAGGACTATAGCTATATGGGTTCAGCAGTTATTCAAACAGACAAGACCGGGAAGAGCCAACTAGTTTAGAGCCAAGTTGTTCATGGAGCAACAATGTTCCAAGCTTGGAAGTGAAGTTTGGGGTACAACATCCAGGAGCAAAGGTTATACCAACTATCAAGTGTGACAGTTCCAGTTACACATTCAGAGACTGGGAAAATAATACTGGGCAGTTCCATAGGTAGTTCTAGGTTCAGAAATCCAATTATTATCTGGTCCCCATATACACCAGCTCTAAGAGATAACCATGGTTGTTTTGGGAGCTCCTGGACAGTGCAGTTTAGAAGTGCAGAGTTTTCTTCTTCAACACTGCCTTCATATTTTGTTTTGAATTGGTGGTAAACATCCTGAGCTAGTCACTATGTCTCTTTAATGAATCCACTCATACAGAAATGGCCACTCCATGCCACAGTCCTTGTGGCTACTACTTCCCCCGTACTACTCAAGTGCACCATTTAATGCATCTCCTTCCATTGATGTCCCAAACACATCTGCCACCAGTACAAATGGTAGCAATCATACCATACAGTTTGTTAGGGACTGTTTGTACTCTCTCGATCACCAGAGAGAGGTTGTAATAGTCATCCAGTTGGCTCCAAATCCCATTTTGAAGTCCAAGGACAACTTTAATTCCATTTTCTGCAGAATTATATGCAGAAAGTCCATTAATGTGTGTTCTTGATGATACTCATGCAAAGAAATGAAGAAGGCAGCATTGAGAAGAGAGAATATCTGACCCACGATGTTGCTACAACCAAGACTTGGCTAATTCTAAGGGGAGCTTTGGGGCAGGAATACTCCTTCAGAAATTTTCAAAGTGGGGCAGGGGATAGGCCTTGGAATCTCTGCTCTGGATGACCATTCATTGTGATATGTTGTTACAGGGAAGGTGACTGGGCAAGATATTTCCCTGTAGCCAAATGCCCAACAAGGAATGCCAGTGTGGGTTATGCTGGCCCCCAGCAGATGGTGTGTTAGCCCTGAAGAGGGCATCTGAACAGAGAACTGTGGTATCCAGTATATCATGTGACCAATACCCCACTCAAAACAAACAAAAACAAAAAATTTTTATCACCCCAGAAAGCTCCTCACACCCTTTGCCATCATCTTCTGTTCCCTGTTTACCCTCCCTACTACCAAAAGAAAACCAGGTTTAATTCTATTGCCATAAAATATTCTTGCAAGTTCTACAACTTTATATACATGGAATCCCCCCAAAATTAATCCTTTGTGTCTGGTATATGCATTCTTAGATTTAACCATAATTTTGTGTATCAGAATTTTTTAAATGTTGGTAATATTCTCCTATATGAATGTATCACAAATTTTTTTTATTCATTTGCCTGTTGATGGACATATCAGTTGTTTTTTCATTTATATTAAGAATAAAACTGTTGTGAATGCCCTTGAAAGAGTCTTTGTATAGTCACACATATTTTTTTTTCTTTTAAATACATATTTAGAAGTGGAATTGGTGGTTCATGGGGTTAAAGAGCTTCTAAATATTGTCCTAAATGGACCTAACATTTTGCCCTCCTAACAGAAATAGATGGGAGTCCTCTTCTTCTACAGTCAGTTAATGTACTTTTGGTATTGCCAGTCTTTGTAATTATAGCCATCCTAGTAGCTGAGAAATAATGTCACTTTGTGGTTTCTAATTTGAATTTTCCTGATGAGGAATGAGCACTTTGCATTTGGAAAGTGTCTGCTCAAGTCTTGAGTTTTTTTTACTTGATTGTTTACCTTTTTATTATTGATTTGTAGGTATTCTTTATATATTTGGATGCAAGTCTTTTATTAAGCCTCTCAGTCTTTGGCATTATTTTTACTTTCTCACTGGTGCCTTTTGATAAGTAAAGATTTTAATTTTGGTTAAATCCAACCTTTTTTTTTTATGGTTAGTGCTCTTGGTGTCTTGTCTAAAAGATCTTTGCCTGTCTCCAAGTTGTGAAGAGAAGTCACTCTTTTTATTTTGGCTTCAGAGATTGAACTCAGGGGCATTTAATGCTCACTCCGTGAAGCCACATCCCCAGTCCTTTTTTTAGAGAATTTCAAGTGGTGTATTAAATAACATTGAATCACTTGAGTATAAGTTCTCTTCTTTTTAATTGTCTTATTTCTTTTGGTCAGTCAAAAATAAAATCTCAGTTTAGTTCCACAGCATCTTTATTGCATTGCTAATACTTGCTAATATATTTTTTAATTTATTCTAATTTGTTATATATAACAGTAGAATGCAATTCAATTCATTTTACACAAATAGAGTACAATATTTCATGCCCCTGGTCATACACAAAGTAGAGTCACACCATTCATGTTTTCATACATGTACTTAGGGTTAACGATGTCCATCTCATTCCATTGTCTTTCCTACTCCCATGCCTCAGTCCTTTTTAAAAAGGACTTCCCCTCCCCAGTCCTTTTTAAAAAATATTTTGTTTAGATACAGAGTCTCACTGAGTTGCTTAGGCTCTCCTTAAATTGCTGAGGCTGGCCTTGAACTCATGATCCTTCTTCCTCAGCCTCCCCAGTCTCTGGGATTCCAGGCATGCACCACCATGCCTGGCCAAGACAAGTCAGTTTTAATGCCACATACAGCTCTTCAGACATGAAAAATCTTTAGTAAAAGTGAATAGGAAGTAGAGAACTGAAGACGGGAAGGAGGTGGCAATGAACAGGGAGCTTAGGACAGCAGAACAAGGTGGATGTTCAGTTCAGACCATCAGTATCTCCCTAATGCTGGGAAAATCTCTTCCTCTTTGGCTGTAATATTGAAGTTATTTTTCTCCATTAGAGTCAGGAAGCCCAGCTTTGACTTTTAAAAAGCAGACCTGCAAATGGAATTCACACAGTACCATGACCCTTGATGTGCAGCATGGCAGGCTGTGGCCTGATTCCCTTCCAAGTGCACACATTCACAGCTGAGAGGCTGCCCCGCCTGCCCTTTCACACCCGCCACTTCCCAGCAAGTGTTCAGCCTGTGCTCCCCGACGACAGTGTTTTGATATGTTGGGTTGAGTCTCTGCAAGGGCACCAGCTCACTTTGGGCTCCTGAACACTTACTGGGTCTTGTTTTCAAGGAGGTCAGCTTCAGTTCTCTCTGACTCTGGCCTCACCCCGTCTCACCTTTAAAGACGGAAAACAGGAAGAGAGCTGGTACTTTGTGAATAGCTGTGTGTTCTATTACCCACCAGTCCCCTGAACCTCCCCACTTAGCTTTCATATGCCAAAGCCTTTCAGAGTAAGGAAACAGAACTGTGTGCCCCGGAAATTGGGTCATTGCCAGCCCTGTCCAATCCCCCCTCACAGGGAATGCACCCAGGCCCCAGCCATTTGCTGCCTAGAGCTGTGGTTTATAGTCTGAGACACCCACAACACAGCTAATTGGGTACGTGAAAGTCATGTGACCCCAGGTCATATGATCTGGAAGCACCCAAGGCTGGCCAAAAATCTCCCAGTGTCCCCACGAATTCGAATTCTCTTCATAATTTGAACTAAAATACGTGCAGAGAATTTCACCAATATGCAGTCAGAGGTGAAGCCCGACAGTAAGTCAAGTTCATATGGCTGAAAAGAGCTACATATAAGCCTCAATGACAGAAAAGCAGAAACCCTAAGCACACAGGAAACTGCTTGGTAAAGAATGGAGCCTGGAGAAGTCATGCAGATGGAAACAGAGGTAGCAGAGAGAACACCGGTCCTGTAGGTACCCCTGTCCTCAGATCACACAGATCAATCCTGCCCAACTTCCACAGTAAGAGAAATCCTGTTTTCATCACCAAACAAGTTTCACCAAAATAGTGAGGGGAAGAGAGGAAAAGCACAATGAATCGAAGTAAAGGAGGTGGCTGCTGCTCATTGTCCAGTGTAAACATTTGGGGACATATTATCTGTCCTCTCACTGCATTTCCAGCAGCAATCTCCCAGTCCAGCTCCCCCACGAAGGTCAGTGAGGACACACCCACTAGACCTTGAGGAAGACAGGTGCATTTTCTATGAGCAAGAGAATCCATCATTGAACCATGGCTCCTGCCTTACCAATATTTTTTTTGTGGGGTGGGGTTTTAAAAGTCAAACCTTTTAAGGGCTTGCTTTTGTAAGTGTGATTCGGCAATGAGAATTCAGAGGAACTGAAATATGACTCCCCAAAATGGCTGTCCTGCTGTAATTATAGGACACCAATAAAGCGTCTCTGCAAAATTCTAGTGTCTGTCCTGGGAGTAAAGTGCTTTTTGCAAAGACCACTTATTAAAGGAGTGACATTCTGACAAAGGCAGTGGTTATTTTATGCCCACAGAGTAACACCAACAGAAGACAGTGACTTGCACTGGGTAGAGTCAGCATTCACACTTAGTAATGTGCATGAGCAACCACAGATGTGAGGTCAGTGAAATTTATCTCACACACATACACACACACACACACACACACACACACACACACACATACACACCTCCCCTTGAAAATGGAGGACAGATTACACAGTCTCAGCAACAACTAGTTTGTGAGAATTAGCTATTTTGAAAAAAATTCCATTCAGGCCCCCTCAGCTGATCAGTGAGAAAAACCACAGCAGCAATGAGCAGAGGGATCTTCCACCACTTGTGAGATATTTTATGTCCAAAGAAAAGTGTTAAGCCCAAGATGAAGGATTGTGTTCAAAGATACAGGCAGATGACTGGGACCCACAGCGTCTTCTGTCTATATGTGAAAATCAGCCTCATACTCAGTTTAAGCTGGAGTAACTTGAGCAACCCTGATGTAAGTCCCACGTTTAATATTCTATACAGCACTGAAAACATTAAGACAACTACTATGATAAAAACACAAAATGCAGGTAAAGAGCACAAGGAGGTCCAGGTGAAGATCAAATCCTAGCCAGGGGCTGCTGGCACAACATAATTGATGCAATTTATTTATTGTTCTACTGTTTGAAAGTCTGTATCTCAAACCAGTTTTTGTGGGTTCAAAGTGTGGTGTGAGAATTTGGACCCAGCCCCAACCTGCTGTCTCACATCCTACCTGCAAAAAGGGATCCAGGTGGTTCATGGAAGAGTTCAGGAAGTCCTGTTTTAACATAGCATAGGTGTATATCTTTCTCAGGCATAGAAAGCAGGAGTCCCACCAGCCATGATTCAATAGTGGAGACTGCCATACTGGTTTGAAGTGTTAGCATTTCTATTAATTTCCTAGAGCTACAGTAACAAATTATAAATTTCAGTGACTTCTGATAATAAAAATTTACTTTCTCCCAGTTCTGAGGTCTGGAAATTCAAAACCAAGGTGTTAACATGGTGATGCTCCCTCTGAAGACTCCAGGGGAGAATACTTCGTTGAATCTGGTGGCTGGAGCAGACAGGAGGTTGTGGCTACATGCTGTCAATCTCTGCTTCTATCTTCTTCTGGCCTTCTCCATGTCTCAATTCCTCTTCTGTCTTTCTCTTCTACAGATACTTGCATTGGATCTAGAACCCACCTGGACATTCCAGGTGAGCAGGTCCTGAAATATTTAATTATGTCTGCAAAGATTTGTTTTCCAAACAAGGTGACACTCACAGGATGTATGTTTAGGGGAGGCCATCAGTGAATCAACTACAGCATGAAAGGGGTCAGAGAGACAGGCTTCACCATTTGAGGGCCTGTCACAGGGGAAAACAAAGTCCTGGATGCCACATTGATCACATTGATATAGATGAGCTTCCATTCTTTGGGTCTTACTATTTCTTTTAAATAATTCAGTAAGATCTTCATGAGCTTTAATTATGAGAGAGAGAGAGAGAGAGAGAGAGAGAGAGAGAATATGAATATGAGTGTTGAAGCCTTCCTGGGTCCTCATTGGAGGAAGAGCACAGAGGACACTAAATTAATTCAGCTTATCCTGAAAAAACACTGTTCTTTGGCAATGAGATTAAAACCTCACTAGCATTAGAAGTTGGTCTAAAATATATCTCCTTTCTGTCAGCAAAACATTCTCCGCTTGCCCTCTGTGTCCCGGGCCCCCTGTTCCTTCCAGCCCTCCCTTCCAGAGGTCGCCTTGATATGCTGGGCCACTCCTGCTGAGGACTGGGGTTGGTTCTGCTCTGGAGCAGGTCCTGCTGGGAAGCCCTTCTCTGGCCTCGCTCCCCATCCCTGCACTCAAGGGCCTGGCCTATCAGGCTGTCTGGATGTAGGTCTCTGTGCTAATTAGGAGCATTATCACTTTGCTAAGAACACAAACCCAGGAAAAAGCCTCTGGTAAGTGTCCTGGACATCAGGGATCTTGACTGCAGGCGACTGAACTCTGGCTTCTGCTTGACAGCACGTCCCCTCAGTGCTAACGGGACCTGAAGCTGCAGAGCTGCCCGCGTGCTGGGGAGAAAACTGCATCTCCACTCAGAATGAGACAAACCACAGTGAAGGGATGACACCCATCTACATGACATAGTTGGGTTTTTTTTAAGTGATACATATAACATAAAATGCATCACATTAACCATTTTTAAGTGTCAGTTCAGTGGTGTCAAGTGCATTCGCATGGTTGTGAAACCATCACCACCATCCATCTCCAGAGCTTTTTTATGTTCTTAACAAATGCTCCGTAGTCCATACCTGTCAAACACTAACTTCTCATTCCCTCCTCCCATAGCCCCTGGCAACCATCATTCAACTTTCTGTCTCTGTGTTTGCCTACTCTAAGTACCTCTTATAAGTGGAATCATACCACATTTGTCATTTTGTGACTGGTTTATTTCACTTATTATAATGTCCTCAAGTTTCATGGATGTGTGGCATGTGTTGGTATTTCCACCTTCTTTATAGCTGAATAATATTCTACTGTATGCATATGCCATATTTTTTAATCCATTCATCCATTGATGAACACTTGGGTTGCTCAACATGTGGATTTTTAAAGATAAATATGTACCTCAATTTCTGAAGTCCCTCCAGAAAGAAGAAGGAAAACTTGTGGCTTGTACCTGAGCAGTGAACAAAAATGAGGCCGTCTTTGACATCCACAGAAAGCAACTTGGCAAATGTGGGAAAGGAAAAAAAATAAATTGCCTTGATTTTTCACACTTGCAGGAATCCCCCAGCTTTTCTAGAATGATAGAAAAATCTGAGAGCTCTGAGAATCCCAGAGTCACATCATTTACACCAAAGAGCCAATTAATTCCCAGAGTCAAAGAGCAATAACTATGTTTGCCATTAAAATGAGCCTGAATGATATAGAAGTAGTTTTGAGAATTAAAAGCTATGCCTTAAGGTCTTGTTACAATTCTGCAGATGTGGAAGGGACAGGGCAGGAGTTTTCTAGAATTTCTGGCTCAGGGAAGCTTGGCCCTCCAGGAAGCACTTCAGAGGCCTGATTGTCCTAGGGAACATGATTTAGGAAATGAGTACTGAGTGAAAGTACACTGGTCCTACCATTGTATACACAGGGAGTTGCTTTTAAAAAGTTTTTCCCCATGAATGATTGTTCACATTATTATTTATCTTACTTTCATTAAAACAATCAATATGTTTTGAAAAATCTTGGGTTGCTGAATTTCTGGTTGATTAGATGGTGGCTAAAAGGGACTTTGTATGGAAAGAGAACAAAAGACAGCTTTCATTTAAAGAAAAAGGAAACTACATATTGTATTTATTTTCCCAAGGGATAATTTCTATTTCTCTGTTTTAACAGGAAAAATATGTGAAAAGGAAAACTCATAAATGCTAGGACGGTAGTAACTCAAATGACAGGGATTCCCCAGGGGCCACGGGCTGCATTCCATCTTGGTGAGAGAGAGACTTCTAGGGTAAAGATGGACCACAATGAAGAGCGGTGTGACATCTGCATGGCCCGTGTCAGTGCTTAAGAGAGGGTATTGAGTCACAGACTCATGGGTCCTGGGAAGACTTAAACAGGCCTTAGTGTCCCCATGAGGCAAACTACCCAGAGTAGAGCACAAAGCTGTGAAATTCAGGTCCCCTAAGCCCCCCACCCATCTCTCATGCTGTGTTAAATGCACAACCAGACAACCAGCCAGGGTCGCCTTAGGGATCCAGAATCTTCTTGGGTTTAAATTCCCAGAGCTCTGTGTAAACTTCTCTCTTCTATTTCCTCACCTCTAAAATAAACATAAGCAGGCTTACCACCTACCCTGTCCTGACCTTGTTATTATTCTTAACAAATCCAGAGACTTGCTCAGATCTCAGCATCTTCAATGAACAACCAAAATTTCTAAAAAGTCTGACAACACGGTACTGGAAAGAAAAAAGCTTTGATGATATAAACCATTCTTGATGCACCTTTATTGCAGAGTCTAACCTCAAAGTTCAAAGGGCACATGGGAATCTCAGAAATATTATGATCACTTCAGTTATGTCCAAATTGCATCTTTCTTTTATTATATTACTTTTTAGTACTGGGGACTGTACCTAGGGATGCTTTACCATTGAACCACATTCCCAATCCTTTTTGAGATAGGGTCTCTCTAAGTTGTTTAGGCTATCCTTCAACTTGTAATTCTCCTACCTCAACCTCTGGAGTAGCTGGGATCACAAGGGTGTTCCACCGTACACAACCCAAATTCCTTCTTTAGAAGAGAGATGCCTGGTATAATTCACAATAATGAAGTTATGAAACCAGTCTGTGTGTCCATCAACAGATGAATGGATGAAGGAAATGTGGTGCATATATCCATAAAGGCGCCTTAGTCATCCATAAAGAAAAAAAAACAAAAACTGAAGTTTGCAGAAAAAATGGATAGAACTGAAAAGCATCATGTTAAGCAAAATAAACTAGACTCAGAAGGTCAAGGGTCATGTTTTCTCTTAAATGTGGAAACTAGAGAGAAAAAAGGGGAGGGGAAAGGTTCTTCTGAAAATAGAAGGGATATCATGAAATTAGCAGTAGAAAGGGATGGGTTGGGGAAGGGAAAAGGGGAGGACAAAGGGAAGCACTGGGGGAATGAAATTAATCAAATTATATTATATACATATACTAATATGACACAATGAGTCCCACGATTCTGTATAATGATTACACATCAATTACAAATCTAAGAAGATGGAGAAGACAGCTGCCTGGGATCTAGCAGCATCCAGTGACATGGTAAGCTGTGAATCTTCGACACCAACTTTTCACCTTCATAGTGAACCAAGAGCCCCACGATCCAGTGTGGAATGTCACACAGAGAGCAAGTATCTGGTGGTCTTGCCAGTGGTTGCCTTGAGTTACCAAGTTCCAAAATAAAGAAGCTGGGCACGAAGGTAAATATTAGTCTCAGGAGCCTTCTCTGCAGACCACTGATATTTTCTTCTTCCAGAAGAAACATAAAGGCATTTCCACCTATGGGTGCCTCCCCCCAAGGTTCGGGTTTCTTAAGAGAAATAAAAGCCAGAAAGAAGAGTGTTCGAGTTTTAGCCACGGAGGAGAGGGACTGCTTCCCAGCAATTTTATTTACAAAGTGGTTCCACAGGTACCAGCACTTTTCCTCCATGACTCAGAGAGAGGTTTAAATGAAACTGTACCCTTTGTATTTTCCATTTTTATTCTGCTTATATACTTTTTTCTTTGTGGTAAAGGATCCTGTTCATTGCTGTTTCCCGGAAATAACAATGACAATTATAGCTGCCACTTACAACCCATTTTCTATGTGTCTGAGGGTAGTACAAGCATCATCTTGCCAAAGTATGTGAGCTAGACCCAAACGGCCTGCTCCATGCCATGGTATCTGGGACAGACACATTAGCGACAGCCTGATGTGAGCCAACATTAGGGAAAACATGCCAGTGTGTTTCAGAGCATTGATAATGGCCAGAGTGTTAACCCCTGGAAAACTCGACTCAAGAATAAAAGCAGTCTTTGGGGGTGGCATACTGTAAAATATCTTTGCCTATTTCCCAGAGTAGCCAACCCTAAACCACCCCCCGACCCCCACCCACTCACCAACACCAATTATTAACCAAACCTCTTTCTTTATTCTCACATTGACCCTTGAAGGCTACATTCTCTCTTTGCTCATTTGGGGAAATGAACCAAAATAAAACTAAGAGCTAAAAAACTGAAAGCACCATGAATGAAAGAAAGAGATGACCAGCTAAAATCCCAAACTCTACTCCCTACTAGTTGCGTGACACTGGGCAGCGTACCTCCTGCACCTCTGATTCTCCATGGGAAAATAGTACTAAGATCCATCCAATGAGATGATGGGTACAATCTCCCTGGTAACAGATAGGCACTTAATAGATAAATTCCAAATACTGCATTCTTACAATGCATCGTACTTCAGCTGTCTTTGTAAAGCTTGAACACTTCTTCCCTTGTCCAAACACAAATCCAAAATAATGCATTTCCTAAACATGATTTGAGGCCCTCATTTAACTTATTATAAATGCTGTAAATCAGCAGTTTACCCTCTCTGTTGTTTATTTCCCACTTATAAAAAGAGTGTTCAAAAAGGAGATAGGTATTCTGGGTCCTAGAAATGGGAGCTTGTCTTCTGTTTCCCAGCCAAGCCCCTGGTCCATCTCTTTGTGTCCTTCTCTGGTCTTGCCTGAACACTTGACAGGGAGTCTTCATGAAGGGTTCAGTTCATGGTAGATTCTATAAACCTGTTTCCTGAATCTGACTGGTCTTGGATGCCCCGCTTTACAGTGGACTTTTCTGTGGCAGTCCCGCCAACCCTATTACCACAGCGTTCCTGCCTGGCAGCTGCAGGAAAATCTATTCCCAATGGTTAAGGTTCAGTAAGACTCCACTCTTTGACCATGAGGCCTACTCTGTCTGATTGCTATGGAACCAGTCACCAAGGTTTTGCTTGGCTAACTGGAGAGGGATTTTTACAATTTAAAAAAAAAAAAAAAAAAAAAAAGGTTGTCAAGGACAAAAGCTGTAGGATCCTGAGGGATTCCTAAGGGGAGCTAATTGAAAACCATTTGCCCTCTTTAAAGAACGCTCACCCTCCCCACCTCCGCCCCCAGCCTTATCCCAGAGCAGCTACCCTATCTGTAAATGGCGACCATGGAAAATGTACCCTGGCGACTTGGTGTGAAAGATAGGCAAGGCTCCTAAAAAATCTTCTCGGGGGCTTATCACCTTCTTCTGGCTCCACAGTGGGCTCGGGCTCTGGGGCTGGAGGAAACTGCCTGTCTGTGAGCCTAGACAGGGTCTCATCAACAACTGATAAGGCCCTCTGTGAACTAGCAGGCTCTGTGGGGCTCACTCGCCTCCCAAATGCCAGAGACATTTGTAGGAAAACATACCGGGCCCAATGACCTCCGTGAAGGAGGCCGGGCAAGCCCAGTGTTAGCCAGGACGCAGGGCAGCCCTGACCCACCTGGGAAGGGAGAAGTACTTGGAGGTTGCTCCTCAGATCAGGATCAGCTGGGTCCCCTCACTTACTGACAATACTGGTTTGTCTAACAAATGAATCACAAAATAAGCCTCAAACTACTCACACTTAAAAATAACCAAAAAGCTCCTGTCATCAAAATTTCTGCAATGACAATGGATATTAAAATGATGCCCTCTAATATCTCAATATCTGGAGGTCCCTTCTGAGTTGACCCCTGAGTTAAACAAAAGGCACAGCACAGAGAAGAAAGAAGCCAGATTTCCCATCTCCACTCTGCCTTCTAACTACTTGTAACACTAGATAAGTCAGCTTCTCAGGAAAAGGAAAATAAAAATATTTGCCCAGACTGCCTCTCATTATGTAAAGAAGCTTTTGTAAATAAATGGTAGAACACTGTATAAATATAGCATTATTCTGTTAAATATATAATATTGACTATCCAGTGGCATGTGCACTTATGCCCTCTAATGCTTTGAAAACCACTAATTCCTATTTAGCATGGTGAATTTGGTTGGGTAAGTGGGTACTGAGCCCCTGTGTACCAGGAGTCACAAAATATATATATATATATATATATATATATGGCCTACACACACAGGACTGTAAGGTGAGGCGGACATGAGCAAGGTACAAACATCTGGCCCTGGAGAAACCTTGGCAGGAAAATGAAGGAAAAGGCTTTGTGGAGGAAGTATGACCTAAGCAGGTCTGAATGATGGGCAGAAACACAGGAGGTCAGGCAGGGCAGGTTGACGGAACAGGAACTCACCTGTGGAGTTGCATTGAAAGGCATGATGAAGCTAACAGGAGTGGGCAGGCAGAGGCCAGATGGAGGGGCCTGGAGAGCTGGGCTGAGGAGCAGGGGTTTTATCCTGTGGCAGTGGAGAGAATGGGACCTAGGAAGGTTTGGAGGTGGGAAGAACAGCCACAGGGAGCTGGATGGAAAGTGGCAGTGAGAGTGGACAGAAGGGGGTGCTCAAAAGAGCTTTCGGCAGCATGTTGGATCTCTAACCCAAGTGAGCCCCGCTGTCCTTTCTTACTGGACAGACGGGAGTGTACTGTACTGGGTGTGCACTCTTGGTCTGTGAAGTTCCTCAACCTCAGCTTCTCTCTTGGGGCTCTTTTCCAACTGATTTGATTTCCTCTAGTGATTCTAAATCCAAATATCACATCGGAAGTGAAGGGGAAAATGAAAGAATGCAAAAGGTGGAACATGTAAAAGAAAGAAAAAATCAAACGGAACGATAACCAACTTTTCATGACTTTTATTATTACGAAAGTAAATGAGTTCTCCTCACAGAATAGAAGTCAGAATTAAGTAGAAGAGATTAAAATCAAATCACATGTCCAGAGATCATAGTTGTCCAGACACACTTCCTATTGTAGTGGCACCTACTTCTTTGGAATGCCACTTTTATCAAATAATTTTTATATTTCTGCTTTTTATCTTGATATTTCATTGCAGTGACAGGCTTGTCTGTGTTGGTTTACTTTCTGTACCTCTACAGTATGTCTTAAAATCAGGTAAGGCAAGCCCTCCCTCGTCATTCTTCCTGGGTGTTCTTAGTTATTGTCTTATTCTTCCGGATGAGCTTTAAAATAGTTTTGATGGGATTTCAAAACATCACACCATTGAAATTTGTTGAAATTGTATCACATTTACAAATTAAAGAACTGACATCTCTACAATACTGGGTTTGCACGTCAAGAATATGGATTATATTTCTATTGATCAAAGTTCATGAAAATTTGCTTTTATGTTCCTTAGCACAGTTTTGAAGTGTACTACACGGAGGCATCACCTAATTCTTATTAGTATTTTTCCTAAGTGTCTTATACTTTGGCCAAATGACATTTTCCCCAATATATTTTCTAATTCATTATTGCTCGTTTATGGAAAAACAACTGACTTGTTTCCCTGTTACCCGCTAGTTCTGTTATTAATCCTAATAGTTTTCTGTAGATTCCTTTGGATTTCCAAAGTACAATGGTTTATATGATATCCAGTTAGTTACATTGGAGTTCTCCAGAATCCTCTGTGTTCTTTGGGTTAGAATTAGCCAAAAGAGGAATATGGACAATATTTGGAAGTGGAGCAGCAGCCCTTATTCTCTGAAGGTCATCATCATGAGGTGCAGTGTAAGTGAGGCAGATGCAGGGTTACCACCAGCACCCACAGGTGCTTAGTGGTAGATGCTGGGAGATGGTAGCTGGGCAGAAACTCACCTGCCCATAATCTCCCTAGGAGCCTTTGCTTCACTTGATGGCTGGAAGTGCTCAGTCTCTCAGATTGTCGGGTTGGTGACTCTTTAATCCTCCAACCTCTTTCTTGAACTTTCACTTTCTCAGTTCTTTCCACGGTTGTGTAAGGTCTAACTATTGTACTAAATCTATTATCCTAAAACTCAGCAATTCTGTTCATCTGATTGAATCCTGATTGAGACACCACAAAAATAATCTTGGAATTTAGATCTATGAGAGATTTTATAGTAGGGTTGCCAGACAGGCTACACCCAATTAAATTGAACTTTGGAGAAACAACAAATAAATTTTTCATGTAAGTATGTCCCAAATGTTGAATGGGATATACTTACACTAAACATTTATTCATTGTCATTCATGGACCCTTACGAAATGGAAAAATATTCAAGTTACCTGATGCACACGTTCTCAGCTGAGATAAATAAGTGTCCTTTTTGAGGTCTATTTAGAGATATGTTTTTACATTTTGTGCTTTTAGTTGGTGGTTTTGCCATTTAAAATCCACCCCACCCCCCAACATAGTGCTGAAGTATTGTTTAGTGTTCCTAAGCACATGAAGCTTGCAACGTGCCCAAAAGAGAAATGATGTGCATTAAATAAGCTTCGTGTAGACATAATTATAAAGTTGTTTGGCTGTGTGTTCAATGTTGACCTATCAACCATGCATATCAAATAAAGTGTCTTTAAACAAAATATGTGAAACAAGGTTGTATTGTTCCACTAATGAAAATGTTGTGACCAGAGGCTTTCAGGAACCCAACCCTGATCCCCTAGGAGAAGTGGTTCAGTATTTACCCATTCAGTATTGTGGCAACTTTATAGAATATAATTATGACAAATAAAGAGAATGCATCCAGTAACACTACAAAGACCTGAAGACTAGACACAGAACAATTTAATTATCAAAGGTGTCATTATCCTGCTTCCATGGGGAACTTCTGGGAGACTGTCTTCTCTTTAGCTTTCAACCTCCAGCTATTTCCCTGGCCCATATCTCTCCTCTCTGTCATTCCATCCCTCTTTTCCCAGTTATGGGACCTGCTATTCTTCTTCTAGGATTGCTCTGGAAAGCCAAGCCTGAACTTGTTTTTTCCTCTCTGCCTCACTCAGCCCTCAGGCCATTGCAATGGGTCTTTCTTTTTTCCTCTTTCTTTGTTTTTTTTTTTTTTTTTTGTGTGTGTGTGTTTTTTTTTTTGTGTGTGTGTGTATCAGGTATTAAACCTGGGATGCTTAACCACTGAGCCACATCTCCAGCCCCCCTTTTTAAAATATTTTTATTTTTAGAGATAGGGTCTTGCTGAGTGGCTTCAGGCCTCACTAGTTGCTGAGGCTGACTTTGAACTCAGATCCTCCTACCTCAGCCTCCTGAGACACTAGGATTATAGATGTGCACTGCTATGGGTCTTTCTTTACCAAGATGTCCTGCTAAGGTATTACACAAGACAAAGGCAGGTTTTCCCCTGATAAATTCTCCTATCAGTTTTGACATCAACTTTCCTTTTTCCAAATACATGTATTCAGGTGTCTATTTTCTAATGTCTATTGAATGAGCCAACTGATGGTATACTGTGAGCACAACCACACATGGGGTTAGCTTGGAAATAAACTTTTAAGAAAACTTTGTACTTTGTCCAGCTATGGTGGTAAGAGCCAGAGTCCTACTACTTTTTACATCAGCACCTAGTTTTAAAAGGGACAGAGCCAAGTTATGGAGGTCATTTAGGCAATTCTCAACTCTATTTCTGCCTTGAGCAAGCAGGGTGGGAGAGATGCTGATTGATAATTTTTTTGTTTTGTTTTGTTTTTCTGAACTGGTCTTGTCACCTAAGAAAAAGTTGACGGCTCCCTATCAGGGCCCCTTTATGTCATCACCAAGTCACTCCTGCCTCCATTAGGAAAACGTAAGCGGGGCTCCAATCTGTGGTACAGACATGACCTCACAGGGTCTCAGATATAGGGCCTCATTTTATGTTCAATGATTTTTTTCCCCTTCTTTCTTGTCTTGCCACATGAGAAATCTGCTTTTAGAATGCATGGGACAGAACTGTCTGCTATTTCTTATTAGCATAACTTCTAAGAGACCTGAGAAAACATGATTGCAGCCATTGTTCAAACAAAGAAAAACACTGAACCTCAAAACAGTAAATGCGGTGTTTTGGACCATGTTAACTGTTTTTCTAAAAGTGCCAGTAGAGTGGAGAAAATAGATCTGCCAAAAATGACTGCCAAAAATGTTTCAAATGAAAAATGCATAATTATGTATGTACAGTGTATGTCTTCCTAGGTTTTTCCCCCCCTTTTCCCCCCTTAATTAAGAATTTTCCTGCCTTTTGTTCTGTAGCCAAAACAGTCTCCCCTGCTATGCTTTCTCATCTAAGAAGGAAACAAGTCTAGGATTGGTTGAGGTCAATATGTAAAGCAGGATTATTGTAGATGATAAATCAGAGACTTAGGAGTTTTCCTTACATTTTGCAGTAATCTTTCTTGGGAGGAAAACACACATTTTTCTATGACTTGTTTATCAGTTTTTATTTTGAAAATAAACTCTTTGACATTTAAGAATTGCAAAAAAGAAAAAAAAATTCTATGGAAAGAGCCACAGACTAGAGATATATTGTGCTGGACATGGAAGTCAGCAAGACACTGTGTAAGATAGTGTAATAGAACACATAAGCGTTTGCTAATTGGGTTGAGAATATATCAGAGAGAAGAGTTGATAACTCTGAAGTGATTTGGGAAAGAATATTGTGTCAGCATTAGAATTAAATAAAAATATGAGTTAACATAAGATGATTTGGGAGATCAACAGTTGTGAATATTCTGAAGTAGATGCTATTTTTGGCAACAGCTGCTATTATTTTACTTTAGTAAATATTTATAAATTATTTTTAAAATCCTTTATCAACTGCCTGAAGCAAGTGTTTAGTGTATTTAATTTTGGCATATTTATGTATAAGAGTGTGTAGGAAGAGGAACATATGATAAGAAAAACCAGCAATGTGTCTTCATTCACAATAAGTGTCTTAGATTGGGGCTGGATTTTACAACAAATCCTAATACTTTGAAAAATATACTCGAAATAGAGTTCTGGCTCAAAATGGTGTTGGCTTAGGACTGTATTTTATATTTCCTAACATACCAATAAACTAAATGAGCATAAAAAAAGAGATGAAAAGTAAAATTAATTACTTTATATTTAAAATTAGTTATTTTATACTACTACTGACTCAGAGACCCCAGTCTGTACCACCCTAAAAAATTGGACATTCGTTTTTCCTTCGAAGACTGAACACAGATGGACTACCTACCATTCCCATTATCTGAAATCCTCTATGATATTGATAACATCTTCCTACAGTCAAAGAGCTAATGCCAAACATCAGTTGGGCACAAAGTACAGATAAGAAACTTTCATTTGAGCAATGTACACAGGATTGCTAACCATGATGAGAAATGGTTATAACTATGCACAGACGTAGGAAGAAGTTGAGAGCCAAGGAATTATGCTTGTTCATGCATTCCATCAGTCAGAGTATCAGACAAGTGGACATCAGACCGAGGAGGAGATGTCATCTTAATAGGAAAGAGCCACATTAGTTGAAAGTCTGGGAATTAGATTGGAAACTGCACATCAATTAGCCTGCAGCTAAGATCTTGAAGGGAAATTAAATCATTACATAATTAGGGTAAAAGCAGGGTGAAGGGTAATGCACATGCCCAATGCCTGGAAAGATTCCACTTTCCTTACCATTCATTCATTGATCCATTCAACAAACGTCCATTGAACTACTATGTACCAGGCCCAATTCTAGGCAATACTGAGTAAAGAAAAGCAAAGCTATATAAGTTAATTTCACTTAAGTACTGAAAAACAAAGGGAAAAGAACAATATAACAAAGACTGAACAAAAGTATAAATCTAGGAAATATATACTGGAAAAGTCAGAATAAAATTTCAGAAAACTAATGCCATATTCAGAACAGAGCAAATAGAAATAGCCTCAGGGCTGGGGATATAGCTCAGTTGGTAGAGTGCTTGCCTTGCATGCACAAGGCCCTGGGTTCAATCCCCCGCACCACACACACACACACACACACACACACAAAAGAGAGAGAGAGAGAGAGAGAGAGAGAGAGAGAGAGAGAAAGGAAGAAAGAAATAGCGTCAATAAATGAGAGCAAAAAATATGAAATCAAGAGAATTAGATGTGATACAAAGGCAACAAATAAGAAGACAATATAAACTTCAAAGAAAAAACAATGAATATTGAAAGCCAATAGATAAACAGAATCAGGAATGGCAAATCATTATATAGATAATGACATTTATAGAGGAAAAACCAGAACTGTACTTAGCGAAGACCAGAAATGTTATATAAAGCAATAATTAAACAATTAAAACAGCAAATAATCAAACACAACTTTTCTGAGCTGAAGAAAGACCTGGAGATTAAATGAACTCACTACATCCCAGGAAAAAAATTATTAAAAATTGACACACACTTTAAACATCTTGGCAAAAACTTCACATTACAAAGGAGAAGGATAAGTAGAGGTAGTAGTAGTAGTAGTAGTAGTAGTAGTAGTAGTAGTAGTAATAGTAGTAGTAGTAGTAGCAGTAGGAGGGAAAATCAGTTTTCTATGTAAAATACCCCTATATGCCAAATTCAAAAAAAGAGTGAAGCCAGATCTACAGATTTTTAAGTAAAAATATTATAACCTAAGAATTTTATACCTAGCTAAGTCAGTTTTCATGTATGCCTCACACAGAGAGATTTTCAGGCAGGCAGGGGTTTAAGAAAATAATATGATACTTTTTTGGTGAATGATTTGTTGAAGATATACTGCCACCATTTAAGAGTTGAAACAAAATTCAGTGGTTAAGTATTGAGACGTGATAACATAACAATTAAAATAGAGAAGCCAAGCAGAGGAAGGGAAGCAATAAAAGCAAGAGCAGAAATCAATGAAATGTAAAAGAGAAAAATAATGGAAAATATTAATAAAACCAAAAGGTGGTTCTTCAGTGTATTATGCAGGTAAACTTACAGAAAGGCAGGCAAATGAAAAAAAATAAAGACAACACTAATTGTTAACAGCAGAAGTAAAAGAAGGAATAACATTAATCCCATAGACATTAAAATAATAATATGAGAACATTACAATAATCCTATGAGTAAAACTTCAACAACTATGATGAAATGGCCCAGTTCCTTCAAAGCCACAACCTTCAAAACTCACTCAAGAAATAGCTAATCTCACTAGTCCTGTATCCTTGTAGACATTGAGTATGTAGTTGTTTTGGGGTGCTGAACCCAGGACCTTGTGCATGCTAAGCAAGCACTGAACCACTGAGCAACATCCCCAGCCCTGAAAATGTAATTTAAGGCTTCCCCCAAAAGGAGGCCCATATGGTTTCATTTAAAGATGAAGTAGCAGCAAATGTACACAATTGTTTTCCAAAGGTTAAAGAAAATACTTTTGCAATCACTGCATGCAACCAGCATTAATGTGAATCCAAACCAGAGGTAGTATAAGAAAAGAAAAATAAGGATGCATATCCTTCTGAATATGTACATAAAAATCATCAACAAAATATTATCAAATTAATTCTAGAAATGTATAAAAGAGCCAATACATCACAACAAATGGATTTTGATTTGGAAATACTAGTCAGGTTTAACATTCAGACATCAATGTAATCTATCATATAAATCTACTAAGAAATAAAAACTACATGATCACATATCAACTCCTGCAGAAAAAGCATTGACAAAACTGAATACAATAAGGATCCTGGGATGAATAAGTGAGTTTAGAAAGATCACCAGATACAATGTCAACATACAAAATCAATTGTATTTCTACATATTAGCAATCAACAATTGGAAACTGAAATTTTTAAATAGTATTTAAATAGCTCAAAAAAGAGAAAAATACTTAGGTATAAAACTGACAACCCTTGTGCAGAATCTGTTTATTATAAGCCACAAAATACTCATGAAATATGGAAGACCTAAATACATGGAGATACTTACCATGGTCATGAATCAGAACACTCAACATAGTTAACATGTCAAATTGATTCATAGATTTAACTCAATAGCAATCAAAATCTCACCAAGATTTTTGTAGATATAGATAGGACAACTCTAAAATTTATGTGAAAAGGCAAATGAATTGGAATAGTCAAAACAATTTTGAAAAAGAAGAATGAAGTTGGAAGACTCAGGCAAATGCAGACCGACATAAATGTTATTTGTTTTGATAGTCTTTTTAACAAATGCTATTGAAACAATTGACATCTATATGAAAAACAAAATGAAACTTGAACTTTACTACACACCTTATATAAGCATTAATTTAATCATAGATCTAAATGTGAAACCATATAACTTTTAGAAGAAAACATAGGAAAAAAAATCTTCATAACCTTGGGTGAAGAAAAGAGTTGTTGGATATGATGCCAACAACACAATATGGGAAAACTTCTTTTTTAATTAAAACATTGTACTCTGCATAAAACACCATTACTAGAATTAAAGTCACTATTTGCAAACCATATTTCTGACAAAGGATTTGTCTCCAGAATATATATAAGAAATTTTCACAATTTATCATTAAGAAAACAAATATTCAATTTTTCATGGTCCAAAGAAGATAAACAGAAGACAAAAAAATCATTTGTTAAAATGTATGATATTTATTAGTCATTAGAGAAACACAAGTTAGAAGTCACAATGAAATGCTTCTGCATACTTATTAGAATGACTGTTTTTTTAAAAAATGACAATTTCAAATATGGTAGGAATTGTGGATTAATAACAGGGACTCTCATTTATTGCTGGCTGAACTGGAACCCTAAATCACTGCTTTGGAATATAGTTTAGTAGCTTTTCATAAAGTTAAACAAACACCATATGAGTAAGGAATTGCATTCTTTTTTGGGGGGATGTGTGTGCCAGGGATTGAACCCAAGGGCACATAACCACTGAGTCATATCCCCAGCCCTATTTTTATATTTTATTTACCGACAGGGTCTCACTGAGTTGCTTAGTGCCTCACTAAGTTGCTGAGGCTGGCTTTTATACACACAATCCTCCTGACTCAGCCTCCCCAGCTGCTCCCAGCATGTTGCACCGCCCAGCTAGGAATTACATTCTTAACTGTTTGCCCTACAGAAATGAAAACTCTGTTCACACAAAAACCTAGTTGTCAATGTGTATAACAGCTTTATTCAAAACAGGAAAAAATGCAAATGTTCTTAAATGAATGAATAGAAAAATAACAGATAAACAAATTTGAATATTACTCTGTATTAAAAAAAAGGAAGTACTGACATGTGCAAAGACAGAAAAATCTCGAAGGAATAAAGCTGAGTTAAAGAAACAAGTCTCAAAAAGTTACTTGTTGCATGGGTACCTCTGAAGTCATTCTGGAAGAAGCAAAACTATAGGGATAGAGGAGAATCAATGATTATAGCACTTAGAGACGCGAGGAAGGCTGACCACAAAGGTTCACATCAGAAAAAATTTTAGATGGTGTAACAATTCTGCATCTTGATTGTACTGTGTTAAAATTCATAGAACTTTAAAAAGAAATTAATTTTGTAGTATTATTGATTTTTTAAATATTAAAAATTAAAATATTACTAGCGGCTATGCAATATATATATATGTTATATATATATATATATNTATATATATATATATATATATATATATATATATATATAAAATGTCTGCATCATTATTAGGGTTTAGTCCAGTATGCAAGGCTGTTTCACTATTGGGATATCTCTAAAAGTAACCTATTAAGATGAGTGAAAAATACTGAATATATATATGATAAAATTTGATACCCATTTCTAATAAAATGTATTAATAAATGTAAGTACAATTATTTAAAAAAATAGTAATAGACTTCCTGAAAGAGATCAAGAATATCCATTTGAAACAAGAGCAGATATTTTACATAACGAAGAGCAAGTGCCATGTCTCTCCAAATTAGAATTAAGATGCCAGTGCTCATTATTACCAACATTATTGATGTCATATTCAAAACTACAGACTACTAAAGTTTGGGCTCTCTCAAAGCAGATATCAAGGCAGGGCTTGGAGTACAGAACATTTACTAAGGGGTCAACACCTGTAAAGGTAAGGAATAAGAAGCAAGAAGTCCAAATGTAACAGTTTGACAAAGCCTCAGCTAACCTGGTGGTACATCTGGAGCAAGAACCACCATAGAGCATCCCTCACAGACCTGAAATGACCTTGCCTTTTTACCCCAGTTTGCTCGGATACCCATTATGCTCTTTCCCTAAAGGGTTTTCTCCTGGAAAACTGTCTTCCTGCAGCTGAGGCTAGCCTTGGAAGAGCAGCCCAGCTGCAGGCTGCTCCCTGCCATACACCCTCTGTGGCTGCAGTCTATCCTTGAAGTGGGGTCTAGAAGGTACATTTGCAAGTCTACTCCAGGGTCCATCACACTGCTTCAGTAAGGAGTCAGACAAGAGGAAACATAAAAGACATCATACAGGTACTTACTAACTATTTCAAGATGGAAAAAGGATCCTTAGTGGGTCATACGAACTATGTCGACACATAGTTCCCCTAACCCCTGTTCAATAACATAATCAGGGCACTAAGAGAATAGAAAAAAAAATTAATCATAGAAATTAAAAATAGGAGGAAAATTATAATTATTTCTGATGCTATGATGGTCTTTTCAGAAAACCAAAGAATTAAATATTCAACAATTAGAATTCAAGAATATGAATAATAGTAAAATATCTACAAATTGATAAAATACTATTAAACATCAACCTGAATCAATTTAAAGCTACTAGTTCAAATTTTAAAGTATTTTTCTTGGGAGGATTTTAAATGCAGATTCTGGGGTTCCCACACCAGATTTCTAAAATCAAGAGTTTTGCATTAGGGGTCCAAGAATCAATCTGTATTAAAAAAGAAAGCCCCCAGTTGATCCTGACATCCAGTGGCCTACAGACCACAGTTTAAAAATTTTTGTTTCAATTGTTTATATTTATCTCTTCTAAAATGATGTTTCTTAACCTTACGGACTTTTAAATACCTGTGAGACTTATGTAAAAGTTATGGAACACCCCCCAAATCTACCTGTTTACCAGAAAGATAGTTTTGTTGTTAGCAAGACTTCACTGGAATAGGGGACCTAGAATGATGGGATACCTCTGCTCAAATTTTGAAAAACAACTCAAAGATTTTTAGGGATGGCAATGGAATGTCATACAAAAGTAACCCACAGCAGTAGAGTTGAAGAATTTTTCTGCAGACAATTTGAGTCTTCAAGGGGCAGCTTCTTCTACCTTCACTCCTCAACACCTCCCACACCACCAGCATTCACAACCACAGTATCTCTCTCACCTTGTGCCTTGTAAGTACCTTCCAAGATTATTTGCATTTTAAATGAAACATCTAGAGAAAAAGCTAATGAATCACTGAAAAAATGATGTACTTCTAAAAGCAGAGTTTAGAAAGAATGGATGAAGTAGGTCTCATACAGACAAGAACAACTTCTCAATATTTTCAAAATTCCAGCATGCAGTTGGCACTATATTCTCCCTGTTCTATCTGTCCAGGTTTTACTTATTCATTCTTCTCTTCATTGTGCTGGGGATTAAACCCAAGGCCTCATGTATGCTAGTAAGTGCTCTACCACTGAGCTATATCCTCAGCCCCAAGTTCTATGTTTCTTCAAGGCCAAGCATGACCTAGTTTGTGAAAGTCTTTTTTTTTTTTGGATGAAATGGAACCCCCATTTGAAACAGCATTGATCTAGGTAACAGATGTTGACTTAAAATGAAATAATGCTTGGAGAGCAGAAAATATAATTGGATGCAAATGTGTATATTGCACACAAATGGCAGATATTATGATTGATGTTGTTGACTCAACTAAACTATTGTTCAGCTTCCCAAATTCAGATGTAGGTCATATGCTTGGTGGTCACTCAATACTGATGGGGCAGGTACTCTGGTCCTGGGATATGAGGCTTACACTCCAAGGAACTCATGGACTAGAAGAGGAGTTGGTCAGTAAATAAATAGGATTCAGATAGTACTAAGTGTTCTACTGGGTGTATGTTCTGTAGACAGGCCTGACCCAAAGAAGGAATGGGCCATTTAGCTAATAAGGAGTCACAGGGGGAATTTCTCATGATAAATACAGAGATTGTCTATTAATGTAATGTAATATAATACATCATTAAATTTAATTATCAAATGAATTATGCAATAATTCATTCCTCTCAAGGAGCAAAGAGGTAGGGATTAATTAGAGACCATATAGTCAAGGAAGCCTTTCCCAAAACACACAAAGTGCAGTCTCTTCCAAATTTTAGGATTTTATAATGCACTAACACTTCAAGTAAAATGGAGGAGTCTACATCAGTTTGACAGCTTGGAATTAGGATTTTAAATGAGTATTAAAAAGAAAAAAAACAACTATAACTTACTTCTACTACTATTTAATAAAAATAGAGTACATTTTCACTCTCAAAGTTTAATCTTAGAGTAAAAGGGAATTCAGTAATATTTTTCATCAGTTTGAGAAAAACCTCCTGGGGACCCAAACCTGGGAGTCAGTGATGTGACAAGAGGGATAAAGTTGGGAGGTGGAACTCAGAAGTGATATAAGTGACATTGTTTTGTCAACTGCTCTTTTAATGCGATGGATGATTAAGAAGAGGTAGAATCTTGAATCTGAATAGGTAGCTCAGATTTGGAGAACCAAAGGGCAGGTTAGAGTAGGGTTCAGCCTGAACTTCCGGCAGCTGAGGGCACTTTGGGCCAGGAGGAGGAAGAAGCCACAAACATAACTGGAAATCTGCCATGGGGCAGAACATGGGGAGAAGGCTTTGAACTTTATCCTAAAAATAATGGGAACCATCTCAGTGATGGCAAGATTGGGGGAAGGAAAATGACAAAAGGAGAGTTTTCATGTCAATATAATGTCTTTTTAAATAAGTAAAAGGGACATCGGATTTTTTTATGATGATTACTTAGGACTTGGTTCACAAAATCTCACAGTTGACTGAACACTCCCCTTTGACCTCTCCCTCTTCAGGGACCAACTCAGGTTTAATTGAAGCTTTTGTCTCTATCTCTGCCTTTGACAGCTGGGAGATTAGCAAGGGTTTGGCTAATTAGTATTTAACTGTTCGCTAATGTTCCCGTGGGTTTGTCGATCAAAATCGAGTTTAAAATGGATTCGAAGATTTCAAAATCTGGAAAAAAGGATGCTGTGTCAGAGCTGATTCGATTTCTTGCAAGGATTTAAACGAGAATCAAATCTGCCTTTATGGTCTTTTCAGTCACATTCCATAACAAAACAATATTTTGAATTGGAAATATGCCACAGTCCTCTTTAGATTCAGAGGCTGGGGAATGAGAGTTAAGAGTCTCCATGGAAACTTGAGTCCTTAAAGGTCTCTGTTTAAAGTAACCCACCAGTGACATGTTCCCCAGGTGGCTTAGGAGACAGACAAGGAGATAAGTCTTAACATGGTATAGTTAGTCCTTCAAGTTTATTAAAAGGCATTATTCAACTTGATTGCATACTTTTATTCATTCAGGTGGCTGATCATTTGATAAATAAATAAATAAATATTTATTATTTATTTTTTTAATTTATTTTGCCAGGCAGTAAACCAATGCAGAGAACGAAGATGGGAAAACTTTTCCCCTAAAGAAGACAACATTATAGGGGGGAGGAAGGCCATAAACAATACTATACTCTACGCAATGCAACTTCTTTATATGCAGCAATAGGAGCACAGAAGGAAGATGTGTCCTGGAACAGCTGTCTAGGACTTTTCAAAGAAGCAATAGAACTTTTCAGCTGGGCCCTAAAAAATGAATAGGAATTTCCCAGGAGAAAATTAGGGGCAGAGAATTGTAGGCAGCAGGAGCAGTCTTTTCAAAGACACAAAACAAAATATAAGACTTGAGAGCTGTGCAGTAGGGAGATTGTGAATATTTTATATGTTGTGATTAGGAATTTTCATTTTTACTCTATTAGAGCAATATGTGATAAAGTTGAGACATTCCACTTAGTTAAGTGATCTTAAATTAATTGTCTGAACTTTCTGAAACTTGGGGTCCTCATGTGAAATAGGGTCAATCAAATGTCAAAGTGCTAGCATAGTGCCTCACATAGAGGAGGTGCTAGAATCCTATTGCATATAAAATAACTTATACGAAATAGGTGTTTATTTCTCTCCCACATAAGGAAGTCCAGAGGAAGGGAGTCCTGAGTTAATGTGGCTGATGCAGCCTTCAGGGACCCAGTCTCTGCTTTTCTAGATTATGGATTTTATATTCAGTATATTCTCACATTCAAGGTGGTTATTAGAGCTTCATTTGTTTTTTGAAGAGCAAGAAGGAAGAGAGAACTTCCCAGACACATGGGCTTTCAGCTCTAAGCAACCTTGCTGGAGGCGAACAGGACTTTTCCACATTCATCAGACCAGCTTCAGGAAGTCTGGCACATGGAATCTTTCAGAGGAACACATTTCCCAACCAAAACAAACCAGGGATCCTAATAAGAAAGGAGAAAATGGGCATGGGGTGGCCACTTAAAGTCATTGTCACAGTACTCAACAAATGTTGGTTTTATGTCACCTTTTGAGAAAACCGTTCAGTTTAAAAAGGCAAAATGACTTTTGAAGTCTGAACACACTTGAGTTCACTTTTGTCACTCGCTCACTATATAAACCTAGACAAGTTACTTTAAATTCTCTAAGCTGCAGGTTTACCATCTATCTGTAAGGTGAAGGAAATAATGCTTATCTCCTAAGATCTAGAATACCCAGCTCATGAAAGGAACTCAGTACACAAAATTCTCTCCACTCTCTTTCAACCAGCAGAAGCACAGGGCATCAGGCACAATTTCAACTTGCCAGGGAGCTATTGCCCTTGACAGAGAGATTCCAGAGTCAGGCTCCTAGAAGTAAGCCAAAACCAAAATCAGAGGGAGAATCTGAGTTAGACATTCTGAAGGGGACAAGTGGAAGAGGGTCAAGGTGTAAGTAACAGAATGCAAACAAGAGAAATGAGCAGAGCAAGAGGGTGAGGGAGACAGAGAGGCATTCCCTCAGCTGGAGAAGCAGGATGGAATGTCCCTCAGGAGGAGGAGACTCTGATTTTGAAACACTAAGAAGGAAATCTCACATACCAGATTATATATTAAGTAAACGCTGGACCCTGTTTGAAATGGACCTGATATTCAATAAAATTCTTAAGTATCGAGCTGTTTAGCATAAGGTCCCTGAAAGAGGGGTGAGTGACCCAAACACAAAAGTCTCTATTAGAGGTATTTAGGGGCTGGTGACTCTTGGAGAAGTCCACATATAGCATGGAAAATAAGCAGCTTATATTAGCAACATTTTGCCCCTAATATTTCACTGCAAGGAATAGAAGTGAGCAGGCCCCCTACACACCCACCCACAGTAACTGAAATGAAAGGGAAGTGTATGGAAGGATACAACTGGCAATCTCATGGGCACCCAAAACCAGAACAGATTTCCATAGGTGTTTGAGGACCCCTGAAAACTAGACTTTGGTAGCTGAGGGATTGAGGCGGCTGCCCTTTCTTCATTTCTGCTTCTCTCTGCCCATCCACTTTATCTCCTGCTACTCTCAGCACACTGACCTTTTCTACTTACTCCTGACTTGTGAGTTCTTTCTTAATCTTTAGTCCAGGGAACATTCTGTTGCCATGGTGATGACGCAGCCTGTGACTCGATTATCAGTCTTTTAAATTCAAATGTTCGCATCTTTTTTTAATTTATTTTAAAATTTTTATTTGTTTTAATTAGTTATACATGACAGTAGAATGCACTTATATACTTTGATATATCATACATAGATTGAGATTCAAATTTCACATCTTAAAATTATGATTTCCAAACCTCTTATCTGAATTCTAGAAGTTGAAAGTATTTTTAGTGTAAGGACTAGTTCCCCTGAGACAGATGTCCTTATAGAGCTGGATCACATAGCTCTCTGGGAACCAAGCCTGCTCATTTTCTCTTAGAGTCACTATATGTATAAAGAAAAGTAGCTCAAGAATTAGTCATAGTTGCAAAGCTAAGATGTATCACCACCACGCCCAGCCCAAATCACCAAGACTATTACCATCACCACCACAGCAACAGCGGCCACCACCATGAGAGTATTCATCACTCAACCACACGCACCACAATCACTACCTCAGCAACCACTACAAATACCACCACCACCTCCATCATTACCACCACCATCCTCCCATAATTACCTGCCACTATTACCATCCCACCGCCATTAATACCACTGCCACCACTTTCTCCATCTTTAAATCCATCCATACCCTCACCACCATCACTACCATTACCATGATTGCATCTATCTCTACCACCTCCACCTCCATCACCACCAACACCACCATCACTTCCTCTGTCATTGCCATCCCCAGCTCCCTCCATAATTACCATTATCATCATCACAAGCACCACGAACACCCCTATTACTACGTCCAATGTCAACCACCTACACCAGTACCACCATCACCATGATCACCTCCACACTATCCCCTCATCTCAATCATAATTATCTCCACACTTTCCATTACTGCCACTATTTCAGCATTACTGTTACCACCTCCATCATTCCCATCATCCTCCATGATTTTCACTATCACCACCATTACTGCAATCACCATAGCAACCATCAACATCAACCAACTCTATCAGTACCATCATCAACACTGCCACCACCATTTCCAGTATTTACCCCACTCCCTCTACAATTGTTACCACTTTCACTGTTACTAAAACTACCATCATCATTTTTTCTATCTCTATTACCACTATCACCATCATAAATACCACAATACACCACTGCTACCATTGCCTATAAAAATCTAGGCTAAAAACAACATTTCTACTATAAACTAATCTTGAAGACAAAAGAGGGGGAAGTAGAATGGGTGCCTATTAATTTTCCAGCTTCATTAATGCCAGTCCTTCATATAGAGTCACCAAATACTAAAGATACTTTTTTTCTAATTTCTAATTTCTTCCTACTTTTCCATCCTCATTGCCATCCTCCCTCATTTCAAAAATGGATGGTTAAGGCTATTTCCTAACTGGCCCTCTGCCTCCAATTTATTTTCCCTCCAAAGCATTTTTCATGTCCTGCCAAATGAATCCTCTAAAATATTGATTTCATTGCTTTTTTGCTCTACTCAAAATCCCTTAGCCAAACCCTACCCCAAATCCCTGGAACTAAAAGTCCTAGATCCAGATTCCCCTTATAGCTTTATTTCCTGTGGCTCTCCTCCTGGAACTCTGAGATCCTAGTAAGCTGTTATTCTCATTCTTTCAAACCATGCATGATCACACCTGTCTCTACATTATAACTCAAATACATCTTCTATCAGCTCTGTCTTCTACAATTGTCTGTGTCTATACTAATTATTCTTTTTCAAGCTGGGCTTAGATCAAACATCATCCATGGAAATTAAAGGCTTCCTCTTAAGCATATTAAGGGACTTGGCTTCAAGATGATAGACTATGTTCCCATATTAAACTCTCCATCTGCAGATCCTACAATGTGATAAAGGTAATGAAGACATAAACCTGTAACAGTCAAGAAAATAGGAAGCCACTTTTCAACAGACAAGAAGTTCTAACTTTCCAGAAGTTAGAGAGTAGATTCAGAAGCATCAGGGGTTTGAAGGAGAGTACCTCCATCTTGCATAAGGCTCAAGTGGACAGGCATTTGTCCCTAGCCAGAACAAGGGGCATTTTTTCTGTAAAAAAAAAAAGTGAAAGAAAGAAGAAGAAAAGAAAAAGCTCCAATATATCTGATGTGAACTAATGAAGTTTGCATAGATGTTAGCATCAAAATGTAAGTCAGCCCCCATCCGGGGTTGAGAGGCATTCCACTTGCAGTCAGCTCCTCACCTGCTCACATCACAGAAATATAGGCCAGGTAGGGGGCCCATGTTCATGCACAGAGAATTCCCCATAACCTCCCCATTCCACTCTCTGAAATATCGACAAGCACTCTTAAATGTTGGTTACCTATACTGCTCCCCTGCCCTCACCTACGCCTTAAAGAACTGTTCTTGCTGAAGTGACTTTTGGCATCAAGGCCTCAGCCTGCAATGAGAGGAGTACAAAAAAATGGCACACAGAAGCTAGGCATGATGGTACACACCTGTATCTCTACTACTCAGAAGACTGAGGTGGGAGGATTGCAAGTTTAAGGCCAGCCTTGGCCACTGAGCAAGACCTGCCCCCTCAAAAAAAAAAAAATGGCTCACAGAAGGTGGTATCAGGTCTACTACAAAGATGATGTTCATTAAATAATACCACATTCTAGTTTTGTGTTGTTTGTAAGAAATCCTCCACCCGGTGCCGCAACACTAGTTTTGGTATCAGAAATAGTTAAAACTAAATTGCTCTATTTTCCTGATGCTAACAGTGAATTGAGAACTGATCTGATCTCTGTTTATATGTTGGTTATTAGCAAACTTAGGGCTGAAGCTGAAGTAGCAAAGCATAGAAGATGAAGGCAGGGAGTTCTGGAGCAGGGTTGCTGAATGAAAACCATAGTTCTACTGGTGGTGCAATTTGGAGCCAGGTACATTTATTTTCTGTACTCTTTCATCAGTCATAAATGGAATGTTTATAGAACTACCCTCCTAGGGTTCTTATAAGGATTAAATGGGTTCTTAGAGAGTTCTGAGCATGTGTTAGAGGTGCAGATTAGTGGTAGAGCACTTATCTAGCCTGTGTGAGGTCCTGGGTTCAATCCCCAGTGCCACAAAAAATCAAAAGGGTGGGGGAGCTTAGAACAATAACTGGTACATGTTGGAGATTTAAAAAAAAAAAAAACAACAAACCTCTTTAACATACATTTTTTAGTAATCCCAGTTTTAGCTCTATTGCATGTCTTAGTTTTTGTTTTACATGTTTTCTGTCTTACCTATGTCATCATTTTCATAACTAATATACCATTATAGCTGTTCACTGTGTTTTTTAAAAAAAACATTTTTCATCATTGGATCTTTAAGTTGTTGATAATGCCTTCTTGTTATATATTTCATTGCAATTAGCATCTTTGTGCATAGTATCTCTATGTCTGGGGTAATTTCCTGGGGATATATACTCAGAATTGGAATTATTGCATCAAAGAATATAAATACATTTAAGACTTTTTGATTAATATTGCCAAAAGGCTGTAGAAATATATCATTCTCTTGTAAAGTAGTAAAATTATTGATATCTTCATGGTAACACCAACATCAGGAATGATCTTTAAAAAATAAAATAGGATGCTATTTTAAAAAGAGAATTTCATCTAGTGTGGTCATTGTCAGTCCTCACCTTTGGAGATTTCAAGGGTCAGAAAGGTTCAGAAATTTCTTTTTTTGTCCTAAGGAGATATTTGCAATGCAAGAATATTTCCAAAGAGCTGGAAACTCAATGATTGTATTGTAAATTGGCTTTTTAAGTTGATTTTTGTATCATTTTTGTGGGCTGCTATTTTCTGATAACAGTACATTAGCATTTTTCCAGATTATTAAAATAATTTTATTCAAAGAATCATTGACACTACTGGTATAATATTCCACAAGATGGATATATCATATTTGACTTTTGTTATTTTCACTTTGTTAGTCATTAAAGCTTATCCCTGTTTGCGCTATTATAAATAATGATGCAAAAAGACTTTGTGCATAAAGCTCTGCCATGACCTAGACACTTTCCTTTGGCTAGATTGCCAAGAGTTGAATTACTGGGCTAGAGCATGAAATTTTTCTGGCTCTTGCCATATGTTGTCAAATTATGTGAAGATCATTTGCAAAGCATTTTTAGAAAGATAAAATAATGTGCTTTGAGGGGAAGGAAGGATGTGTTTTCATTTGTTCAAGAGTAGAACATTCCTCTAGAGGCAGTTTTACAGTGAGGCTAACGAGGAGGTCTGAGCTGAGGCTCCCTCACTCCTCCAGGTATCTTTCCAGGTCATGGGTAGACCCCCAATAACAGGCTCATTTGATCATGTGTTGTTTGTTTAAGTTTCTGACACACGACATCTTAACCCAATTTACAAGACTCTTGTCTCTTTCTATCTTCTACTTCAACACACTTCTGATCAGGTTGTTAGTTTTGAAATATTCATGGGCATTTTTGGTACATGCCTGAATACTTAATTTTATTTTTTACAATTTTTCTTAAGGAGATCCCTAAAAATTGTTGTAAGATCTGAGGCCCCACAATACTCACATTTGACACTGAATTCATATTCCAGCCAAGCAGGGTTGGTTTTGAGAAAAGCTAAGAGCTCTGCCCTGGTCCTGCTCTTGGAAGGGAGAACAAGAGGAAGCTTCTTGAAACTCTGTGTTGTTGACAGCTGGCTTTCCAGGACAGATGGAAGAGAAGTCTGCCAGAGGCTGGACCTTTGAAAGAAAGAAAAGTTTCCACTAGGATTTTCACTCTGGATTTCAGGACAGGACCCAAGTTCCTTTCATCTGGGTCGCTGTGCCCATGGCCCTCAGCACCATTCCAATGATCAGCCTGGAAGCAGGGCTCACCGTGGCGCCAGGCCAGGAGCAGGGTTCCATGGCACTCAAGCTGCCAAACAGAGATGACAAAGCTGCGCTGGGCATGGCTAGATGCTCAGGACCCAGGATCTGGTCTACTGGAACCTCCAACTTCATCCTCATTAGGGCCTGATTGGGGAAAAGAAGTGAAGAAGAGAAAAAAACACAATTGTATTCTCATACCATCCTATCTCCCATCCAAAGTCTTCATTTCCTTTTGCTCTTACAGAAAACTAAGCGTAAGAGTAAAGACAGACTGAGGAAGAAAAGGAGGATGGTAGGCACATCTAAGGCCCCTTAGAAGTGAAGGGCAGGGAGAGGCACTTCAAGTTGGCCTAAGGGCAAGATTATATCCTTGACATTTTGGGAACAGTCTAAGGTCTTAATGTTTCCCTCCTGCTGTCTTGCTTTGGAATTCTGAACCTATGGAACAAGTCTGTACTTCCCCATCTTTGGCATTGGGAAGAGATGAGATCTGAATTTGAGAGTGAAGAACAGCAAGAAAAGTCAGAGGAGGCTGGGAGCTTGGAGAAAAGATCCTTCTTCATTGAGTACGGTGAGAACGACTGCTCTCTCTCTCTCTCTCTCTCTCTTCATTCTTCTTCTTCTTTTTTTTTTTTTTTGCAGTACTGAGGATACAACCCAGGGGTGCTTTACCATTGAACTATAGCCTCAGCCCTTTTTATTTTTTGAGACAGGGTCTCACTAAACTGCTGAAGTTAGCCTCAAACTTGTGATCCTCCTGCCTCATCCCCCTGACTCACTGGGATCACTGGGATTACAGGTATAATCCATGACTCTCTGGGCTTCCACTTCTAATTCTTGAATTTTGATTACATGCAAACTTTTGATACATTAAAGGCAAAAAAAAATCTCAAGTCTTTTAAGTTAGAACCTTGCATACACAATAATATATAAATACATAAATAAATAATATCAAAACTAGGACCAATATCCAAACCCCATGGGATACCAATTTCTCCATCTCCTGGAACATGCTCTGCCTGTGTCCCCCAATGCTGGATTCCAACAATTAATTAATACCATGTTAAAGGGGATATCCATCCCCAGATTTAAGGGTAGGCTAAATCTCTTCTAGTCCTTGGAATGTAATTACCATTAAGTTTGAAAAACGAGGGCCATGAGCAGTAGTGGCAGGTTTTTTTCAAGTTTATGTAAACAGTGGCTGCAGGGAGCCAGCTGGAACTTGAAATCAAAGCATCCTTGTCACATCAGTGCTTTAAATCTCTAAGCAACTCCTTGAAGATCATCTGGCCCCTGTGAACACAAGCAGCTGATAAAAGGCCCCTCTAAGCTCACTTCTTATCTGTTCCCATGTGTGCAGTAGAGAGCAGAGAATACAGCCACCCAATGGCATTTAGGGAGTGCCTTGGAGCCACATGACAGGACTGGTTTCTGCAGCAGTTCCAGCAGGTGTCCTGGGCCCATGAAGGACCCAGTCATGGGGTTTCTCCCAGGGTGAACCACACTTGCTTCCTTTTGTCCCCTGTTGGACCGCATTCGTCATTGCCAGTCAAGTGAACTCTCAGGGCTACTAAAAAGAAGCAAGAGATCCGCCAGCCACTTGCTGAGAGTGAGGAAAGAGGGGGAATGAGTCTAGTTTTCAGGAATCTGTGATTTGAGCACAAATGAACAGCTCAGCTCAAAAGATCTTCCCAGTCTTGCCCACCCAGGGAATGTGCTCAAGTGTTTTCTTGCTTAACAGCAAATAATGAAGGCCTTGTTGTTGACTTGGCTCTCTGGTACTGTCTTCACTGTAGTGTTAAACTGTGAAGACACATACGATAAGCAAGAACACTTCCTCAGTCTCAAGCCAGCAAGTAACCAATGACCACGGCCATGAGGATAGTTCAACTGAGTGTCTTCAGTCAATTAATCCAATTTCCCCTCAATGGGAGTCCATTTAAGACAAACACAACCAATGTATGCTTCCTACAATACTGACAAGCCTGTCATACACTGGCAACAAATAATAGTTCCTGTTAAACACCCGTCCTGATTTGCTTTAGTGAGGGTGGCCCCTCAGTGCCCTGGGCTCAGAGGAAGGTGTGTCATGGAAGTACCATGGGGAGAAAGTGCAAGGTCTCATTCAGCTCTAGAGAGAGGTATCCTTAGTTCAGTTAGTAAAATTCATCCTGTGAACACTTCTAAAATCAAGAAGAAGTGAAAAAAGCGAAGTCTTTCATGGCTATGTTTCTGTTATTCCCAATTAAAACAAAATCATGAAAAATCTGTGATGTTGCTAGCAATGAAGAATCAAACACTAGGAACTAGGTTTGATCATAAGTCAGAATTGATGACTTGATAGATTCATTCCACTTTTGCACAGTAACATCCACTTTAGGTTATTAAAACTGGAATAAAATAAAGAATCTCACTTGGGCCATCTTCTTACCTTCTTGAAGCATTATACCAAAACCATACCAATTATGTGAATTACAAGTAACCCTAAGTAAATAAACCATTTAATTTAACCTGTTAAGGTAATACAAAAACAATGTCATAGAATAGTTTTGAAATGTTTTGTTTATTCAAACTAAGGAAACATTGACCCATTTGTTTATCCACTGATTTATTCACTCCATATGTTCCAGGAACTGTTTCAGCTCTTGAATACAAACACAAATAAGACCTAGTCTCTAATGCACTGTCCCTCACAGCCCCACATGTAAATGCAGACACATACATACACAGGATTCCACAGTTAAAAAGGGACATGTTCATATGAAGGGAAAAGTATACTACCAATCTGATGAGTAGTTTAGCAGGAATTCTATTTTTTAATCTTTTTTTTTTAATTTGTTTTAATTAGTTACACATGTCAGTACAATGACCTTGACATATCATACCTTGACATATCATACATGAATCAGATGGGATATAATAGAGCAGGAGTTCTGAGATCACAGGAGAAAAGTTGTCAACCCGTTCAGTCAAGGAGAGCTTTACAGAAGAGGTAACCTTTCAGCCGGCCCTTAAAACAGTCAGTCTCTTTGCATGTCTAACACCCAACCAGTTAGCCAACCAAGCAGGCAAAGGCCTGAGGTCCAGGGGATGCTCACCTTTTACTGGCAGGAGAATGTGATGACAAAAAGAAAGAAAATAAGGGGAAAGGAAATCAGAGGAACTGTATTGTCATTTTAAAAATACCTTCTAATGTGCACCAATATTTGCAAATCTCTTGGAAATGCATCAAAAAGGAAAGAAAATTGGATGGAGAGAGAGATGGATAGATATGAGATAAAGCAAATAACTGGTGTGTTATAGAACCTAATTGGAGTATATAGATGTTTACTGTACAATTCTTTTAATCTTCCTGTAATGTTTAAAATTTTTAATAATAGAATGGTGGGGGAATTCACCTTGTATAAAGTTTTTCCTGAATGATCTGTGTAGTTTAGATTTCATTTACCTTTCACTAGCTGTCCATTGCCATTTTAAGAAGTCCACAGAAAATATTTATAAAAGACTTTATTCTATTTTTTTTCCCCTGAAAGTCTTCTAGAGCAAGGACTGGAATCTATTTAGGAACATGAGAATTAATTGATTGCTAGGGATCCATGAACTCTAGGATGGAAACTCCAGACTACATTTAGAAGCTAAAAGAGTATTGAAATGACAATCCAGATACTGATCATGGTTTCTAATTGATTAGTCTTAGATGAGCCTTAAATGTGAATCATAAATAGGTGGAGACTTACAGTTCAATGGGGCAGACAAGTACAAACCTTTACTTCCTCTTCCTCCCAAAATCAATTTAAAATGACACAAAGTACATAATGTGAAAATCAATTTACAACAACCTAGAAAGCAGAAGAGGACCACCAGTTGACCATATACTATGGAGGACTTCTGGAAGTTGAAAAGCCAGTAAAATCATATTGATAAATACACTAGAGTAAAACAAATCATAAGACAAACAAAAAGTGAGGGGTGAGGGAGTGCTAGTGCAGAGAAGACAGCTGCTCTTCCCCAAAGTTCTAGAGTTTGTATTTGGAGAATACAAACACAGGGACCTAGAGAAACCTTGGCAAAGGGTAAATTAAGTAAAGGATGGTCTTCAGAATAGCAGGGGCTGCTGTCACCTACCACCTGAGCATAGGACTTACCCAGGACAAGGTCTTGAGAACATTTCCCAAGGTGGAAAGCCTCCCACCACCATGATCCTCCTGAAGAGAAGTGAGGGGGTGTATTTTGATTTTGCAAAAAAATAAATGTAGAACAGAGTTCCAGGATATTTGGGTTTTATATAATAGACCATACAGGGTAAGGAAGAAAGGTGACTTTTTCAGGAATGGAATCATGGAAGTATTCTACTAGCAGGGTAAAGTCTTCCTCCTTTGGCAAACTTATTAGAACACAACTTGCCTTTCTCCTCTACTCTAGAGAGAAACATGCCTGACAGTAGGCCAAACTTAGCCATCCCTTCCCTTCAGGGGAAAGCCGATCATGGAAATAGATATGCACTAGTAGGAAAGAAAAAAAAAAAAAAGGAAATCAATGGATTTATAAACATAAACAGTCAATTGAAGGTCATCAGAGATTTGAGAATCTCCAAAAGCAAGAGCCAAAATGAATCAGCAGAATAATCTTGAAAGATCTGAAGAAAACAAAAAAAGAAGATGAAAATGGAAGAGAATTTTAAAATTCTCTAACTAGCATGCTCCATGAGAGAAAGAACACAGTACCATTTTCAAAGTAGAAGTCAAAGAATAGGAAGCAATTGTTAAAAAAAAACAAACTAAAGTTGCAGTAATAAAATGGAACATCCAAAGGTCAAATTAGAGATCTGGCTATAAAGAAAAGAAATTTCCCAGAAAATAGAAAAATAAAAAAAGAAAAGAGAAATCTACTTAAGGGTTATTTTTATAAGATTTTCTAATAGAAATGCACTTATGTATCCACTTAATAGAAAAAGAAGAAAGAGAAAACTAAAGAAGTGAGGGACACAAGAAAAGAAATAATAGAGGATAACTTAATTGAGGTAGCAAAGACTTGAGACTCACTATTGACTCTTGAGCAAAAATAATGAATAAAGATGTTTATGTAGACAAAGACTAGAGAAATTTCTGAACTCATCTTGAAAATAAAGGAATAAATTATTTCCAAAGAAACTAACATTCAACCAATGTTCAACTTCATTCTGCAACACAGAATGCTAGAAAATAATGAAATTATTACTTAATGTGTAACATAAAATGAATCTTATTTTGTCAAAGACTCAGAAAGTTTATCATATATGTGCCCTTTCTGAAACAAATTATGAAAAGAAATTCTCCAGCAAATGAAAAGCGAAATAAACAAGGAGGAAGATTTAAAATAAACAATATGGTGGTAAGCAAAGATAACAGCAAGAGGATGATTATAGCTAAAGGGTTGTGATGTGCTTGTGATCTTGATGCAATTGTTAAGAAATATTGAGGCAAAATGTTGAACAAAAAGAGATTCATCTTGAACTAAAATTAGATATGACTTCCATATCGCATAAAATTTGTGGTGGCAAAGAAAGTAAAGTAAGTCTAAATACATTATTCCACATAGAGTGTAGTTACCCTTGTAGAGAAAACTGAATGTGTACTCAGTTATACATCAAAAACTCTGAAAATATGATACTTATTATCATATTTTCAGGGTATATAAACTTTCATTTTTAGTATTTAGACTTCTATATTAATGAGATTTTAAAACAAGTTTGTGATGCTTTTCAAATTAAAAAATAATAATAAATACATTTCCAAAGACATTCATAAAAAATTCAATCATTACAGTAATAAAAAAAAATAATCCTTGGGCTGGGGTTGTAGCTCAGTGGAAGTGAGCTTGCCTGGCATGTGTGAAGCACTGGGTTCGATTCTCAGCACCACATACAAATAATAATAATAAAATAATAATAATTATTATTATTCAGTACGATACCACAATGGTGGATACATGCCATTATGTATTTGTTAAAGCCTATGGAAAGTAGAGTACCATGTAAGCTGTAGACTTTATGTGACCATGATGTATCAGTGTAGGTTCATCAGCTGTAACAGGTATATTGCTCTGTGGAGGCGGGGATTTTGGCAGTGGGGGCAGTAGGGCTGTGCAAGTGTGGGGCGGAAGGATGTGAAAAGTTCTGCAATGAACCTAAAATGGTCTTTTAAAATAGTCAATTTAAAAGGAGGAAAATTGAAGAGCAAAATGTGGTAAATAGAATATATAAAATAACATGGAAAAGATTAAACCCATTACATTAATGATCAAAATAAATATGAATAGACAAACTCTCTATTTCAGAAAATCATCTTATACTATACATTCAATACAACAAAAATCACCTAGCACAGAGAAATGGAAAATGAAGTGATAATAATCAAAGAGATGCCAAGAAAATGCCAAAAGAAAAAAGAAAACAGAGGTGGCAATTATAGTAGTAGACAAAACATATTTAAAGGTGAATGGCTTTAAATTAAAAATGAAAGTTTTTAAAATATCAAAGATAAAATTCATAATAGAGATTAAATAGGTGTATGCAAAATCTATTACATTAAAATATATAACGCTGAGAGCAGCACTTGCCCAAATCCACAAAACTATAATAGTGAAAAAACTTTGACAGATTTAAGTGCTTATACAGAGGACTTTAACAATTTAGCATTTTTGAGATATAGACAGATAGATGATAGATAAATATATTTCTATCTCCTAATTAGAAAATTTGTTGCAAATATCTATCAGAATAAAAATTGATCAAGTATTAGACCACAAAATAGAATGCATGTCCTATTCCTTGACTAAAAAGCAATGAAATTAGAAATTAATTTTTTTTTAGTGTAGATAGAAAAGGTCTATTCACTTGCAAAGTTTTTTTTAAAAAAGCTTTTAAATTATTGAATTAAAGAAAAAAACAAAACTGAACTTATAAGCTATTTAGCAATAAATGATCATGAAGACATGACATTTTGATATCTATGAAATGTCATCAAAGGGTATTCAGAGAAAAGTAAATAGCCTGCAAATAAACTAAGCATTTGATGAATAAAGCAAAAAATTAGAGATTAATTTAAAAGAACACAAATTAATAAAATGTAAAAGAAATTACCAAAAGAGTAGATAATCATAATATCATACATTGTTATTTTTAAGGTCAATTAAAAATTTAAAGTCCTGGTATGTCCAAGCAGAGGGAGAAGGAAGGAGGAAAGGAAGAAAAGATTATGCACAATTACAAAATTTAGGAATGAAAAAGCCACTACAACTATAAGTATAAAGGAAATTATATTTACTATAAATATAAGTATCATGACAAATGTTACATTTATAAAAATATAAATTACTAAAACTGTAAGGATTTGAGAGGCACTAGATTGTGTGCAAATATAAGAAAAAGTAAAAAATAAGTATCAGTTGGGAAGTGGAGGAGAGAAAAAAAGTGTTTTCTTAAACAAAAAAAAAATCATAACAGTCTAATTCAAGAAAACAAATTGAAAATTACAAGAACTTAAAAAAATTTTAAGGAGGTGGCTAGATATGGGAGAAAATTGAAAAATCAATAGCTTTTCTATACACCAACTTAAGCGTTTGTTACAATTTTTAAATATCAATATAAAAATTAAACAGACATTATGGAAAAAAAACTACAGACCAACACCTTCCATGTACAAAGGTACAAAATTTCTCAATAAAATATTAATAAATTAAAGCTAGCAATATATAAAAATAATAATACAGCACCACCAAATTTAGTTCTTCCAAGGAATGCAAGGGTGATTTAACATTTGAAAAGCAGTCAATGTGATTCACCATATTAGAAAACTAAATAGGAAAAATCATATGATCATATCAATATATACAAATAAAACACTAAAAAAATTCAACATCTATTTGTGATAAATAACTTTCAGCAAATCTAAAATATAGGAGAAATTCTTTAACATGATAAAGAGTGTTAATATTTTAAAAATCCTATAACTGATAATTAAAAGCTAAATGCTTTCTCTGTAAGACCAAAAACAAAGAAAGGAAGTCAGCTACATTGTTTTCTTTCATGAGACGATCAAGCAGAAGACAGTATCAGGAAAACAAAGTTTATCATACTCACTGGTCCTACAGATAGAAGGAACGGTAAGCCAGAAAGGGGCCATAAGGGAAAGGCACCAGGGTGGCAAAGAGGCAGAAGATAGGAAAAGGGAAAGGTTTAGGCCAGAGCCTTTACTGGGACTTCTAAGGGGAAGGCACGGCAGGACAGGGCAAACTGCTCAGGATTGGCTAGTTTCAATAATTTGACACGATTTGAACTATAGGGGTGACTCCTACTTGCCTGGTACCTGGGCCCAAGATGGTGAAGATGAGAAATATTGCTTCCTGGGGTATACGGGCCAGACAGAGGAGACTTGGCCCTGGATAGGGTGGCCTTTATGTCAAAGTCATGTTTCTGGCTGGGCACTTTGCTATCTCTAAGAATTGGATAACCCCAGGAAGGGTGGCCCTTCCCCAACCAGAAAGATTTTTATTTGTTTGTTTGTTATGAGGTCAAAACATTATGTGGAAAAGTTAAAAATATAAGACAACTTTCACCACTCTTATTCAACATTATAGTAAAAGTCCTGTACAGGATCTATATGCTCAATACTCCAAAAAGCTGATGGAAGACATCAAAGATCTAAATAAGTAGATGTACCATTTTCATGGATTGAAAGACTCGTTCCTCCCCAAGCCAACTCTTAAGTTTATAAAAATCCCAGTAAAACAATAAGACAAAATTTACATGAAAACACAGAGGAGTTAAAACAGCTAAAATAAATTTGAAAAAGAAGGAAAAGGTGAGAGAAATCCATCCTTTATAGACTTACTTCATAACTACAGTAATTAATAGTCTGAGGGTTATTTTTTAGGTTTATAAAAGATAATATATATTGAGAACCAAGATGGGTGCCTTGGGCCTAGTAAGTGCTTAATTGTGTCAGCAATTAATCACACATTTTACAGCTCAAGAAGCAATGTTTGAAGAATGTAAAGTAGAATGCTTATAGTCATATAGATAATCAGTGTTGGAGACAAATTTGAGCTAGGCCCCCTGAATGATTTCAAATTCCAGACCACTTACCACCATACTATAAATATCACCAAAAAATAAATTATCATTCCAAAGGCCACTTCTACCTTCCTTTTTATTGAGACTTATTTGTCCATAGATGGTAGAATTCAAATAACTCTTTAGAATATCCCAATTTATAAGTATTGGAACCATTTGTGATCTAAATTGGCCTGACCATTCAAACTTTTTATTTTTATGTGTATTTTTCTTTGCTAAGAAGTCAATCCGATGGTTATCCTTGACTCTTTCAATACTGGGCCTCTGATACACACTTAAGGATCCAAAATTTCCTTTCTGTAAAACATAAAATGCCTTGTCCCCTTCCCATAAATGATTAATCAGAAGTATTATTATCCCAACAAGCCCATGATCGATAGGAACATCTTCATTTGTGTGTAAATGATGCCCGTCTTCCGGGGCCAGTGCTTTCTCTCACTCCTACACCTGCAGAAACTAAAACAGATTAAATGGGTCTCCTCAATACATCCCATGAAATATTGATTAAAGGTCTGGTTGAAATAAGAGTATTAATGTAGACTTAAAGCACTCAAGTGAGTAAGAACACCCCAAGGGTAAACGTTCCTACCGAGCAAGTGAGACAAAAATTGGATACTCTGGAAATGGTGAGAATGTTCCTGGGTACACAGATCCTTTTTGCAATCTCACATAGCAAAGCAGGACTTTTAACAAATGATCCCAGTGATAAAAGCCTGGCCCTGGGAGGGAGGGCTACGGTGGAAGAAAAGTTAAAAAGAAAGAAACAAGAGGCAAGCAATGATGTTATAAATTATTTCTCTTAAAACCATGAAATGTGTTTACTCTCTCCTTTTATTTGATCTCCTTCCCATTCCCACCCAATACCCATAGAAATGAGCCACATTTTTCTGGGGAAAAAAAGAAGGGAAAGATTCTCGTCTGCTCTGGAGATGCCACAGTGCCTCTAACACACAGCCTATGTTTAGCTTCTTGGTTAGTCATCTCAGACTTAGCTTTTCCCTGTTTTTTGAAGGGTTATACTTGGTCTCTTTTTAGAATCCAAGGAACCAATTTACATTTATTTTACTTAGGAATTGCTGTAATTTTAATCCTGAATGCCCTCTCCCTCCTGCAGGGCCTTGTGTTAAAGACTTGGCTGCCTGCCTGGGGTGCTCTTGGGAGCTGGTGGAGCCTTAAGAAGGTAGGGCCTAGTGGAAGGGAATGAGCTCTTTAGGGAAATGCCCTGGAAAGGGATATTGGGGTCTGAGTCCCTCCTCCTCTCTTTCTTTGCTTCCTAGACACCATGAGGTGGACCAGCCTCCTCCACCATGCACTTCTACCACAATATACTTTAGGCCACAGACCTAAAGCAACAGGGCCAAGCAACCAAGGGCTGAAATCTTTGAAACCATGAACCAGAATTACTTCTTCATCCTTAAAAGTTGACTGTTTCAGGTATTTTGTCACAACAATGGAGATCTGACCAACACAGACATGATAAGAGCTGAAAGAAGTATTATAGAACTCCCAATCTTTTTCATTTTCCAAATGAGGAAACTAAGGTCTATATAGGCAAAAATTATTTTTCTAAAGATTCCCAGGATATTGCTAGCAAAGCCCAACATAGAGCCAGGATTCTTGAACATCTACCAATGACCCCAGATGGAGGTCTGCTTCATTCCCCTAGTGAGCATTTAGAAGTGTGGGGGGACGCAAAGACTGAGGGATGTTACTGTCCTAACAACTAGGAATGCTGAATGTGCCACATTGTTCAGTGTTGTCCTCCCAATGACACCAATGTGGTTTCCATGGAAACATTACTAACCCTGTCTCTACCTGACCATGTATATACATTTCTTGGGACCATTCTCTCCTATTACACCCATGAGCACCACTATTACTGCAATTTTTATCATCCTGCTGCTTTGTAAAGCTCTTTTAATATCTCAGTGCCCAAGATCAAGTCCCCTTTCTTTTCCAACCCAAGATTGAATTCCCCTCTACTAAGAGCCAGACAAGGACAATCTTCAAACATCCTCAGAGCCATAACAGGGAGGAAGGCCTTGAGAGCATGTGCAAACCTCAGCAGACGTATGGAAATTCTTGTCCTGTCTCTTGTACACTTAGAACAAGTGTACAAGTCTAAGTCCACGTAGAACAAGTAAGCACATTCCAGATTTATTTTTTGTTCCAACCATGATCAGATAACATCAGCAAATATTCTGTTATGAATTTCTTCAACATCTACCAGCACCCCAATAACTCAAAACTTAGAATGAGTCATTTTATGTACTTAAAACCGAGAGCACATCCAAAGTACATTTATAGACATGAATTGATGTGGACATACTTTATATACAAAAGAGATATGAAAAATTGTCTCTATATGTGTAATAAGAATTGTAATGCATTCCGCTGTCATGCATTTAAAAAATAAAATCAATTTTAAAAAAGTTGAGAGTACATCACAAATTATCATATGTAATCTCATGATTCTCACAGGAGCCATTAGTTAGAAAGAACTTTTTTTTTTTTTTTTTGTCCATTTGGTCCTAGAAATCCTTCCTCCTTTATCAAGGCAGAGCCCCTGAGGATGCTGTGATTGTTTTAGTTCAGGGAGCTGAAGTCCAACTTTATAATTTCAGTAGTTGGAGGAGACATAGAACTGCATTCATGTTCAAAGCAATGTCAGCCCATTCTCGGACAGCTTGCAGTGTTATTGTAGATGCTCTCAACTTGATTTAAAGCAGCTTATATCTTAGATATTTATTACCTACCTTGCAAGAAGGATGAGACTCCAAAGGCTTAGGAACCTTGGTAACACATCTTCTGCTGAAAACTGACCAGCGAGGAGAAGCTTAGATTCTAATCAGGAAGCTGCCATGTTAAGAGATTGTCACCCCCACAGCTTCTCTAGAAAGAACAAAAACACCAAGAGCTGCTACGGGGCATTTAATGAAAAGCAAGGATTTATATTGCAAACTAGGGACAAAAATAAGATATCTTTTTAAACCTGAAGTTATAAATAACAGTCAAGCACGTCTTACCTCTTAATAGCAATGAACTCCCAAAGAAAAGATTTGTAAATAGGTGTGAAAGAATCTTTTTTCTCACACCATTCTTTCCCTACCTCTTCCATACTCTACAGGGAGGCAGAATTATACAGATTGCTCAATGTTCACATCCATCCTTTAATCTAATGCCTATCGCGTGCCAGGATACATGATTCAAGATGAACAAGAGGCAACCTTGCCCGTGTACAGGAAAGAAACAGGTACAATAAGATATAGATAACACTGTGAGGGCTACATATAAAAAGGAGCTTTATATATAAAAAGGAGAGTAACTAAGAACAGAGTAGGGTCGAAGAGCATGAGAAGAAGATTAACATTAAATAGGGATGAGAGATGGGAGGGAAAGGGAAAGAGAAGGGAAATTGCATGGAAATAGAAGGAGACCCTCAGAGTTATACAATAGTAGATACAAGAGGAAGTGAGGGGAAAGGGAAAAATAATACAAGGGGGACAAATGAATGTCAGTAGAGGGGGCAGAGAGAGAAGAGGCGAGGGGAGGGGAGGGGAGGGGGGATAGTAGAGGATAGGAAAGGCAGCAGAACACAACAGACACTAGTATGGCAATATGTAAATCAATGGATGTGTAACTGATGTGATTCTGCAATCTGTATTTGGGGTAAAAATGGGAGTTCATAACCCACTTGAATCAAAGTGTGAAATATGATATATCAAGAATTATGTAATGTTTTGAACAGCCAACAATAAAAAATTTAATAAAAAAAAAAAAAAAAAAGGAGCTTTTATTGGTCCTAAGCATCAACAGACTACAGAACCAACTGGAATTTTGTCATCAGATTTTCCAGTCTAGAATAGAGGGAAGAAAGTGCTCCCGTTCTGCACGAGGAGACTCCCCTGAGATAAAGGCCCAAAGAAAAAACACCCCTCTTCCACATCACACCCTTAACTAAGCACAAAAGGTTGAGAATCTGCACATGGCCATTTTGCTGCCAATCACTGGGAACCACAGAAGGCACGGAACAGCCCTTGGGGCATTATGGATGGGAGGACTGTCTGGCCCTGGTCTGTGTCCTCTGTGAGGAGCCAGGGTGGAGGGGGTGGATCTGGCTCACTGGGCAGTTCTCCCCTCCCACCCCCTGGGCTCTGTCATAGACAGGCCATGACTGTCTCAGAAACCGAGAGGAATGCCTGGAGCCCCTGTATGTCTTCTCACTTGTTTGGGTACCATCCACATATACAGGAAGGACTTTCTCAGCCAGGAGCTCAAATAAGTCTTACTATCTACAACCCCAAGCTAAGCTGCTAAATTGAGTCTAAATTTTTTTTACAAATTTAGTCATATTATTCTATTAAGCACCTCTGACTCCTTAAAGAATGAAATGCTCTAATAGATAAAGATGCTCAAACTGGGCTTAAAAAATGTGTGTGTGTGTGTGTGTATATATATATATAAAATATATAATTTATATATGCATATATATCAACATTATACTAGATAGATTTTAAGGCCAAAAAAAATTACTGGAGCTTAAAAGTACACTATACAATGATAGAAGGTTTATTTCATCACACATATAGAATACCACCAAATTCATGTCTTTTAAGCACAAATGAAATGTTTAAAAAAGACAGGAACAAGTTCTAAGTCATGAAGAAAGTCCTACTGAATTTCAAATGATTCAAGTCATGTGGGAAATTAGGAAATACACATGTGTTTGAAAAGTAAGAAATACAATCCTCAAAAATCTATGGGCCAAAGAAGAAATCATAATAGAATTGAAAATTAAGTATAAATATAATGCTAAACAACAACAACAACAACAAAAGCCTGCTTTTAATACTTGTCAGCTGTAGCCAAAGGAATTTCTCTTGATCAGTTTTGCTGATTGATTTCTTGATAAACTTTTTAGTCTTTAAAAAAAAACTTTTATCTTTGTTGATCCTGTTTGTTATATATTTATTTTCTAATTTATTAATTTATACTCTTAACTTTCTTAATTTTTTTCCTTCTACTTTATTTGGGCTCATTTTGTTGTTCTTTTCCTAACTTTTTGAAATTAATTTTGGATTAGATCAAACTGTTTCCCAATCACCTCTGAAAATTATGCTGCAGTCTCCAACTCATCCATCTGAACAACACGTTAGTGGGTTCAACTCAAGTGTAAGTATTCATGGAGAGATTTATTCTTTCCAAAAAGTTTTATTTTTCTAAGAAAGTAGTATATAAAGTAAGCAATATGAGAAGACTAAAAGTAAATCATCCTTCACTCCAGGTTGAAAAAAAAATCTTAAGTCAGAAATACATATCAGAAAAAAATAGTAAGAACAAAAATATATCCCACAGAAAACATCACTAAAAAGCTCAATATTCACATCTCAGAAAAAGAATTCACCTGGGCACAATGGCACACACCTGTAATCCCAGTGATGGGGAAGGCTGAGGCAGGAGGATCACAAGTCTGAGGCCAGCCTTAACAATTTAGCCAGACTCTGTCTCAAACTTAAAAGAATAAACTAAAAGGACTGGGTATGTAGGTCAGTGGTAAAATGCCCCTGGATCCCATCTTCAATACTGAAAAGAAAGAGAGGGTGGAGGAGGGAGAGGGAAAAGGAGAGGGAAAGGGAGAGGGAGGGAGGGGGAGGGGGGATGAAAGAAAAGAGAGAGGATTCACCTTTCCCGCACAGTGAGTCTACTGCAGTGGCTGAAAGGAGCCAACATTCTCTCTAACTCTTCATGGATATGAATATGAAGTGATAGTTGGGCTCACTGGTGAATTTATTCACCCAGGCCATCCAGAGCTTAATATGAGTTCAGTATTCACTCTAGAGGCCAGAAGGTCAAGGAGAATATTCCCCTCCTATGGGCTTCTTAATCATCTCCCAAGCTAATGATAAGCATGAAAGGAATCGCTAAAATCCTATGAGACTGTCTTCTCTAAGCCGACTGAGTCATTTCCCTTGACTCTTGAGAAATTTTCTGAGGTGCCTAAACATTGCTGAGTTCTGAGTTCCTCCATGTCCTCTAAGGGAACCCTCCCGCTCAAAAAAAAAAAAAAGCTTATTTCATTCACATTGGGTAACTGCCCAGCTACACATCAGCTGTGTCTGAAGGACTAAATGTACAAGTTACTGTGACAGAGAACTCTTGAATGTGATCATGTCACCACCAGTCCTTTTAGCTTTGCAATAGAGGAACTTCCCCAGAAATTTCCAATAAAAAGCTATTCCTTGGAGTCTGCGGAAATGATAATTCTGCCTGAAGGATGAAACATGATTGAGGTCAAGGACAGGATGTTAGAAGTGCTGGTTTCGATTCTGTTACCACCAAATTATGTGACCATCCATGTGTTGGGGTAATTTCACTAAAGGGCTGTAACATACAACCTCTTAAATTTCCATGGCAAAACACTATAAGGTGTGTTTCACATCCACGTGTCCTGCCATCTGTGTGCTATCTCAGTGATGCTGGTTTTATTGATCTTATTTTACTGTCATCTTCCAGGGTTTCCTGAGTCCTCTGCAGGATCCTTTGATTCAAGTAATGAGTGAAAGAAGACGTTTGCCAGACATGGGATGGCACGTGTCACCTTTGCCCACATCCCAAGGGTATTCCCATAACCCTAATATCACCATAATGTTTGGGAAATGTCTTTATGGGACCCCAGAACAGAGGGATGAAACCAAGCAGCACAGAGGCAGTCTGCTGAGCAAGAATGCATGCCACCCAAGAGCTCTACCACTTGTTTTCACTGTATCAAAAAAGATCATCAAACAAAGCCATCTCTGAATTCACACCCAGTTTTGCTGTTCTGTGATTCCTGGAGAAAAATACAGATGGTCCCAGATTTCCAGTAGATTTGGGATTTTTCAACTTTAGGATGGTGTGAAAGGGACATGCATTCAGTAGAAACCACACTTCAAAATCTGAATTTGGATCTCTTTCCTGGCATGATCTGCCATCTGACTCTTCCAATGGTGGCCAGTGGCTGGCCGTAAGCCACAGCTCCCAGTCAGCCACATGATCACAAGGCAAAACGACCCTTCCTGTGAAGCACACTGTGTTGCTGAGCTAGGGAACTCAGTGGGTTAGGTGGATTAAATGCATTTTTGATTCAATATATTTACATTTCCCATCATAAGTCCAGAAGGACTTGTATCCCTAGCTTGGTTTTAGATACCTAACTTGCTATAATCGGAGACTTCAACTTCTTGATACAACATTCGTCTTCACTACTTTCACTGACATTCCAAAAGGTAACGGAATGCTGAAGATGAGCTGCCAACAACAAAGCAGGGTCCTTCCCATCCCTGGCACGCTAAGACCCACTGGGCATGCTCCTCATTTAGCAAAGAAATGGTCCCAAAATCCTGGGATTAGAAAAAGTAGGAGTGATTTTACACAGGCTGAGCCCCCATGGTTATTGATGCAGTTGCAAGAGAAATTAAGAGGGTTGGTGATGATACTGGACTTAATGGATGTGTTTTTCTGAAGATCTCCAAAGTCGGTTCGTCTCTATGGCTGGGAAACATTGCTGAGATGAGCATAAAGCAATAATCTGTCATTGATGTGTATCTGAGTGTTACTATCAAGATTCAAGTAAGCACTTAAATCAATAATAAATGTGAAATAAACTGGTTAACTACCAAATAAATCAGCCCAGTGCAATTTCCCCTGGTGTCTCATTTTCTTTGTTTTACATTACTAAAAGTTATAGAATATCAGGCTAATGATTTTTTCACTTTACTTTATCATCATAATTAATCCAGTTCTATTGCTTATATGTTCTAAAAGTCGATCTAAGAAAAGGTTTAGATACCACATTTTTTAGCTAGAAATTTGTAAAAAAAAATAAAAATAAATAAAAATAAAACAGGTAGGTTCAACTTTAGGATAGTGTGAAAGGGACATGCATTCAGTAGAAACCACACTTGAAAATCTGAATTTCGATCTTATTCCTGGCATGATCTGATGTCTGACTGATATTAGATGGGTTGTCTTCCCAGCTAGAATTGTAACTTTGTATCAGAAAAAGAATTTGTATACATCAGTATTTTCTAAGAGTGGGGTTAATAAAGGATAATTTGCAAAAGATGATTGTTAATATGCCTTTTTTCAAAACTCTTTCCATTGTCTCATTGTTTAAATTTAAACTTCAAATTGCAACTCTTTCCACTATATTTGTTGTGGCCACAACTAATGAGTATAAACAGAGATTCTCATGACAGGATTTTCCTTAGAAGGCTCTCTGGAGACTTCCCCTTTTTTTTGTTAAATTCTATGCATGCACTACTGAATATTAAAATAGATTAACAGTTGACTGATATCACCTTGAACCAGAGCTGGGCTGATTATCTAATGGGAACTAAAGCACCCTGATAGAATTTTGTGAAATTCTCATTAGCACAAATCTGTTTTAAGTGTTTTTGTAATATATACATCTGATCATAATCAGGTGAAAGTCAGTAATTATGTTAGCTTAGAATTCTGAAGCTAATTAATGTGTCACACTGTATCATGACCAAGGTACTATTATCCTAAGAGTGTAATGGTCATTTATCAATTAATATAATTTATTAAATTAATAATTCAAATGACAAAATACATGCAATGATTCCTACAAAGGCCAAAAAGGATTTTGCTAAAAATCAATAATCATTTGTTTAAAAAAACTCTTAAATACTAGAAATAAAAATATATTTTCTTAATATAATAAGGAACAGCTTTCTTAGAGAAATAGCCTAAATCACAAATTTGTGATGAGGTCGAATGTAGTGGCACATGCATGTAATTCCAGTGATTTAGGAGCCTGAGGTAGGAAGAGTCCAACTTTCAGGCTAGCTTCAGTAACCCTCACTCACTTAGCAAGTTCCTGCCTAAAAATCAAAAATATAAAATACTTGGGATGCAGCTCAGTGGAAAGGTGCCCCTGGGTTCAATCCCCAATTAAAAAAAAATTAGTGGTGAAGCACTAGTATGTTAAAGCCAAAAACAAGCCAAGGACCCCCAATATCACCACTATTACTCAGCATTGATCTGTGGCTTTTTACTAAAGAAATAGGTTAAGGGGAAAAAAAAAAAAAGAGGCCAGGTGTGGTGGCTCATGCCTATAAAACCAGCAGCTCCGGAGGCTGAGGCAGGAGGATTGTGGGTTCAAAATCAGCCTCAGCAACTTAGCAAGGCTGTGAGCAACCTAGTGAGACCAGGTTTCAAAAAAAAAAAAAAAAATTAAAGAGCCAGAGAATCTCATTGAATCTGTATAGCAAGCATTTTGCATAGTATGGCAATTTTGACAATATTAATTTTGCCTATCCAAAAGCATGGGAGATCTTTCCATCTTCTAAGGTCTTCTTCAATTTCTTTCTTTAGTGTTCTGTAGTTTTCATTGTAGAGGTCTTTCATCTCTTTTGTCGATTCCCAAGGTTTGGGGGCTTTGTTGTTGTTGTTTGTTTTTTGAGGCTATTGTGAATTGGGTAGTTTTCCTAATTTCTCTTTCAGAGAATTCATCACTGATGTATGGAAATGCATTTGATTTCTGGGTATTGATTTTATATCCTGCTACTTTGCTGAATTCATTTATTAATTCTAGAAGATTTCTGTTGGAGTTTTTTTTGGATCCTTTAAGTATAGAATCATGTAGTCAGAAAATAATGATAGTTTGAGCTCTTCTTTTCCTATTTGTATCCCTTTAATTTCTTTCATTTTTCTAATTGTTCTTGTTAGAGTTTCAAGGACTGTGTTGAATAGAAGTGGTGAAAGGACATCTCTGTCTTGTTCCAGTTTTTAAAGGAAACGCTTCCAATTTTTCTGCATTTAGAATGATTTTGGCCTTGAGTTTAGCATAGATAGCTTTTACAATGTTGAGATATGTTCCTACTATCCCTAGTTTTACTAGTGTTTTGAACGTGAAAGGGTGCTATATTTTGTCAAATGCTTTCTCTGCATCAATTGATATAATCATATGATTCTTATCTTTAAGTCTATTGATGTGATGCATTATATTTATTGATTTCCATATGTTGAACCAACCTTGCATCTCTGGCATAAACTCCACTTGATCCTTATAGAAATAGAAAAAGCAATCATAAAATTCATTTGAAAAACTAAGAGACACAGAATAGCCAGAGCAATCCTTAGCAAGAAGAGTGAAGCAGGAGGCATCACAATATCAGACCTTAAACTATACTATAAAGCTATAGTAATAAAATGGTATGGTGTTGGCACTAAAATAGACATGTAGACCAATGGTACAGAATAGAAGACACCAAGACAAACTCACATAAATTCAGTTATCTCATACTAAACAAAGATGCCAAAAACATACACTGGAGAAAAGATAGCCTCTTCAATAAATGGAAAAACTGGAAAACCATATGCAGCAAAATGAAAATAAACCCTTATCTCTCACCATGCACAAAACTCAACTCAAAGTGAATCAAAGACCTAGGAATTAGACTAGAGACCCTGCACCTAGTAAAGGAAAAAGTAGGCCCAAATCTTTATCATGTTGGATTAGGCCCGACTTCCTTAACAAGACTCCTAAAGCACAAGAAATAAAATCTAGAATTAAAAAGCTTCTTCTTAGCAAAAGAGACAATCAATGAGGTAAAGAGAGAGCCTACCTTTTGGGAGCAAATTTTTGCCACATGCAGGTCAGATAGAGCACTAATCTCCAGGATATATAAACAACTCAGAAAACTTAACACCAAAACCAACCAAACAAATAACCCAATCAATACATGGACTAAGGAGCTGACACTTCTCAGAAGAAGATATACATTCGATCAACAAATATATAAAAAAATGTTTAACATCTCTAGTAATAAGAAAAATGCAAAACAAAACTACTCTAAGATTTTATCTCACACCAGTCAGAATGGCAGTTATCAAGAATACAGGCAACAATAAGTGTTGGGGAGGATGTGGGGGTCCCCATTGCCTATGGGACTGCAAATTGGTGCAACCAATCTGGAAAGCAGTATGGAGATTCCTTAGAAAACTTGGAATGGAACCACGTTTTGACCCAGCTTTCCCACTCCTTGGTCTATACCCAAAGGACTTAAAATCAGCCAAATATAGTAACACAGCCAAATCAATGTTTATAGCAGCTTAATTCACAATAGCTAAATATGGAACAAATCTAGATGCCCTTTAATAGATAAACAGATTTAAAAAACTGTGGTATATATACACAATAGAATATTACTCAGCAGTAAAAGAGAATAAAATTATGGCATTTGCAGGTAAATGAATGGATATGGAGAATATCCATACTTACTAAGCAAAGTAAGCCAATCCTCAAAAACCAAAAGTTGAATGTTCTCTCTGATAGATGGATGCTGATCCATAATGAAGGGGACATGGGAAAAATAGAACTTTGATTGGGCAAAGGAGAAGGAGGGGTGACAAGGGGGCATGAGGGGAGGAAAGATTGTGGAATGAGATGAACATCATTGCTCTAGGTACATGTATGACTGACTGCACATAAGGTGTGATGCTACATCATGTACAACCAGAGATATGAAAAGTTGTGCTGCAATTGTGTACAATGGATAAAAATGCATTCTGCTGTCATATATAACTAATTAAAATTAATTAATTAATTAATTTTAAATATATATATATACTCACACACATACATACACACCTTTGAACAAATTAAAAAAATTCTCCAATAAAAGAGGGGGGCAGAGATGTGGCTCAGTGGTTAAGCACCCTTGAATTCACTATCTAGCGCGCGCACACACACACACACAGGAGAAGTAGACTAAAAGGGAGGAGGGAAGAAGGAAAAGAAGAGGAGGAGGAGGAGGAGGAGGAAGAGAAGTAAGTTTAAATATTAGAATTGAAAAAAATAAATTATCAAACAGGAGACTATAGACCTAATCAATGCCACCTCTTCCATTTGTCCCTGGTGTTAGAACTGCTTCACTAAATCAGTGGTTTTGATCACAGGTCTAGACTCCTGAATCCAGGGCCTCACACATTAAGCAAGGTTCTACCACTGATCTACACCCCCAGCCCTTTTTATTCTACTTGAGACATGATCTCACTAAGTTACCCAGACTTACCTCCAATTTATGATCCTCCTGCTTCAGCCTCCTGAGTCACTGAGATTACAGGTGTGTGCCACATGCCCATTTTACTTACTTTTTAAAGTCACTAAGTAAAGACTCGGAAAATTAAGATATGTGGTACTTGTGCCTGAGTCTTCCAACATGGGTTCTTCGGAACATGAGTTTTAAGTGTGCTGTCAAATGGCTAATAAAGTTCTAAGTAAAACAGGACTTTTTTTTTCCCTGAAGTACTTCAACCTATAATATACTTAACTCCATGCTCTGAATATACAAGAAGGAGCCCAGTGTATAATGTTCCCAAATGTATCTGGCCAGAGACCCCTCTGCCCCATTTTTTGTGAAGTGTCTCAAGGGATCAGTATTCCATGGAACATGCTTTGAGAAATGCACTTCTGGGATTTTCTCCCATTTCACAGGTGAGAAAACTGAGGCCTGGGGAGAAGTCACTTGCTAAAGGCACCTGGGTGAATCAATAGGCAGACAGGGATGTGCAGCCTGTCCCATCTTGTTCTGGGTTGGCTCTGCTACCATGCCTGCCTCTCTAGGAAGTGCTCTGGGAATAGCTTTCTCTATCCCTTCTCTGGGGGGATCAGTGCTGTATCAGTCACCCCAGGTTGCCACAGCAAAATGCCACTGACAGGGTGGCTAAAGCAGCAAAAATGATTTTTTCCCCCAGTTCTGGAGTCCATAAGTTCAGGAGTGAGGTGTCAGCAAGACTGGTCTCTTCTGAGGCCTCTTTCTGGGCCCACAGATGGCCACCTTCCTGCTGTGTCCCCACATGGCCATTCTTCTCCCCTATTCCCATGTTCTACTGTCCTCTTCTATAGGACAACAGCTATTTTTGAATAAGACCCAACCATATCACCTTACTTTACCTTAATTGACTCATCAAAGACTCTGCCTCCAAATACAGTCAGTTTCTGAGATATTGGGGTTCAGGGCTTCATTATACAAATGGACAGGGACACAATTCATTCCATAAAAGGCTATTTCTCAGTGTCTACCATGTCCTGTGCTTCTCTCAGACATAGCCCACATCTCACTAAGTATACATAATTATGACATCTGTCTGCCTACTAACCCATGAGCAATTTGAAAGCAGGAACTATGTTGATATGACTATCAAATATTTCAGTTCTTAAAACTTTCTAGATGCTCAATATATATATATATTTGTTAGTGCGTGGATTGTGAAGTCAGAGGACCTGACTCCAAGTCTGTGTTCTACCCTAACAGAGTGATCCCTGAGACAAATAGATATAATAAGAACCTCCCACGGTTTTGGTGAGAACTCAATAAAATATGTCCCTGGCAAAGTGCCTAGCACATAAACAGAGCTACATAAATGTTAATTGAATCTGAGGCTATATCCTCTTCCTAGATATCTATAAAAAACTAATTAATAATAGTGATTGCAAAGACTTAGTAATTGCATTGCTTCATAAAAACAATAATAATGAGGCATGTTAATTCAGGGCACGTAGATACATAAAGGATTTTTTCATCAACAACAATATTCCACACAAGTCCAACATCACAGGTGGAAGCCAATTTCAAATCTTGGTGACTGAATTCTGTTAGCCAAGGACTCAGTTTCTTCCTAGTATGACATGCAGGATACCACGTAACCCCCTTCCAGGACAAAATAAGGAACAATTTCCACACTCCTTGGCCCTGTAGAGGAGTGCAACACTGGATCTGTTGCGTTTTGTCAGATCCTTCCAGGCTTACATATAGCAGCTAACAAAGAACATTGAAACACTTTGATGTTATTCAAGGAAAAGATCTGCTTTAGTTCTATTCAAAGAGGCAACGCTTTGGGTGAAGAGAGGTCAAGCTCAGCCACAACAGAAACCTACTTGCCCCACATATCAGTTACCTAACACCCCGATAATGCTGCAATACAGCGACCCTGTGATGCTCAGATCCCTGCTTGGGGACTAATGCCCTTCTGGATCCACCCCAAGTTCACAGTGAGGACACGTTTTCCCCCAGGTTTCTCCCAGTGACTGAGAACAGTAATGCTCTCTACTAACACAAACCCACTTCTGTGAGATGCAGAGATCCTTGAACAGTGACCTTGGTTCCAGGACTACCCTTCAACTAGCCAGAACTTTCTTAGAACGTGTCACAGTCTGAGACTGTTCTGCCCAAACCTCCCTTCCCTCTTTTTGTTTTTGTTTTTTTTGTTTGTTTGTTTGAAATTAGACCCACATTTCAATCTGAAGGTCCTCTCCATCTCTGTCTCCCTCCCCTTTATCCTTCACAGGTATTTCATACAAATCAGTCTCTTGAACAATAACTTCCATCTTGGCATATACTTCTCAGAGGATCAGAATTAACACACACACACACACACCCCAATTTAATCCCCTAAGACCATAAGCCTTTCTCTTTGTTTGTAAGTCTATGGGTTGGTTTATGCCGGCTGGATTGCTCATATATCATGATGGTGGCTCAGCCTGGCACAGGATGGTCTAGATGGCCTCAGCTCTAGCACCGTTGTATATGACCACTCATCCCTGGGCTTGTGCCCATGGCATTACCTCAGAAAATAATCAAAGTGCTCTGACTTCTCAAGATCTGCTCTTGAAACTTAATGAAATCACTTCCACTGCATTTAGCAGGTCCACAACGTGAAAATACCAGCCTAGATTTAAGGGTGAGGAAACGGAAAACACCTCTTGATAGGAAGAGTTGCAAAAACCACATGGCAAAAGCCATGGCGATGGGGAGGGGTGAAGAACTTCAGCATTTCTGCCACCGATCCCTCCTACCCCATTTCCCAACATTATCACCATGCACACGTACCAGGTGTACTGCTGATAACCACCTTGGCCTTTGGAGAACTGTCCAAGTAGACTTGACCAATCAGTTTCTCTGGTCTCTCCACTTAGGCTTGGCTGCCCGTCACAGAGCCTGGAAATCTGCAAGGCAGAGCTCCCAGCTGGTGCAAGTCATGGGTAAGTGATAAACACAGCCTTTGGAAGCTGCTCCTAGTGTTCCAGGCTTCCTCATGGGGAACTTGCAGTGCAATGAGTCCTGTCCACACACCCCACCACCACCACCACCCCCACCTCCGTCTGTTCCCTGTCACCCCGCATCAGTTTCAGGTCAGAATGCTAAGAAAAAAACAGGCCACATTAGCATTTGAACTCAACCTTACTTTTGGAGGAGCAAACTGACAATTAGGACCAGGACCTGCATCAAAAAAGAGCAACCCAGCATGAAGCCCGTCTAATTAGTCATATGAACAGAGAGCTTCCCCTCCACTTCCTCACCAGCCTATGCTTGTCAGATCTGATAAGGGCGGTTTTGCTCCCTGACATGCTATTGAAAAGGGATTGGGAACAGGTAGTTGCACGTTAATACCATGAGTGCCCCTCTCTGAATCACAAAATGTTCTTCTAAAAATCACGTTTAGATTCCTTTTGGGCCTCTTGAGTTGTGAACAAATTTGTGAAGTGAGACTTTTCATTACGCTCCGAACACAGACCAGGAAAGAAAGCCAGCTCATGGACTCCTTCAGAGCCCCCACCTTTTTAATACCTTGTCTTGTGTTAATGGGAAACTGAGCAAGATGAAGGATTCAAGATGAAGGCTGGACATGGGCTGCTAATCCTGGGGACTGGATTGTTTAGGCTTCTGCACGTTATGATTTTTTTTCCCTTAAAAAGTTTGAGTGCCACTAAAGGTCACTGGTCTTGTCGTCAGAAAAGATTAAGGAAGACATCCACATGGCACCTTGAAGAGGCAGCTCTGGGAGTTGCAAAAGCAACTCTCCTACTTTCGAGGGGTCATTGGGAACCCGACCTTGGGGAAGAGAAGCTCTGCCCTGATGGGATATCTTGTACTGCCTGGATTCTCACGGTGGGATGACCTGGCTTTCCTCTCTGCATCTGCGGTTTTACTCATCCGAAGGCTCAGCTTTTTGAGCAAGCCAAATCAATCTCTCTCTCTCTCTCTCTCTCTCTCTCTCTCTCTCAGCTCCTGAAGAGCACATTGTGACCACATGACTAGTAAAGTGATTGAACTCACTTCTCTTCCAGTTTGGAGTTCATGCCTATCATGTATAAGATGACTCTCTTTACTGTAACCACAAGCATACTTTTATTTTCTCATTAAATTGTTAAGCAAAGATCTATAGCGAGTGTCCCACAGCATGGAGAATGAGAGTTGGAACAAAAGCACCCCTCTTTTTGGCCTCCCTTTCACTTTCCCACTCTCTTTTGCAGTTAGAGAAAGCCCTCTGATAAAGAAACCGCTTGCTTCATTAATTCTAGCTGGCTTTGTGGGTTCCTTAACTAGGTCATAAATTCCTATCTATCCTTCAAAACCTTCCCTAGAAAGCCCTTCCGGCAACATTTCCACAACATCTTCTCTATCCTTCTAGTACATAATATCTTTCTGTGACCTTTTCCTTTTGTGCCTAACTAACCTATGGACCCCAAAGACAGAGCTTATGTTGTATCAACTTGCAACCTGAGACACCTGCCTACCCTCACTATATATTTGTGCAAGGAAGAAAGAGAGAGAAATACAACTACACATATATGAGACAACTACACATATATTCCATGCTACAAAGGAGCAGAAATCATGCCCTCAGAAGCTCATTGGGCTTAGCACTGCCCAATATTCAGCAGAAGGTGGGGCACTACCCACCTGTCACAAAAGTTATGTTACCCAAGTGCTGGAAGACTCTCCTCATAAAGTTGTCTGGCAGCAAGGGCCAGACAACAGCATTTGAATGGACCCTTGAGGTACCAGCATGGCTCTCTCCATTCCCACCCTGATGCCTCACCTGGTCCAGGGCCTTGACCTCTGCCTGGGATGGAATTTCTCAAAGACAAGGCTCACACCTGCTGCTCCCATGTGCCTACCAGCCAGCCACTCAGGCTCACCCTCACTCCTGCAGTCTGGCTTCACTCCCAACTACTCTCACAAACTGTTCTGCCAAAGGTTGCTAATTACCTCCCGGATCTCCAAGTCCAATGACGCTTTTCTTTGAGGCGTTTTGTGGCTGGTAGTTACCCTCCCCTCCCGATTCTTGAAATACTCTCCTTGCATTCAGGTGGCCTTCCGCCAGTGGCCCACTCCCCAGAGGGCTCACCACCTCATTGGGTTTTCAGCTCGGCCTCTTTGGAACTGCCTCTCCGTGCAGTAACTCAGTTTAAAGTACTTTTGCATATGAGATATATGTGTTAGCTAGCAGTTGAAGAACTCTAATCAGGAATTCAAACCCCCGATAAGAGGGATGGAGGTGGATGTGTGTATGACAAGCACTTCTAATATTGTCATTTAAACTTTCACTGGAGGGAGTGATATTTTGTACAACAGCTGTTAAAAAATCATTCTTAAATTTGTAGAAAGAGAGTTATACAAGATATGTGGCTCACTAGAGAGATTTTATGGGCTCTACTCACCTGGTAGGAATGCAGTACAATGAACTCTTTGGCTGACCCTCAGTTTACCTCTATGCCCACTCTGCATCTATCCCCACATTCATTAAATGACTGGAAGGATGGCTACTCCTGGCATCATAATATTATTATATCCATCATTATATCATTATATCCACCTCACAAAGAGTTTTCCTGTCAAAGCATTTAAGAACGCAGACAGAGTGTCTACTGTCATGTATAAATAGAGTGGACGGAGAACTGGATGGCTGTTTGTGGTCTAGACTTAAAGACCATACCTATATTCATACCTATATTCATGTAACTCTTCAAATGCTGGCACTGCTCAACTCTAGAGGGCATTCTTTTAAAGCTACAAGCTTCGTGCTCTTGGGCTGCAATTCTTCTGACAGAGAGATGGTATAGAGTCATTACATCATGACAGGAGTCTTGTGGCCAAATATCTCCATGAACTCAAGAGCCAAGCACATTCAGGAGAACTTTCTTAGCACCCACTTCCCCTCAACAAGCATTCTTGACTTGACACTTGTTGTCCTGAGGAAGCATTTTCATAAGGAATATAAAATAAAAGGAAGGAAAAATAATGATATCAGAAATTCATTCTGAAATAGAAGTACTTTGGATTAGACAAAGGGGAATGAAGGGAAGAGACAGGGGACAAGAATAGGCAAGACAGTAGAATGAATCAAACCTAACTTTCCTATGTTCATATATGAATACACGACCCATGTAACTCCACATCACACACAACCATAAGAATGGGAAGTTATACTTCACGTATGTATGATATGTCAAAATATATCTACTGTCATGTATAAATAAAAAGAATAAAAAATATTTTAAAAATTAATTCTGAAGCACAAATGGCCTGGCATGTTATTATATAGTCTCTATAAATCTAAAATTAATAAGGCATTTTAGAAACTGGAAAATATTTAATATGTAATCAATAGCATAGTTATTTTATGAATGACATTATGATAATATCATTCCATGTTATAACATTGTCGTTATCATTGACTCTTACTACTTAAGAGTGTTCATTGAATGTCAAGTACTTCATATATATTATATGATTTTATTCATCACCACCATTCTGTGAGGCAAGCTTTAGTTTCTCATTGTATAGGCAAGACAACTAAAGTTCAGAGAGGCTAAGAAACGCTGTCACAAAAATTTTACAGCTAGCAATAGATGGAGCCAAGATTCAAACTGCATGTCTAATTTCACGTTCTTTCCAATATATAATCATTGTTACCTATAACATTTTCATATGGTAGTATGAAGTATATTCAGTGTGAGCATGATCTATTTGGAGATTTATTACCTTAGTGATCAATAAGGTTGGTACATGTAAGTAAGTTACAACATAGCATAGTCTTGTCTTACCAAATACTTTTCTTGACCACCAGAGGGTGAATTACATAAGAACATATTAAACGTTATATTATTTATTTATTTACCATGACCATGATATTAAACAAAATGTATCAATCTGTCTTGTCAGTGTACAAGTTAATATGCAAAAATTGATTGATTTATAATTATGTCTCATTTTCAACCTACTAAATGTTTTTATTGATTATAGAAGGAAAGTCTAAATCCAGACTCATTATATTAGCAAGGCTTGTCTTGGATGTTTTTTAAAATGCTTTAATTGATATCTCTATTCATCTATCTGTTTGCATATAATTGTAAGCACAAAAATCATATGTGCATTGTTCAGTTTATTCTTAATAGTTATGCACTTGTGTAATCACTGCCAAATCAATTTATAGAACAGTTCTAGAAGAATGCTCAGAAGCATACTTTGTATTCTTTACAATCACCCCAGGAACACCTAGTTGAACTTCTATTATCATAAAAGGAACAGAAGACTTTTGTCTGACTTCTCATCAGAAATTACAGATGCCAGAAGATAATGGAATGACACTGTTAGTGACATGCCAATTTCCAATATCATCCAACATTCCTTTGCCAATGAATGTCGAATCTATAAAAACAAGCAAAAACAAACCTTGTCAGTCTAGAATTCTATACCTAGTAAAAATAATCTTCAAAAATAAAAATGAACCTGACAGCCATGGTGGAAACTAAAGAGAATGATGGCAAAATGTCAAGTGACATCCTAGATGGGATCATGGAAGAGAAGAAGGTATTAGTAAAAATAAAGGAAATCTGAATAAAGTGTAGGCTATAGACCAATAATAACAATGTACTAATAATGACTAATTATTTGTAAAAAATGCTTCATTATTTGTAACAAAATTATTTGTAACAAATTAACACCTTATATTAGTATTAGTAACCAGGAAACTGAGTATGGTGTATGGGGGAATTCTATGCTATCTTTGTAATTTTTTTGTAAACCTAAAAATTGTTTTGCAAACTAAAGTCTATTTTTAAATAAAATGATGAAGATATTTGCAGATAAACAAAAGCTGATAAAATTTATTGTCATCAGACCTAAATAACACAAAGTGCCCAAGGAAGTTCTTCAGATGCACTGAAAGCGTGGAAATTCAGGGAAAAATTAAGATCATCAGAAAAGATAAATGTGTAAGTAGATGTGAAAAATATTAACTGTTAAAGACAATAAGAATATTTTCTTGTGAGGTCTGTATCATATGCAAAGTAAAATATATCACAATAACATAAGATGTGAGAAGGGGATTCGTGGAGTTAAATAGTTATGAGGTTTTATTGCTGTAGGAAAAGGAATACCGATATTGTGTGACATACAATAACATTCAAACATTAGGATTTCTCCAATTATCATGTATGATTGCTTGGAATGAACTGCTGCTGGATGAAGCTGCTGCCCCCTCTCTTTATCCCTCCAGGTACTGGGTATTGAACACAGGTCCTCAGGCATACTAGGCAAGCACTCTATCCCTGAGCCAAATGTCCACCATTATGGTAGTAATGAAGATAGTAAAGAAAACTAACAAATTAAATTATAAGCTCAAAAATTTAAGTCTTAACCCAAGGTGTGGTCAGAGCACAAGAGAAATTCTGCATCAGCCTTAAAATTTTTATTGCTTATAGCCAAGGGCAGACATGGCTACAATATCTGGCAACTTGACAGAATCAGAGATTTTGATTTGCTGTCATAAACATTTATTATAAATCTTTGATCAGACTGGAACCCAGTATGCTGGGTTGCTAAAAATTGCATGTATAACCTTAGCAAATCTCCTAAGTTAAGGTTCAGACCATTCTTCCCTTGTTTAAAGTTGCTTTGCAAGGAGAGATATCTATTTTTCTCTGACTATCCTCAGATGCTTCACACCTTAAAGATTGCCTTCAGATCCATAGTTAAAGACAGATTCCAACATAGTTCAAGGAGGATAGTAAAGATTATTCTTGGAAGAATAATCTTATGCACCTCCAAAATTTGAAGTTATTGGTCATTTATATTAGTAAGAACCTGAGGAATATGTGTGAGAGCGAATATTTTTTGAACCAATAGAGTACAGATTAATTTATCAATAGAAGTGCACTGATCCAGCTTTCTGCAGTTAATGTGCTAGTTTGCCTGGCTGCAAATGGCTCTGAATAGCCCGATGGCCTATATCTAATGAGATCAAGAGACAAGAACTTCTCTGATACAGTATAGAAGAGGGAATCCAGAAGTTCAGGGGGATGTAAATACCTCAGTAAATTTATCATAGGCAACCTATCCCTATGTAACCTGTGGAATGTTTGGGGATAGTTCATTAGTTTCATTTTAAAAAATGCATCAGGGAGAAGAAAATCAGCATCCTTGGTAAGTTCTGTGACTGCTGTTCTTTACAGGCAAGGGAGATGTTACCACTGAAATAAGTGTGCTAATTTCTGTGAGAATGATGGGACTTTAGAGAAGCAGGGAGCTTCTGCACCACGGTGGGTGGATGCAGTTACCACAATGAGCAGGAGGGCTGAATGGCAACCAGAGGGCTTAGATGAAAATCTAAGAGGCGGTCCATAGATCAGCATGCTTCTATGAATGAAATACCTAACAAAATATTTTTTGATCTGTATTATCAGAAAAAATTGTAGGGTTAGTGAGCATAATCCCTGACTTCTGCTGCCACCATAGAAGATGAAGAAAGTCCTTTCATCCAGTTCCTAAACTTAAGTATCTTGACAGACCTAGTCTCCTATACTCCTCTATTTGAGGGGAAAGTAAGTCATACTGATATAACAATTATCATATTGTAAACCTTTCTTCATCTCTTCCCCAAAATAAACCACGACAATGCATTAAGAAGGGGAGGGAGGTGGCAATAATACCAAAAGCTTTCAGAAGTTAGTAGATACTGGCTTTGAGTTCACATAAATTTCTAAGAACCCAAAATTTCTCTGTGATCCACTGGTCAAAGTGAAAGTTTTGACAAAGCCTGAGCTGATAAATGGAGTTTAGGTCCTCATCAGTTTCAGACTAGACCTAAAGAGACTGCTGCCCCACACATGTGTTTTTTTTTTTTTTTTTCTGTGATAGGATTCTGGAGAAGATATAATACTAAGGAAACTGAAGAACATCTTCATTGGCTGTGGTGGTAGAGAAGTTAAGTAAAAGATCCTGGAACTAATCCTTTCTGCTAAAATAACTAAAATAGTAAACAGCAACAAAAAGAACAAAAACACATGAATGGAGGAATTGTAGAGATGAATAATTCCAGCATCAAAGATCTGAAAGATGCAGGGATGATGAATCTCATATATTCCATTTTAACTCCCTTTTTAAAAAAAATCTTTGGCCTGAGAAAAATCCATGTGGAGAATGACTCCACTAAGATTATCATTAAGTGAATAAGCGGTGTATCAATTACAATGATAGTCCAGATGAAGGCATATGCTAGAAAAATTTAATAAAACTCCTGGCACTTGTTATGCAACTAATGATTTGACAAATGCTTTTTCTTTTATATCAATTAGCAAATTAAATCAGAAGCATTTAGCTCTCACTTCGTAGGGACAGTAATATCCCTTCACTACCTTCAGTCAGCGTTCTTCATCTCTCCAGCTCTCCATCATACACTGTGCTCTAGGTCGCGGATGGAGCAGTACAGAACACTGTACTGCTCCCTTACTTTGGAAATATCATGCTGACTGGAACTGGTGAGCAGAACAGCAAGTATTTTAGATACCTCAGGAAGGTACATGTATTCTAGGGAGTGGAAGATGAATTCCCCAAAAATTCATGGGCCTACCACTCAGTAAAATTTTCAAATGTTCAGGAACATGCTGGTAAAAGACAGTGTAATATTGAGGTGAAAATGAAAGATAAGTTGATTCATCTTGCTTAGTAGTATAATTCTTAGTAGGCCTCTACATTTTGAAATCCCTTGTTTGAATTTGCTGCTTCACCTTATTTACTGAGATGCCTGAAAGATGGCTAATTTTGATAAGAGCCTTTGGTTTGTCAAAACCATAGTACAGCTTACTCTGTAACTCACATTTTCTGAATTTGCAGATCAACGGCGTTTTAAGAGTGTTGCAAATTAGGATGCTGTATGTGCCCTTTAGGAAGTCACAACAGAACAATCCTGTATAGACCCTTAAATTTTGGAACACAATCATGTGACACTTGTTGATAATTCTTTTCCTTCTGAGAATAGCTTACAGCTTATTACTGGGTCCTAGAGAGACTAAGTACTTAAGTATACAACACCAAATGACTATGCTACAAAGCCACTCGAACTGGGGTGTTTTGTGACCCACCAAGCCACACATTAGGGTGAGCACTTAAGTAGTCCATCATCAAGTGGAAATGGTATATATAAGTTTTAGCTCAAGCTATTCTGGAAGGCTGAAGAAAAATGCTTCAATACGTCAACACTTCTCCCTGAGTCCATTCCTGTGATCCCATGAGGAGTTCCCTATGAACAGTCACAGAAGGAAGGAAACACTTCAACCCATTTTACATGTAAGTCTGTATGATCTGCTGTCCCCAACTGGGAATTCCAGTTGCCACATGGAAGTTCCACTCTAGGGTGGCCCAATAGTGGAGAAGGGAACTTTCAATGAAAAAAGGAAATTTTTATGCAGTACATTGGTTGTCCACTTTGTTTAGAAGAAGAGAAGTTCTGGGTATGGATCTCCTCTTACATAGACAGTGGTGAAGTTGTTCCATTGAGCAAAGGCTTAGAAAGAATCAGGTTGACTACAAGAAGGAGTTGGGAAGAAGAGACTGAATTGCCTAGAATGAGGAGGGTGATTCTATACTTTGAGATGAATAGAGATGAACTTTGAAATGACTTCATTTACATTGTAGAAGCATACAGTTGAAATTTCTTGGGAAACAAATATGGGTAAGAGTGTGAGAGCAGACACTGAGGGAGCCAAAGAGGTGAACTGCGCTAGTGGTTCATTTGTTCTCTGACCCAGTTCCCACCCTTCCCCTTCTCTGTTTCACAAGCAAGTGACTCTGGGAGATGACATTTCTAAGTTTCTTTTATCAATGGATCCCAGTTAGGTCAGCCAATGTTGGGACTGGTGGAAGATTAAGAACAGCCAAGGGAACAGAGACACAGTTTCTCCTGGTTCATCCACTTAGGGGGGCATTTCCAGCCGAGCCTCCTTCTCTGTGAGCTCATCTCTAGCCTCGGAACTTTCTCCAGTTATGGGAGTGATTGCTTATTTTATTATTAATTTTGGTTGCCTCCCATTCCACCTTCGGCTTTTTTGGGATCTGAGTCTCGGTGGCTAGATTCCCATCTTAAACTCCCTCTATTGAGCTATCTGGCATAGGCTCTGTGTTCCTGACTAAAGCCTGGCTTAGCCATGTAGCTCCCTAGTGAATTCTACTTCTCATGCTGCCCAGGTACTGGGCAGCACACTCACTGTGTGCTATTTCATCCAGGGCAAATCAATATCAAAACATGCTTTTAGATTCAATGTCTCTGTGTTGACATTTTCCTTCTCAATTTCTTATCAAAGCTAAACTGATGAGTAAGGAAATGTGAATCCAACAGGATTTCTTGGTTAAGTTCTCTCTAATTCAAAGAATTTATCATCTGCATCTCTGCCATTTTCTCTTCCTTTTAGAAACTATATAAATTATCTATTGTTGCACAACACATTTTGCCAAAATTCAGCAGCTTAAAATAGTAAATGTTTATTGTCTTACATTTTGTCTAAGGTCAGGAATCTGAGAGCAGCTTGCCTGGGTGATTTTAGCTCAGGATTTCTCATAAGTTGCAGTCGAGTTGATTGGCAAGATTGAAATCATTTAGAAGCTCCACTTGGGCTGGAGTATCTGCTCATAAACTTAGCTATTAGCAGGAGACTTCAGTTACTAGTCACCTGAATTTCTGCACAGAGCTTCTCAGATAGCAGACTGCTTTCTCCAGCAAGAGCTGAGAGAAAGAAAAGAACAGAGAAAGAGAAAGAGGTAAAGAGCTGTGGTATTTTATAACTCAGCTCAGAAGTGACACACTATCACCTCTACTGTATTATTTTGGCCACTTAGGCCAACCCTAAAACAACATGTTGATGTTATTAAGTTCTCCATCAATATTTTTTGGCCTTTCAAAATATCTTTATTTAGAACTTATCATTTTCAAAGGAGAATATTTTATTCATCATTTTATCAGTGACTCACAAAAGTACTGTGAACTTGACTACAATTAATTTTTTTAATATTAATTTTTAAAAATATTAATTTTTTAAAAAAAATATATCAGTTAGAAGGCCAGGCAGCCATTTTTCTTTACCTCTCATACATGAAAAGACTAAGGCTCACAAGCCTGCCAAGCGTGCTCAGAGGGAGCCAGGAGAATTCTGGATTTCTGACTCCTAATCTGACAGTATCTTTACTACACTTTGCTACTTTATCTTTGAAATGTAAACAGATTCTAAATTCGTTTGGTTTTTGTTTTAAAACAATGCCCCTTGAAGGATCTAAGGTGGTTATTTTTACTGGTGTAAAACCACTAATGTAAAATAAGACTCATAATTGGCCTCATGGATTGTCTCGCAAAGGCAATAGTTAAAGTGGTTATCTCCCTTTTAAGAGGGCCAGTCTGTGTACTTAGCAGATCCACATAATTTATTCTAAGAGGTCTAAGGGGATTTTCATTTTCAGGTTTCTTTTACTCTGAGGCTTTTTAAGCTAAGAGACTAATCATTCTGCATTACGGTAAGCATCAAGTCAAGAATGGAAGGATTTCTGTACTCACCATTCCCACCTGACAAGTTAGTATTCTCTCTCTCTCTCTCTCTCTCTCTCTCTCTCTCTGTGTGTGTGTGTGTGTGTGTGTTTAGTTTTTTTGTTTGGTAGGCTGTTGCTTTTTCTCTATCACCATGATTTGACTTGATTTCTATGAGTTTAAGTATTTGAGAACATTCATGATAGTCCTCTTTTTCAAAAGAAAAAATATCATTATTAAATTTCACCTACTAGGGATAGAGGTATATCTCCATGGTAGAGTGCTTTCCTAGCATGCAAAAGAGCCTGTGTTCAATCCCCAGGATTGCAAATAAATAAATTCCATCTACTTAATGTTCTCTTTTCCAGAAAAATTCTGCTAATTTTAATGAAACATAACATTGTCCATCAAGGTCCAATTTGAAGCACACAGACCAAATTAATAACAGGTTAGTAGTTTTTCAAGATGCTCTAGACTTCTGTGTAGCCTCTGAATGGAAGACTTGTTTCCACGTACCTCTCCATTCCCCAGTATGTCACCATTCTCAGTGCCACAAGAAGCAGACAATACTGATGGTCAGGGACAAGATATAGTGCCCAATGACACAGCCCCAAGAACCCATTCTCTTCAACTAGGTTTCACCTCCTCCAGCTTTTACCACCTCCCAATAGTCCATTCAGCTACAAATCCCTCAATGAATTAATCCACTGATTAGGTCAGAGCCCTCATGATTCAATCATTTCTAAAATCTCTACCTCTAGTTATTGCTGCACTGGGGACCAGTACTTCAACATATGAGCCTTTGGAGAACATTCCAGATCCAAACCATAATACCTCACAATGCAGATTCCCACTTAGCAAAGGACAAGAATGTTCATTTTGCTATCTCCAGCCTTCAAAGACTCCCAGGTTGTCTGCTTCTTGCTGGAGCCATATTCTGTAAGCCCCAAAGTTTCATTATTTTTTGTGTGTGTTTGTTTGTTTCTGTTTTATTGTTGTTTGTTCTGTTTTGCTTTGTAGTGCTGAGGATCAACCCAGAGCCTTGTGTATATCAGACAGGTACTCTACCACTGAGCTACATCCTCAGCCCTCTCATTTATTTCTTAACTCTAAAATAAAAGGTACATGTTTTTTGGAAAGTTATTTCTTCAAAAATTTTACTGTAGTTGGAGTAAAAAAAAAAAAATCAAATGATTCATTCAAGATGGATGGCCATCCAGGAAGTAAGGAATTGAAAGAGAAAGGATATAATAAAAGGGTTTAATGAAGTTTTATGGAAAGAATTTCTTTGCTACTATATGGAAAATATAAACTCAATTCCTTGTCTTTAGACTTATCTGCACATTAACAGATCCAGCAAAGCCATAAATGCACAACTGAATTGGGAGAGATGGTGGAAGGACTGGTTTGCTAGAAATCAATATTCTAACTCACTGCCCTCATGCAACATCAGGAGGCTAGAAGCAGCATTTACTCCCTGGAGATCAACCAACAAATAATTACTGCACCATAGTAACTTGACGGTTAATAGCTTTCAAAAATGTGCTATTAATCCTCTGTTGAAAAAAAAAGCTACAAAAATTCCCTCAGCACCAAGGTACCTAATTGACTGATACCCATTCCTCATGGAATTTGTCTTTGAATCTCTGTTATGGCATCCAGATCAATGGTTCTCAAAAATGCTTAATGGTTAATGGAGGATTCCCATTCCCACCAGCATGATGGTAATGCAACAAGTAGGGGTGGACCTCCAGAATTCACCTGAGGTTTTTGATATGGTATGTTCCAGGAATGAGTAAAACATCTCTAAATGTGGCCTGCAGACTAACACAAATACCACTTCAGAACTTACTAAATATAGTAACTTTGGATATGAATCATACTCTGCACTTTAATAAGATTCCCCAGGTGCTTTGTTTTATATGCAAATTAAAGTGAGAAGTACTATTCTAAAATTAATCAAATTTTTTCTGTAAAAGGCCAACTAGTAAATATTTTAGACTTCATAGACCATGTGGCTTCTGTCACTTATCTCGGCCATTCTAGTGCAAAAGCAGCCAACAAAACAGGGGCATAAGTCAGGATAGGTGGCATGTTCCTATAATCTAAGTGACTTGGGTGGCTGAGGCAGGAGGATCACATACTTGAGGCCTGTCTGGGCAATTTAGCGAGACCCTGTCTCAGAATTTAAAAATAAAAATGAAAGGCTGGGGATGTAGCTCAGTGTTAAAGAGCCACTAGGTTTCATTCCCAGTACTGAAAAACAAACAAACCAACCCCCAAAACAAGGGGACTGGGGTTGAGGCTCAGCGGTAGAGCGCTTGCAAGGCGATCCTCAGCACCACATAAAAATAAATAAATAAAATAAAGATATTGTGTCCAACTAAGAAATAAATATTTTTTAAAAGCCCAAACAACTAAACAACCCCCCAAAATCTGAAAACAATGTTCCATCTGCCAAATCTGGCCAGTCACCTGTTCTAAGCAGCCCACTAGCCAAGAATAGTTTTTGCATTCTTAAGTGTTTGGAAAAATGCTTTAAAAGAATAAATAAATGAGACAGAGACAGATGTGATATTTAAAAGTTACATGAAATTCAGATTACAGTGTCCACAATAAAATTTTACCAGAACAGAGTTATGTTCGATTGTTTAGGTATTGTCTGTGGCTGTTTTATGCTATAAAGGAAGAGTGGAATCATTATGACAGAAACATGGTCTGCAAAACCTAAACACTTACTATTTGGCTCTTTGCAGAAAAAGTTTGCCAACCACCACTATAAAACTTTGTGGACACTGAAATGTGAATTTCATATAATTTTCACGTCACAAAATATTCTACTTTTAATTTTTTCCTCAACCATTTGAAAATATAAAAACCATTTTTAACTCTCAGGATATACAACAGATTTAACATCTGAAGCAATCTGTTCTGCGAAACTGGATTTAGAAAACACAGTCCAGTTTTCCCAAAAAGAAAAAATATATATATATATATATATATATGTATATACACACACTCACAAATATATATATTTAAATCTTAAAGATATATATCTTCATATATAATGCATATTTATAATACATATATAATATATAACTATATAATACATATATAATCTTTGTATTTTATATATATATATATATATATATATATATATATATATATATATATATCTTNTATAATCTTTGTATTTTATATATATATATATATATATATATATATATATATATATATATATATCTTAAAGCAAAATTTCACAAGTTTGATTGTGATTATGACTTCTGAGGATGTCCCTAAATTGAGAAGTTTGACAAGAGATTATTTTTAAGATCCCTATTTTGGAACAGACATTTTATGTTTCTGCCACCTGACACCTTGTACTTCACTCTTGGCATCCTGAATTCCTCTACAACTAATGTAGGGACACAGGTTCTTCTCAAAGGAAATGAGGTTTGGAGTACAGGATCTACTAGAGACTTACTTTCACTGACTGCCACTTATGATCACTGTAGGGGTTTTTGTGTTGAGTTGGTTACCCCAATCTTTTCAAAAGCTGGAAACAAACCATATTGATGGGTAAAGACATTCCCTCATGTCTTTCTCACCTCTCTGGTGGACCACTAGAAATGGCTCTCCCCATGACCATTGCTCTCCCCCTCTTATCAATAGTCATCTCATTTCTCCCTAATGAATTCATGCCTAGCCTGGTCTCAGTCATGTGGCTATGGAGGACTTGCTTGGCTTTAAATTCCAGGGGTAGGGCATAGGGCACTGATTTGATTTGATCCTAAATCAGGGCCAGTGAGATAAAAAAGGTATTTATTTCCTGGACTCCTTGCTCTGCAGGGCTGCTGAAGGAGAAGGATTTTCCTAATAGGTGCACTCAAGGAATAATGTTGTCATGAGACACATTGAAGCCGTCTTGTGATCCCAGAGGAAAACCTGCCTAAAAACAGGACTGAAATCTTCCCATGCTCCCTCTCCCAACCCTACTATGCATCAGCTCTCATATATAACAAATTAGAATAATAAATAAATAACAGCACTGAAAGCAGGGCACAGTGGTGCATGTCTATAATCCCAGCAGCTCTGGAGGCTGAGGCAGGAGGATCATGAATTTAAACCAGTCTCAGCAACTTAACACAGCCCTAAGCAAATCAGTGAGACCCTGTCTCTAAAAAAAATACAAGAAGGGCTGAGGATGTGGTTCAGTGGTTAAGTGCCCCAGAGTTCAATCGCCTGTACCAAAACACAACAAAACAAAACAAACAAATAAACAACAACAAAAACACACTGAGACCAAGAAACCAGGGACAAGGCACAGAGGGTTTCCTCTGAGTCATAGACCACACTTTCCTGAAGCTATCCCTAAATACCTGAAATGGGTAAATCAACAAATTCTTCTTATTGTTCAAACCAGATTGAAAAGAATTTCTCATTATTCAAAATATAGAATCCTAATTGATGCACACATCGTTTCAATCCACACCCCGTTTCCTTAAAAATTTTGTTTCATTGGTGGCACTTATATTTCATTGCACATGTAAGTGTTGCCCTCCCCCTCTTCCCCCCAGAAAGAGAATAAAAAATGCAGACCAGTCAACCTTAAAATCCAAAGATGACTATGGTGTGATGCCGATGACCAGGAACTCCTCCAGAAGTCAAATCTTTGAAGGCAAACACAAGGACAAATCTTCCCAGCTCAAGGCCAAATGAAGCCAAGTTGCAAAATTTAATTTCACTTCTCAGAGCAATCATGTGGTTTTCATAATGATCATGAAAAAGCCCAAATATAAGTAAGCCATTTATTTGCATAAATGAGGTATATTTTCATAAAAAGGTATATTGCATAAATTAACCAAACATAGATAATAAGAAGGCTTTCTACCCCCAAGGATAGCTTGTGTCAAAGGGATTTATGACCAGCATTAATTTAAAGTCAGGGTTCAAAGACCTGATCAGCAGTGTGACTTAGGGCTTGTCACTCCCTGACACAAGCTTCAATTTTCAATTTCCTCATCTAAACACTGGAGGTTGGGGTAAATTTTAATGACCTTTCTGGTCTTTTCCAACACTCTGAAATGTCTTGATCCCTGCTCTGTAGTAATCCAAGCTGAGGACAGTCAACTCCAGCATTGCCCTCTATGTAATGAGGGCTGTGGAGTTATTGCTAGTGAATTTTCTTTTCTTAACTTACAGAGCTAATCATGATCTTCCAGTACCCACACTTAAGAGAAACAGACCAGAAACCCCTCTCTCAGATTAAAGGTATGATGGGAAATTATGAAAGTAACAGGTTTCAAATTAGGGCCAGTAGAGATGGTGGAGCATCTCTTCATCACAGAAGGCTTATCAGAGGAAATGGGAAATTCTTGTTTCTATTTTTGCTAGTCAAATTCCAAACTAAATGTGTCCAGAAGGAAGACTGTGGTAACATGAAGACTAGGAGTTCAGCAGCCACTTGGGAGAGCTTGGTTCCAATGTAGATTTTCGCTTTCACCTCAACCCCAGGGGCCTTGTGTACAACTCTGAGTAGAGCCAAGAAATACACAAAACTTTTAGGTGCTCTGAATTCAGGGAGACCTAGAACCATACATTGAAAAACTACCATGCTAAGAAATGTATCTTTTTGAATGTTTAAAATAAACAATAATAATTTCTAATAAGCTCTTTCTAAAAATACTTTCAAGTATTTAGTTCATTGGATTATTGCAAAAGCTCATCGAAGTAGACAATATTTATTACAAAGTAAAATTTATGAAATTTATTTTAAAATTGAACAATAAATAAAAGAACATCTCTACAGGTTTTGACATACATTAGGTTTCACCAAATGTTAGTCATTCAATATGACTAACAAGTGTACAAAATAAGAAGTGAGCAATGATTTTTACAATAGAGTAAATGGTGGCTCAAAGGTGAGGGACTGATAGGAAGCCATGTTGACTAATAAGGACCCTTAGGTGACTCCTTAGAAGCAGAGGAGCTTTCTGAGTTTGTGTGTTTGTTTTCCTACTGACTCAGTGCGTTGCATCAGTTTCAAAGTGTTTTTAGAGAATAAGAATTTAGAACATAAGAGTAGAGCATGAATGATGTTGGAGGACCCGGGCATAAGAGCTTTGGGAGAAAGGGAGAGACATTAGTTCAAGCCAATGTTCCACCATCTCTACTAGCTGTGTGATTTAGAGTAAGTTACATAATCTCTCTGAATCTGGTTTCTTCATCTGTAAAATGGAGAAAATCAAATCAGATTATCTAGCTAAGTTGCTTAGGCTGCCTCCTGGCACATACAAGCCCTTGAAACACATTAGCCATTATTATGAGCCATTCATTTTACATGCCAGAGGGAGAGAGTCAATTCAAAGCAGGACTTTGCTTTGGGGGGAACTAGAGAGCTGGAGCCAGTCCTGGCTGAAGCTGAGCACAGGAAGAATCTCCATGCAATCCACAGGGTTGGGCTGTATGCCCAGCATATCCCACTTAAGGACCATTCACAAACATTCACTACTTAGAAGGTCGCTTTAATAATTAGCCCTGCTTTGCTGATTACACTTTACTGATTAGAAACTCTGCTGACAATACCATGTTGTTATGAGTGCTAGTTTGCTGTTTGTTTTATTAATTTGTTTTTAGCAGCCCTTTGATAAAAATGGTGACTTATTTTGAAGCGGGGCTTCTGTCTTAAATGAAACGTCAATAGGATATTGTACTGAAAATGCAAAGAGGGAACTGGAGGCCAGAAGATGCTGGTGGGTGTTTCACAGCTCCTTTTCTCCAAGCCTAAACCTGAACACCCTATATACACATAAATACCTTTTAGGATCAGAACACAGCTGACTGACTGTAGGGAGATTCTTTTTTAAGTATTAAGTTTGTGGTTTGTAAAAATATTTAGCTAATAACAAAAAGAAAATATCCTTTGCTTAAGGAGTGTCTAAAATGTGGTCAACATTTCACAAACACCATCTCATTTAATGTGCTCCAGAGTCTAATGATATGGGTGCTAGTACTCCATCTATTCTACACCTAAGACAAATGAGGCTTAGAGAGATGAAATGACTTGTCCAAAGTCACACAGGTTGCAAATGCAAAGGTGTAAACTGAACCTAATTTGCTGTGGGGAAGCCAGCAAGTTTTTAACCCCTGAATTTCTTTGTTTCTTTGAAACATTTAACTTTGGTCCCTCTCTCCCCTTTCTTTCTTTGTTTGTTAATACCTTTATTTTATTTATTTTTATGTGGTGCTAAGGATGGAACCCAGGGCCTTGCACGTGCTAGGCGAGTGCTCTACCGCTGAGCCACAACCCGAACCCTCCCCTTTCTTTTTAAGCAAATAAAAAGGGACTTTTAAAAAGCTAAATTCTAATGTGATGGTAGTAGTAACAACATTTATTTGTACTAGATCCTCCGTGTAATCTTAATCTTCACAACCTTTAGTTAAATATCTATCCAGACCATTTTTTTTAAATGAGAAAACTAAAATTCAGAAAAATTCAGGGATTATGCCTCAATTGCACAACGGTAGTCAACGTCAGATGGAGAACTAGGGACTAAAATTCTAATAAAATGTCAGCCTGGATACTGCTAGGTTGCGACTGCCCAAGCCGCGGCCAGACTCGGTGCGTCCTCCTTTCTCATAATACCCCAGAAGTGCGGCAGCTGCGGCCCGGACAGGCGGGTCTCGGGACCCAGCCCCCACTCTGCCCTGTGCTAATGGGGGTAAAGCTCGGCCGGCGCCATCCTGCAAGCCGAGTCTGATAATAGCCCTGATTAAATGGCGGGGCAGCCAAAGGAAGGCCCCCGCCGCCGCCAGCGCCACCGTCACCGCGCCGACGAAGCAGGGACCGGCAGTGGCGGGGGCTTTAACCCGGCGTCTGCATCCCAGCCGCAGGGGTGGCGGCAGCCGGAGCCCTGGAAACAGTCTCAGGCCTCCGCTCCCGGATGAATGGCCGCGCGGGTCCGAGAGAGACCTGGCCACTGCGAGCGGAGACCATTTAGTCGCTCCAGGGACCCGGACAGTGTCGGCCTGGGAGAAGTCTGAACTGACAGAGTTCACCTCTAGAGCCAGGCATAAGGTGCAGCCGTCCCCTTGATTCTGGGCCGCCTTGGTCTATCCAAAGTGGAGTTCTGGGACCAAGGAAGGATGCTAAAGATGGAGTGGACTGGGGGCGGGGAGGCAACAGATCCTAGACCCGATTTGTAACAAAGACCACGCCTTTAAGCCCCTGACCCGGTGTGTCCGCACCCCTCCATTGCGGAGGAAGTGTCTGCCTCCTGCGATCTCATCGCCCTAGTTAGAGCAGCCGCTCACCAAGCGCTCAGCCGGCGCCTGGTTCTTCGCAAGACGCGTTGCATATCTATCACATTATACACTCCGCACAGCCTTTGATGAGGTCCACACCAAGGACACGTCCTCTACCTTCGCAATTAGAGAAACTAGGACTCAGAGAAGTACAGACAGGCCAGGGTCACATAACTAGCAAAGGACAAAGCTGACTTTGAACCGTGGCAGTCTTGCGGAGACTGCGAGCGCCACAGCAAGGAGTGCCCTGCCACGCGCGGGCCACTTGGAAGCTAGCACCGCAGGCAGTGGGCCCTTGTAGACTTCTCGCAGCCTTGAGAGATGCAACCCCCGCCCCCCCCCCGCCCCCGCCAAACACACACACTTCTCCTCATTCCATCCCAGACGTCTTTGTTGCCCAAGCCCAATGTGCAGTTTACTAATGCCTTTTAGAAAAGAAAACAATTTCCAAAATCCGGCTGGACCGGCGGTTCAAGTGCAGCTGCGAAAGATCCTTACTTGGTTCTCTTCTGCTTTGCTCGCTGAGAAGTTGGACGCTGGACATGAGAATCACAGCTGCCCACGTTTGGCCAAATTCGTAGGTCCCTGAGGGCATAAAACAAAGATATGCACGTGTTTCCGGATGCCGAGACTGCTACTTTTAAACAGTCCAAGAAAATCCAGCCCCCTCATCCCAGCAAAAAAAAAATCCAGCAAACCTACCTCCTGTTAGAAATCATATGAGGTGACGGTTAAGACTGAGAAGCGAACAGATATAGGTCACACAGACCAGGGTCTCCACACTGCAACTATCCATGAGCCCTTGAGCAAGTGTTATTTAGCCTTCTGAACATCATTCCATGCATTTTTGAAATGCACATAATAACATTACCTGACTTGTAATCAACATTATATATCTCATGGCAAGTCTCTAGTACAAAGCCTGGCACACACACACACACACACACACACACACCAAACAAACTTCTCTGTAATGCATTGAAAAGCTGGTATCCTAGACTTAAAATGTACACAAATACCCTCAAAGAAGAAATTGAGTTAATGGACCAAAAAAAAAAAAAAAATCAATCTAACGGTGAAGCAGATTGTGGTCTTCAGCCATTCTAGCTAGGATGTTCACAGAAGAGGGCTCCTCTCTCAGCATCTGCAGGGAGCCTACTGGCTTCCACTTAACAGCACGTGCATTTCTCCATCGAACTCTATCACAGAGCTCCTGAAAAACCACACACAGAGGCCAGAGAGAAGGTTGTTTCTCAGACCCTTTGAAGGCTGAGTTGAAATTGTGGCTTTTGAACACATTTCCTTGATCATGTCTGATTTATATCATCTCTGGATTGAGAAGGAGGCTTCTTCTCAGTTCTAATATTGGCAAATAGTAATGAATGTAAAATCCTTTGCTCTTACACTGACATGGCTTCATTAACTATAGAACAAACTCATTGATATAGATAGTCTCATCAGTAACAATATTTTGCAGGTGTGGAAAGGACTGCAGCACAGCCTGGCACCCAGACCCCAACACTTCCTCTTCTATTATCTCCCTTAGATGTATTTAACATTAAGTCATTATACCCCTCATCCTGAGTTCTTTTAGCAAAATGTTGAGGGAAATGTAAAGTACTTTTTCTATATTGATGCATTTTAAATACATCTCCAAGTTAGGCTTTGAACCCTGGATAGGCAGGGATCATATGAAAATTGTAGCACCTCATCCCACCTCAACAAGCCAGTACCTAGCCCAGTATGAATGAATTCCCACAAATAGACCAAATTCTCTAAGTCTGCTTCTACATTCCTTGAATCTTTATCATAACTTCTGTGTTTTGTATCCATTTACATGTTTATTATCAGTGTTTCTCACAAGACTGGGAGTCACAGAAGACAGAAATTTTAGTGTTCTGATCACTGTTCCATTCCCTGGGCTTCACACAGTATCCAGCCCAGAGTGGAGACTAAACAATATTGCAAATATATTGCATTTTTCTTCTTTTATTAGATGCATGCATCTTTGTTCTTGTATATGCTTTAACTTGTCTGTAACACTGATATTTGTGAATCGGCATCCAAAATCCTTAACGGATGAATTTTCCCACTTCTGGGAATAATATGAACTTCAATTCATGGCTTCTGGGATGACTTGCTGTGGGAGTTGGTGGCAGAGACCTGGAAGGGCTACTTCCCTGAAGGTCTTCATCTTGATCTCCCAAAATCTTCTGACAAATGTGGACAGATTGTCACCAAACAGCTGGCTCTGGCTCCTACAGATCAAAGGTGGGAAGTGACTGGCAAATGTATAAAGACGCTTCCATCACCACCAGAAGGGAGAGTGCCATAGTTATTGGCCGAGACTGGATCATTTCCCAAAATGTGCCATTGCTATAAAATTAACCAGGCTACATCTCCAAACAGGCACTACTTTGTGCAGGGAAGGACTAGTAAGATACCTATGGTTGCTCTTCTAAGAAAGTTCTCCTTTAGTTTGAGTTTATTTTTAAACCACAGATTCATAAAGGACCCTTAGGCTGCCTGTCTGGCGGTGGCTTGAGCCATCCACTCTGGCTCACAGACTGCCAGGGCGGGATGGGGAACCTGGCTACAAGACCCTTCATCCCAAAGCAGGCAATGCGTGCCCTGGCCTCTTTTCTTCTTGGAGGTTCCTACTTAATAGGCTAGTAGTGCACGCCACAGTGGCAGAAGCAACCGTTTTTGAAGCTATAGATTTGCGTTTTGAAGCTATAGTTCCCGCACAACAGCTTATTATCAAGGTAATTTCGATCCAATTCTTAACAGTTTCGGGACAAATCGAGAACCCAAAATATAGAAAGGCTCCAAGAAAACTCAATAATCAAGAAAACATTTTAATGAAATAATTTTAAAAACGAAGTTCATGCAAAAAAATCACAATGTGTAAGATACCTAAGTTTTAAATAACACCCACCAATAGCTGGGAGGTTGGTAGTAGGAGAGTTCTGATGGCCCTAGAAGAGGGCTGTGGGAGCACGGTTGAAGGAGGAAAAGGAGGTTGGGGTGTAGAGTTTGGGGAAGAATGGATATGGGTTCCCGTGCATACGGGATCAGAAGAGAATTTTCTTCTTTCACACTTCTTGGCGCGTGTTTTGGACCCAATGCTAGCGCTCAGGTTCTTCCCTGCCCAGGAGGAGGCCAGGGGCACCGAGGGCTGGTTTTGTGGTCCAGAGCTCCTTGGGGATGAATGGAGATGAGAGTGGCCGCCGTAGGGAGGAGAGAAAGGGTCGCTGCTATGAGCAGGTTTTGAGACTTGGGTGTGGGAAGTGGGAAGTCCAGGAGGCCGCGAGGCGTCCAGCTGTGGGACTCTGCGGAGGCCTGGAGCCGGCACACGGTGCAGCCTGAGTGCGGAGTGGCTCGCGGCATGTAGACATGTAGCCTAGCGTTGAAGACTACGGGCACCCACTGTTGCTGGTCTCCAGAAGCCTGAGGTCGGGCGGGTTAACGTCGCAGCACCGCTGTTTCCAGCCCTTTACTCTACTGCCTCAGGACACACGACATCCCTTTCCTCGTTGCCACCGCGAGCGTGAGATCCAGGGCGGGCCCAAGGCGCGCGCACCCACACATCACCAGAGACCGTCCGATGACAAACTCCAGCCACACTCCTTGAGGAGTAGTCTTCTCTGCTTCAGTCATAAAAAAAGGAATTGGACAAGGACGTCTTGAGAGGTGCGGCCCAGGGGCCACAGGAATTGCCCGAGGCCTGAACATTCGGGCCATTTCTTGCGATCTGTGCTGGGATGTAGGCGCTTCTTTGGGACCACTGGTTCCAGAAAACAACCCAACGGAGGTGTGCGTAGGATCCTAGGTTAGGGCTGTACGGAGGAAAGGCTTTGACACACCCTCTAGCCGAGCTTTGAAATCCGAGCCCGCGCTGCGCGCTGCTTTTGGGCGCCTGGGGACGCGCTGCAGCGGTCCCCCAAAGGGCCTCGGTCACTTTCCGCACAGTGCTCTGGGCACCTTTCCTGTTTTGCAAATCGAACTTATGAATTCAAGGGCACCGAGACCCATTACTGTTGCTTTTAAAGCGTTTACCGAAAAGAGCTAGAAGGAGAAATGTGGACGGGATCTGAGGCCACCTTCTCTAGTAGTTGCCCGGGTACTAAGAAGCTGATCTCTGTTCTCCTTTCCTGAGGCCAACACCAGCAGCGAGGCGGAAGCCTCTATTTGGAACCTGGCCCGCCGCCCAGGCGCAACTCCGGACCGGGAGCCTGCGGACAGTTCTCCAGATCTACCAGGACCGGTCCTTGAAGCTCCAACAGAAGGGTTAAACATTCGTATTCGTTAAGCTAGAGACCCATTTCCCAAAAGGGAAAGAGATTTTTTTTCCTAGACAATTTTCGGGGACGGCTAAACTGAGTTCTGGAGGCTAGGAATGAAAATTTGAAACGGTGACTTGTATAATAGGAGACATCTTCCAGTCTTCCATATAACTAAATTCAGACATAAAAGAAAAATTTTACAATCCTAGGCTCTAAAGTTTACCAGGATATAAATAACAGCTCAATACCATCATGCGGCTTCACTCTTCGGTGTACATTCCAAAATTGTCTACACAGCTCTACATGAGCACAAGAGAGATTGTTTTTGCAATTAAAAAAATGCAGTTCAAAAATTAATGTAATTAAAATTATGTGTTATTTTGTTTATACAGTAGTAAATGTTGCCGTTATTTATGTGTTAGATACTTTAGGTGCATTGTACATTATTTCAGTAATCTATAGAGCTATTTGCCAGGTAGAAATCATTAGCCCTATTTTAATGTAGTTAATGAAACTCAACTTTGAGAGGTTTAGATAACTTACAAAGTCTCAAAGCTGATGTTTGTTAAAGCAGTATTCAAAGACTTCTCCAATTCCAATGCAACTTTCAGAAATCCAAATCAGCCCCCAAGTCCACCATCAGCCCCCAAGTCCACCATCAGCCTGGGAAGGGTTGGAGGGGTGTTAATATGACTGTTTTGTTTTAACCCCCGAGATGGTTTTACCTATTAACCTGTGCCAAAAGTGGGATTTTGAAGGGACCTTAGAACACAATATGGTCTGCTTAGGGAGGGCTTTTAATCATGCTTTGACAGAACTTCTCTGCCAAGCTCTGGTGCCCCGTTTTTATAGCACCATATTGATTCTCAAAGGCAATAAATCTAAGAGGAGGGGCAGTGTGCCCCTGATAATAATGCTACAGCATATGTTTTACTGCTGAGGTTTCAACACCAACAAGATACATAGCTTAGGGATGTCCAAATGGCTTACCTATTGCACCCAGATTTGTTTTCGAGTAGCCTTTTCAATTCCCCTGGTCTGCTGTCTGCTTCCTCCAACTCATTTAGCCTTTCTTGCTTCCTGTATTACTTTTAGTAGGATGAAAAGTTTGAATTGCCTGTCCACAAGCACTGGGCTAAAACTGTACAAGCACTCAGAAAGGAGGTGAAAAATGATTCCTGTCCATTCACCTTTCCCGTTGCTCCATCAGTTTTTCTGAAAATGTCCCTCTTGTGATATTATTCAAACTATAGTCTGAGCCATTAAGATACATAAGACCCGGCTTTTCCTCTGTGTGGAAATGCAAGGTTGATATTTGATTTTTTTTTCTTTTAAATGGAAGTATAATTCTACACCAAGCTTTTGAAAACAAAACCCAGCCAATGAAATTTGCTAAATCCTTTTAAAATGTGCACCAAGGTCTAGCATTTGAAGCAAAAAACGAAGCCAGTATATATGCCTTACATTCATAAGAAAATGTCACCTTGAAAAAGTGCTGTATTTGGGAGGGGAAAGGGTGTGTGAGGTGATTTTTTTTTTTTTTTAAGGCAGGGTCTCACGAAATTTCCCAGGTTGGTCTTGAACTTATGATCCTCCCACCTCAGCATCCACAGCACTAGGATTGCAGGTGTGCACCACCATGCCCAGTTTGGGGTGGTGACTTTAATAACCAAAGGATCTGGACTGTGTTTGGGTTTTCCAAAACCAGCAAAATATTCAAGAATGGAAACTGACCCTCGGTCATGCTAGGAGCAGCTCAGCCACAGCTGTAGAGCCACAGTACCATCATGACCCCGGCGTGGAGTATGGATCCTGCACAGCTATCTCCCGTTAGCTAGTGGGATGGACTGCAGGGAAGACAAGTCGCCCCTCCACGTGGGACCTTCTTTTTCTCAAAAGCAAACAGTGATTAACTAGATTAAGGTGTAAACCCCTTGCAGTACCAAAGTCCATAGCTTTACTAGTTTCTTCCAGTTTTACATAGACATTTTGCCCTTGAGTCAAGATATCATTTCTGTCACTTTCATGCAGAACTTTGTTTAAAGTATTGATATAAAATGACCAAGACAGTCTTGAATCAGAATTCTTCCACATGGCATCATTTTGTTTACATAAATGTTTTCAACAACTATTTCGACTTTCGGTTTTCCCCCATATCTTTATTTCAGGAGGTGGGTGGTGTAGTGGGAAAAGGGAGCTGTTTTTCTTTTCTCCTTTTCTTTTAAGACCTATCAAGTGGCTCCTAATCGCCAGGCCGACTGGCTGGAAAGGAGGGCAAATATTTACACGTATAGTTTGAATGTGTGTGTCAGCCTGAGTTTACACGACTCCAAGTGAAGCGGATTACCCTGCGAATTCGGAGAATTTGAGTAATTCAGGCTGAGCAAGGCCAACAGGACGCCCCCCCCCCCCCCACGAGGCTGTGGGAAGTTCTGGCCGCAACCGAGTTTGCAAAGGCAGCCGGTTCCGTGTTCTCTGAGGCTGGGCGTTGTAAAGGTCACACTCTCCCACTGAGTGTCGCGTGGTCCCCGCAGGGCTCCGCGCCATGACCCTCGCCTTCCCTTAGGCCACCGCCTCACTTTCCACAGTTCCTCTTGGAAATAGAAACCCCAGGGTAGAGGCACACTAATGCGCAGCAGAAGCCATGGTTTTGAGTGCAGCATCCTTTGCCAAATGCTCGCAGCTCTCCCTCAACGTTTTTATTTCAGGGCTGTATCTCTTCAATCCCACTGACAGGAGACCGAATTGAGGGACAGTTGAGGGCGAGTCCGGGACCTGGCCCATTGGCGCCAGTTCAGCGGCGCCGGTTTCCATTGTACTTAGCGCTGCCCAACTTTCTTTTGGAACTTTGAGAGCAGGTAAGAAAAAGAATGGAAGAGGCGAGAATTCCCTGAGGTTTCCACGTCCTCATCCCAAGTCCTAGGCCTTGATAAAAATGCCTTCTTCAGGCAGCGCGCACCGTCCTCCCGCCCCAGAACGGTGGGGTTGGAAGTGAGTGTCTGCTGCAGCTGTGTCACCCTGATGGCAGTACCTCTTGTAGTGAACCAGTGCTGGATTGTGGGCCCGCGAGAGCGCACAGCCAAGAGGGCGCCGCGCCCCAGGCGTGCCCACCCAGCCCGGCCTGCGGCCACGCCCCCCGACAGCAGAATCAGGAAACCGTGACGTGAAACAGCGCTGACTGGCTGCGGGCCTACGGGATAGCCACCGCCAGCAAATTAAGGCGCAGGGCAGCGAGTGCCCAGGCGCAGTGTCCGTCGCGCCTCGCTGGGGCTCTGCACGCCTGAGCTCTGGCTCCTGGGTGCTGGCGCCTCGCAGCGCCATACAGCGGGTCGCCACCTCCCGACAGTCTGGGACACTCCGGCTGTACCCAGCAGGGGCAGGGAGAAAGAAGCAGAGGGAGTGTCGCTGACCCCTGGGCTTTTCCTCAGCTGATGTTCGTTTCCGGCTTCGGGCAGTCTGTGCGCCTGCTGCGCTCCAGGCAGTTTGCGCACCTTCTTAAGTCTGCGAGTGATTCCCTTCCTCTTCCGCCGGTTCGAAGTCTCTGAGGCTCTAGGGCTTTGCGGTGGAAGAGAGGAAAGGCCAGCGTGGCACTCTGGGGAGTTTAGAGCTGTTTCTTCTGAAGTCCCAGGCTCCGCTGTGACTGCACTCGGAAACTTTGAGCTGTTTCGTGTCTTTGTCTTCTTTGGGGAAACTGGACGGCAGTTCGGTAGGCCCTGTCCCTGGCCAGGACCGCGCGCCGGGGACCATGGAGTTCACGGCGTCGCCCAAGCCCCAGCTGTCCTCCCGGGCCAACGCTTTCTCTATCGCCGCGCTCATGTCGAGTGGTGGCTCCAAGGAGAAGGAGGCTGCAGAGAACACCATCAAACCCCTGGGTAAGTTGGATTGCCTGGCTGTCCGTGCGGACAAGGGAGGCAAGTGCTGCGCATCCATCAGTTCCCTGGACACATTGCGCGGCTCGCGAGTCTGGCGGCAAGTGTGTCTGTTTTTCCTTTCTCGTGGCGCTTCTGACCGCCCCCACCCCCGGCCCTGTGCTTACATCTCAGGAGGAACATTTTTTTTTTTTTTCTTTCTTCGCTCAAATTTTCTTTGGAGGTTTCACACTATGTTGAACACCAGGGGTATGGCATCTCCAGATTGGGGTAGTAGTCGCTCTCCTTATTTATCTAGAATCCCGATGTCAAATCGGATGAATGGTGTATGAGTGTTAGGTTTGTTGAGATAAAAATATTCAAGGACAAATAATAATAAAGCCCCCGTTTAAGACCACAGGACTTAGGATGCGTGTAACACCTACTTGTGCATTAGAAACCAAGGGGGAAGCCAAGCGGTTTCACAAGAAACCATTTTGGTTTTTTGTCTGCTCTGATGTGAGTAGACTGAACGGAGCCCGCTCCTTAACACCACTGTGAAGTGCTGTAGATTAAGCCGCTTCTCCCCGCATGAACCATTTTCTTTACAGAAGTACCAGACTTAATCAGTAAAACTCATTTTGTAACTGTCATTTTCACTTGAGGTTGGCAAAAACATTAACCAGTAACCATTTCCCAGATTCCTCAACTTTTAGTTATACTGTTTATTTAACAACCTTTGCCATTTATAGTAGTCCCTAGGCTCAGAGTAAAGGGAGAGTAGGGTTTATGTTCTCCTTAACACAAGTGAGTTGTGTGGGAAAGAAACTACCCAAGATAAGTATTTTAAAATCCCTTTACAATGGAGGGGGAAAGAAGTGTTCTCACCATCCACTCTGGTGTTCTCAGTAAATAATTATCACATATCCTGATCACTTCATATACCTAATATAAGTAATCAAATAGCAAACTTAAGGTAATTTTTTTCTATTTTAACTAGCCCCAATATTTCTTTTATCCTCCCTATCTTCCTCAACTCTTCAAAAATAATCTTAATATCATATCATATTCAAAGTAATCTTAATGTGAAAGAGAAGAATTAGAGATAAAACAAAAAACAAAAACAACAACAACAAGGGGCTTGGGCAGAGAGGCCAGAGAACTAAAATCCCTAGCAATAGGAACCAAGGAAATGAAACAGAAGATCTTAAGGAAAGACCATTTCAAAAAGTCTCTCCTCTGAAGTCTTCACTCCCCTTTTCTGGTTCTTTCCACCTACCTTCCATCTGAATAAAAACCTGTTGAAGAAATGGGAGCAACCAGTGAAACCTCAGTTATTTAGAAGAAACCTTAAGGACCAAGTTCAAAATCATATTTGTGGGACTTCTCACCTCTAATTGGGGAGGGGGCTTAATTCTTTATGAAATCCCCATCTCATTTTGATACCTAGCAGGAAAAGAGAATTTCAGGTTAGAATTCTTAACAGATGTATGGACAGTGAACTGGGGAACAAGCCGGCTCCAGTTGCACTTCTTTATTGTTCTGAGAGAAACTACCTTCTCTCTGAATTCCTAAATTCCAAACTATAAAACCATTCCCAGCCCTCATGAACCCCTTCAACGGACCTCTCCCAGACACCCTCAAAATGAGCATTCTCAGCCTGGAGTTCTGGCTCAGCGGTAGAGTGCTTGCCTGGCATGTGTGAGGCCCTGAGTTTGATTCTCAATACCGAATATAAATAAATAAAATAAAAGATTCATTGACATATATATGTCGATAGATAGATAGATAGATAATGAACATTCTCTTAGCTTTTGAGAAGAGCTCAGCAAGAAGTGGTAGATGTTCTCTCTTGCATTGGCCAGTTCAACAGAGCATAGTTAATGATTGTAAGCCAAGGACTCTTACAAGAGAACACCCAAAGGTTCTGTTATGAGACAGCAGCGTGGTACCTTTATGGAAGCCGCTGTGTATGTGTGTGTGGGGGGGCTCAATGTATCCTGTTTCACCCTTTAAACATATTACGTCTATTTAAAAGAACCAGTAGAGCTTTTAAATTAAGAATAATCAAATCAATTGTCATGCTGATTGTTTCAAGTTCAGAGAAAGAGAACAAGACCATCTCCAAATTTTATCTTCTGATATTTTGAGAAACACATTCACACGATGTCTTTAGAGGGATTTAAGTAGTAACCTTAACATAGCTCTTATTTTCCAACAACTAAAAGAGACAATATTCCTAAGCCCTAGATTTAATCAGTATATTAGGACTGGGAAGCAAAAGACAAGAATAATATTAAAGTTACTCCTTAATACTATAAAGCCTCATGTGAATGTGTTTCTCAAAATATCAAGAGAAGATAAAATTTGGGGATGGCCTTGTTCCCTTCCTCCAAATTTGAAACAATCAGCATGACAGTTGTTTGATTATTCTTAATTTAAAACACTCCCATGAGTTGGATGATCATTGTATGAGAAGAAAATGCAATCTTCTCTATATCCTGTTTGTCCCACATAAAGAAGTGTGAGAATTAACAAGGCATTTTATGATATAAACATGTCATACGTGCCCATCTACCTTGTACACCTGTGCATACATACATTTAGAACTTGTTCCCAGTCCTTGAGAGTACTTAGAATAGAGTTGTTTGGAGGTCAGCTTCACATTGTAGATTCAAGTAGTTTCTTTTTTAAGGGATGGAAGATAATTGGGACAATTACAAAAGTCCCTCTGTATTCCATCAAAGTGACTGATGTAGTCCCAGGCCCTTATCAGCCTGGCAGGAAAATGTTCAGTTCATCCAGTGGTATTCAGTCCTCGGACTTTTAATTACATCTTCCCACTTTAATTCCCTGCTAACCTGGCTTTGAGGTGCTTTTTCTCAATTCCCGAATCTTTTTGAAGGAAAAAAAATCACATATGTTACCTCTCCAGGAATTTTCCAAGTCTAATCCAAAAATGGCCTAAAGAGCCTCCTACTGTGCTATAACAAGCTGTATGCTGGCATCGTTCATAAGATCTCGGGCTGGAAGGGAGATTATAAAATTTTATAATCTAATATTATCATCTCAAAGTCTAGAAAACTGAGAGCCAGACACAGAAATGGAGTTGTTGTTATTATTATTAATCACATTCTCACCTTTCTCCCAATTCCCTGTCCTCCTTTTATGGAGAGAAGGCTCCAGGGGAGAAGGGAAAATTCCTCTCAACCTGGTAAAGGTACTGACTGATCTCTTCACTCCCTTGATTTCCAGGAAGAAAAGTGTCCTGGTTGTCAGAAACAAGACTGGTACCACATTCCACAAGCTACAAAGTCTACATTTTAGCCTGCATGATCACTACCTTTCTCTTTCTTCACTCCTCACATTTTCCCCCCAAATGGGTTTCAATAATATTGGTAATAAGTAATGGTTCTAGAACTCACTCATTTGGTTTAGTAAGCAAGCAATGGGCATGTTACTCTACGGAAATGTCAGGTACATTTTGTACAGTGGGATATCTTCCCTAGCATCCTGGAGTTTCTGAGTTTAACTTTCCCAGAGTCAAATCCAGGTGTGTATTTTGGATATGCCGTTCTTCCTGAAAATTTCCGTGTTTAACAGTGTCATTCTCTATTCTCTTTGCCTCCAGAGCAATTCGTAGAGAAGTCATCCTGCTCCCAGCCGCTGGGAGAGCTGACCAGCCTGGATGCTCACGGGGAGTTCAGTGGAGGCAGTAGCAGCCCATGCTCCTCCTCTCTGTGCACTGAGCCGCTAATCCCCACCACCCCCATCATCCCCAGCGAGGAAATGGCCAAAATTGCCTGCAGCCTGGAAACCAAGGAGCTCTGGGACAAATTCCACGAACTGGGCACTGAAATGATTATCACCAAGTCGGGCAGGTAGCTGGGCCTTGGCGGGTGGGAATGAGGAAACTGTAGAGACCACGGAGGAAGTGCTCAGGGGCTTCCAGGAATTGGATTTTAGAGCTGGCTGGTCCTGGAGCAGGGAAGCAGCTTTGCTGAAAGGCAGCTTCCTTCAGCCAACTGGCATTTAGAAAGAGCTGCGGATGTCTGCATTCTCAGAGTCTGGCCGTGGGAAGCCCCACTAGGGCCTTGATGAGGACCTAGGGCCTTGATGAGGACGTTACAGGGACTGACAATGCGCTTCCCCAAAGGACACAGTGGTTGGAGTCTTCTTGTCCCTTCCTCCAGGAGGGTTTGGAGCTCCTGTCAGGCCCAAATGGGGAATGGGCGGCTGGGCACTGCAAGGGAGGGAGCAGCTTCTCTATTAGCATCCACAACTTGCAAAAGCCGCCAACTTCCATTAACTACTATTTTTTTAAAAAAATATTTATTTCAAAATAAAATTTGGAGGAAAAAATTTCCTGTCGCAAGAATCGCTGGTGCGGTGGGCCCTTTGGCTCCGAAGCTGGGCAGACTCCAGCCGGCAGGAAGTCTTGGGGGCTATAGCGTGGGCAGCTGGAACCCGGCAAAAGCTCCTAGGTCAGTGCCCCTGGGCAATACCCGCAGTACCGTAGTGTCTTGGGAAACCCGTTCTTCGATTCCCTGCTATTAGGGTTTGTTTGTTTTTATCATCTTTTCCCGGGTAGCACGTGCAAATTGGATCAGCTCTGGTGACTTTGGTCCTCTCCAGATGAATTTTCTCTAATCACACACCTTCCGATGTTGGGGTGTGGGGGTAGGGACCATAAAACTTTCACCTAGCAGTGAGGATTTGCGTAAAGGTGAAACTTAAACCATGCACGTTTTAGGAGAAGTTGTGTCTCTGTATTCACATCACTGTGGCTTTACAAGAAAAAAAAAAAAAAAGGTGGTTTGGGAGGAGGGGATGCGCAGGGATGAAAGTCCATCCTTTCCCTCCCCTCCCAATTCAAGTCAGTTCAGTTCAAGTCAGTTCACTAGGAAGTGTGAACAGGGCGGGTTCTTTGTCTCTCTTTGTCAGGAGGATGTTTCCAACCATCCGGGTGTCCTTTTCGGGCGTGGATCCTGAGGCCAAGTACATAGTCTTGATGGACATCGTCCCTGTGGACAACAAGAGGTATCGCTATGCCTACCACCGGTCCTCTTGGCTGGTGGCCGGCAAGGCCGACCCGCCGCTGCCAGCCAGGTTCGTGCTTCTGGATTTTTCGCTGGAGCAAAATGTTATTAACCCCTCTGGCAGAATGTCTCTGGCTTATGTGAATTTTAAGCAGGTCTGTTTTTAAAGCAGGGTTCTGGCATGAAGACTTTCCAAACCTGGAAACTCCAGGGTTGAATGGAAAATATATTAGTCTCCAAGAAAGACAGTTTACACATAGAGAAAACACTGATTTTATTTTTCTTGTATTTCAAAGTTTTCCTTAAATTTGAATATTTATTAGAAATCTAAACCATCTGATATATGTTTGTGTATAAAATTGCTAATTGATACTTAAAACCCGACTAGATAAAAATACTAATGAAATGGTTGCCCTAAATTTTTTTTTCAGAACAATGTACTTTAGCAGAGTGTTTGCTTATTGTGAACATTTTTTAGTAATTGGTTATATTTGCACATAATAAACATCATTTTGGTAAAATTTGGTTGTTTTTGACAGATAAAGGGTTCAGAGATTTTAAGAAAATCAAACTCTTTTCCCCCCTCCACAGTTTTAATGGATCAATGTAATTCAACAAGTTAATATTCTTTTACATGAAACATTACTCAGTTAATGTATTAGGGATCATATGTATTTATTCATGTGGTAGTCATTGCTAATAATGTTTTTCTAGGAATATACTGTTTAAAATAATTCCACACACACTTTTATTATTGTTGATATTTCATTCAAATGACCATTCTTGGGGGAGGGAGAGCATGTATTTGTGAATAGTAATAGCTAAAGCTACAAAATCTAACCTCATAATTTAATATAAAACAGAATATTAGCTGACTTTGTATTTTGTGTTTAACCTCATAACTTTTAAATTGTTTCATGACTATTTGTGTGTGTGTGTGTGGGGGGGTTAACTGAAAGGTGGTGTCAGAGATAAGAATTTATTTAAATGTGCATATTTTGAAGTTATGACTGACATATATCTAGTATGGAGTCCTTGTCAAGACACACAATTTATACATTCAGCTCAGATATTCTACTTAATCAATAGTTGGTCATGTTACTGAGTTTATTGTGTGCTAAATCCACTAGAGATTATTAGCCCCTTTCAGTTTTCTTAGAGTAGGAAGGTCATCTTCCCAACCTTTCTAAATCAATATATTAAATAACATTTAGGACTAAGACATGTCTTAAAAATTACAACTCATATTTTTAATTGAGCAAGATGTGACAGTTTACAATATAAAATTAATGGAACTAGTATTCTCTATTATTTAATAGTCAATTTACTGTTATTCTTGAGCTTCCTTCTGAACTTTTTGATATTGTTTTAAATGAGAGAGAGAGAGAGAGAGAGAGAGAGAGAGAGAGAGAGAGAGATATTTTAGCCGATTCTTAACTGTTTTTTATAAACACTCTTTTTTGTTTTCCCAGTCTTCTAAGAAGTTAATCGCTCTTATTTAACATGCATTTTCTTCCTATCTGAAGGTATGGGGAAATGGTGCAGGCCAGCAGGACTTTGGAAATATGACATGTCTTGTTTATGTTACTAATCTGTTCTGGTTAGAGAAAGAAAGCTCGCTCGTACCAATACACTATCTTAACTGAAGCATGTTTAAGCTATTGCTGGAATTTTAAGTCCTCCTTGGGAGGGGGTCGAGAGGGGAGGGGCTTCCTGTAAGAGTTTTCATTTATTCTACTTCAGTTTATTTATGTTGATATTAGATAAAACTGTGTAGTGGATTATGGAATATAAATATTCTGGATAATTTAAGCAACTATTCTTTATTTTCATTGTCAAAAGAAATAGTTTGCTGTATTCTCTACCTCCCCAAAGAAAAGGGGGAAAATTGGGGAAACGAGAATTTTTGTACTGATAGAAGAAATTTTTTGTGGTTCTAGGTCTTTAAAGCACTATATTTTAAAGTCTGTTGGTCTATCATTTTTAATCAGAAGAAATAATTCCTGACAATATTATTTGATAGTTATGGGCAAGACATTTTCATATAGGACATTTCTTTTTTTTAAAAAGTAATTAGTATGTAAATAGGTTACTATTTACTCTTAATGTGATTATGTATAGTGACTATGATACTTTAAAGAAAAAATTTCATCAACTTCTAGGATTTTCAATAATTTTGTACTTTTGGGGGAGTGTAGGAAAGGATACTGATCAATAAAACAACTGCACTTATAAAGTTAAAGCTTCAGAAGGATGAATTTAAAAAGCTATTATTTCTGTGCTGTAAAAAAATGAATACTTTAATGAAAGCAGTCATGAGCACCCGTCCTAAGAACAGTGAAACAAACACCTAAAGGCTTTAAAGTTCTTCCATGAATCTGGCCAACATCTTTAATGCTGTTAGCCTTTTCTTTGCTTTGCTCTGAGTGGACTTTGTAAGTTCCAGCCTGAGTTCCGTAGTCTTCTATTCTTAGTCTTCTTGACAAACCATGGCATAGCCTTCTTGTCCTGTATACGAACATTACAAGGAAATGTTTTTTGTGACTTCTTTCTCTTGCTTTGCCCAACCAAAATATTAATGTTTAATTATATTTATAAGACTCCTATATGGAACCTCCATATAAATAGCCTGTTTCATGGATAAAGGAATTTATCAGGGTTGGGGTGTAGCTCAGTGGTAGAACTCATTCTTTGCATGTAAAGGCTCTGAGTTCAATCCCTCAGATATTATTTTTTTCTGTGAAAACCAGAATTTCACCTTCCCCCTCAATAGTTCTTTAATTTCCCTCTGATTTCAGAAAGGTTTTGTCAAGAAAACATCAGGATAGAGATTTACAAAGAGTTGTACTTGAGGTAATGGTTGCAGGTATAACAAATGGCCTATGTTTTGCTGTGAGTAAAAGATTGCCTTGCATATAGGAATGGATCAATAAATGATAGATTTTTTTCCATCAAAACTTTTATTTATTTGCTTAAGCTTTTTTTTACAAATGAATTGATTGAATAATTCAATGCTTATGCAGCTTGTTTAAACTCTTATTTAGTGAGCATATAAACAGATGATGATGAAAGTAGGTGACAGTGTTTAAAGTACCAGAAGGCTCACCAGAATCTCAGCTCTGATAGAATTCTCCATGTTCCTGTATTAAAATTCCATTTTTTATGTTTGCAAAGAACATGGACTTTAAACCAAGTCACTATTAAGTTAAATAAATGGATTCTCTAAAATTGTTGCCTCTTTTAAATTCTTTGTTTACCTTGCTTTTTAATGATACTTGTAATAGGGACTCATGTAAATAGTCTTTTTCTTCTGAAAATACCTATAAGATTTTGTGTTTGGTAGTTGCAGTAGATAGATAGAAAAAAAAAACAACTAGATAGATAGAAAAAAACAACCCATCTTTTAAAAATGGTAGCTGACTAGATAGATGGAAAGAAAACAACCCATCTTTTAAAAATGGCTTGCTCGGCACATACAGAATATTTATTATTACCCTTTTTAGATCATCGGTGCATGAAACATAAGATATGTTTTTGAGTTATTTTAGCATTATTTATATTAATAAAATTGAAGCATGTGGAGCAAACAAAATGGGCCACTTATATGAGGTTTATGTGTTCCTGTAGGCACAGAACATTGTACAACTCACAGAGACAGATTTTTAAAAAGTGTCTCAATGAAGTTCTCTCATGATTTTAGGCTCTATGTGCACCCAGACTCTCCCTTTACTGGCGAGCAGCTACTCAAACAGATGGTGTCTTTTGAAAAGGTGAAACTTACCAACAATGAGCTGGATCAACATGGACACGTAAGTAGGGTGCCTTGGACTGTGCTGGTACTCTGGATGGAATGGAGAAGTCATACAATACGTCCTCTCAGTCCTTTCCTCCCTTCCCACTCCACTTTCTACTTTTCATCTCTGAGTCATTCTATGAGAGCATTCATGTGTTCTTTAGGGAACCTTGACAGATTTTTGTCAAGAAGCCATTGCAGGGATGTCATGTGCCACTGCCCTGTGAGAGGGTCATAGATCTTCTGTGCCATGGGTTTCCCAACACTTCTGCAACTGCCTTATCACCTGAGTCAACTACACATAGGAAGCTATTGCAAACTGATCTTGCTTAAGCATCCAATTTCTGTTAGTAGTGTATCAAATAATTCAGCATAAAGGAAACGGGACTAAGACTTTCCTTGAGAGTGTTCTATAGAACACATTCATGTAAGATGCAATAGAATAAAAGGGCTTTTTTTTTTTCTAAATAAGTTTGCAATGCTGTTTACTTATTTTGTATCCCTTTTTGGAGAGTTTTGTAAATGTTAAAACAGAGAATCCCTGCCATTAAAATGAAAGATTTATTTTGTGTCAATGTAGTTCATTAAAATATGGAAAAAAAGAGAAATTGCAACCATAAGCTCTTATCAGTAGTTAATAGAACAAATAGTCACTGATGGAGACCCTTACACATTTGCCAGAATTCCTTTTTAAGGCATTATCTGTGATATAATTCAGTGCTTCTATATGGCAATTTACATATCCATTTGGATTCAGTTTTTATATTAAGAAACTTTAGACAAACTTGCAAACTTCTTTTTAATAAGAAATTACTATCTTTTTCTTTCTTTTACCCCTTTACTAAGTAAGGATTTTGTTACTTAAGGTTTTAGTTTTCATTAAATCTGTGCCAATTAGAGGAAGTATTTCAAAATCTTTTTCAAAGATGTCTTTGTGCTGGGGATGTGGCTCAAGCGATAGCGCTCTTGCCTGGCGTGCGTGGGGTGCTGGGTTCGATCCTCATCACCACATAAAAATAAAATAAAGATGTTGTGTCCACCGAATACTAAAAAATAAATATTAAAAAGTTCCTTCTCTCTCTCTTAGAAAAAAGATGTCTTTAAGTAGATAATTAAATAGAGAGTTGTAGATACAGTTTCAAATGGTTGGATTGAACCTGGAACCAACTAAAAGGCTTTTGGTGTTACCACCATTCATTTGCCCCCAGGCCTCCTTTATAACATCAGTCAGGGTGACCAGGTTAACTTCTGTCTATTGATGGCGCTGTTGAGATATTGAAAGTAGGTTAGTAAGCTTTTGTTGTTTTAAGTACTGACCTTTATAGATGTTGGCATAACTTCCTTTCAGTTATTTATTTATTTATTTATTTATTTATTTATTATTATTATTATTATTTTGATGTGTCCATTCATGGATTTTTTTCAGGTTAAAATTTATGAAGCATCTGAATGATTTTTTTTTTTTGTAGGTCAGTGATAATTTTTAATGTCATTCATATTAAAATTTCTTGGGCACCAACTGAAATCTTTGCAAGGAAAAAGGAAATTCTTTTATGGGGCTGGTATTTTCCCTATGTGAAGCTTTTAGGAGGATTATTTGGGTCATTCCAGAAAGACCTGACTGTTCATCTTGGGATAAACTGTCCAGAATTTAAATGTCTTTCTTGTTCATGACAGCTTCATGGTGGGACTAGCACTACACTGGATTTCAGGAGCTCTGGGTTTTAACTTGTTCATGTCAAGATCAGACCTTGACAAACTGTTGCTCATATCCATTTTGCTTTAAAAATTTCATGATTCAATATAACCCTTTGTCACCAGAATGAGTGTGTTCTGAAAATTTTAACCAAAGATTTTTTTGACAATGTGTTGTTTGGCTAACTTTTTTGAACCTGTTCTGAAGCCCTAATACAGATGCATTTTTAGCCTTATAACAGGGCAATTTCCTATCCCCAGAAATTTATTTTTACAATGAAGCAGAGTCCATATTTCTTTTAGTGTTTCTTAGCTCCAGGAGGCATGGTGACCAGAGTCAGAAACTCTGGGGTCTCAGACTGTTCGGTGCATGTTCCCAAATGAAATTGGCCTTGCGGGCAATTGGAAGTAGGGGAAAGGGTGTTATTTAAAGCTTACTGTATATTTTTTTTTGTCATTTCAATATGCATATGTATGAGCTGGTGTGTAAATGATTTGAAAATTATTCTTAGTAGAACATATAAGGAATGTTGAAGTTTTTATTTTTTTCTTTATCAGTGTTGAAGACAAATGCTTCCTTTGATTGCTTCAAATGTATTCCAGTTTTGTGATTAGCATCAGTAGCATGAACTTCCAGTGATAAATGCATTATACAAAGAGATGACATTATTTTTTAAAGTTTTATTTAATTCATTTGAAGTTCTAATTTGTTTCAGTTATTCCTATTCTAGTTTAGAGTCATAAAAAGGTGACATATGCAAAATTCAATCCCTTCCCTTCCTGTTACTTTACTTTGGCTTACAAGTTGAAGAGACTGGCAGAGATGGATTATGTTGTTCCCTCCATATCAGTGGGGGTTGGTTCTCAGATCCCCTGTGGAAAGCAAAATTCATGGATGTTCAAGAACCTTTATATAAACTTATGCAGTCTTTGCATATAACTTCCTATATACTTCAGATAACCTGTAGCTTATTCATAATACCTAATACAATGTACAGTTGTATTTCTATGTTGTTTAGGAAATAATGACAAGAAAATATGTTCTATACTTATGAACATATGAATATGTTCTATACATATGCAATTAAAAATTTTTTTGGATTCGAAGTTGATTTAATCTGGAGATGCAGATTGTATATACATTTATCCCACAATATCTAACACTTAATTCTGCTAAAGCCTGTTGGCAGAAACACTTACCACACCCATGTTAGCAGGAGAGCAAGGGAGTCATCAGCTGCAGTATCAGTAGCAGCAACCAACACTGAGTGCCTGCGACCCTGCCACACTGTTTATCAAGTGAGTGTGAGAGCCAGTCTCTCTGCTAGGGGCTTAAAGGAAAGCAAATAATGTAAGCCCCTAAGCCCAGGAAAGAGACCCAGCTTTAGACATTTAGGTAGCTATATGGGTGACAGTGGGAAGAGGTGAGAAATTTTTATATCTAAAAATGAGTTTTTTTGCTTACATTTCATAATGAAAATGTTTTATATTTTATTTAAAAGATAAATGAAAGATGTTGTCTCTTATTTGCCTCATAACAGGGTATCTTTATTATTTCTAAGAATTTGTCAACTTTAATCAGCTATAGAATGGAAGATGGCCACCACTGTGATTCTGATTTAGCTTTCTTTCTTTTATCTTTTGGCTGGGCAGATACTGAGGAACTGAACCCTGGGGTACTCTACCACTGAGCTATATCCCTAGCCCTTTTTATTTTTATTTTGAAACAGGGTCTTGCTAAGTTGCCCAGGGTAGCCCTGAACTTACAGTTCTCCTGCCTTCCAAGTAGCTGGGATCAGAGGCATGCAGCACTGTGCTGGACTTCAGGTTTCATATTACACCTGGAAGTTTTGAATGGGGGAAGCTGTCATAAATATGAACAGTAGAGTTCATATTTACTGAGCATTTCCTATTTCTGTGTGCTTTATCAGGGTTATGCTGTATGATCCTCATCAGAGCCCTATGAGGTTAGCCTTGTTTTTGCATTTGAGAAAACTAGAGGTTGGAGAGTTTTAAATCATTTGTTACCAAGATTAAAGAGCTGTAAAATGGAAGAATATAGGTTTCTAACATATGTCTGTCTTATACCATACTTCCTTTCTAAATTATTTTACTCTTGCCCCTATGAGTCATAACCTGGCCTCCTAGAATATGTAATTGTTTTTTATTTTAGAAAATTCAGACATACATTATTTTTGGCCTAATAAAAGTATTTAAAGACTTGATTTTTACCAAATGAATAGAACCTATCCTCCAGATGACCCACTCCCTCTCCCTCATCATTTTAGAAAGGACCTTTGAAGCAAACTGGGTTATTTGCAGTTATTTTGGTAAAATGTGATTCATAACAATGACTCTGCAGAAGTATGTGAAAATGATTTGCCTGGAATGGAAAGGATAGATCCTAATCTTAAAATTGAATTTGAAATTATAGATTTGATTTTTCTTGCTTTGCCTCACTATACTCTTTGGCTGGCTAAGTATGTAAAATTCAGTATTTTCTATCTCTTTTTGTAGATAATTTTGAATTCAATGCATAAGTACCAGCCACGGGTACACATCATTAAGAAGAAAGACCACACGGCCTCCTTGCTCAACTTGAAGTCTGAAGAATTCAGAACGTTCATCTTTCCTGAGACAGTTTTTACAGCAGTCACAGCCTACCAGAATCAGCTGGTGAGTGCACAGTACACAATTTAGCTTCTGCAGAGGGTAAGGACTTAGGATGCTTCAGTTGCCAGCCCTCATAATGGTTGTTTACTTAGGATAAAGCTACTGAATGGCAGCCCTAGGCCCTCTAGGGGTGTGATGAGTGGCTATATATGACATCATTTTACTTTCTAGAATCTTCAGATTCCAAGTCAGTTGTTCATTGCCCACTCTCTGCCCCAATCTGCCTTCTCAAATGTTCTTTTTTTTTTTAAGTATTTTTTTTAGTTATAGATGGACTTTTAAAAAAAAATTTATATGTAGTGCAGTGCTGAGAATTGAACTCAGTGCCTCAGACATGCTACGCAACTTCTCTACCACTGGGCTATAACCCTAGCCCTACCTTCTCATATGATCTTTTCCAGAAGATTATCTGCTTCTTTTTCTCTACCTCCTGTCAACATGTACAACCCTGTCCTTGTTGCTCCATAAAATTTAAAAGTTTAGTTTCTCTGATTAATTAAACACACATCTTCTTGTCAACTGTCCAAACTGCTGATACTTCAGATATCTTGTGAGGTTGACTCAATTGTAATTTAGAATGATTCTAGTCAAATTATTTTAAATGTTTCTTTAAATAATAAACTGCAGTATGTAAACAGTTATGCATTTAATTAACATCAAGATATTTAATTTATATTCTTAATATTACATTTCAAATTTGTGCATTTTATTTGTCCAGAAAGTTTATTCCAACATAGTAAATATTTATCAAGGTCCCAGTAAGGGCCTAGCACTGTTAGATACATTTTCTTCTTTTGTGGTCGGCATGAGCTCAAAAGACTTACAGTAATAGTAACAATCTACAGGTGAGGAAGCTGAGGTGAAGAGGTAAGTGACTTCTGTAGTTCAGAAACACCAGAATTTGAAATCCTTTGGATATTCTTCAGTAAAAGGGGCTCAAGCTCTCAGTGTACTTCCCGATTCAATTGTTCATAGCCTGGTTTCGTATCTTGCTTTTATTTGATTAGTTATGGGTAGTCAGGACAGTTGCTGTCCTCTTGTGGTATTCTTGAGCTTTAGTTTCTGAGTGAATAACTACGAGGTACTGCCCGATAGATGGCTCAGAGTCTATCATAGGTTGACCAAGCAGAGGGAATATGGTATAGGCTCTTAGGAAAAGCAAGATAAAGCCTAGAACACAGGTAGCCCATTGCTCATGAAGGAATGGAAGCCCAGGAAAGGGATGTGGGCAAATTGCCAGAGTGGGTATGTAATGCTTGAGGACCTACAATTCCTGTATGACTTTGAGTAGGCTTTATTTCACCACCGTGGCTGCCATTTTCCTTACTGATAAGTTGGGGCTAAGAACTAACTAGACCATCTTAGGGGACTGCCATGAAGATCCAGTGAAAGCAAACATGCCTTTGGATGGTGTCAGGCTGGACTATCTCAGGCATGTCAAAAGAGAATTTGTCATTGTTTGAATTTTAAATTTAGCGATGTCTTTTCTCAATGAGATAAATCAGGGCATAGTTGTTATCCTGTGAGTCATCTTATTGCAGAAACAAAACAAAGTATTTTACCTTTCACATTTTCTCCAAAATGACAACACAAGAAGAGAACCTTTCAGAGAATGCCCAAGCTAAAACAATGTGTACTGCCTGAAGTCCACAAAAGCCAAAAACCCTAATGCTTGTTGCCCTGAAAATCTGGAATTTTGAAACCAGTAATCCCATTTTTAATTGACTTGAAGGCACATGGAATGCAGATATCATAGATTCAGAAGAAGTTTGTGAAACATTCAATTCAGTTTTATACTAACTGAATTTAAAACCTTGATAATACAAATATCAGATTTACAAAAATTTAAGAAGCCCTGTTGATGTTTCAGAATGAAGTAAAAACTTGTCATATGGATATTTCAATACTTTTATCTGAATTCTTTGTAAAAAGGGCAAAGAGTTAGTAATTATTTTTAGTGAAAATTATAGAGACAGATCAAAAACTAAAGGAAGTTTCTATATATAATGCATTAGATTTAGTTATAAATATGGGTAGGACTTCTCATAGTATACTGAAATAGGAGCATATTATATATAATAATACTTAATTTCAGTACTTACTATGCACAAAACACTGTTTGAAGGGTATTTTCTTTTTTAATTTTCACAGTGATATTATGAGATAGGAACAACAAAAGAGAAATCATCAAAAGAGAATTTTGAGGGCTGGGGATGTGGCTCACGTGGTAACACGCTCACCTGGCATGCACGGGGCACTGGATTCGACCCTCATCATCACATAAAAAATAAAAAATAAAAAAAATAAAGATGTTGTGTCCACCAAAAACTGAAAAATAAATATTAAAAAATTCTCTCTCTCTCTTTTAAAAAAAGAGAATTTTAACAAATTTTTAAGCAAAATTTTTATTCTGCATTATACAGTTGTTAAAATCGAGGCAGAAGTTAAAAAAGCCACCCAGAGTGATCTTACTGCTCCCATCACAGATTTATATCCAGGCGGTTACATTTGAGAATCATTGTCTTTAACCTTCTTTAATGTGTAGGTGCCTACTGTTCAGAACTCATCCTCTCTCTACTTTTGACCCTTATATGCTGAGACATCCTTTTTTTTTTTAAATAGGGTTTCATCTCTTTATGCTCTTTTTTTTTTTCTCCTCCAAAAATACTCACTGCTCATCTGCTGTGTGAAGGGTTCCATTCACACTGCAAATTATTGAGTGTAACTGGAGGGTCACCATCCTCAACTGGATGTCAGAAGATATACTAGTGTTAGCTGTATCTAATAGGAGCTACAGCTACATGCTTTAATGTCATATTATCTCATATAATTATTTTTCCACTAAACTTTTTACTTAGAAAATTTTCAAATAAGCAAGGAAAAATGTAGTGAATGTACCCTCCTTTTAGATTCAACAACTAACATTTTTCCAAATTTGCTTCATCTCTTCCTTCTCTCTCCTATTTGTATACATACTTTCCTCCTCCCTGAATTACTTGAAACTGAGATGCAACATCATGACATTTTATTACTAAAGACTTCTACAAGTGTATCCTGACAATAAGGATATTTTTATGACCATAATATCTTTATCAATTGATAAGAATTATTCATTAATGTTGTCTAATATTCAGTTCATTTAAAATTTTTAGGGTAGACCAATGTGTTTTTGGTAATTTTTTTCTCTCTCTCTTAACTAGGCTCTAACTCAAGTTCATAGTTTGGATTTATTATTTCAAATTTAGAAAAACCTTTCCACATTTTTTTTTCTTATTCTATTTAATTCTGACAGTTATCCCTAAAGGAAGCCCTATGAGCATCATTTTGTAGATAAAAGAAACAGGTTCAGAGTGGTTAAGTCACTCGCCCAAGGCCACAAATTTGATAAACAACACAGTCCATCCTGAGGTTTTGATCTTCCAGGTTTTAATTCTTCCCTTTTGGTGGCATTATGGTGTTTTTCAAGGCCAAGGATATGACCACTGCCTGTGTCAAAGGTTTGAGAAGTGAGTTTGAAAATGTTACTAAGTTAAAATAGGTTAAGATACTAATTAATGCTGATTCCAACACTAATTGCTTCTCTTGCTAATGTTTTATTTCTAATTGATACTATAAATGGGCTTAAAATCCAGCCACAAGAATCCCACTATCCTTTATTGCATCGTAAAGTATAAAGATTAATATGATTAGTATGTCATTTCATTGCTGAATAACCCACAATGGAAGCATGTGAATTCAGAATTAACTTCCTCAGCAGACCCTTTTGTGCCTTAGTTTATTTCTGTGCATTTGCCTTTAAAACCACCATCTTTAGTATAAACCCTCGTATAAATGTGAAATTCAGTTAATAGTCCAAGACTTGATTTTATATACTGATAGGCCAGTTTTGCAAATGGTTTATAAATCTCAGAAGATGAATCAAAATTCCTAAAGCAGATGCTTAAAAACATGTGGAATGAATAAATCAGTTTGAGGGGTTTAGCATTTTCACTAGTTCTATGACAGTTTCTAAAGTTTTACTTAATTCTTTCTAGGTCTCTGTATATCAACAGCTTCTTAAGTGTTATGCTGTTTATGCACTGCTTTCCTTACAGTAAACATATACTAAAATAAGTGTATAAGATATAAACAAAGTAAATTTTAATATTTATGCTATACTGTGTATAGCATAAAAAATTTTTTTCATGAGTGAAGAACAAGGAGGTAAGAAAAAAGAGGAGAGGATTTGAAAGTTGATATTTAGGACCACTTTATATCTTGAATTTTGGATAAGACCATTATTTTTATTTCTATTCAAATCCAAATCAAAGTTTTCAGTAGAATTTGTGAAAAAAAAGCTTCTCATTTATTATGGCTGGTGGTTTTATTTATAAGTAATGAAAATCAAAACTTTTTTTTTTGCTACTCCTTTCTCCTTTCTTTGCAAGGGAATGATTGCATTTCTGTACATTATTAGATAAAAGCTAAATACATTACACTTTCAACAAACTGTTTTATAATTTAAAATTTAAAGGTCATGCATTGCTTTTGAGCAGGCAGATCATTGCCATAGAGTTGAAGTGTAGGTCAGGTTTCATTTTTAAATGCCTTTGGTCAGATCTTTTCCTGATAATTGGAGAAATGGTCTCTGAGGGCCAGTTTCACCTTGTCACTGGGAACCCCAGATTAGGTTCAGAATCCGGTGATATCACTGGGAATCAGGACACTGCAAAAGCTTCCTTTTGACAAATGGTGGTATCAAAAATCTGCCCTCCAATGATGCACATATTTATTTGCAGATAATATAGATGTTAAAAGAGTAAATTTTCTCCAAAAGAATTGTATTATGGATATTGTGGAAATTATACATGCAAAATAAAAATAGCAATGTATTTTGATCTGAATTAGTCATACATACTCTACACTGTAGGCGCCCTTAAGCAATTACAATTACCTTTATGTTCTTTTCACCAAGTAAGAAACATGGCTTTCTTTAAAAATTGATTTTGAACGATAAAGAAGCCATAGCCCTAGTTTCTCTGTAAGTGATGTTTTGTAGTTGATCCTTTTTTGATTCTTCTTTTTTTAATCTTTGACAAGGGTGATCTTGTCCCAACTCAGGCTTCCTGTATTAGAGCATGAGTGAAATGATGTCCAGCTGCAGCCGGGACTATAGCTCAGCTCTTCTCTCTGACCAACTCTCAAGTGCACTGCTTTTTCAGTTTTCCCAAATTTCAGAAAGGGATGTAAAACTACACCTCCTGAAGTGAATATCTTTCTGAATAACTACTGGCTTTTATTTAAATAGTGAGGAAGGAAATCTCTCTCTGATCTCTTACCATGTGGTTACCTAGAATGTTAGAATTTTACTATTTAAAAATCATTTTATCTTAAAAATTAGAAAATGAAATAAAATGCTTTTAAGTAAATTTACAGTTTTAGTTAGTCTGTAACTAGTAAAAGGATGAAATCATATTTCCGGCTGCTTGTTGTTGAAGTAAAGCTTAACATACATTTTGAGTCTATTAGTGTGGACACCCAGGTAAATTCAGAGTCTAGCTTTATTATAGTGAGTGGGATGGGCTCACTGAGAAGTTGAACCCAGGTCCCTGTGCTGCCAATTAATACTCCAGAAAAAAAATTTAAGGATGTAGTATCAACCAAGAGTTCCTATACAATTTTAATGATAATAGATTTTTTTCCCTCTAATATATAAAAGGAATTATGTTCTCCAGAATTAGACAAAGTGGTCCATAGAAAATGTAAACACCTGGTAATTGTCTCAAAGTCTTTTTTCTAATTAATACCCTAAAATTAAATCATTCTGTACCTAATTAGTAAATCTGAGTATATAAAACACCATATATAATTCTTGCAACTTTTCTAAAGTCTGTAATAATATCAAAATGTAGAAGAAAAAGTTACCATTGATAGTCCTGGATTATGAAAACTGGGTTTAAGAAATATTGAAGTAGAGAATTCTAATAATAAAAGAAAATTCAAAAAAATCTGAAAACTCACATTAAATTTAATTCAGTTCCTTGCTCAAAGCTGTGGCAGTAACATTAGATAAAGGAAGACAGTGGACAACACATTTTTAGAGTACATTTTCTATCTGGTGTTAGGGACTGAAGGTTTTAAGATCACTCCACACTCATCACATTCTGACACATTAATCTTTATTTTTGGAAATATGAACAAGACCAAATATATTTTGAAATCTTTTTTCAGGGACAAAGTATTTAGAAATTATAAAAGATAGATAATTCCTTCTGTCCTTTTAGTTTACAGTGGGATTTAAAAAGCTTTCCATGGTTCACATTTAAGAACATCTGTAAAAGAATTTCTTACAATATGAGCTTTTCTATCTGATATATTATCTGCTATTATCTCTAGAACATTTTAACCACTGGAAAATCCATTCATTTTTTTTTGCTTCTATAAACATGCTACTTGAAGGAAAGCTCACCTTTATTATTCTGTCCTGTTGTTTTGGCTTGAAATTTTCATCTGGGTTTGATTCACCCTTAAGGTGACTAACCATGCAGGGACACGGTGCCACCTTTCAGTTCAGTTAGCAGTGCATCTCTTTGCCTGCACCAAGAGACCATGGGTTCTTTATTTATGAACTATTCAACATCTAGCACTGTATATGCAAAGTAACCCTCATCAAGTAGTTGTTGATGAATTATTGCAAAAATATTTTCATGAACTATAGAACACTTTAGAAATATAAAATATTTTAAATTATAATTGTTTAGTAGAAAGAGACATAGCTCTTGCCCTTGAGGATTTTAAAATCTTGTTGATACTTAGAATCATAGAATACATTGATAGTGTGAGTATTAGGAGATATTTATGATTTATTTCAAACAAATAAAAATTTTCTCCTTCCTGAAAAATCAACCTTCAAAAATAAAGTTCTAGTCCGCATGAACAAATGGCTGGAGCTGACAACTCTTTAGTAAATGTTAGTTATGTATGAGAAAAGGTTCTCTACTAGCTTTTGATGGCATGTTATAGAGGCAACCTCAGGTGACCTGTATATTATTTGTGTATATGTGCTAAGTAGATGTTGTTCTCCATTGTTGTCAGGTTGTTTATTTATCTTGCTTATTTTCTTCCCTATTTACCAATTTCCATAACTAAGTAAGAAGGAAATTAGTTACTTTCTTTTGGTGCTCTACAGTGGATGTTCATGAACTAAAGATAAACATTTCTGAGAAACTTAAAGCCCTTAAAGGTTATTACCACAGACCCCATCTTGTGGCTTCCTAGTGTAATGGATAGAATAGAGCTGTCCATCTGGTGGGAATTGTGCAGGAGAGCTTCCATCTTTTTTTTTTTTTTAATATTTTTGAGTTGTCAATGGATCTTTTATTTATTTATATGCAATGCTGAGGATTGAACCCAGGGCCTCACACATGCCAAGCAAGTGCTCTACCACTGAGCTATGACTCCAGCCCCAAGAGCTTCCATTTTAAGGGAGGTGAAGAGCTTGTGTGCAGTTTTGCAAGTTTAGCTCACATTAAGAAAACTAGAAAAAAAAACACATCTTTTTTAGTGAGAAAATAAATTATGTGTTAATGATTTAAAGGTAACTGTGGATATACTTTAATTAGAAAAAGTTACACTTGGCAACATATTATTCCACACTCCCTATTCTAGTTGTTATTCCTTATTTTGAAGGAAAAGGACATTTTTCAATCCATGACTACCTTCCCTTTAAGAATATTTTGTATGTGTTTTCCTTCAAAGATTAACATGGGGTCTAATTTTGATGCTCGTGAACTGTGTCTCTCTTGGTAGGTTTCCTCTGTTATAATTCAGTTACTGACCAGCTGCATCTTGGTCCTTACACCTTTGTGCCTCAGTGGAACCATATATCAGAGGAGGGCATGGGTTCAATGCTCTCTGAGGTTCCTTTCAGCTCTGACAGCAATTTTCCATGTCAAGTATCTTTTAATTAGTATCTTTTAATTAATTAGTATTTCATCTATTTTTTGCTTCACAACCTAATGTATTTTTCATTGGAGACATGGTACATATGATTTAATGGATCTTTCTACTTTAATGTTAGTATTATAAGAATTATAAATACTGTTGGGTATGATGTCACATGCCTGTCTTTCCAATGGCCCAGGACACTGAGGTAGAAGGATTGCAAGTTTTCTCCTTATCTTCAACAGGAGAAACATCAGCAACTTAGAGAGACCCCGCCTTAAAAATAAATCATAATGACTAGGGATGTAGCTCTGTGGTATAAGCACCCCTGGTTTCAATCTCCAGTACAAAAAAATATATAAATTCTTTGGCATAGACATAGACTGAAGACTGCAACTCTTATTAGAAAGTATTGGTTTCCATATAAGCATAGAGTTCTATAAATAACTTTGTATGGAAGATAACAAGAAATGGACTAATTTGATTCTAATTTAGTCAAGTGGAAAGAGGGAGGGGGTAAACTTATATTCTGAAGACTTTATAACATGTATTTATGCTATGTAATTAATATAGTATTGAACATGAGGCTATTATTGGCCATTTAATTTTTTTATTTATTATGACATATGTACATGCTGATAGTATTAACAAAATCTGTTGCCAAATCAGAGTGAGTTTGCAGTTTTGCTTTTATTCCCCATTTCCCACCAAAGCTGGAATTGTACACAGCTCTCCCACTTAGGGAGTTGCCCCTTCTGCTGTTGAATTCTAGCCTTTCACTATTCTCTTAAATGATTCAAACTCCAGTTTATGTCTACCCTTGCCTGCAAGGCCCTCAAATCTAATTATGTTTATCTTGGCCACGATCCATTCCTTCTGTGAACTTGTCTAACACTGAAACCCTGCTCACGATTTGAGAGACATTATGATATTCTTGGGGTGCTATGAAAAGTGAACAAACTTTCTGATTTTCCTTCCTTGAGCACAGAAATGAGATTATATTGTACCCATTCTTTTTTTTCCAGATAACCAAGCTGAAAATAGATAGCAATCCCTTTGCCAAAGGTTTCCGGGACTCCTCCAGGCTCACTGACATTGAGAGGTAATGAGAATTCTCTGTTTACTTTTTTGTCCAGATAAGATAAAGAGAAGAGTGAGTTTGTAAGAACACATGCCTTTAGATGCCAAGGAACCATAACCTTTCTGCATATAGTCTCCAGTTCTTTGCACCCTTTCCTTCCAGTTGTAAACCCCGCAAATATTCAGTTCTTAAATTTTGACAGCTGCTGCAACTGGATCTATCATATGCTCAGTTTGAGTAAGGAGATGCTTTGGTTGGGGCACTCATTTCACTGTGAAAAATAGGACTTTGTTGTTATCAAAGTCTTAGTCCTTCTTGATAGTATTAAGTTTCATGTCTTGATGAGTGACAGTCTGCAGAAAAATGAAAACTTGATAGCCTTTTGCCTTCTGAAGTGGATGTATTTGCTAAAACCAAGAGTATAAGGTTAATTTGGAAGTCTGAAACAAGGAAATGTAATTTAATTTAAGGTTACATGATTTTACCTATAGAGTAGATGTCTTATCTTCAACAGGAGAAACGTCAGGTCTCAGGACCTGTATGAAGACAAGCAATAGTCATGTACCTATAACTTAGCTTACTTCTTCTCAATTAAAATGGTACATGCAGTTTGAGACCATCTAGGTCATGGGTAATGACTATATCGAGATTCATAGTTTGCCCAATATGAATGTCAAAAAATATATTTCCTAAAGAAACTTCTAACCATATCAGTTATTTGTATTTCTTCAATACACTGTCTCTCTATATTTAATTTTTTTATGTGACTGATGTCTGTGTTGACAAGTTGAGTACCTTAGCTCCCAGCCCTTTGGTTTACTTGTGTCTCCATATCTTTATGTGATTTCTTCACCAGCTCCTATACATTTCTACCACACTCTTTGTTACCCACCACATAGCCACATCTGATCTCAGCACTTCTGCCCAACTTCTCTTGGCAACTCATATTAAGGGATAATGATGCCTGGTTCTTCTTGCACCTTCCCAAGTGGCAGAGCCATGGGGAAGTGGTTTGGATAGGGAGAAGAAATACAGAGACTCAGTTTGGAGGCAGAGGATCAAGCAGGACTGGCTGAACATTGGATTCAAACTGTGGGATTTGAATCAAAAAGAAAGATTAATTAGTTGGAGAGTTTCACAAGTGGTTGGGGGTGGTGAGGTCCAAGGGTAGGAAACTTGGGCTTATGGTTGCAAATCCACTGCAAAATGCAGAGAGAAGACAGGGGATAATTCTCCAGGTAAGTGAATAAGTCAGTGAGAATGTTGTAACCAGTGTGGGTAAGAAAGGAGTTTACTTACAAAGCCTTCTTTATTTAGGCATGACTTTTCCAATTCCTCCTTCTGAGGGCCAGAAACTCAGATGCAGATGAGTGTGTGTAGCTGGAATGATTTTAAGTGAATTTTTCTTCAGTTTTATTTGGGTTTCAAGTGTGAATACCAACAATGACTCAGTGGGGCAGTAGCAATGTGTTTCCATTGTGTACGGTCATATCTCCTGTCTCAGATCAGGGGGTAAGCATGATATATTGGGAGAAAACAGTCATGGGGTAGGGGTGCAGCTCTGCCTTTTCCTGGGAGAATGATCCTGAAAAAGTCACTGAATCAGAGTCTCTTTCCTTATCCAGAAAATGGACACAATAACCCTGCTTACTTTGAAGGTTTATTGGAGAATCAAGTAAGAGGACATTTATGGAATAAAATATAAAAATGCAAAATAATTGCAAGTTTCTCATTGTATTAGGTGGGCATTGCCTCTCACAGCTTGTCCACCATCTAAGGCTACTTTTAATGGTCTCAATGAACTACTCTTAGAGTAAAAATAACCTTGTAGTCACACATGTGCTCATGAGATAGGCATACACAGTCTGACTGCCCTTTAGAGCAGCAGATTTGATAATATACGTGGCCACATTTTCCACTTATTGAATAAGCATCCTGATGTGAGAGCACTCACGTGTATGTGAAGCTAAGTAGTTTTCAATGGTCTGAGGGCCAAGAGAGCACTCTTACGTGACTAGCTGAAAGTTTGCAAGATGACCTAAGTAGTGTGAAATTGGCCAAGGTTTTGGATTTCATTTCCAGGTAGTTAAGTCTGAATTTTTCCTAAACAGCCTTTGGGGATGGGACAAATCAGATCAATTGATCTTTAGAGACCTACAGAAATTAAATTAGTCTGGAGTCAGTTACTGCACTAAACCATCTAGTAATTGAATTGCTTCTTGTAACTGATTGAAAACAGCCCCATCTGTAACAATATTGGGAGCTTTTCTTCATAAGAGATCTGAGAGAAAAACACATCTTTTTATGACATGATGACAGATATTGCACTTTTCTAACCTAATTGAATATGATGTTATGAATATGTGACCTTAATGATTTCAAGTTTCCTGTTCTAGATTTACAACTTACTGTGTAGGACATCTGAACAAAAATGCCTTTAGGATCTGATCTGTTTGTCTATACCTTGAAACTCTGTTATTATTCCTTTTGTAACTGCACTAGCTTGGTTACTTTTAAGGCATTAGGTTTTTCTAGCTTTAATTTTACTACATTGTGTTTGAATAGTGGAATGTCTCACTTCATGTATAATCTTACTTTTCAGGGACAATATCTTCCTCACTTGTAAAAGAAAACCAATCTTGTTATCAAAAATATAAAATATACCCACTATGGACAGCTAAGAAGCGGTCTAAAAAGCCCAAAGGGGCATCTTAATGTAATCTAATTTCTAGTTATTTAGATCAGAAAAAGAATTACCTACTGGTTCCATATGATAAATAACTACAGACAGTCTGCCAGTTGGCATTTTCTTTTTTGCTTTAGGCAGGGGGTACATTGTGCACTACACAAAGGCACAGTATTCCACCTGAGAAAGGAAAAATATCTGGGAATTTTTAAGAAAATGATTTCTTCAGAAATGTTTCTTTTATTAATTTTTCCCTTTTACCAAAAGAGCTCATGCTCATTGCAAAAAACAAACAAACAAACAAAAACAAACAAACAAAAAAACCTAGAAAATAATGACAAGGAAGAAAAAGCATAAAAATAACGAGAATCCCATTCAATAAGAAATAACTACTGGCAAACCCTGTTATCTGTTCATTCTTCCAAGTGCTGATCTCTGCATGTACAGAACATTATTTCCTTTAAAACTTGTCATGCTGCACAAACTATTTTAACTCTCTATTTACCTAATAATCTGTACCTATGCCACACTTTTTAATGGCTGCCTATGTTTTCATTATGTACCATTATTTATTTGACTAATCCAATGTGTTGGCTACTTAAGTTCCTTATTTTTTTGCCATTACAAGTATGTCAGGAGGAAAATGTTTTTTTTTAAAATACATATTCTTAATTATGACTCACATAATTTTTGTGGGTAGGACAAATGCTCACAAGTAAAAATGCTGGGTCATGGCTTATACTTTCTTTTCTTTTTATTGTAGTGCTATTTTTAATGTTAAAAATTGGGGGGTAAGAACCTAAATGTTCAATAGCATAATAATGGTTTTTAATGAACTTTATAATCATGGAAATTTTAAAAATAGTGGTAAAATATACATAAAAAACAAAATTTACCATTTAACAGTTTTTAACTGTGCCATTCCATGACATTAATTATGTTCATGATGTTAGGCTGCCATCACCTCTATCCATTTCCAGAATGTTTTTACCATTTCATCCAAATAGACACTCTGTACCCATTAAAACAACTCCCCATTCGTTTTACCTCCAACACTTAGTAATTTCCACTCCACTTTCTGTCTCTGTGAATTTGCCTGGGGTAGGTACCTCATATAAGTGGAAAGATACACATGTTTTCAATCAGTTCATACGTACTACCAAGCTTCCTTTCAGAAAGACTGTATTAACTGCCCACTACCCTGCACTCTTGTCAAACATGATCATCATCTTTTAATCTTTGCCAGTATGATAGGTGAAAATTTGTGTTTTCTTTTGGAAATTGGCCCATTTATTTCTTTTTTTTCTTTTTTTTTTAAATTTTTTATTGTTGGTTGTTCAAAACATTACATAGTTCTTGATATATCATATTTCACACTTTGATTCAAGTGGGTTATGAGCTCCCATTTTGACCCCATATACAGATTGCAGAATCACATCAGTTACACATCCATTGATTTACATATTGCCATACTAGTGTCTGTTGTATTCTGCTGCCTTTCCTATCCTCTACTATCCCCCCTCCCCTCCCCTCCCCTCTTCTCTCTCTGCCCCCTCTACTGACATTCATNCAGAGGATTTGTCGCTGATATACAGGAATGCCTTTGATTTATGCGTGTTGATTTTATATCCTGCCACTTTGCTGAATTCATTTATTAGCTCTAATAGTTTCTTTGTAGACCCTTTTGGGTCTGCTAGGTATAGAATCATGTCATCTGCAAATAGTGGGCCCATTTATTTCTTGAGCTCAGTTTTTTTTTTCCTTTTTGATTGCTCACCTTCTTCTGTTATTTATGTGTATAAGGTATTTATGTATCAAGAGTGTACATATTTATTGTTCCTATATGTTGGAATCATTTTACCAGTTTGAAAAGTTATATTTTTGAGAAATAAAAGATTTTATTACAAAATTTATCATTCTCTTTATGATTTTTGCCCTAGGAAGACTTTCTTCACTCCAAAATTACATGAATATTCAACTATAGATTTTCTATCACTTTATTCTTTTTTAATTTTCCACTTAAATCTTTAATTCATGTGTTATTTATTTTGGTATAAGATATAAAATAGACATATTACCTGATTTATTTTTTAACAAGTAGCCCTAATATCATATATTTACTAATATATTTATTTCCTACTTATTTATAATTCATGAATTCCAGATTCTTATCTGTATTTTTTAGTTTATTTATTAAAATGGCATTATTACACTGTTATAATTTTCATAAATTGATAGCAGTTGATGATACCTAAATATCTGAGATTTCAAATCTGTTCTTTTTACTTGTCATTTTTTAGATCTTCTTTATCTTCTTTATGTTTATGCTTCTAGTATTTAGAATCATTTTGTTAAGTCCTCTAAAAAATCTTGGAACTTTGACTTTAGATATTGAGACTTCCATTTTAGAAGTATGTCAAATATTTGTTCTTCCATTGTAATCTCCTCCTATGTTCTAAGAAGTTTTGGCATTTTCAAGTTTGTAAGTCTTGTATGTGTTTTCCTAGGCACATACTTGTCCAATACAATAGCTATTGGCCATAGGTAGCTGGTGAGTACTTAAAATACTCCATATTGAGATGTGCTTTAGATGTAAAACATAAACAAAAAACTATGGCCCAAGGGAACAATCCTCTTTCCCCCCATTCAAAATAAAAATAAAAATAAAATAAAACAAATCTGGACTGGATTTTTAAGACTCAGTATAAAAATAAGAATGAAAAGTTCTCATGAACAGTTTTAAAATACTGATTAGATACTGAAGGATATCTTGATTTGGTTAAATAAAATATGTTTTTTATGTTTAATGTGGAAACTAGACTATTTCAGAATTAGTTATGTGGCTCACATTACATTTCTATTGCAAAATACTAGAGTTTTTGTAGGGGCACAGGTTGCTTTTGTAAATAAAATTTTAAATTAGAAATCTGCCTAATTTAATCTATAAAAACTATTACTTTCCCTGTCTTTAGCATTCTTCCGTTTACAGAACAAAAAATTAGTTTTAATAAATTTCCATTTTAGTCTGTTTTTTAGATTGCTGTGTCATTTGGAAAAACAATGATTTTTCTCTGTTCTAAAAGTTACACATTATCTTTTTCTTATGACAGTGACTAAAATTTCCAAGATAGTACAGAAAAATAAAAATAATTGGCATTTTTTCTTTTTTTTGTGATTTATCTAATAATGCTTGTAGTGTAGATAGTTTTTGATGGCTTTCAGTTTCAGATGATATAAATGCAGTACCCATCTATGCCTGAATTAAGAATCTTTTGCTGACTTAATTTCAATTGAATTTATATTTAATGCTTTTTAACATCTATTGAGTTGATCTTAGTTATTTTTCTATTTTCACATAACAATTTGATTAACTCTAGTCATATTGTCTAGGTTGAACCATCCTTATATTCCTGCAATAAATCCTACCTGAATTCTATGTTATTCTTGTAATATATTGCTAAATTGAACTAAATTGAAGTTGGACCCAATACCTTTATTTCACTTATTTATTTTTATGTGGTGCTGAGGATAGAACCCAGGGTCTCACATGTGCAAGGTGAGCGCTCTACCGCTGAGCCACAACCCCAGCCCATTTTTTATGGACTTTTGTTATCAATCTTCATAACAGAGATATGACTTTGTTTTTCCTTCTATCAGTTTTGGGTGACAGGTTTCTGCGTCTTTGTTCATATGAAATGAAATATTTTCCTTTTAATTTTTTTTGGATTAGTTTAAATAGCAAAGAAGTAACCATTTACCTGAAGAGTTTATCGATCTGGTCCACAAATCCATCTGGATGCAGTATTCTTTGGAGGGAATACTTCTTTAATAGTGTTCTCAGTTTGTTCCAAATTCACAAATATAAACTGACTTCTGTCCCATTTAGTGTTGTTTGCCTCGTATTCTACTTCGTCTAATCTACATTTCTACCCTTTAAAAATTTTTGCTCTGTTTGCCTGTTGATTTTTAAAAATATTCCCCCTTGTGTCAACATAGAAATATCCTGACATTACATTCATTAAGACATAAACAACCCTCTCTTGATTCATTTGCCTTTCTCAGTTTTCTGCTCCTTCTTAGAGTAAAGCTTCCTAGGAAGTTGTATTTCCTTCTCCAATCCCTTGCTTTCCTTTCTGCTGCTCTGCCTTTTAGATTTGCACTGCCAGTATCCCCCAGCCCGTCTTTTCCAGGTCACCAGCGAACTCACCATTGCCAAAACCAGTGACCAGGCCCATTCCAGTCTTCATCCTACCTGCCTGTCAGCAGCAGCATTGAGAACAGTTGTTGATTCCCTCCCTTGGCTCCCAAGACCTCTCTTCACTCTTTTGGCCAAGACTCCTCACTCTTCTGGGTTTTGGGATTTTTTGGGGGGGCGGGTACCAGGGATTGAACTAAGGGGCACTCAACCACTGAGTCACATCCCCAGTCCTATTTTGTATTTTATTTAGAGACAGGGTCTCACTGAGTTGCTTAGTGCCTCACCATTGCTGAGGCTGGCTTTGAACTCAGGATCCTCCTGCCTCAGCCTACTGAGCTGCTGGGATTACAGGCATGTGCTACCATGCCTGGATAAAGCTTTATCCTTTTAATTATAATAACAACAGTAAGAGCAAACACTCCATATTTGCTATGTGTCAGGCAGTGAGTTATATACTTGGTGCATTTTATTTTAGTTATTCTTGAAAACAGTCACATAACAAGGAAACTATTATCGTCCCTATTTTACAGGTGATACACCTGAAGCTGAGAATTTAACACTTTGTCCACATTCACATGATTAGTACAAAAATCATGTGAACCCAATTTAGTTTGTTAGAAACCAAAGTCCTTTCTCTAATGTTCATTATATTTCTTTCAAATAATTATTAACATCCTTAAATTCTAAAAGAACCTTAAAATTCTAGAAGAAAGTAATATAAAGTTGGTATTTCTCTTTTTTTTTTGCCAAGAATGAATTTATTCATTTATACATTTTCTTGTCTGACAAAATAGGAACTACACATACTACCTCTTTCTCAACCACTAATTTTTGTTTAAATAATCTTAAACTTAAAATACAGACTTTTATTCCCATATTTTTTATAGTCTTTCTCAGATTTTTCCTTAATGTTTATAGAAGGATTGCAACACATTAATTACAATCATTTTAAATTTAATGCAAGCCACTCATTTTGTTGCTTATTGCTCATTTCTTCTATACTTTCTTGAATCACTGGAATTGCATTGTGACTTTATTCTCAGTGTTGAGTAAACATTGGTAATTGGCTGAGGAAGGTCATGCTGGACTTCCTCATGTGTTCTTGTTTTTTCTTTGCAGGAAACTTGCCTGTTTCCTGTCTGTACAAAATATTTCTAGAATGTTTTCTTTATCTTTGAAATTCATAAATTGTATCAATATCTGTCCTGTTGTAGGTTTTTTTCATTAGTGTTTAAAAATTATTTAAGCTTTCCCTTTAACAACTCAAGTTTTAATTGAACTCAGGAAGATTTACTTCCTGTTTTTCTTTTTCTTTCTCCTCTTCTTCCTTCTATTTCTCCTAGCTTCCAATTGGTCTGCTCTACTCAGATCTTCTAAAACTCCTGTCATGGAACATATGTTGCATCTCCTGAATCTATTACCTATTTATATATTTAACTTTTTACTCTGAATTTTTGGAGAACTTCTTGTATCAGTTTTCCAATTTGTTTATTCTCTTTTTTTGCAGCATCCAGTATTCTGATTATTGTCTTTATGCGTTCCTACAAAATGCTGTTTTATTGTTTCCAGAAAATTTGTAAAAGTTCAAAATGTTTCCCTTTCATGGCTCCTAGTTCCTGTTTTATTAATATAGTCTTCTTAACTCTCACTGAAAATTTGAAAACACAAGTTAGATTTTTAAAACCATGTCTTCCTGTTTCTTGCAATAAATCTGTTTCAGGGGGAATAATTTATTTTGCTTTATCAAATAACTCTTCTCCTTTTGAATTGCTGAATGGTTTGTAATGTCCAATTTTTTTTCTGTAGTTGATCTATAGAATGCAATATCTGTTTAATATTAGAAACTAAGGTTAATTCTGAATGTTAGTGTGTGGTGCTATGTCAGATCTTCCAAATGCAGACTGAAGAAAGGGGAGTAAATTTACTGTAATTTTACCAATATGGAAACACAGTATTTCTGTGTAGATTAGAGAGCTGTTGCAGTTAAGGGGAAGCAGCCTCTGAAAAGGGAGCATTGTCTTTGCAATGCTATCTACCTTGGCTGCTAGAAACCAGCCAAGTGACCCATGCCTCCTCCAGAGCTGTTCACACTCATGGCTTCACACTCTTGGGTTAACCAAATGCATTGTGAGCTAATTCTGTCCCTCTGGACTCCAGAAGTATGAGAATCTGCTCCCTATCAAGTACACAAAGATTTGCCTTCATCTTAACATCCATTGCTCCAAAGCTCAGAAGCCTTCTCATTTACTTCCCTCAGATATTTTTCTTCTTTGCACATGGACAGATGGCAAGCTGGTGAATACCTCCCTCATTCCTCTCCTGTTTGTGGGTGAAATATCTAATGACGAGTTTGGCACCATACCTCATTTGGGGGGTTTCTCTTGTTTTCTTGGTCATATCAGTGAAGCAGGAAATTAAATATATGTTTATATCACCCCATTGGTTTGGAATTCATACTGAGAATCTCTGTAAAAGTGATTTTAAAAACCCCTTACATTGAATAAAACTTTCAAAACATGAAATTTGGACAAAAGCTCAGTGGGCTTTTTTTTTTTTTCCCCTCAGAATTCACTGTTGGTTTAGATGAGGAAGGAGACTTTAAGAAATCAAGTTGAAAATCTAATTTCTAGGAATTTATAGAATTTTTATCTACATCAAGGCAGTGAGTTGCAAGCATGTTGGCAGATTTGCTGAAGAGGTACCCAGTTTGCAGATAATTTATGGGTCTTTCATAATGACTTACAGTGCCAGAAATTATTGTGTAGTCCCATCATAGATCTAGGCCAGTTTGTATTTTCTGATGCAGAAGATTTTCCTTAGGAGTACTACATGGTCAGCAGAGCCTACATCTAATCAGTTAAACAACCTTGAGCAAGAGATGGCTAATGATAGCACACAAACTAAGAATGGCTTCTCACATTTTTAAATGGCTGAAAAACTTTTAAAGTAATATGTCCTGACATGAAAAAATAATAGGAGAGTAAATACTTTTGTCTATTAATAAAGTTTTATTGGAACATAGTCAATATAGTTTATATATTGAATGTGTTTGCCATCCTGCTATAAGAGCTGAGTATGTGTGACAGAGACCACATGGCTTGCAAAGCTCAACGTTTTTACTGTCTGGCTCATAACAGAAAAAGTTTGCTGATCTATCTTTGCTTAGAGTCTTAAGGGGCTGTGGAATATTGGCAGCAAGGAACCCTACTATAAAATTTTACATCTTTAGGGTGATTTTTCCTCTTTTTCTGTAACTAAAATGGAGAATCCTAACCTCATTGTGAGACCCACATGGTGACACTACTTTGACAAAGCTGGAGATATCTGATCTCTGCTAATACATGTCCTGCCTGTCTCTACAGAGGTAGTGGAGACGTGTTATTAGGGTTGTTTTCGCACTGGTAGTTGAAGCCAGAAGAAAGATGACAGAGTGGGAAAATGTAATAGCTTAGAGACACACACTTTTCAATGATTCCCTAGAGATCTCAGTTATCTGTGTAACTTTTGTCCATCTTCTAAACTTGTGCCTCAGTTATTGTGAGTAACTGAAAACCAGGTTATGCTATGGTTTGAAGGCTGTAAGTTGAAGCTTAATCTCCATGGGGTGGTGGGGATGGCAACTTTATGAGATGATTAGATCACCAGAGATGAGCACTTTACTTAGGGGAGTGAGTCCTTACTCTAGAGGGACTAGACTGCTCACTTTGAGAATGCCTCCTTCATCTTGCTAGCTTGCCTTCTCTCTATCCATGTGACCTCTCTCTCCTTTGCACACACCATCATCATTGTCACACATGATGTCACATGATGCTATCCACCATGTTATGACACAGCACCAGGTTCTTGACAGATGGGGTCAACAACCAATCTTGGACTTTCAGCCTCCAAAACTGCAAGTTAAGTAAATCTCTTTTCTTTATAAAGTACTCAGTTGCATATATTTTGGGGATGGTAGTACAAAACAAACTAAGGTTGTAATTTTTTTCTCTTTCGGAGTACTAGAACCTTGCAGTCTTTAGACAATTAGTATTAAAGGAGTTAGGAAAAAATAAAAAATGAAGTAAGAGTTAGTAGGTGTTAAAAAGATTACTAGAATATCAGCTTGTTAAAGGATTGGAAAATACCTTCTTTTTCTTTTGCTTTTATTGTCTATGCAAATGGTAGGGTTTTCAGGGGACATTATTGGGGCATTATTTCAGGGCCTCTATTTCTTTTACACACAGACTTTCTGAAACAACAGAAAGAGGGTAGAAGTAATTCTCTGAATATCACTTTTTCTCTTCTTTGTACTTTCTTAGAATGAGGGGTCCTTTGAAGACACCTTGAGACTCTGCCTACACTAAATTATAGGGAGCTTCCCAGTGGAATCCTTTTTACATTGTCAAAAGCTCTGCTGATGACTTTGGAGGTGGAGAGGAGGAAATTCACAGTGAAATGAAGGGTGAGGATTATGTAGATTTCTCTTCTCTCATCCAGTACTCCTCTGGCACTTGAGCCAGCTCAGTGGACTGGGAGATCTGAATGGGCTCCATAGTCTGTCTGTCCTATAGAAGAGGCATTTCTTTTAAAATCCTCGTCTGCCTTGGAATTCTGGACATGTTAGTCACATTTTGATCCAGAATGAGACTTTCTGCAGTGCAGTTTTGTGCACCTAGTTCCTCTCTCCTCTGTGTAGGATGTCTGCTTGTTTGGGCTTTCTTCCAAGCCTTCTGTCTAGCTCAGAAAAGAGAGAACTCTGCCACTGTCACGAACCAATTAGTTCAACCTGATGGTTGTTACCCAAGTAACGAACAAAATAAGTTCTCATTATCACTCTTAAAGAAAATCAGAATAGATTTGGGCCAAGAAGAAGATTATTTATATTAATTTTTGGAGGAGGGGAAATGATACTGGCTCAGAAAAATACCTATTAAGCTTAAGCCTAGTGAATAACAAACTATTATGGCTCATAAATTAGCTAATTCCCTTAATCTTTCATAAATCCCAACTATATTTGGGTATTATGGAGACTTTTACAAAGTAGATCATGAAATCTCTGTAATAAAGTAGAAGTGAAATGTCATTTGCATTTGTTATTTAAATGTCATAAATGTCATTTTATGTAAATATACATAAAAAATCCATCAAACAAGCCTGAATAAAGGGAAACACTACAGAAGAAGCAAGCTACTTGAAAGAAATACTAAAGATAGGAAATGGCAAAAGTTAATGCCATTTTTTTTTTTTTTGTACCTTAGACTGTACCCCTTCTCCTGCTGACCTGCAGTGCTCTCCTGGGACCTACACTCTGTTATAAGGAGCCATGGAGCAGATTAGGGCTTCTGAGATGGGGAGAACAGAGGACATCTATGTCACCTCTGCTTAGAGGGAGGGAACCCAGCAGCATACTGTTACTTGGATGTGTCTTAGTAACTAAGGCTGCTTTAACAAAAGCCATAAGTTGTGTGGATTATAAGTAACTAACATCTGTTTCTCATGGTTCTAGAGGCTGGGAAGTCCATGATCAAGGTGCTGGCAAATTTGTTGTCTGGTTCATCTCCCTCTCTGCTTTATAGATGGTGCCTTCTTGGTGGAAGCAAACAAGCTCCTTCAGGTCTCTTTTATAAGGGTACCAATCCTCATACATGAGGGCTCCACCCTCATGACCTAGTCCTTCCAGCATCCCACCTCTTAATATTATTATCACATTGGGGATTAGATTTCAGATTCAAACTTTGATGGGACATAGACATTTAGACCATAGTAGATATCAGAACCAAGAGACAAAAATCAAGGAGTTTAAAATTGAATTTTATCTCTGTGACTACTGAATAGCATATTATAATATTCTAATCTTGTCGAAATGAAAATAGCTTTTTTTCTTAATTATTGGTGTGTGATTTACTCTTTCTTAAATATGGATTAAAAAGTAAGAAATTAGTTTTCAACTTTATTATGTGTACAAAGGTATGCCCTGGTGTTTTGCTTTTAAATTTTCAGAAAAGAACTTAATAGGAAGTGTTTATTTTGACATTAGAATTAAATTTAGTAGTTTATCATGTTATCCCTGTCAGTACACCAATGATGCAACCAGGGTCCAGACAAAAAGTGATTTGCCTATAGTCAGCCACACAAAACCTGGGTTAGCACTCAGGTTTCTTTTCAACTAACACTTGAATTTTCTAAACTAACTACTTTAAAATTTTTGTTTTTCTTTATATGTAGTCACCTGTTACTTAACAACAGGGATATCCTCTGAGAATTGCATCATTACACAATTGCGCGGTTGTATGAACATCACAGAGTATACTAATACAAACCTAGGTAGTGTGGCCTACTGCGGACCTGAACTGTAAGGTACAACCATCCTTGTCTATATGTTCTGTCATTGACTTAAATGTCATTATGTAGTACATGGCTCTATTTATAGCTTCATAAACAATTAGAGCCATAATGAACCTACGAGATCATCTAGGTTCCCCTCCACACCCCCTTTTATGGAAGAAATCAAAGCCCAGATATATATAAGGAATCTGGTTACTTAGCTTCTTGGGAAAGAAAAAATCTCCAATGAAAATAGACTTGGTATAAAAGTCTACATGCATAAAATAAAAGAAGTTTTGTTTGGCAACTATATTAAATTTTGTTCTTTAATAAAATCTATTCATTTAATAAAATTTAAATAGTCTGTTAAGAAAACAACAAATGAGAAGGGATGGACTTTAACATAGTTAATTTATTTTTTTCAAATTATTGGACAAATCACCACAAAATTCCTTTAATTAGCAAAATGTTTTTCTGCATTAAGAGGTTACTCATTTATCTACGACTTTTAAGAGGAAACATTTGTTTTACAAAACTGCAAGTCTAAATCACTTCGATAAAATCCCTTTTTTCCCCCTTCCTAGAGACTAGCATAAGTAGCAATCGTTTATGGTTGACTTATGGTTGTGAATTATCCTGTTTTGTTCTTGCTGGTGTCTTTCCATCTGAGTGTAAAGGATGTCTGTTCCCTACTTCATAATTTAGTGAAGTTTATTTATAGGCTGAGTAATCTGGACTTTGCACAAAAGCTTTCTTCTAGTTGTCATAACCCTAAGACTTACAAAACTAGGTGTTTTTTTTCACTGAAAAATTATTTAAGCTACTAATTATAATATAAAACTAGAAATGTATATTACTGTGAAAAGGAAAAATCAATAGGATTTAGTTAAATAAAAATAAAGTCTAAAAGCTTTTTAAAAGATTAAGTATTTTGTTTTTCCATAATTGATTGCTTAATATATTTCAATTCTCAAATTAAAATTAATGATTTATAATACATCTCAAATTGTATTACCTAAAATTTTTCATTTATCAAGTATTTTGTGGAAGCTAAAATATTGATGTATTATAATTTATAGTATATCTGCATAAATCTTTAGTAAAATATTCTGACAAGGAGCTATTTATAAAGACCCAATGAGACATGATATAAACTTGAACAAGTTGATGAGCAACAACTTTAAATATTTTGTTTTCAAAAATTTAGGTTTGTTTTTAATGGATTTGACATTTTCTCCCTGAACACAGTTTTTTCCAGGTCTGTATTTAGAAGAGAAAATTACTAAAGTTTAAATGAAAATAACATTTAAGTATATATAATCAGAAAGAAAAAAATATATATATGGTGGGAAGGAAGGTTTAAATGAAGCATAGAAAGTTGTAGGGCTTGATAGTGTCAATTTCAACTAAAATGAATGATTGTGTAATCAGCTTTTGGAACACAGGATCTTGATACTCATTAATAATAAAGAAAATTTAATTTTATTATCTATAAATATTTACTGAGCACTTATGTGGTAGATAATATTTAAGCTGTATATGTGCATGAATTCACTTAATCATAACTTTTAAGAGAGAAATCATGTTAAAATCCTCATTTTACAGAGAGAAAATGGAGACATGGGAAAGTGAAGTAATTTGCCCTCAAGCACACAAGTGACAAGTGGCAGAATAAAGACAGTTAAGCAAACACACTCTTAAACCGCTTATTAGTGTTTTGATTTTCTTAGTGTGGCCACCTCCATGCTAGTGGCATCAGTGTCACTTGGAAACATATTAGATTCACCCCCCAGACATAGTCTGAAGCTCTAGGGTAGGGCTGGACAGTTTATGGTGAGGAACCCCCTAGGTGATTCTGATGCACACCATGTCTGAGACCCCTGTTTAGACAAAGGAAGCATTTTTTTTTTTTCTGATCTGGGACCAGTAGTCCAATAGTGAAGACAGTCAATGCAAGCACATAATTGCTATTAATCTAGTAAGTGCAGTAAAAGAGGAATTTATTTGGAACAGTGGTGATGAAGAGAATGTGAGGGGAAAGGGAAGGCTTTGCTTTTTGAGCATTGAGACATTTCAGAGATAGAGGAAGGGCAGCCAGTTCTAATATTGGTAGAACACTGGAGAGTTTGAACAAAAAGTTCAAATGACTTGAAGTAGTTCTGAACATTTTGGTAGGAGCTATGAAAATCATTGTCACCATCCTCTATTTTGCCCATGTTTGGCTCTGATTGTGTCTCTGACATGCATATTATTCCTGGAATTGATGGTTACAAAATAGTCAGAAAAGTTCTTTTAAAGATCACCCAAGAGAATGATGAACTTTTTTGCCTAGAAGATAATTTAGCGATAGATGCTAAAAAGGCTAACCTTCCATAATGGTATCCATTTTATTTACTTTTTAAATCCAAAGGTAAATCTACTAAAACTCAAGTCTCTTGCACTAGCATATAACAGAATTGAGCATGACAAGATACTGTCATAGCTCAAAAGACCTAAGTCACTTAACCTATTAGGTGAGTCATCCCTCATTTTTGAGGATACAGCATTTTAGAAATCCTTGTGATAGGCTTCTAGGCTACGTAAATTCTTTGCACTTTTCATTCTGCTGCAAATAGGGATTAGACATAAAGTAAACAACATGGGCTGACTACTTTTTGTAACATCTTCCAAAGAGATGGCTCTGATATGCACCACTGTGTTCAATCACTTAAAAGGCAATAATTCAATTATGCTATCCTTTATATAAGAACTGCCATTGCTTTCAGTTCACTTCCAGGCCTGACACAAGTAAATCACTTTGATAAAATCCCTTTTTTTCCCTTCCTAGAGACTAGCATAAGTAATGATACCAATGATCTAGCAAGGACAAAATGAATATAATGTATTTTTTATAGAAAGGCAGAATGTTTCTCAAGGCAGTGATTCATTGTGTTATTTAGAAAATGAGTTTTCTTTTGAGTGTATGTGAAAGATGTTTAAATGATCTTATATAAAAAAGCACTTTTGGAGAGGCAAATACTGTAATTCTATTTAGAATTTCAATGCTTGAATGTAGCATTTTGTATACGGAAATTACAGAAAGAGGAATACATATTAGAAATGTACCATCAATAATTTGGGCCCTTTGATGGCCATTCCTTTATAACTATACCAAAGAAAATATTTCTAGGATATTGAAACAAGTTTTGCTTTTACTGAAACAATCACCTAATTCTTATCTAATTTTATTTTAAATATTAAAAATAGAACACATGGCCCAGACTCAAAAAGATACCAACTTGAGTATTTGTTATAATTTTAATTTTATTATGAGTTGTATAGGTCATTTGACTTTCTTCTTAAGGATAAAGGTTATCCAAAATGACAGTCACTTTCTAATATTATAGTAAATTAAATCTTTGAGTAAGTGACGTTAACTGTTAAAGCTTCTAGTTTCAAAATTCAGCATATAATGACTGAACTATTTGGCAGTTAGCAGATTAATTAGGGCCTATGTCATGCCAAACTGTCATTTTCATTATTTTTTTTTATTAACGTGGATTGTACATGTTAATATGGTTCGGTGTGATATTTCAAAACAGGTACTCAGTGTATACTTATCATATCTAGCCTCCCTTATCTACTCTCTTGCCCTCACATCCCAATCTGTAGTAATCACTATTCTGTATTCAAATCAACTTTTAAAAATATTTCCGCATATGAGAGAGATCTTATTTCACTTAACATAATGTCCTCCAGTTATGTCCATTTTCTTGCAAATAGAAAGATTTCTTTTTTATGGCAGAATAATTTTACTCTGTATGTGTGTGTGTGTGTGTGTGTGTGTGTGTGATTTTCTTTAGCCATTCATGTGTTGATGGGTACCTACATTGATTCCATATTTTAGCCGCACAATGAACACAGGCATGTATCTTTTTTTAAAATATTTTTTTTTAGTTGTAGATGGACACAATACCTTTATTTTGTTTATTTATTTTTATGTGGTGCTGAGGATTGAACTCATGGCCTCACACTTACCTATGCAAGTGCTCCACCACTGAGCCACAACCCCTGAAGGTTTCTTTTTAGCATGCTGATTTCATTTCCTTTGGATATACACTCAGAAGTGGAATAGCTTGATCATGTAGTAGATCTGTGTACTTAATACAGTTACCATGATGAAGTTTTTATTTCAACAAGTCTGCTCAAGGAATTTCAAAAAAATAGATTATATTTGTAATCAAGTGAGAAAGAATCACTAAAGCTTTCATTTCCTCATGAAAATATTAATATGATAGGTATAATTTTGTAGTAGAATTGTAAAAATCATTCTAGAAAATTTCTCTGCTCACTTTAACATTAAATCACGGACAATTCCTCTTATTTGGATCACATTATTATGAATAAGGATTATTCAGAAAGGTAGAAATGGAGAAAATAATCTAGAGAATAAAATATTTTTGTCTATTTTAGATATATTTTTCTAGGGCCCTAACATTTTCTGAGTATCTTCTATGTGTCAGATACTATTTTAAGTAATTCAAATTCAGTATTATTTAATGCTGACACTAACAGTTATTATCATTATTCTCTGATTTCCTATTTATATTTTTCCATAGCACTATGACTTAATTTACTGTGCTTTTCTTCCCCACCCCCACTATTTTCCTCCCTTAGTAGGCCGGGAAGTTTAAGTGCTTTGTTTACTGCTATCTCTGTAATTTCTAAAATAATGCATTGTTCATAGCAGCAACTCATCATATGCATATCTATATGTGTGGATGTATTATACATTCATTTGTTTATTCACTATTCACTCATTTTATTTATATATAAGCATCTGAAAAGATTGTAGGAAACAACCAGTGCCTAATGTTCACACAGGAATGGGAAAAGTGCCTAATCCAACCAGTTGGAATGGAACATTTTTGATTTTACATGGCAATTGGTAGAGTGCTTAGGAGGGTTTTGCTTCAGAAGTGAGGAAAGGTTAGCTCTCAGCTGAACGGGGGTCCATTCCTATATCACATATTTTGTAAGCCAAACCCCAAACTACTTCCAAGTAACTTTCTCATATCCCAGAAGAAAGTTTTGTAATAAGAAGAATAAAGATAAAATGAGAGCGGGTTTCTTATTAGACAAAGTGAGGAATATTTTTAAAGAACAGAAAGAAAAGGGTCTGTCAACCTGGAGTTCTATACCCAGAAAAAAATGTTTTTAAAAAAACAAAAGCAAAATAAAGACTTTTCTTCAGACATACAAAAGCTAAAACAAACTGCACTACAGATGTATTTAATGAAGTTCTTCAGGTGAAAGGGGATTATACTAGATGTCAGTCTGGGTTTACACAAAAGAATGAAGAGCAGCAGGAATGATAACTACTTGGATAAGGAGATCAAATATTTTCATTCTATTTAAATTTTTTAAAAAGATAATTAACTATTTAAACAAATATAATAATGCAGAGTGGGATTTATGTAAATCAAAATGTTTGACAGGAATGGCACAAAGGTTGGAAAGGAGAAATGAAAATATATTATTGTGATTTTTTTGGGTGGGACATTGATGGGGATTAGTGAAATTGTTTTTTGTTTTTTTTTTTTTGAGGGGGGGCGTGTACCAGGGATTGAACTCAGGGGAACTCAGCCACTGAGGCACATTCCCAGCCCTATTTTGTATTTTATTTAGAGATAGGGTCTCACTGGCACCTTGATGTTGCTGAGGCTAGCTTTGAACTCATGATCCTCCTGCCTCAGCCTCCCAAACCACTGGAATTACTGGCGTGTACCACTGCACAAGGCAGTGAGATTCTTATACCATACTTGAAAACATAATAATTAACTTGAACATAAATTGTGACAAAGATGTTTACTACAAATGTGAAGGCATCTACTATCATAACATAAGAAAGTTGTAACTAATAAACCAATGAAGGAAACAAAATGGAATCATAAAAATTTAACCATAAAGAAGGAAAAATAAAGGAAAAAGACAATAAAGAGCAGATGTACAAATAGGAAACATATAAGAAGCTAATAAATTTCAGTGTAACCACATAAAAATCACTTTAAATATAAATTCACTAAATACCTCAATTTTTGTTTGAATTAAAAAGTAAAGTGAGCCCAAACTTATGTTGCCTACAAGGAACACACTTTACATATGAAGACATAAACTGAAAGTAATAGAAACAATTTCTAACAATAGAAACAATTTCTAAACAATTTCTAACAATAGAAACAATGATCTAACATGTTAGCACTAATCAAAAGAAAGCCAGAATGGCTATATTAATGTCAAAGTAGATTTCAGGGAAAAGAAGGTTATTAGAGACAAAGTAGATCATTTCATACTAATTAAAAGGCTCTACTCCTCAGGAGGACATGCAATCTAAGGTGTTATGCACCTAATAATAAATCTTCATGTTTGGCAGAACTATAAGGACAAAGAGACAAATATACAGTCATCCTTAAAAATTTCAATATTCCTCTCAAAATAATCGGGTAGACCAAGTAGATATAAAATGAGTAATGAAGAATATTTGAATATTATTAACCAAATTGACCCCGTTTACATTAGAAAACACTCCTTCCATCATCAGCCAAATATATCTTCTTTGCAAATTTTCCATGATAGACCATACTCTATATCACAAGTCTCAATATATTTAAATGCATGTAACTTTTACAAAATATGTTCTCTGACCACAACAGACATGAATTATATCAGAAATCAATGACAGGAAGACATCCTATACATATTTGGAAACTAAATAGCTAACTAAATCTGTTATTTATATAACAGATTATATAATTATGTTAAACTAAAACTGTTATTTACTTAGAAAATGAAAACAACCCATAGGGCAAGGAAAATATCAAAAAGGAAATAAGAAAATATTTTGAACTGAAGGAAAATTAAAATATGCAGTGGGATACTGCTAAAAAGTATTTAGGGAAAATTTTTATCTTCTTTAGTATTGAAAGAATATCTCAAATCAATTACCTCATCTTTCATCTCAAGAAACTAAACAAGGGGCTGGGATTGTGGCTCAGCGGTAGAGCGCTTGCCTAGCACAGGCGGGACCTGGATTCGATCCTCAGCACCACATAAAAATAAAGGCATTGTGTTGTGTTCATCTACACTTACAAAATAAATGTTAAAAAAAAGAAACTAAACAAAAAGAGCACATGAGATCCAAGTTCAGGGGAAGAAAGTAAATAATAAATATTAGAGTCGAAATCAATGGAATAGAAAACAGGAGAACAACAAAGAGCATCAATGGAACCAAATGGAGAGATTAATAAAATTGACAATTCTTTCAGCCAAACTGACCCCAAAAAAGTGGGGAGGTGGAAAACACAAATTACCATTATCAATGAGAGAAGTAATATCACCATAGATTCTTCAAATATTAAACAGAATGATAATAAAAGAATATATTCTATAACATATTATAAACACTTCTTATAATTTTCACAATTTAAATAAAATGCACAATTTTTTTGAAGGCACAAACTACTAAATATTATTCAAGAAGAAGTAGACAATCTGATGGCTGTGAATTTGTAGTTAAAAACCATTCCATTGGCTGGGGATGTGGCTCAAGCAGTAGCGCACTCGCCTGGCATGCGCGCAGCCCGGGTTCGATCCTCAGCACCACATACAAACAAAGATGTTGTGTCCGCCAATAACTAAAAAAAAAAACAACCATTCCATTAAAAAAAAAATTGCAGGTGCAATGACTTTACTGGTAAATTGCACCAAACATTTAAGGAAGAAATAATAACAATTTTACATAAGCTATTCTAGAAAATTGGAGAAAAGGGAATATTTTAAAACTAATTCTGTGAGACCAGTATAATAACCTTAATGCTAAAACTAAAGAAAGATAACACAAAATGAAAAACTACAGCCCAATATCCTTTATAAATATTATGGAAAAATTCTAAACCGAATTCTAGGCAATTGAGTCCAACAAAAAGATAATGTATCAGGACTGACTAGGGGTTAGTTCAGGAATGTTGGGTTAGTTTAACATATGAAGTCCAACCAATATATAATTTACCATATTAACAAACTAAAAAAGAAAAAGCATTTGATCATTTCAGTAGACATACAAAAACATTTAAGAAAATTCAACATCTTCCTGGTAAAAATTTATTAAACTAGGGAACCTTTTCAGTCTGATACAGGCATATACAAAACACTGAGGGCTAATATTATACCTAGTGGTCAAAGATTAAATGATTTTGTTCAAAATAAGGAAAAATCATGGATGTCTACTCTTACCACTGTGAGTTCAAATTTGTATGGGCACTTTTAGCTATTGCAATAAGCCAGGAAAATTAAATAAAATTCATCATGATTGGAAAATAAACAAGCAAAATTATCTCTGTTCACAGAATTTTTTTTTTATCTGTTATTTATATAGAAAATGAAAACCTATATAAAAGCTACTCGAGTAAATAGGTGTGTTTAGTAACGTCACAGGGTACAGGATCAACATACAAAAAAATAACATATCTATTATCAGTGAACAATTAGAAATCAAAATAAAAAGCAATATTTACTAAAACATGTTTAGGGATAAATCTGGCAACAGACATGCAAGACATATTTAAAACTACAAAACACTGCCGGCTGAGTAGGGTAGCACACGCCTGTAATCCCAGTGGCTTGGGAGGCATCAGCAGGAGGATTGCAAGTTCAAAGCTGGAATCAACAACTTATTGAGGCCCTAAGCAATTTAGTGAGACCCTGTCTTTAAATAAAATACAAAAAAAGGTTGGCAATGTGGCTCAGTGGTTAAGTGCCTCTGGGTTCAATCTCTGGTACCAAAACAAAACAAAAAACAAAGCACTGCTGAGAGAAACTAAAGAAGACTTAAATAAAAGAAAGGATATATTGGTGCATGGGTTGAAAGACTTAATATGTCAGTTCTTCACAAGTTGTTCTACAGATTCAACACAATTCTGATCAAAATCCCAGTAGGCTTTTTAAAAGAAATGAATAAAGTATAATACTGAAATTCATATTATAATACAAAGGGAATAGAATAACAAAAACAACTTTGAAAAAAATACTAGCTAATTTCAAGACTTTATTTGAGCTATAGTAATCAGGACAGTGTGGTTTTGCTATCAAGATCACGCACAGATCAAAAGAACAGAATGGAGGATTAAGAAGTAGACTCATCCCCTATTCTAGTTGAGAAGACTACCTTTTTCATCTGTGCACATATATGAGCTTTCTAGAACACCAAATGAACTATGAATTAGATAGTATTTTTCCCACAGGTAAAGTATGTATATCTATGTGAAATCATAAGGGTTACATTTTGAAAAGTTAGTATGACATTTATTCATTTTTCTTATTCCTCCAATATGAAATTTACTACCAACATAAAATTTTAAATCCTCTTTTGGTCATTTGGTGGTTAATTTAGTGTTGATCTGTAGTTCACAGATATACCTAAAATATATGCTGTGCAAACTGATGTGCTATTAGTATTCATTTAACTTGGCTAAAATCTTGATAGTTTTTTTTTAATAGCAGATCAATTGTCCAGTACCAAAATAATTTTTGTTTTTAAAGTTAACCTCATTCTTTGATTCACAGACTGTGGTGCAAGAGGAAGATAATTTACAAAGACAATGTACCAGTTTTTCTGGGGGCTTAAATGTCTTACTGCCATTTATGTCTCCTTCATAGTTTTTCTGTAATTTTCAGTCTTAAATCAGTAAGGAGCTCAAAGTGTGCATTAATCAAACTATCCATATTGTCATGTACTATCATTGATTGTTTGATCTGTTAGTGAACAATAAGTCTTTTTTATGATCAATTATTTTGGATTTTTTGGCAACATTTTGTCAGATGTTGAATCAGTGCCGTTTGGATCATTTGAGTATTTTGTATTCATTGTCAGTGAAATCATTAGAAAATGCTCCACAGATTCTCTTCTGTCACAAAATTTTTCATATCATTAAATTCCATATTCCTGTAGTCAGGTATCATGGTTCCTTGTTCACCTCTTTATCCTTCATCTTATAGGGTTTCAAGAGATTGCTCTCATCCTATAGTTATATGTGCTTGCATTTATGGACTTGAGTTTATGTCTGAGGAGTCACTCTACAACAGAATAAATGCACACGTTTCACATGTTCTTTCCCTGAAGTGGTTTCCTTTTGGCTGAGAAAACAGATTTACTGACTAGTGAATTATCCTTAAGACCCCCTTGTATCTCTGAGTTCTTAACTTTGTAGTGAACTCATTACATATTACTTTGTAACCTAGGGAAAGTGTGGAGAGCCTGATCCAGAAGCATTCCTATGCCCGCTCACCCATCCGTACCTATGGAGGAGAAGAGGATGTCCTGGGGGATGAGACTCAGACAACCCAAAATCGAGGTAAGATAGCTTTGGGGGTTGTGGAGCCAGTGGGAGCTAGAGTTCCTAAAGGAGAACGAAGGTAGGTACTTGATGAGACGGCCTGTCCCCAAGGTACACACTGTCAGGAAAGGATTTCAGGGCCTTCTCAGGAGGGGACAGCCCCTTACGATCTTATGATTTCCACATGTATTATTGTCCAAGTTCTAAGTGATTACACTGAGTTACTGTTTTCTAGTAAAAGGACACTGAGCCTTTGACTTAGGGGTCAGGAGGTACTTGTCTGCAATTTAGTACCAAAGAGCTGTTGAACCTTGGGGGCAGTTTATTAGTCTTTCTGAACTTCAGCTATATAATCTGAAAATGAAGGAATATATCGTTCTGCGTACATTAGGTATGTCTTTTTAGGATCAAAGATAGAAGTGGAAAACACTTTTAAAAGAGGATTGTCCTGTGAAGGGCATCACATAAAAGTGGTGACCCCAGTGGTGAGAGGAAGAATAAGCTGAGTTTCCCTGTTTTAGGGAGGAGCCCCTACACTTGGGGAAGGAAGTCCTGAGATGAGGCCAGAGGTGCTGTATCCCGGGAACTGGAGCATTTGTATGGGGAGGGAACCTCTGTCATTATTTTTTGTCCATACTATAGATGGTATCACCAGAGAAAATATAGAGTATTTCTTATTACTTAACCATGCAAACTGCTAATATAGCCAGAAAATTTAATGTCAATTCTTGTTTAAACTTTTAGGTGCTGCAATATAGGACAGCTTATTCTTTTGGATTCTCATAAGTGGCTTTGGAAGTTATATAGCTTTGTTGAGACTGAGACATCCATAAGGAGTCTTTTTTATGGAGATGCTGCAAAAGTTAGAACACAGATATTTGGAGCCCCAGGGAATCAGTTCATCACCTTCAGACAAGCTATTAGTGTTTTGGTCATTCTGTAGGAATATGCAGGCCATTTAGTGAGTTAAGTCTTTTTTCAGTTGGTAAATTCTTTCTTCCATGCAGGATTTAAATAATATCTTCGTATCTAAAAAGGTAGATTTGGCCCATGACAAATCTCATGTTCAGTTGTCTTTTCAAATCATAGATCTATTAAATATTTTTGAAAATAAATAGAACTTTACAGATAATGCCATTCCAGTCTAATGAGTGTGTTTTTTTTTCCTCATAGGGTCAGCCTTTACAACATCTGACAATTTATCTCTCAGCTCCTGGGTATCATCATCTTCCAGTTTTCCTGGATTTCAGCACCCACAGTCTCTGACTGCTCTTGGCACCAGCACAGCATCCATAGCAACACCCATTCCTCACCCCATACAGGGTTCTCTGCCACCATATAGTCGGCTGGGGATGCCTCTGACCCCATCAGCCATTGCGAGCTCCATGCAAGGGAGTGGTCCAACGTTCCCTTCATTCCACATGCCACGGTACCATCACTACTTTCAGCAGGGGCCCTATGCTGCCATCCAGGGACTACGCCACTCCTCTGCTGTGATGACACCATTTGTATGACTCTTCTAAAAAGGGGAGAATTTAGATCCAGAATGTGCAAATGGGTATGGAAATATAGGCAGGGTTGGGTGGGCGGGATAGCGGGTATTGGAGCAGGGGCTCTCCAAGATACATGGGACCTATTAAAGAGGAGAGCTGGACTCACAATAAAATCTAATGCTAAGGGAATGCACCACGGACCAGGATTCATCTGTAGTTGGGAGAACATCTCTTAGAGAACTTAAGTTGGGAACCTGTCTTAGGTTCAGGGGAGAATCAACATAAAGTTCTTAGCCAGCCTAAATCTTGCAACTAATAGGATATTAATTTACCCAGAAAGCTTAATAATATAAGGCAGATGAATGTTAAGGTGCTTTACTCCTTAGTTAAAAATGCTGTGTCAATGCAGTACTGTATAAAATCAGTGTGTATAGGTTTTCTTTCTGCTTTCCACAGTTAAAAGAATCTTCAAAGAGGCAATACTATATAGCATACTGACCATATGACTAACTTAAGTCAGTTTCTCCCTGTAGAAAGTGGGAGCCAATAGAGAAATATCTGTAGTGCTGTAGCTTAAGCATGTTTAGTTTTTTGTATTTAGTTTGCTGGGGAAGGAGATGAGATAATGCTAATGCATCCTGTTGTGTGGATGAATATGTGTAGTAAGCCTTCACAAAGCTCTTTTTGCAATATTGAAGGGCCAGTACTTGACAAGCTCAGTCTTTAGTTTTCTTTCTTTCTAATTCTCTTTCTTACAACAACTTGTTGGTTTTGAAGCAAGGGCCTCTCTAGATTAAGGACTGATTTTTTTTCTGGGCTGCATTCTAAATACACTACTGACTTACCACTGAGGAACCCTCCAAAGCCTATGCAAGATGATATGTGAGGCTTTATTTCACTTACAGCTTAAATAAAAAGATGGTTGTTCTGTTCTGAAAGGAATTTTTCTACCAAGTGAGCCAAAGGCCCCTTCATTTTCACTTCAGCTTTTGGGAGACTTTATGGATGTTAAAAAGCATTGGGCCCATATTCTTATTTTTGATAAATCTGCTTTGTTGCTGCTGCCACTGATTGACAGGGTTTAAGAATGACCATTCTAAATGCTTGGGTAGCCATGATTTAGTGTGCTCATGTGTAGTAATGTGCCCATGTATCTGACTTATCTTTTTTCCTTACTGTGTTACATTTGGAGACTCTTACCATTTTCTCACTCCCTAATATGAAATTGCATATTAACTTGCTGACTGAAACATTGGCAGTTCTTATAAATCCATTAGAGCCTCATCCACTTTATTTTCAACTTTCGCTATCTTCTTAAGCTTTTCTTTAATGTGTATAATAGTAATTAGTTATATTTTAATTCTATATAATCCATATTATTTTTGAGCATCATATATCTTAGCATTTACAGTCTGGGTAACCACATTTGGTATTTAGCAACAGTTCATTTTCCTAATAATAAAGATTTAATGAAGTTAATAGTCTTTCAACTCAAGGTATAATGCATTCCAGCTACAGGATGTAAACTGTCTTCTTAGCCAATTTCCCCAAAACTCTAATTTAATGTCTATATGTAATTTTCATTCTATTCTGTTCTTACTGCAAAAGTATTGAATCTGTTATGAGAGATGGGAAATATTGTTACTGACAGTAGAAGTGTATTTGGGGGGGTAAATGCAATATACTTATCACATCAGACTTCCGTAGATTTTATTTGGTTGTTTAACGTTAGACTTCTACACATCAAATGCCTTTCTTGGACATGTTCAGCCCATGAAACAAGGCATCTTGACTCAGTCTGACCATGAGATGCCAATTTTGGATTTTACACTTGCCATTTTTCACTGAATCCTAAAGACTACTTACAAAGGAGCACGGACTTTGTTAACAAAGCATTTCAAAGCCCTATGGCATATCCTGTAGGTTAATTTCTAACTTCTTGCATGTTATGCTGTAGCATCCTTAGGTAGTTTACTTTCAGAGTACAGATGTGCAGTTCTTTAAACAGAGCAGTTATGACTAATGTTTAGATAGGGGCTTAATATTTAATAGTTGGCCTATTGCCAGTATTCCTTTGAATACAGAGTGCTATTGCCTAAAGCAGGAATAACAAAAGATGCTATTTTACACAATGATGCCACTCAATTACTGGTCTGCTTAAGTGAATCTGTGTCTAAATTTCCTTTTCAAAGAGAATTAGAGGATTATTTACTATTTGAAAATTCTCCCAATACCAAGTAGGCTTATGTGTTTTTTTGTGAAATGTAGTTGTATACCATTATTTCCTAACTCATAACTTTGTTTTGTAATTAAGCAATATGAGACTAAAACTAGGGTAGAGGCTTAAAGAAAAGCAAAGCATGCTCTGGAAAAATGATCCCTGAAATTCTACATGGGATATATTTTTAACAGTGGTATTACCTGAACTAGAGAGAAAAAGCACAAGAGAAAGAGAGTGCAAGCAAATCAGTCACTCTAGTCATGGGAACCAAGAGGTAGACATTAACCCCACCTGTGTCATTCCAAATTATTCTGGTTGTCAATTCTTATTGACCCTGGGGAGCTTAGTATTTAAAATTCCAAATCTATTCTACCTAAGGTGATTGCAAGAACTATATATTTAATGGGAAAGCCAACCAAATGATAACAACCAGGAGTTACATTTGTAATAAATTCTTGTTTTTCCCTCTAAGTATATTATAGTATTAAAAAGCACAGCTAATGTGCAGTGCTGCTAAAAAGAGTTCCTGCCTGTCAGACCAGATTGGTGGAACTGTAAGGAATCAAATCCGTTTATAACTTAGTAGGCTCTGCATTTGAGATTTATTTTTAAAACAATTGTCAATAATTTTAAGTTCAGTTATTCTTTCTACTTATTTAGTAAATCTCTTCCCTCCTCTGCCTACCTTTAGCAGTACAAGCAATAAATATATCCATCCTGTGTCTAACATATCACAAATTTTTAGGTAACAGGTCTCGATTAATAATTTTGTATTGCATTGCTGGTCACTTTGAGTTTATACCAATGGTATCTTTCCAGGAGGACCTATCACCATTTCTGATAGTTGGGCACTGAGTGGATGATATTATGAAGCTTCCTGATAATGCCTTATTATCTAGCAAGCACCCTTGTGTAGGGCTAAGCTGCAGGAGATACAGTGACTTCTGGGGCATTCCAAGATCTCTCCTCTTCCACCTTTATCCACACTTCTGTCATTTTGTTTCTTTAGCCACAACCATCTCCTAAACAAAAAGGAAAAGGAAACCCTCTAAAAGCCCAGGAAATAAATGTGAAGTATCTTCATCTCATACTGCTTATGAATTTTTCAGAAAGATGTCAGGATATTTATCCCATTTCTATGTTTCACATTAGCTTTTCACACCATCTTGTTTATATAAAGCCCGATTGTACTGAGAACGAACACCTTCAAATTAAGTGGATGGAATGACTTTATACCCCATTAAATATACAGACAAGTTAATCATGACTTAGTAACTAAAGCTCCAGAAATTCAGTTATGCAATATACAGGGAAACATCACAAGAAAACGAACACTTTATTCTATCTTCCACTGACTTAAGTGAGTAAAATTGTTTTCATTATGAAATGGATAGAGAATTGATAATTATTAAGACAAGAAGATGCTCTAGCCTAAATCTAGACAGAAGATTTTCAACTTGCTCCTCTAGCTAGTGGTGCCTGAGAGGAGTTTTGTATAAATTTTTATATTATGTTATAATTAAAGTATTCTTTTTTTTCTGTAAACAAGCAAATGTTACAGACTCTTTAAACTTTAGAAAATCATAAAACTCTTCCTTCATTACTTTCTCATCCATTCCATTTATAAAATATCCTAGTTCTTATTTTTCTTCAGCATGCTTAAATACAGAAAAGTTCATTTATAAATATTTGATGGGCAAGTAATCCAAAAATATTTTCCAGCCTTCTTTCTGTTTCTCTCTCAAATAATTTCAATCCCCTCTCCCCTCTAAACAAAGTAGAAGGTAATAACTTTTCATTGTTTCAAGTAATAAGTAAATAACATTTTTGTGAAATAGTATATCTGGACAAAAAATACAATTTGTTGTATTTTACTTCTGGTACATTAACATACTGTATTTAGTTTTTGTTTTTTTTTTTAATTTCCAAAACCTAAAAGAAGTTCTTTTATTTCCTAAAGGGTGAAATTAGATATGCCTCTTTAAACTATCACAGTTTCATGGTTTGCTGTGTCTTCGTTTGCTTACTGAACTGTGTGAGAACCATCACTGTAATGAAGTGTGTGTGTTCAGGGTGGGAGGGAAGGGCTTGGGAAATGTTCTATGGAAAAAAGGAAATTATACGCATAATACTATGAAGTAACATCTAATGAAGTTCTTTTTAAGTGCAATATATTTATTTCTGCTAGAAATGTATTATCAACCTTATGTAATATTTGAAGCAGTACATGTTATTTGTAAACAGCTTAAAATTATATATTACCCCAAATTGTACAGAAGTACAAATGTGTGGATATCAGTTTCTTTCATTAAAAGTGGTGTGGTTTTGATATATATGCACACATTTACATCTCTCATTATCTTACACACTGTAACTTTTGGTACCTTTTTCCTTACCTGAAAGAAAGATTAAGTGACACTATGTGGTCACAGCTGGCCTCTCCTAGACCAGACACAGCACTGGATTATAACACAATATTGTAGCATTGTCTTTAATTACATTTGAATGACATCAGCAAAAGCATTACTCGCATACACCACCATTTCCCATTTTTCTACACCTAGTCCCCTTCTGTTTATCTTATATAATGTACCCTCAGAATCCTGTGATTTTTGTACCTCTTGTACTGAATGGTCCTGAAGACCATGAGCACTTGGATGTGCTATAATGATATTACACAAAGCAGGTTGACCTGAAATAAGATTAGTCAAATTCAAAGTCCTAATCCTCCTTCCACATGGCAGTCCTTCAAAATATGTGGCATTATCAGACCTTTTGCTTTCAAGTTTGCTCTTACTCTTAAATTTTTGTTCACGTTGAACACCAACCTTTAAAAAATCATTTAATTAGAAGAATTTCAAGTTTTAAGAAAAGTTGCAAGAATGGTATAACAAAACTCTGTACATCCTTAACCCAGATTCACCTGCTGCTACCTTTAGCACTATTTGCTTTATCTTGTGCATACTGAGTAGTGTACACACACACACACACACAGACAGACAGTGCACAGATAAGTAATATATAGAGCTTGCTTTCTGAATCATTATAGATTAAGTTGAACATATGCCCCATTGTCTCTAAATAATTCAGAGTATATTTTAAAAAATAAAATTTCATTAAATAACCACAGGACTGTTAGCAACTTCGGAGGATTTAACAATGACACAATACTTTAATCTAACCTCTGTATTTGTTTTGATAAATATGTACTCAGTTTTGTCAAATGACCCAGTAGTGTCTTTTGTATCATATTACTTCTATCAGAATAGATGCACTTGGTCTTTTATGACCAAAGGAATCTTATTTTTCAATGGTTTATAACTTATTATCATCCTTAATTATGCTGATACTCGAATTATTCCAGTTTTACCATTTGACAAAAATGAGTACATATTGTTATTTTTAATTCCAAAACATTCCCAATAGGGTCCTTTTTACCTTTGATACATTCCATCTTTATCTGGCCTCTTCCACGGTATGTACCCTGGTTCCCAACAATGTCAACATATTTGTTAAATTATCTAACAAATTTTATATTGTTTCACTCATACATCTATCAAAAACAAGCCGACTAAAAAGAAGACAGGGCCTGTGCAGTGATGCACATCTGTAATCCCAGTGATTCAGGAGGCTGAGGCAGGTGGATTGCAAGTTCAAGGCCAGCCTCAGCAACTTAAGAGAGACCCTAAGCAATTTAGAAGACCCTGCCTCAAAAAAAAAATAATAAGGGCTGGGGATGTTGCTCAGTGGTTAGGCACCCTTGGGTTAAATATGCAGTACAAAAAAAAAAAAAAAAGCAGGATACATTTGCTGTTGTTTCCTGTTATTCAACTTAAGAGTATTGTCACAGACACATTCAGGATTTAGGTGAGGTGAGGGTTCTTCTTGCCCTCCTTGCAGCACAGCTGGGTTCATTTTTCAGTTTTCTTTTTGTTTAAATGGATTTTTCTTCCCATCCTTATTGTTTTAAAAATATACAAAAAATTAACGAGCTTCTAACAACAACAACAACAACAAATAACTCATAGAATTAATTAATGATTAGCAAGGCTGTAGTACAAGGTTAATATTTAAAAAGTCAATTGTTTTCCCTCTATGCCAGAAATGAACAATTGGAATTTGAAGTAAAAGCAAAACACTCTTTATATCAGCACTAAAAAAGTGAAAAAAAAATGAGGTATAAATAAACAAAATATGTTCAAGGTCTGTGTGAGAAAAACTACAAAATGCTGAAGAAAGAAGTCAAAGAAAAGCTAAATAAATGGAGAGATACTGGAGATACTGCATGTTATGATTAGGAAGACTCAATATTATGAAGATGTCACTTTTTCCTAATTTGTAGTTTCAAGCATAGTCCTGATCAAAATCCCAGCAGGTTAATTGTGGCTATAAAATAAGCTTCTAAAGTTTATCTGGAAAGGCTAAAGACCCAGGATAGCCAACTCAATATTGAACCAAGTCAGAGAACTGGCAGAGGTCAACTTGAAAGCTTACTACAAAGCTACAGTAATAAAGACAGTGTGTACTGGTGAGAGAAAAGACAGATTGGGGGACAGAATAGGGAGCTCAGAAATAGACTCACATGAATAAAATTAATGGATCTTTGACAAAGGAACAAAGGCAATTCAGTGGAGGAGCTGTAATATTTTCAACAAATGGTAGTGGAACAATTGAATATCCACATCTGCCTCAGTCTGGCTGGGCACAATCAGGAGCCACTTGTCAAAAGAAACTAACTTTATTTTTAGAACCACACACGCCAAACAAAACAGCCTCTCAGGAAAAACCCTCAGAGCCTCAACTGCCACCACCGGCTTCCCACAAGCCTCTCTCTCCCACACAAGCTTCTCTCCACCTCCCACAATCCTCCTGCTCTTGAGGCCGATTGGCTGGGTCACGTGGGCGGAGCCAAAAAAGTCCCCCAATGAGCAGCTCCGTGGTCTGAAAGGGCAGGGAAACAGCCCAATGAGCATCACCGCAGAGGAGCCAATCAGCTAGATGTTGCTGGGGCCGCTGTGAGCCAATCATCAGCTGGCAGCTGGAAGTTTGCTGGGGCCCCTTCGGCTGTGGCTCTCAACATCTCCCCCTCTCTGTTTAAACAAAAAGCATGTGGCTTAGGGACCGTGCCTGCCTTAGGTTGTCCAATAGTACATATGGTCCTTATCCCTTAGGTTGGTACCATTGCAATTGGATCTTACCCGTCATTGACTACCGGTCCAATATACAGCCACACCCTACCTGCCTACAGTTACTACCACATCAGTTAATCCACATCAGTTGATCAATTCACTGATTAGGTTACAACT